>NC_069380.1:215174285-215799285 GCF_027475565.1 Acinonyx jubatus
AAATGTTTTTGTGACATTGAACAGCAACTCTTAGTCTATTAGAGTTTGAGTGTCTAATTGTTTTTGTAGTTACAAAGCCCTATATGTATTTGTACCGTTTCTCATATAATGACTATTGCTTTCCTAAGATGTACACCAGAACTGATTCTCATAGTTTCCTTTGACGCTCGGTCTCAGACATTGCCAATCAAATATTCCGTTCATACACAGAAACCATGTTTTAGTCTGTTTGGTGCTATGTTCATCTATCTGAAGCCACCATACTGGTTTTCAGCCAGTAACCCTGCAAGTAATTAGTATGACCCGAAGAAGCTATAGTATTGATGGGGATGGCAGCAAAATTGGTAATGTAGTTCGTGATGCCCCAATGCATTGATCTTGCTGTACATAATACTGGCTTCTAGATTTCTTGGAGACTCTGAAATTCCTAATATCATTTAAAATGGTTTTAAGTTTTAAGAAGTTTCTTTTCTGCTTTTATCTAACCAGAGTGAATCCTGTTGTAGGTAACTGAGAACCTTAACTAATTGGAGTGTTTCTTAAATAATGTCTATAAGCATTTTTAAAATATGATGTCCATCTCTGAATATTTTTCTCTCTCCATTTCATCATTTCATATTTACAAAATATGTGTATATATATATTATACATACATGTGTGTGGACCTATACCTGCTTACATGTATAATTTCAATTGCCTGTTGCTTTCACAACAATTCAATGTGAACCTGGCATCTAAAAACAACACAAACGTATTATCTTACAGTTTACAGTTCAGAAGACCCAAGTGGTTCACCTGGGTACTCTGCTTAGGGTCCCACAAAGATACAATCAAGATATTGGTAGGTCTTTGATCTTTTCTGTAGGTGGACCCTCTACCTGAACCAATCACCATGGGCTCTAACCCTCTTTTGTCAGTTCGGTGGCTGACAGGGAAGTTAGCAAGATTTTTGGTCTACAGTGCTTGTACTAACAAAATTTGATAAGACCCAAGTGGGTCTTAGCATTTGCCATATTTGGTTGAAATAATGGCTAATACTTGAAGGGTTTGGAGCTCTGAATCTCAAACCAATGCAAGCACCAAGACCAGTAATAACAAGACTGACAGTAAACAGAAGGGTGTGCAGCTGCACCTGACAGGTGTTTGTCGCCTAATGTTGATTTTTCTCCAGCGTGTACTATTACCAAGGAAGAGCTGTCTGGTTTTATAATTTGGGATATGGTATTGATTTTATTATTACTTCTGAATGTGATTTTTATTTATGAAGCAAGCTTTTTTAATCCCCCTTTTGGTAGTTTACACTCTACTTTCCTGTAGAGGATTTGAGGGAAAGACTGGACTAAGTAACCACTCCTTATAATAACCTAAATACTAAGGCGGTTTTTTTAGGTGGTAGAAGCTTAGGTTCACATGGGTTCAATACTAGAGGGACAGCCTATGTATAACAGGACCCAGGAGAGAATGCACCTTTGATTTGACCTCTAGCCCAATGTGGAACAGAAGCAGGTTGAAAAAATCCGTAAGTATAGAAACAGATGTTATTAAATAACCTCATAAATAATTAGTCTCTATGCACATGGCAGAGAGACATGTCCCCCTTTTAAACAGCAAAGGGAATGTATTTTTATAGTTGGTGTGAGATAGAAGTCAGCCAAGAGGCCTTGAATTAAGAGCGATTAAGGCCTTGGGCAAGATAGAGACCCATTTAGGAATTCCCTTTGTCAGACTGGAGTATAAATAGGAGTCTCTAATGTGTCTCTATTAAACTGGCTGTCTAGTACCTACTGGAGAGATGAACATTCTCTTGCATGCCTTTTAAAGAGTACAGCATTGTGTATTCAGAGAAGTGACATGTGTTCCTTGGTTTCTGTTAGCAATGTCTGAAACTCCAAGGGGACAAGGAGTGTCCTATGAGACATTATATTGTGACCTTAGACTATGTAGAGATATGCCGACTTGATTGATCGTTTCCATAAATCTGTGGAGCAAGAGATTCCCAGACATTGTGTGTGTGTGTGTGTGTGTGCGCGTGTTTTGTTTTTAATCCTAAAGGGGACAACTTTTAGGCAATAGCCCAAAACGTTGTAAAAAAATGTGCAGATGGGGTGATTTTCTGGCATCCAGTACTAAAATATCACTCTGAAGTTTGGCTTATTGTGCTCACCTTGGGTCCCATTTTTATTTGGGACATCATTATTAGGGATGGAAATCATTTCACTTAGCTCCAGCAATTTTCTGATGGTGGCAATGCCATTCATATATTCTATGGATTCCCACTCCTACTGACTCAGTTAATCCCTAGAGATGCCCCTGGTAGCCAAGGGGTCTTGAGGAGGGATGACCCCCTCCAGCACTTAATGTCTTGTGTCTTGTCAAAGACTGAGAAGAGGGAAGACCATCCCCTCCTGCATGTGGAAAATGAAAGGGGCTGAAGTTTAGCTCCACCCCGAATCAAAGAAGCCATTGCAGTCTTGCTGAGCTTATGTGGTTCTAATTCCATGGAACTAACTGCAATGGGAAGCTGGGTACACTGGCTTAAGAATCTGTAAGAGTCTTTATTCTCAAAAGATCCTAGTACATGACCAGCAATTTTCACTTAAAGGTATATAATACTGGGTTGAGAAAGGTAATCTCTGGAGTCAGAAACCCACCAACGATTTATGGTCATCACAGGTGGTTCAGAGATTCCAGGGAATGTGGCAAGAGGTTGTTAAAGACTCCGCAGTCAGGGCGTTTCTGGGGGAACTAATGGGAATGCCTATTGATTTTGATGTGCACAGATTTTACAGCCTTTGTTGGAGAGAACTCCGTTTATAATGGATTTATAAGTAGCAACATCAGTGAGATTAAGTAAAATTTGTAAGTGAGGAATATGTTGCCTCCAGAACTCAAAAATGACTAAAAGATACTGGACATGTGAATCCTTATGAGTGTCAAATGAAACTTTTGGGAAGAGGATGTCATCAATGCAATGTCACCTCTGTGCTCTTGGAAAAAGTTGGAAGCAGTTGAAATCTTCACTGAAAAAACTGTGTGCAATGGCAAGGCTGCTTAGGTAACCCATGGGAAGCCTAAAAATTATACACTGTATCCTCTTGGAGGTGAAGGCAAACTGCAGCTGAGAGGCTGTTAAAATAGAACTAATCAGAATGTATCAGCTAAATCTATACTAACAAAATATTTACTGGCTGTTGACTGGATGAAGTTAGTAACTTCAGTAATACTGGGTATTGGGTTTGGAGACCTTAATGAATGGGACCACAGCATTAAGCTTGCAGTATGGGACTGTGAGACACCATTCATCTTTTTAGGCTTAAGAATAGACAAAATTAGACTGCCAAATGGTGAAGCAGTGAAGATAATCACCTATTCATTAATTCATAATTAATGAATTAATTCATAATTCATAATTAAAATGTATGCTAATACATTTTAATACTTAGAGGTCCTATTTTAACTTACATTGAACCATCTTAACCAACTTAAATGGGGGTGTCCACAGAGTCTTATTTGGGTAAGCAAATTTATAGTTGCCAAAGGCTCAACTTAATTTCAGTTTGGTATTCATTGTGCCAGACTCTTCATACCCATTATGGAATATTATAGGGCAATGGGTATTATGACTTTGGAAAATTTAGGCAAATCTATAAAGTGAGGTATACTGAGTTTTCTCTATCATATTTAATTATTATTTAATCCTCAAATTATTAGTTATCATGTTAAAATTCAGTAGGATCCCCAAGTATACCTGTAATTTGAACCCCAGTATTGATCAATCCATGGAGTTTTATCAATTGGTGAATTTTAGCACATGCCAAATGTAATTTAGAACCTGTGATGCAGAGGTCCAAAAGCCAATCAGTGTCCTTTTTATCTTTATGTTACATAAATTATTTTAGTAAATTTTGGATTTCCAATTCGGTCAAATTATGATTTATTTTTAATTTTTAAAATATCCCCCACCTGTATCTAGGTTTTTATGTGCTTTTTGTTTCTTGTTTGTTTTTAATAACTCCTTATGCAGAATTTCTAGGTGGTTATAGGAAAGGAGCAGGGAGGGAGGAATCCAGGTGTCTCTCTCATTCTAAAGCTTTCCAATCCAGCTTCCATTAAAAGTTGCACTTAGAGAACTAGAGCATGCTCCTTTTAGGACAGCACAGATAGCCCCCTGGTCTGAATTCTCAGTGCCTTGGTATGTTAATTTGGAGAAGCACTCACTAAGGTTCAAGCACCTTAGCTAGGGACCTTGCATTGTCATGCAACTGGGTAACTTTGGCAGGTGTTGGGTTTGGGATGGGAGATGCAAGAATGAGGTATTTCCCTTGCTCCAGAGATCCCTTTTGGATTAAACATTGGGCCACTGGGCTTTAAGGGTGTAATTCACAGTACTCCTGAGGATCTGGAGATCCTGTATTTTGCTAGTGACAGCAGCTGGCTATGTGGCAGCAAAGAAGAAAGTAGCTGCTACCCCTATCTAAGTGTCACCACCAGTGATAGCAGGGTGCTATTTCACTACCATGGGGTAGCCCAACCAACACCTTCTTCTAAAGGGGTTGCCAGAAACAAATGGATAAACCAGGGTTCTGTCTCAAATAATAAGAAAGAAATATCAAAGTGAAAGACATAAGGAATCCTGGAATAGCCTGCTATGAAAATATAGGCTGTGACCAAAACCCACTGGAATGCAAAATCTGGAAAATGTGGTTCAAGCGGCTCATCACTCCTCCTGTGTTAAGGAAGACCCATCTGGGTAAGTGTCTAGCTGCTGGAGTTTACACATTAGAGCTAGCCTCCAACAGGATATGGACGAATCAGTGGTCATGGCCACACCATTCTGCTCAAGGTATCAATGTTCTATAAGCTTTAGAGATGGGGCGCCTGGGTGGCTCAGTCGGTTAAGCGTCCGACTTCGGCTCAGGTCATGATCTCACAGTCCGTGAGTTCAACCCCGCGTCGGGCTCTCTGCTGACAGCTCAGAGCCTGGAGCCTGTTTCAGATTCTGTGTCTCCCTCTCTCTGACCCTCCCCCATTCATGCTCTGTCTCTCTGTCTCAAAAATAAATAAACATTAAAAAAAAATTTATAAGCTTTAAAGATTCTTTTGATGGTGTGACACAACACACAAACACTCAAAAGTACACAAGGGGCAAAATTCTGTTATTTAGCTCCAAGGAGAGAAGACAGCTAGGCAGGGCCACATAGGGAGCTGAACCTGCGACAGGGGAACAGAAATCTGGAGCTCAGGGGGCAATTTATATAGAGTGAGTAGGGTGGGGTTAGCTAGGTTTGGTCCTAGGTCTCTATGGATTGGCTAATTTAAATAATGTTGTGGATTCCTTGGCATAAGGCCTAACCCCAGTTGTCTAGTACCAGGTCCTGGGGTAATGAGGGTGGGTGCATAGTGGCCTGCAGCATGAGAATCAGTAAGGGAAGTGGCTGTGTTAATTAAATCTTAACTGCTCAAAAAGGAAAACTAACAGGGCCTCCAGCTGGGTCAAGATAGCACGAAAACAAACAAACAAAACAAAATAAATGGAAGGCTATATTACAAGGGCACCTGGGTGACTCAGTTAAGCGTCTAACTTCATCTCAGGTCATGATTTCAACGCTTGTGAGTATGAGCCCTGTGTTGGGCTCTGTGCTGAAAGATTAGAGGCTGGAATCTGCTTCAGATTCTGTGTTTCCTTCTCTCTCTCTCTCTGCCTCTTCCCCACTCAGGCGCTCGCTCGCTCTCTCTCTCTCTCTCTCTCTCCTTCAAAAATAAATAAATATGAGTAGGAGAGAGCCAAAGCATAAGAGACTCTTAAAAACTGAGAACAAACTGAGGGTTGATGGGGGGTGGGAGGGAGAGGAGGGTAGGTGATGGGCATTGAATAGGGAATCTTTTGGGATGAACACTGGGTGTTGTATGGAAACCAACTTGACAATAAATTTCATATATTAAAATAATAATAATAATAATAATAAAAGCTGGTAATGCTCAGTAAAAAAATAATAATAATTGCTTGAGAATAAATATGAGGTAAGAAAATGTACTGGAAAGGCCACTATTCACCTCCATGAAGGGCCAGTTTTTGCAGAATGTTGGCAGGAATGATACTCTGAGGGCAATACCCGTATATTAATCATACATGGAGTACCACCAGCAACCAATTCAATGCCTTGCTCAGAGATGTGCATGGAATAAATGAATGGATATTTTAATTTAAAAAAAACAAAACAAAAATAAATATGAAAAAAAATTTTAAGTCTATATTAGTTACAAAAATGTCTTGAAAATAAAAGGTTTTTGGTAGGGTACAGGTATACACATAATTACAAAACTTTAACAAACAGTATTGCTCCACTGGGAGAGGGGGTATTTGACAGAAAATCATAAGGGGTTTAGATAAAAGAGAACGATTGGGAAAATTGTAAGTTTTTCACCTAGAAGTCATGGTATAATGCACTGGCTCAAATGCCTGAAAGTTACTTTAAGAACCTGGTAAATAAGTGTTGGTGGGGATGCAAACTGGTGCAGCTGCTCTGGAGAACGGTGTGGAGGATCCTCAAAAAATTAAAAATAAAACTACCTTATGACACAGCAATTGCACTACTAGGTATCCAAAGGCTACAGGAGTGCTGATTCGAAGGGGCACATGCACCTCAATGTTTATAGCAGCCTTATTGACAATAGCCAAAGTATGGAAAGAGCCCTGGTGTGTATATATATGTATACATATATATACATATATGTGTGTGTGTATGTGTGTGTGTGTATATATATGTGTGTATATATATATATATATATATATATGTATATATATATATAATGGAATATTACTCAACCATCAAAAAGAATGAAATCTTGCCACTTGTAACAATGGGATGGAACTAGAGTGTATTAAGCTAAGCAAAATAAGTCAGCCAGAGAAACATAAATATCATATGACTTCACTCATATGTGGAATTTAAGATACAAAACAAATGAACATAAAGGAAGGGAAGCAAAAATAATATAAAAACAGAGAAGGAGACAAACCACAAGAGACTCCTAAACACAGAGAACAAACTGAGGGTTGATGGAGGGATTTTGCGTGAGGAAGATGGGCTAAATGGGCAAGGGGCATTAAGGAAGACACTTGTTGGGATGAGCACTGGGTGTTATACTTAAGTGATGAATCATTAAATTCTATTCTTGAAATCATTTTGACACTATATGTTAACTAACTTGGATGTAAATTAAAAAAAAAACAACTGCTAAATAAATCATGGTTTCAACACTCACCTATAGGGGTGCCTGGGTGGCTCAGTCAGTTAAACATCCTACTTCAGCTCAGTTCATGATCTCACAGTTGGTGAGTTCAAGCCTTGTGCCAGACTCTGTGCTGACAGCTCAGAGCCTGGAGCCTGCTCCAGATTCTGTGTCTCCCTCTCTCTCTCTGCCCCTCCCCTGCTCGCACTCCATCTCTCTCTCGCCCTCAAAAATGAAGAAACTTCAAAAAAATTTTAAGTAGTCACCTATAGTTAATGAGATTGACAGTACAATATATCATTCTATTCTCTAATGCATCTGGCCCAAAGTTTTAGGGAAGCAGAATGTTGGGAATGTGATCTACTCAGCTACCCTTCATTCATATGACGTGGGAGAGATCATCTGAAATAAATCTATTCTTTATCAAGGCATGGAGAAATGCTTTGAGGAGGGGCCATTAGAATTCTTGAAAGTCCCTATGGATACTGAATTCTGTAAGATGTAGACAACAGTGAGAGATGCAAAAATGGAATTGGGTTGCTTGATCTCAATGGGAATGATGAAATTGTGAGTAGAGGCCCAAGTGGTAGCCTTTAACTCTTACAGACATGATGGAAAAAATTACACCACAAGCCACATTGTATGGATCACTTATTTATTTATTTGATCTTCAAGGATATAGAGTGCTGGGTAATTTATTTGCTGGGGTTTTAGAAATGAATGAGATTACCAAAATAATATAGTATACAGTGACATATATAATAAGAAAAAGTTTTAGAACTGGGAGGGAGAAAGCTTGCCTGAATTATGTAGTGCAGATTCATGGCCTCTCCACTCATTTAAGAAATGAAGGGACTTTAAAGACTTACAGCATCTGGATTGAGCAGGAGCCAGAATCCACTTGAGGAAGAACCTTGCTATATGGTATATATACTTTAATCTTTCTTCAAACCTTCTCAAGCGGAAAATAAATACCAATCTTTTAGGGATTATTATCTCCTGGCTTTGAACTGTTTCTGGAAACTAATGAAGTGGGGACTTATAGAGGTCAGGCGATAGATGGAATCTGGATCCAAGGAACCTACAGTACAATCTTAGATCCATTCTATAGTTGTTCCTCTCAACCCAAAATCTATATACAGGGTGCAAACATAAGAGATAACTGTCACAATTCCCACATTGGTTCTTCAATCCACAGAGGGAGGACTCTTATTGTAGGAAGGGCCAAGTAGAAGCCAGTGGAATCACACCTGCCCAACCCTGACTTACTAGAAAACAAAACAAAACAAAAATATCACACCCCTAGAGGAATTATAAAGATTAGTGCCACCATCAATAACGTGAAATATGCAAGAGTGCTAATTCCTACCACATCCCCATTTAATATGCCTATTTGGACAGTGTATAGCCAGATGTGTCAAGGAGAATGACAGTCAATTATCACCCACATAATTAGGTAGTGATTCCAAGCACAGCTGCATTTCCAGATATGGTATCTCCCTTGGAGAAAATTAACACAGACCCTGACACCTGGTATACAGCTATTGAAATAGAAATGCATTTTCCCCCTATCTCTTCCAGCAAAGGAAAACATAAGCAGTCTGCTGTTATATGATAAATACAAGAGTATACCCTTCCTGTTTTTTTCAGGGCTATGTCAACTCCCATCTCCCTGTCATAAAATATTCCAGACTAAGGACATGTGTTGTCTTGATGCTGTACAGAATACAACACTGGTCCATTACATTTCTGGTTGTATGAGCATTCCAAAACAGACACACAGGAAGTAGCCAACACCCTAAATCCTTAGTAAAACACAGGATGCCAAAGGGTAACAAACAGACCCCTCAATATTCAGGGATCTATAAGATTGAAATGTCTTAGAGTCAAGTGGTCGGTGGGGGGCGCACATGTTTTCTAATGCTTCAGAAAGAAAGAAAAATTGTGGCATCTTTCAACAACCACAATCAAAAAATAAGGACAGTGCATACAATAAACAGAATAGAATCTTTTTTATGGATTATGAAGGCAATATATATCACATTTGGCCATCCTATTCCAGCATACTTCTTGGGTAATTTGAAAGGTGGCTAATTTTGAACTGGCCCAGAGCAAGAAGGGCTCTCCAATAGATCCAGGTTGCTATGCTAACTATTGACACTTGAGCCTTATGACCCAAAAAACCTATTGTTACGGAAACAGTGTTAGAGGGATAATTTTCATGAAGCCTTGATAAACCTCAGTGAGGGACTGGGAGTCTTAAATCACAGGATTTGGGTAAAAGGCCATGACCTTTCCTACCGACAAATTATTCTCCATTTGAAATGTTGTGTGCAGCTCATGCTGAAGTCTGCCTGTGAATAAGTTACCTTACATGGCGAAAGGACTTTGTACATATGATTGAATTAAGGATCTTAAGACTGAAAAATTATCTTGGATTGGGGAACCTGGGTGGCTCAGTTGGTTGAGTGGCCGACTGGCTCAGATCATGATCTCGCGGTCTGTGAGTTTGAGCCCCGCGTCGGGCTCTGTGCTGACAGCTCAGAGCCTGGAGCCTGCTTTAGATTCTGTGTTTCCTTCTCTCTCTGCTCCTCCCCTGCTTGTGCTCTCTCTCTCTGTCTCTCAAAAATAAATAAATGTTTAAAATTTTTTTTTAATTTATCCTGGATTGAGCAGCATTGTCCTGCAGATTGTGCAGGACCCTCGTGATTACCAATGTAATCATAAGTGTCCTAATAAAAGGAATGCAAGAGTTTCAGTGTCAGAAAAATGAGATGACAGAATTAGAGATCATTGCTGATTTTGAAGATGAAGGACGGTTCCATGAGTCAACGAATGCAGGTGTCCTCTAAAAGCTGGAAAAGTTAAGGAAACAGACTCTCCCCACAGCCTTCAAATAATGCAGCTCTTTGAATCCCTTGATTTTTGGAATCCTGACATCTAGAACTGTAAGAAAATTATTTTGTATTGTTTAAGCCACTAAGTTTGTGATCAACTTGTTAGTGCAGAAACAGGAAACTAATACAATGTGACTAAATCATGGGCCTGAGTAGTTCCTAAACTCAGGGAAGAAAAAAAAAAAAAAACTTGGCTGTGCAGATGTCACAGATTCCTGAACTAGATCTCCTTTAGCTTTTGCTTTCCTTTTGCTTTGCTTTTTTGCTTTGCTTTTTTGCTTTTTTTCTTTCTGCCAATCTCATACCTGTGCCTCTGCTCAAATTAATGGAACAGAAAACAGTGAGAACCTGATTTATTAATATATCTGCATATTCTGCCGCTATCAGTCAAAAGTGAATGACTTCTTCCCTGTGACCCCACTCAGCAGGAGCTCTAAAAGACAACGGAGAAGGGAAATTATTCTTTATGGATAGATCTTTGCAATTCATGAACAATATTTAGTTTTGACTAAATATTTAGTTTTGACTAGGTGACCAGTGGCAAAGAAACAAATGAAACCCTATTTGGAATATTGGAACGTGGTGCAGAAAGTCTAGGGGAATGATGATGTATGGATGCATGGCCATGAAGTGTGAAGATATTTATGTTGCACATGAATGTTCACCAAAGCATCTAATGCAAAGAAAGCATGTGGTTATCATATATATAAAATGACCAGCAGTAGAAATATCAGCTTCTTTCCCCAGGCTACTTTACCCAATGTCCTCTTGTAAACGTGTAACGGAAGCAAGGAGAGTGGATAGGCAGGAGCTTAGCAACATGAGCTTCTTATCAAGGCTAATATGGACAGTACCACTACTGCATGCGAACCATGCTCATAGCAGGAGCCAATGCTGAATCCCTGAGGCATTCCCACTTACCTGGAAAAAATAGCTAACCACTTGGTGGAAATCTGATTGCACAAATCATCTTTGAGGGAGCATGGGGAGGGAACTTGATTCCATAGCAATTGCTGTATCTATCTCTGTAGATTCACACACAATACTTCTGACCCACTGGACACATTTTACAAGAAATGAATGTGGCAATCGATTCACACTCACAGAATTAACTGGTTCTCACAGGTTCCATCACAAAAAAACCAAAAACAAAAACAAAACAAAAAACTAGCTATTAGAAGGGTGAGGAAATCAGAAATTGGATCACATGAAAAAATCGAGACGCCAGTCTATAGGATAAGGCAACTGCCATAAACCAGCATCTGCTATGTCATCTCTTCCATAAGCAAAATGCCTCGTACTGGGAACCAAGGCATAGGGGAGACAAATTATATGATTATCCCTAAAAATTATTTGGAGAATGTTTTTTCAAAATCACAATTTTTGACTTGGTTAACTTGGACATCTTTGAGCCTAATAAAGGCATGTTTTCTCTGAGGAATACAGTTAAAATTCCACTGAATTGCAAAAAATATGACTGTCATCTGTCCAGATTGGAATTCTCATGTTGTTGACTGAACACGAAGGGAAAGAGAGTATGTGCTCACCAGGGAGATTTATCTCAGTCACCAGAAGAAAACTGGTTTCTGCTACACTATGAAAGACAGCAGGACAGTGCCCAGAACTCTAGGTATTTATTCGGGATCCCTATTACTACCTTCTCACGTTATAATCCTGGTTAATAGAAAACTGAGGTAAACTCAAATAAAAAATTATTCCAAAATATGAAGGTTAAGTTCACCCCATTGGTTAAAATAGCCATTCAACTGAGTGGCTACTTGAGGGAAAGTGAAGTAGTAGGAAGTACTAGTAATATAGAGACATAATTACAAATTCAGTTCTTCTCATCCACTGAAGCAAAGACTACTATATTAATGAGTACACCACCTTAACCTCACTGCCTTATATGGAGAACACTAATGATGTCTAATACATTCAGTTTCAGGGGGAAGTTGAACTGAGTTGACATCAGCAAATGCTGATGTGGTAGCTTCTGGAACTTCAAGTTCTCCTGCATTGTAAAAATTACATTTTCACCAAAATAAAATGTAAGGATGAATGCTGAGGGGGTAATGAGGTAGACTGTTCTGGAGGTCTTCCCTTTGTGACTCAATTCATTCTCCATTTTGTTATCTGTTGTCTGCTCTGGGAAGCTAACCTGTATAGACTCGGTGGGATCCCTTGCATCTGAGGGCCAGAACACTGGAAACACTAGATCTAATAGACATGGGAAGGTTAAGTCGGTAGTATTCATTATCCTGGATCACTGCTCTAGCAGTTGCCGTAGGCCTGCTGTGACCCTACAAGAAACCTCAGCTTTTCAAAAGGCAGTTCTCTCCTACAGCTAACTTGCTCTGGTTTCCAGTGACCTTGCTGCCTCACGGCACTTTAAGGGCTCTGGGTAATTACGGCACCCCAAGGTCCTATACTTTCCCTTTGGTTTCCCTTTATTAAGCTCTTCTCAAAACTTGCCACTTTGAGTTACCTCCCTTTTCTTCCAGAATATCGGCTGACACCTCTACAACATGCCAGGCACTGTACGTGTATTAATCGATCTGGAAGTAACAGGGGAATAACTTTGAAAGTACACTCTATTTTCCAATTGATAAAATGTCTACATTTTGAAGGTGCTAGCATTTTTCTCTCTGCAATATGGAAAGGCAACAAGGAGCACACATACTTGCATGGAGCT
This sequence comes from Acinonyx jubatus, assembly GCF_027475565.1. NCBI lineage: Eukaryota > Metazoa > Chordata > Mammalia > Carnivora > Felidae > Acinonyx > Acinonyx jubatus. Next base: position 215,187,108 of record NC_069380.1, read on the forward strand.
CAATCAAACCCTTATCTTATTACACATGAATAGAGGAATCATCAACTTGCTTTTAGACAGGCCTAGAAGCTATGAATGGCTTAAAATGCAAATATACGTTTAGTACCATATTAAGAGAGAAAAAAAAAACAGTTCAAATGGTTCACAATTTGTGTTATATTTAAGTACGATTTCTTTTTTTTTCAAAATGACATTGAACTTCCAGATATTAGGAAGCCAAGAGATTCACTCATAGTGAATCCCAAACTTGACACCCCGAAAACTAGCTATGAACAAGGAAGTACCCCAGATATGGACAAACAGCTTATGTGTCATGAAATCATACTATATGAGTATTTGCTTGCTCTAAACTGAACCAAGAGAAAGAGCAACTTGTAATAATCTGGTTGGGGTGATTTATTGAGGAAGTATGAAAACATTTCAACAAGATTCTCAAAAAGTGGCTTGATAAAATTTGAAAAGGTGATCAGAAGATTCAGAGTAGTGAGTAGTTTCTTCAAAGGTGCAGCCAAGAGATGATTTAAAAGAATATTTTAAGACTGCACTGTGATAAGTGTCCAGTCAGAATAAATGACAGAAATATCACCCAATGATAACAGTTTCAATTAGTTTAAGGTGTGCACAGGAGCATCTAAGAACTATGAAGAGAGTTTCTAGGAAGGCTTGTAGAAACTTACAATGGTGCTGAGTTTTGGGAAAGATTGAGTTAGTTTTCTTTCCTTTTAAGATTTTAAGAAAAGATAGTATTATTTTTGAAATAATATTCTACATTTAGATGCAACAGTGTTAAATTGTTCAACATTCAGAGAAGATAATTAATTCTCCACTGACTAAAGAGGGGTCAGCATGTGGAGTGAAGGTGGGCTTACAAAGGAGGAGTTGAACAGAGATGGCCTATTGAGAAATTGTGTGTTTAAGACAAGGAGTGTGAAAATCATTTTGAAATCTTGGGGCCCACATAATAATTTTAATAACAGGACTGGCATAATTACTGTAGAATTTTAACAAGTTTCCTCATAGCAATATCAGATGTATATAAAGGGGCCTGGAAGGTGGAGGGTAAACCAGAAAACTTTTATAGTATCAAAGGGCAGAATACAGAGGTGAATTCAAGAGAATATACAATGAACTAAAGTCCGTAGCAAATATGTATGGGGCGAGAGTGAGAGTGGGTAACCACAAATGATCCCTGGTTTCTGGCCTGCAGGACAAGTTGATGCTGGTAACTAGTCAGTAAGAGAGGAAACACTGTGAAGGAACAGAGCCCAGAAAAAAGTGTAATTTAAGTTTTATTAGGCTTAAATTTAAAAGTATAATTCAAGTTTTAATTAAGCTTAAATTTATTAAAGAGTGTAGGGTGATTAAAACACGATGTTGAAAGAAAATGAAAATGCAGGACGGGGGACAGAATGTGCTCACACTGGTTCAGCTATTCAGTAAACAGTCGACCTCCCCCCCCCCCACCCCCGCCGCCCCCTCCCCCATCTCCCTCAGCAGGCAGCTGTGTATCAGCACACATAGAGTGTGGCTGTGAGAGGGTCGGCACAGCTTCTGGCTCTTTGCCCTTAACAGGATTAAGAGCAAAGGGGAATGGTGCCAAGGGCTACATTTGCTTTTCCTTCTCAGATGCCTGGGCCTACGTGCATCCACCAGTTTAAAAAAGTAGTAGATGACAGTAATTGATTGCTTTGAAGGGAAAAAAAGGGTTAGGTATGGGTTTTGGTTTAGTCAGTCAATAGTAACTACCACAGAGAAATCAGGATGTTAAAAACTGGACAGTAAACACACCTCTATCAATAATTTGTATTAATGTAAATAGGGTCAACAGATGTACTAACTGTCACCCAACTTCAGGTTCAACTGTGCATCTTTTTAAAGTGTAGCAATAGTTGGAATGCCCATCTGAAACAGGATGCCACGGAAAGGCTGAACATAAGGGCAATGAAAAATGATACCATGCAAAATAGAAATCCCACATAGAAACACTAAATATTAGATCACTGTGTTTTAATATGAAGTCCATTAGCAGAGATTAAAGGAATTTAGTAATTAATAAGATGGATTTCATAATCATTTTGACGATTAGACGATTACTTACTTTTCAACTAATTGGAGTTTAATAACAAAATAATTGTCAATTAATTATTAATGATATTAATATGAAGTTAATGAATTAAAAGAAATGACCCACTAAGAAATTACAGCAATCAATTATATTGTATAAATATTGCAAACCTGACTCGGAATACATGAAGCAAATACATATATATATATATATATATATATATATATATATATATTCACAAAAGACATTATGAACGTCACAAAAATGGAAAATCATCAGATTAGAACATTTGTACACAAATTTTTACAGAAATAGACATGCCAAGCACATACATTTTAATAAGTCTATGAACAACTGAATAACTCAAATAACTTAAAACTAATGTTCCCTTTTGAGGTCACATGTAACATTCATAAACATTTATCACAAAAGTGATCACAAAGGAATCATTAAGAAATCCATAAGGATAAATGCCATAGAGAAGACAATTTTTAATTGTGGTACAATATAATTTGAAATCAATAATAAAAATAAAATTTAAATAATGTATATTAGAAAACTGAAAACAATTCAGGGCTAAAGGAAGCATTATATCCATCAATATGTCTTATGAGAGAAAATACAAACCTATATAAACAGCTTCACAAAAAACCTTACATAATATACTTTTAAACATACCGTTGAGCTCAAAATAAATGAACCTAGAATTCCTGGGGTTTAGACTCAAAGAATGACCATAAAGTCCATGGAGAAACTTATGAGTGAAATCACAGACACTATGCATGTTGCTTCAAATACTGCCTCCAGTATCTAGGAATTAAATATTTATTTATACAGGATCATTCTGACTGGAGAAATACAGTAGGGACCCTTAACGAAATGACTAAATAAAACAAGTGTGTTAACAAAGTGGCATAGAAACCTATGTATATCTAGGACTCAGTTAGAAGGAAATATATGCTAAGAAAAGGTGAAACTAAATGACTTTTGTAGAAATTCCCAAGCTTTCCTCCAACTTGAGGAATTAACATAAAGCCTCCTTTCATATTATTGAAATACCATCAGGAGTATACCTTAAAAAAGTTCTGTATTAACACACATCAATTGGATTAAGGATCTATATATGAAAAGCAAACGTTTTTTAAAGTATGGAAGAAAATACATGAGTATCATGATGACCCCAGTTTATGGCAGCTTATTTGAATACAAAATGTACAGTCTACATTTGAAAGGGTTAGAATATTTAACTACATTTAAAAAATAAATAAAAGGCCTATGTCAGACAACAAAATCAAAGACAGAGGTATCCCATAAAATTGACAATATTTTAAGTTCAGGTACATATGAAAAGATTAGTATTTATAATGTATGTAAAAACTACAAATCAAAACCAAAGTGAAAAAAACGAAAACTATGATCAAAGGAACTGCAAGTTAATACACACTATGTGATACTATTTTACATTAACCAGAGAATACATTTATGTCTGACAATACCAATTATTCAAGAGATGTATAAATATAGGAACTTCAGTAAACTATTGAATGAAGTATAAACTGGGTAAAAATTATTGTATATGAATTTGGAAAACCAAATTTTAGCATATCAAAAGAGTAGCAATTTCACTTTGGGCCCATTTAGCCTAGAAAGAGTGTACCATGTATTCTTAAGGAGGTAAATATTAGAATATACACTGTAGAAATATTTTTTGTTAATTATGACAATTTTGGTAAAACAAAAAATCTCAACAATGAAAGAAATGATAGCTATGATCTATTAATATAATGTATATTTTACATCAATAAAAAATGAATAAACAAGTTCTTAGTGAAGCATAATAAGTTATAGCATATAAATAGGTCCAAAATATATTCACACAATAAACAAGCTTGTAAAAGAAAAAAAAAAAACTAAAATTTTATGCACAGCAAAAATCTTCATGTTACAATACAAATAATTTTTCTGAGTACAGGAAAGTGTCTATCATCATCTAACATAGATAAACAGATGCAGATACAGATATTTAGATATAGATGTATAGATACAGATATATGTCCATAATAAATAGAGAAAAACAAAATACAGTGAAGGACCCTAAAAGGAATGTATGTGTATGGATGGATGACTATTCTTCAATCAACCAACACAATACAAAGATTTATTGCTAATAGGCTTAAAACATCAGAAAAGGTGGACTCAGAAAAAAAAAATTAATCCAAAAGAAAGAAGATGAAGAGAAAAGGGGACACAAGGAATGGATGAGATAAATAGTGATTATTAAGATTGTAGATATGAACCAACTGGTGTCAATAATGTCCTTGTATATAAATATTCTTAACATACCCAGTTAAAGGGAGGGATTGTCTTATTGGATAACAATTCAAGATTAGACTGCATGCTAACTAAAGAATACCAATTTTAAATAGAGAGACTCCACTAGGTTAGAAATAAAAGGAAGAGAAAATGTGACCATGTTGACTAATGAAGTCAAAGCTGCAATGGTTATATTCGTAGCATAAAAAGTATATTTCAGATAAGGAATTATTAACAAAGATAAAGAGAATCATTTCATAACGTCCAAGTGGTCATATTCTCAAGACAACTCAATAATCCTAGCCATTCATGAACATAACTATAGAATATCAAATTATAAGTAAAGAAAAATGATATAGCTGCTAGAAGAAATAAACAAATCCACAAGATTAGAATGCTACTCTCCCCAATAACTGATAGAAAAAGTACACAGAAAAATCATTAAGGATATAGAAGACTTTAACAACACTATTAACCAGTTTGACCTAATTAAATTGTTTAGAACAGTTTATCCAAAACAAAATTCAGTCTATTTTCAAGTACATTCAGAACAATTACCAAGATAGAATATATCTGGAGTCAAAATCTCATTAAATATAAAATGATGCAAGTATTATAATGTATGTTCTCTGACCACTATGCAATTAAATTAGAAATCAATAATAGGACAATATACAGAAAATGTCCCAATATTGAGAAATTAAATAACATGCCTTTAAGTAACTCACTGGTCAAATAAGAATCAAAAAAAAAAAATTAGAATGTATTTTGAACGGAATAAAAATGAAACACAATATAAAGAAAAACAAAGTTTGAGGGATTCCAATAAAGCAGCACATATGTTGAAATGCAGAACAAATCCCTACATTAAGACAAAAAACAGTTTCTCAGATCAATGAGCTCTGTACAAAATTTAGAAAAAAAACAGAAAATAGAGCAAATTTAATCCAAAATATAAAGAGAAAGGAAGTAATAAATATCAAAGTACAAATCCATAAAATTTTTAAAATTCATAATTCAGAATTGAGCAAAATTAACATTCACTCATTGAAAGATATTGTTAAAAGAATAAAAGTGCAGGAATTAGACTTGGAGAATATATTTGGAAACTGCATATCTAATAAAGTATTCAGAATATAAAAGCAAGCATCAAATCTCAATTAGAAGACACAAAATTAAATATAAGCATAATGTCTGAACTTACACTTCAGTGAAGATGATAAAGAGACAGCAAATAGGCAATTGGAAAGATGCTAAACTACATTAGTAGTTGGGGAAATGCAAATATAATACACAGTGAGGTATCACCATATATCTTCAGAAAGACTAAAATTAAAGGGGCGCGTGGGTGGCTCAGCCGGTTAAGCATCTGACTTCGGCTCTGGTAATATCTCACAGTTGGTGGGTTTGAGCCCCGCGTTGGGCTCTTTGCTGACAGCTCAGAGCCTGGGGCCTGCTTCAAATTCAGTGTCTCCCTCTCCCTCTGCCCCTATCCCGCTTGCATTCATTCTCTCTCTCTCTCTCTCTCTCTCTCTCTCTCTCTCTCTCTCTCTCTCTCCCAAAAATAAATAAACATAAAAATATTTTTAAAAAAGAAAGTCTAAAATTAAAAAGGCCAATCAAAGCAAGTGTTGGTGACAACAACACTTCCTTCTGGTGGAATTATAATCCTTCTGGTGGAATTATAAAAGGGAATGGTCAATTCAGAAAAACAGTTTGACGGTTTCTCCTAAGGTGAAATATACATTTCCCACATTATCAAATTATTCCACTTTTAGGTGTTTAGCCAAGAGTAATGACAGTGTATGTCCACAGAAAGACTTGCACGTTAATGTTTATACCAATTCAACTTGCAAAGCAAAATTCAGGAACAACAAATAGCCATCAATAGGTGAATGAACAAGTATATTGTTTTGGATCCATGCTCTAGGACTGCTGGTCAGGAATAAGTCCTGCAACAATATTCAATAACATGATCAAGTCTCAAAATAAGTATGCCACAGAGAAAAGTGCACATATGTTTTCATCCAATTATGTAAGTTCCAGAAAATGCAATTCAATCAGGAGCTGGAGAAAGTACTACAGTTGTAGAGGTAGTTTGCCAGGGAGGAGAAGGTAAAAGGGACTACAAAAGAGCACAGGAGAAAATACTTAGTATCTTTACTGCCGTGACAGTTTTACTGGTGTGTATATATATATGTCAATAGCAAAGCGTACACTTTAAATGTTTTATTCCTTATCAATCATCCTCCAATAAAGGTTTTAAAAATTATCACCAAAAGGCACTAGGATTTGCAGGTAAATTTTTACCATTCATATACAGATGATGGCATTAATATAAATCTCTAACAGAAAAAGAAAAGTAAGACATCCAACTTATTTTAATTAACAGTCTAAACTATATCAAAAATGGACACAAAATGAACTATGGCATAATCATATTTTAACCATATAATCCCATATTTTAGTTACATTTAGTTAAGACATTGTATCACCTGTGTGTGATGTGTTTCAATGGAAAACATATCTAAAAGCAGTCACATTGAAAGGTGTAGCTGGGTGGCTCAGTCAGTTAAGCGTCTGACTTTGGCTTAGGCCATCATCTCAGGGTTCATGAGCTTGAGACCCCCACTGGGCTCTCTGCCCTCAGGGCAGAGCCTGCTTCAGATTCTCTGCCCCCCTTTCTCTCTGCCACTCCCTTGTTCACTCTCTCTATCAAAAATAAATAAACATTAAAAAAAACTTTAAAAAGAATTTTTAAAAAGCAGTCATTTTGAAGAAAGCAGAGAAAATCAAGCAAATGCTGAGCACATGCCCTATTCTGCAGTGGTAATCATCCATATTATCATTGTAGGCAGAGATGTGAAGAACATGTAATTATACTGAACACAGACAGACATGTGGTTGAAAGTTTTTAATGTATAATATTCTCATAATTGCTTCCTTTCCCAGCCAAGGAAGTAAAATATAGAACAAGAAGACAGACCTATGTAACAATTCATAGATAGGTATTCACTAATCATAAATAATTACCGCCCTTTGTCTCTGCATATGTTACACAAATTCTTCTTCACAATAAAACACATTGCATTTGGGGACAACAAAAGAATGGGGAAACAATCAAGAATATTACATACTCACTCAAATTTACCTGAGTTAACAGTAAGGCACTAAAATAAAGTAAAACAAGCTGAGACAATACTACTTAGCATCACCAGGAGGAACAGAGATATCACAGAAGATTACATTGCTTTTAAAATACTTAAAATAATCTATGTATCAAATGAATCAGTCTTGTAATTTTACCCACACTTCAACCCAGATAATTCAAAATGGAAAAATAACCAAAATGTCCACTCACAGGCAAATGGATAAACTTTTGACATATCCATGCAATTAACATTATATTAATATCACTATATTAGTTACTTAGCATATTCATTAATTGTATATTATATTGACTGATGTTAGTATATCAGTTCACACAAAACCATGAATTTCAAAAAAGGTATGCTGAAGTGAAAGAAGCCAAACACAAAGTAGTATATTCTGTATAACTCCATTCAATTATCTTCACAAAGCCACATAATTAACTGGTATTTATAGAAATCGGAAGAATGGCTTACTAAGGCAAGAGCCGGAGACTATAAGGTACAGAAGAGAATCTAAAGGATGCTGGAAGGATGTTCAATTCCTTAATATGGTGAGGATTACTGGGTACAGAAATGTACACATGAGATTAATTTTATGCATTTTAGTAAATGCTAGCTATCTATCCCTCAGAAAAAGAAGGATAAAAACTGTTTTAATTTTTTAAAAAAATTTTAATGTTTATTTTTGAGAGAGACAGAGACAGAGTGTGAGTGGGGGTGGGGCAGAAAGAGAGGGAGACACATAATCCAAAGCAGGTTCCAGGCTCTGAGCTGCCAGCACAGAGCCTGATGCGGGACTCGAACTCACAAACCGTGAGATTATGACCTGAGCCAAAGTCGAACATTTAACCGACTGAACCACCCAGGCTCCCCAAAGACAGAAACTGTTTTAAAGTAGAGAACTACAATATGATCATGGATTAAAAATTTTTAAATCATAAAAAGTCAAAGGTCCTTATAAGCATTATTCTAAATAAATGGGACATTTTTAATGATGTTATCATTAATTTGTTTTCAGTGTCCATTTATTTTTATTTAATTTTGGTATAGTCCCAAAGAAAGTGACCCATCGTATATACCAGCATTTAGTGTTTTCTCTGGAATATAACACCTCTTATAAAGGCCTAAGATTAGATGTGAAGAGATGGTGTTTGCCTAGAAATGTGCTGGGAGCACATTTGTTCCCACGAAACGACCTATCGGTTCAATTAAATCCCCCAAATATTCCAGTAGGCATTTTGGAAGAATTTAACACAATGATTTTAAAGATGTATGAAAGATAACAGAATGACTTAAACTGAATATTGAACTACTTAGGGCCATAGCGAAAATACTACTGAAGAAAACAAACCTGGGAATTTATACTACCATATGATTACAATTCTCATTAAGTGTCAATAATTAAAGCAATGTGATAAATATGTAAGTTTAAATGAAATTGACCATTGGACCTAAAAAGATAGTCCAAAAATGGAGAGAATTTTTTTTCTTTCATAAATAGCAATTGATGAATTAAACACCTTTATCACAAAAAAAAAAAGAAATTATGACTTTTATGTTCTCTAAAAACGGCAATAATCAATTCCAGATGAATCATATACTTAAAATGTCTTCATGAACTTGGAATAGTCAAATTTTCATTAAGGAAGGGAATAACTTTAAAGGAGAATATTGATAAACTGAACTTCGTTAATGTCAAGAATGTTCATTAAAACACACCATTATAAGACTATAAAGGCAAGTCACAACAATAGAGGAAGTGTTTGCAATAGAGATACTGGCAAAAGGTTTTTATTCATAACATATAAGTCAACTGCTATAAATACTGAAAATGCAAACAACCAAATCAATTAAAAATGGCAGAAAGACTTGAATGTGTAAAGTAATTTACAAAAGATAATTATCAATCCTAAAATCCTGTGTTTTAATTTTTAAAATCTGCTTTCTTTGACAAATGTTCTGGAGCTTGAATCCTCTTGTCACTGAAATGGAAAGCAAGCAGTGGGTTCAATGTTTTTGGTAGAGGCTTTTCTCTATCTCAAACTCCACTCTTATCATGTACCTTTAAAATCAGTAGGAACACAAGAAGTATTTATTGAGTTGAGGTGAAATATTCACTTCTGTATATACTACAATGTTCTAACTACTCCCATTTATATTTGATTTTTTTTTCACTTTTCACTCGGATTTTCAGTGATTATATAGAGAATTGCACTTACATTAGAATTTAATGCAACAGTTGACCACCTTCATAAACTCTTGAATATTCCTTGGTATTTTTCAAGGTACTTTAATTTATATAAATGTAGATAATAGCCTATATATTTAACTCAAAGACAGATGGAGAATCACGGCTTAATTCTAAAATTATATTTCCACTTTGGAAAAAGAAAATTAATTCAAGAAGGTATATCTTAATGAAAAAACTGGGAACATTTTTAAAAATAAATAGCTGATGAATATAGACATTAATAAAATAATAGGCAAATTACTGTGAATGGTTTAGAAATTAGTGATTCTTCATACCAAATAAATTCAATGTGGAAAGTACATACTTTTCCACATCAATAATCATAAGACTCCAAAGTAGGGGGAATGTTTTTGTTTTTGTTTTTTAATGTGATGCCAGCTTTCCGTCATTCCTCCTTTCTGATTTTTACTTTGTTAAGAGCTTTCTGAAAAAGCTACACATTGCATTAAACTGCCAGTAGGCATAGTTTGAGAAGAGAGATGACGTGTTTGACAGTCAATACAAGTATATCCGATTTTGGATTATGACATCATGAAACAGGAGATCACCAAAGTTAAGTTCCAAACATGAAAATGGCAGAGAGCGCCAAGGAAAGGTAGACTGCCTGCGACAGCCTATGAAATATGTATTAACAGAGGACTCTTCTATTGAAGATGAAATTTATAAAGAGTCTTTCATTCTCTGACATAAGAAAACCTCATATATCACTCATCGGAAAGAAGGAGGAAGAGTTCACTGGAATCGCATAATAAAATGTCAGTATTGGATGGTGATTAAAAACACCATCTAAATTCTATTTGGGCAGGGCACTTGAGAATCCAGATCAAATAGGCCATGTATCAAGAGAGCAGACTAAATGTCACAATGTTCCACAGTGACAGATTAGATAAGTGCCAGAGAAATATATAGGCCTGAAACAAGAATTACTAAGCAGACATCTTAAAACATGCTTCATAAGCATTATTCTACATAAGGAGGAACATTTTAAATGGTGGTATTCATCACTAATGTGTTTATAGATCTTTTAAATATTACTTAATTTCTGGCATACCTCAAAGAACGCAACCTCTCATATTCCAGCACTCAGTAATTTCCCTTGACTATGATGCTAGAAGCCTGGCTTAGACTGTGAGAATATGGTGTTTCCCAGAAGTTCGATGCCTTCCATCCTGAAATGCTTTTCATTATCCTATTTTTTCCCTTTGTTGTGTTTTTTTAAAAATTTTAATGTTTATTTATTTTTGAGAGAGAAAGAGAGAGAGCAATGGGGAGGGGAAGAGAGAGAGGGAGACACAGAATCCAAAGCAGGTTCCAGGCTCGGAGCTGTCAGCAGAGGGCCCGATGTGGGACTCAAACCCACAAACCTTGTGTTCATGACCCTCTGAGCCAAAATCAAAAGTAAATAATAATGAACAATAATAAAATACACTAGAGAGCAGTTAATACATTTTCATTTACTGTAAGTCATGGGTTTAAATCTACCTCATAAGTATTTATTCCCTTTTATCCTTTCTGAGATTTGTTCATTTCTTTCTTTTTATCACGATTGTGAATTAAAAAATTTTCTTTAGAAAGAAAAGAAACTGTCTTTTACTGTCACATATTATCCGTTAACATGTTAATTATACATTACTTTTAGCCATGATGGAAGGGATTATATGATGAACCCTTGGCTTGAATCTTCAATTACTTCTTTTACCATCTCTCATACAAACCCTGGCTCTTCCAGCCAAGTAACTCAGGAACCATAAAACCATGTACTTATTTACCCCCAACTCACCAATAATGCTATCATTGTCATATACTTTAATACAATGTACTTTTTAATCCACCAACACAGCATCATGATTCAACAGTTAATTGTATTTAAGTGCATCCACACATCTTATCTTTCCTATGCTTTTCACTACCTTCTGTTGTTCAGCAATTTTATGTGATACACTTTTACTTTTGCCTACAAGAACTTTTTTTAAATATTTTCTTTAGGATTGATTTCCTGATGACTATCTTAGATTTTACTGTCTAGCCATGACTCTTTACTGTTATTCATAAAGGATATTTTCATTTGTTACAGAATTCTGGTTTGGTATTTGTTTTTTAAGTAGGCTAAAAACTTCATTTTATTGTCTTATTACTTAGATCATTTATGTTGAAAAGTAGGATATTACTCTTACTGCTGCTCCATTTTTTTCTATCTTAAATTTTTTTTAAAGTTTATTTATTTTTGACAGAGAGAGAGAGAGAGACAGAGCATGAGTGGGGGAGGGGCAGAGAGAGAGGGAGACACAGAATCCGAAGCAGGCTCCAGGCTCCTGTCAGCACAGAGCCTGACTTGGGGCTCGAACTCACAAACTGTGAGATCACGACCTGAGCCAAAGCCGGACGCTCAACCGACTGAGGCACCCAGGTGCCCCTTAAATTTTTTTTTAACACTTATTTATTTTTGAGAGATGGAGGTGGGGGGGTGAGGGGAGGAGAGAGGAGACACAGAATCCGAGGCAGGCTCCAGGCTCTGAGCTGTCAGCACAGAGCCCAACGCAGGGCTTGAATTTACAAACAGTGAGATCATGACCGGAGCCAAAGTCGGTCGCTTAGCCAATTGAGCCACCCAGGTGCCCCATGCTGCTGCTCCTTTTACGGTAAATGTCTTGCTTCCTCTGGCTGATACTGATTTTTCTCTTTGCCTAAGTCTTTCAGTAGTAGTATTACTGTGTGCGTGGTAGGCTGAAAAATGCTCCAACCATCCAAAATATAATTCACTTTCGAATCTCCAGAACCTGTAAATATATTCTCTGGCAAGTGAGGAGATTATGTTAAGGATCTTGAGAAAAAGAGTTTATCCTGGATTATCCAGGTGGACCCTAGTGCAATCATAGGAGAGAGACAGAGGCTGTTTTAACAGAGACACACAGAACAAAAGACAATGTGCATATGGAGACAATGATTGGACTGACACAGCCACAGGCCAAGGAAAGCCAAGAAATGCCGGAAAGCCACCAAAAGCTGGAAGATGTGAGAAATGGACTCTTCCCACAGCCTCCAGAAAGAGTACACCCCTGCTGGCACAGTAACTTCAGACTTTTGCCTCCTAAACTGTGAGACAAAAGGTTTCTGTTATTTTAGGCCACTTGGTTTGTGGTAATTTGTTGTGGAAACCGTCAGTAAAACAGTTTCTAGACGTGGTTTTCTTGATATTTATACTCTGTGACTTTTTAGAGAATCAGGAAAATGTAGAGTGATCTATTTCAGGAAGTTGGTTTTTTTCACTGTGTTTAGTTTTTTGTTTTTATTGTTTCTAATACTGTGTCTGCCCCTTACTCTTTCCTCTCCTTCTAGGAATCTAGTTATCACATGTAAGAATATGTCACTGTTTTTGACATATTTTTTCATGTCTGTTCTGTGTTTCCCTTCTTTTTCCCTCACTCTGTTTGCCTCCATCTTTATATTCTCTTACTATGTATTTTCTGATGTATTAGCTCTCTTTTCTTCTAGGCCCTATTTGCAGCTCAACCCACATTTTAAAATCTACATTGCATTATAATACTTTGCGTACTACTATTTATATTAGCTTTAAAAACTTGATTCCATACCTCTGATGAATATCGTTTTATATTTATTTTTTTAATAATTTGGTTTTACCTTTAAAATCTGGATCTCATAACATCAGTATCTTGATAATCTATATAAGGAATTCTGCCCTCTCTTTTCTTTTCCTGAGAATTGTGTCCACTGGTCATGTGTCAAATCATGTTTGATAATTTTTGACTGACTACACAAATTGTGAATGGGTAAGTACAGAACCTCTGGATGGTGTTATCTTCCACTCATAATGATTTAAGTTGATAGGGAGATAATGAAAACCAGTGGACCAGTGGTACATTACTGGGTTGCATCCTAAGGGCCTAAGACATCAAGGGTCTCAAAAGTATTCTGATGACTAGACTGTTTTCTAGGCTTCTTAGAAATCCCCAAGCCTACATTTATACCTCCCAAGACTCACGAAGCTTAGAATTTATCCTTTAAGCAGCATGTATTACCTTAGGTTTCCCAACTTTCCAAGGGCAGTGTTGTTTATTGTAAATTATCTTATCAAGCGGAAACTGCAACCAGGATAAAAGTCTTACCTCTCTGCAGCTCTGTATTCTTCAGAGACTTATGCCTCATGTTCTAACTTCTTAGTATCCCTGTATTCTAGATTTTGTTTATCTAGTCCAAGGACTCTGCCACAAGAACTAGTACCCAATTTGGTTTGGTCTCCGTGCCAAATAATGAAAATACAAAATTCGCTGGAAGGAAAAACTGTTTTGAACACAAGGTTCAAATCATGTTTTTCTGTATTTCTGGACTTGGGTCTCTCTTGTCCTGGTTATGGTAATTGCTCTCTGATACCTATAAGCAACTGTTTTGTTTTGCCTTTTATAACTAGCCTCAGCAGAGATGAGCTACTTCATCATAGTCTATAGCAGGATCCTAGAACTGATATTTTATGTTTTTTAAGTTTATTTATTTTGAGAGAGAGAGTATGCACGCAAGGGAAGAGGCAGAGAGCAAGGGAGAGAGAGCCCTAACAGGGGGCTCGATTCCACAAACCACAAGATCATGACCTGAACTGAAATCCCGAGTCAGATGCTCAACCAACTGAACCACCCAGGTGCCCCCTAGAATTGACATTTTAAATAGAACAGCTATGGCAATGTCCTGAATATGTGATGAACGTCTGTACATTAAATAAATTGGAATAAAGCATGTTTGGTTAGAGCTATGCTTTTTATGACTATTATTCCTCTAAATTAAATTCTCACAAATTTACTGAATGATTACTTTTTGATAAGCCTTGTTGAAAAATCTGTAGCATATCTGGGTAACCTATAGAAAGTGAGACTGAAGTTAATTCTTCCCTTGGGGGCGGATATATTTTAGCAGCTGTCAACAGGTACTTAACTAGATAAATGATATTGAGTGACTGAATCTATGAACGTGAGAGGGGAAATTTAAGTAATATGTGAAGTATTGGTAGAATATATGACATTTTTTTTAACGTTTATTTATTTTTGAGACAGAGACAGAGCATGAACGGGGGAGGGTCAGAGAGAGGGAGACACAGAATCTGAAACAGGCTCCAGGCTCTGAGCTGCCAGCACAGAGCCCGATGCGGGGCTCGAACTCACGGACCACGAGATCATGACCTGAGCCGAAGTCGGCCACTTAACCGACTGAGCCACCCAGATGCCCCAACATTTTAAATTACAAATGTCAAGAAAATTTGTAAGATAATTTTATAAATAATTTTAAATATAATTACGAATTCATTTCATATGTTAGAATAATCACCCTTGGTTTTCTCTTAATGACATAAAAGATGTTTCCACACTCCCAGCCCCTTCTATGTAATTTCAAGATGTCATAGCGAGTTTCTATTTCTCTTCAGCAGAAAGAATGAAACTTCAACCAACCGATAAATTATTATAAGCCTGTTCCAGATATGGCCATTACAGAGGTTCATGAATACGAGGGATTTTATTTGAAACAAAAGGAAATTCTGATTTCATTCACTGGCTAGTGAAATCTTCCAGGGGTGCTCAAAGGCACAAGTAAGCAAAATGCTAAATCATGATCTGGAAAAGGAGATGACTGGAGGCCTCTGAAGCACAGAAATGGATCGCCCACTGGAGATATTTGGCTGAGACTCTGACTATAACCACATGGAAGAACAGTAATAGAATTACAGCTTCTACTAAGTTGAAACCAGAAATGGGGTTATGGGTTTGATGTATTCCACTACTGCTTCTACATGAGTCCTTGCCCTCTTCACATATGATCCTAGAAATCAAGAGTTAAATGGCCCTGCATTATAGGTGAAAGTCTCTATCCATACCTAGAACCTTTTCTATAAAAGCCTTTGTAACATTTAGCACTTTATTTATTTGCATGTATAAAGATACTTCTATAGTGGTTTAACCAAATAAAATCTGATTTTTCTCATTGTGTTCAATAGTTTGTGACTTACTGCTATCATGAAACAAAACTTCTCTGCTCTTCTTAATGGAAAATTTTTCTTTTTCGTATTGTAGGGGGGTTGCTCCACTTTTAGGTACCATTTTAAAATTCTATCAGGAAAAAGAGTGAAGGGAAAAAGACAAAGGACACGCCCAAGCTGATTCTGTCCCTTTTTATATGGGAACACTGAATGTTTTTAAAAGACTAGTACACTTTTCTTACATATCATCAGGCAGAGGTACACATATGGCTAGATGAAGCTACAAGAAATCAGGCTGATAAAGCTAGAAGTACTCATTTTCTCTTAACCAAATCATTATTCAATTAGTCAACAAGACAAAAGAATAAATGTGAATCAGGAGTTGGCTGTATCTGCACAACTATCTCAATATAAAGAGCAGTTACCTGTTTTCCATCTCTTACACCTACTTGCCAGGAAAAGCCAGGTCCTCCGATGATTCAGAGGTGATTGCCATCATGGAAACCCATGTGTACTACCACACAAAATTCTTTATTCTCTGGTTTGTGCCTGAGTTATAAAGACCTAAAATACAGTGGTTAAACATGGTACAGCTATAGTTCTTTTCCAGTGACTCTACCCTGGGTTGATACGGCAGTGCTGGCCCATCAGGATCTCAGGTATCTTATTTCCACCTCATCATTTCTAGCTATGACCTTCACCTTAGTAGTCCAAGATGGAGCTCATTTCCTCAATGAAGTAGTATAGACCAAGTGTCCGCTTTCTCCTTCAGAAAGTTCCTGCAGACCACTAAAAGGCACGACTGCTTATCTGCAGTTGAAATTTAGTCACTTGGTATTATCAACTTCAAGCAAGGGTGAGAAATGAAATCTTGATTATTATTAATATCAGTTAATAAATGAATATTGATAATCTGAGGAAACCTAGTCATCTCTCCTACAGCCATCATTTAATACAAAACTGATCATTCTTACCTGGCTTCTGGAGTAAATGACACCCATTAACTTCCAAGAAGTCTACATCTATGCCAGTTTTATTCAAAAAAACTGTTTGTATGACGGAAATGTATGGTGGCCACCAGCCACATCTGGCTATTGAGTACACAGAATGTATTTAGAATGGCTGAATAATTTTCTTTACTGAAATCTAGCTCAACTTAAAGTTAAATAGCCACAGGTAGATGGCGGTTATCACACAGGACTATACAGGTCTAGATATTGTTCCCAGTAAAGGGGCTAAGTTCCTCAAATATGAGCCATCATCTAGCAATAAAGGTAAATCTTCAAACTGTTTTCACTAGAACAATAACAAGAATAACTTAAGATCCATCAATATATCTTTATATCAATAATTTGCCCTCTACATTTTTGTCATTGTGTTAGTTACACTTTAATGCAATGGAAAACTAAAAATTAATGGCTCCATAGGCGGTTGACTCAGTAAATTTTAGCTGAGAACACATGGAAAATGATAGAAAGTTTTGGTTTTATAGCTGTGTGTGTGTGTGTGTGTGCGCGCGCGCACCTGTGCATGTGTGTATTTTTTAAGGCAGAGCTTTAACCTAGGTTTTTAGTGAGTAAGAACATGTCCCTAACACTGTCCCACTTTGTCCTTTACACTGTAAGATCCTTATATAAATCTGCAAAGCTATAACTTGCTGAAATGAGCCCGCAGAGTCTTGCTCAGGATCTAGAGCCCACAATGAATGATTATTGATGTTTTGAGCAGAAAAGCTGTCAATTAGATGTACAGTTTGCCATAACAGCTCCGGGGTCTAAACCTGAACTCTTCTGTGAATTCACTGGATCTACTGAGCAGCTACAGGGCCAAGCACACAACTCTCCATTTGCTTCAGGAGATCCAGATGTTCACCTTATTTGGTTGTGCGCCGGAAATTGGATTTTGAGTTTGATGCATTTTTTTTGCCTTACAGCATTTTCAGGGTTTTAGCCTAAATGCTTATTTTTAAAAGTCTGTTTATTTTTTTCCTCACTATAAAGTAATACATGTTCAATGTAGTAAATTTAGAATGTATGAAAAATATGAACAAAATTATAGTTACTTGTAATTCTACAACACAGTGATAATGACTGTTATCATATTTTCTATAAGTTGAGAAAACTTCTATTTTCATTAACTTTGCTTTACTATGTAACATTTTAAAAGCATTTTCTTCCCCCTGTCTCTGTTGCCTCATTTATCATTCACACTTCTCAAAGCACTGCCATCTGGCTCCCTTGCTGTCAATCCATTGTAGCTTTTGTTGCCAAGGTCACCAATGGTTTTTTGTCACTAATTTGAATGGACACTATTTAGTCTTTATCTAACTTGAATTCTCTCCAATAGTTCAGAATCCTGCCCTGCCACCTAGGAAGTTATAAAAGCTGCTGAGTCAGACTGCTTCCAAATTATTGCTTAAGCTTTTGGGACTAAACCCAGTTAATTTTCATGCCAAGAATGAATTAGGACTGAGTCTATTTGCCTTATATGCTAGTTTACCTAAAAATTTCCAAAGGGACAAGTATATCTGCTCAATTCTTATAAAGCAGCCATCTGTAGCACTGCATTTTGCTCATTACCTCCCCAGGGCTATCTTATGTCCCAGAACAGGTCACCCTGGGGAGGCAATATGTCAAATGGTCAACCCCACCCAATACAAGAATGGACACATAACTCAGGTCAGTCTTCTTGAATTTCAATCCTCCAGAGCAGTGGTTACTACAGGGTTGAACCCAGTCATGTGCAGCAGCAATTGGGAGACCTCTGGGAACACTGAGATAGATGTGATCAATTTTAAGGACGTAAAGCATAAAAAAACCGAGGCCCATTTTTACACATTAGAAAGAACCTGCTGGAGATTGAAGCCAACACAAAAGAAAGAAAAGTATAAACAAGAGAAAGCAAAAGACATCTGATAATGCAGTTTGAGCCCTAAAATCTAGCTAGCTCTTGGTATTTTACTTGCAAGAGTGAATAAAATACTGGTCCTGCTCTCTTTTCTTTTTTTCCTTCCTCTCTTCCTTCCTCCCTCCCTTTCTTCCTTCCAAACAAGGTGCTATAGCAAAAGAGCCCTAAACACTGCTCCTAATGCCTTTGCAAAACTTCATGTGAACCAACTCTCATCTCTCTTCTTTTGCTGCATTTCGTCTCTTCCATCTGAAAATCCTAAGCCATGATTACAAAAATCATTATTTATTTTAGATTTTCTATTCATTTCTTTTCTAAAATCTGCAATTCATTTGAGAACCCAGAGCTGTCCCAAGTTGCTTACTTTGGCCAGTGTTGGAATCACCAAGATGGTTTGTTAAAACACAGATTGCTTGGCTCCACCCCCGAGTTTCTGCTTATTTGTTCTAGGGTGACACCCAAGAATTTACACTTATTATTATTGCTGCTGAAATTGTGACCACAGTTTTACTTGTTATTAGGACAGAGTCAGGACTTCCACATTCCTTGTATGCCAAGCCAGAACCCTAAAGTCTAAGTCAGACTTTATCAGATTTGTGTGAAGGTTTGCCAACAACTTTCTCTTCTCTGAAGGTATGCTGAAGAAATTACCACAAATAGAAAAAAATTTCATAGATACAACAGCCTTTGTAAAACTAAGAAAGTAATAATAATATGAACATAAATAGTTAAGCAATCATATTTAAACCAAAGAATAAAGCAATTAAAATAAAATTTTTATTTTGTCAGTCATTGGAAAACATATTCATATACTAATAAAACAAACTGGTAATATGATTAAACTATACTAGTAATATATGCCTGCAAAAATAACATTTAAAATACTAACCATTCTTTGGGTTTTGTGACTAGGGTGTTTATAAATGTAAAATACTTGTATAATTTCCAAATTTTCTATAGTAAGCCTTTTGCTCTTACAATGAAGATTATTTCTTTACATGTTAGGAAAGAGTTAAATAGTAGGTATGACTGCTCACGACTTGCATATCTCCAAGAGAACTTTGAATCTTGACTGGCCCTTGGCCAACACCTGGGAATGTGGCCCTTAGAAGGTTCTTAATGTTAGTGATTGATGATTTTGTTATTTAATTAGAACAATGTGCCATGCTGTACCAGTTTCTCAGGCTTTCTTTGCACAAAATTCAAGATTGATGGTGTGTAATTTGGTTGTTGGGGGTCCTGACTTTCTGTTGCTATGGCTGGGAGTATAATACGATGTGGCTATGTGACCTGCCCTTCATAAATGCCCAGATTCTTAGACTTAACTAAGTTTCTACAGGCAGAGACATTCCACACATATTCTTGTAGTAAGCTTCTAGAAAGAAAGAAAGTTCTGTGTAGCCTTCGGTAAGGAAGTTGGAAACCTGTGTCTTCTTTCTGGACTCCATCCAATCTGCATTTGTTTTGTTGCTTTTGTTGTGTATCTGTGGCTTTAATAAACCTTGGCCATGAGTATAATTTACTATTATATAGAATCATGGGGCACATGGGTGGCTCAGTCACTTAAGCATCCAACTCTTGATTTCAGTTCAGGTCATGATCTCATGGTCTGTGGGATGGAGGCTGTTTGGAATTCTAAGAAAACAAGGAAGAAAGAAAAGAAGGAAGGAAGGAAGGAAGGAAGGAAGGAAGGAAGGAAGGAAGGAAGGAAGGAAGGAAGAATTTTTTGTGTTTTTCCAGTAAATCATCAAATTTGAGGTGGTCATTCAACCTCCAAACAATATATATGTTTTCTGTGTGTGTGTGTGTGTGTGTGTGTGTGTGTGTTGAACACAGCAAATGATTTTCTAATAATTTATTCTCTATCACAGGCAAATTAAATGCTTTATTAGAAATAAAAAGGGCAAAGTATGCAAGTTACTATACAATTTAATCAGCCATACCTCTAAGTTCCCTGAAAATTTTCATTCATTTATGCACGTATTTGTTCATTTATTTAACAAATATTTTTGTTAATTATTGTTAAATAAATATATTCTATTCTATGTGTTTGGTATATAATAACAAAATAGTACTGTCTTTTATGGTTCTCATTTTCAAAAGATTAAGATACATACACAGAACACTGCAATGCAAAGTTAAAAGTTACATCATAAAGGAAATTCTTATCATCTTCATCATTGTTAGTGCTAGTTTATGTACAGTAAGCAGTTACTCTGTGCCAGTCTTTTTTAGCCCTAAGCCTTACTACATGATATTTCAATTACAGTCATAATAATTTCTATGATGATATCCAATTATGATTCAAATTTTACAGATGCAGAACCCAATCACTATAAGATTGATTTGCAAAACATCACAAGGCCAGTAATCTGAGTACTGTGATTTGAACCCAGACAGCTTATTCTGATCCCAGAACGTCATTCTTCACCTATATCAATACCACAAGTTGTTTCAGAAATGTAGAGAGGCTTTGACAGGGCTAGCTGGAAAAAAAGATCATAGATGAATTAACCTGTACACATGCAAAAAACCCAAAGTGTGACTACAGAAAATTTTAAAACAAGCATTGGGGTTTACAGGAAGGTAGAAAATAAGTATTCTAAATAGTTGGAAATAGCATGTGTAAAGACCCAATTCTGAAAGCAATGATAGCTTCAGGGACATGTTAAAAGGGCCTTGAACTTGGCTATTAATGATCTGAGATTACCAATTCAAAATGCTTAAGAATATATATGCCATAAGCATAGATATAAGAATCTGGCAAACATATTTGTAAAATAGATGGCTAATTCTCACTTATATCATTGAGATGGATTTCATGAAACCAAGTCTAGGATCAGGAAGGTTTATCTGAATGCCATTACTCTCATTTAGATAGTAGATTGTTACAACCTGAATGGAGTAATGACAATGAAGGAAACAGCTGGACTGACTTTTAAAAAATTGAGGGAAATGAAATAGAAATTTATGAGCGAGAAGATATGGGTGATAATGCAGGGTCAAGAAACTTAACTTTGGATTCTTGCTTGGACATTTAAGTATACAGAGGTCTCATTTACTAAAATTATAGCAAAATCTTACCTCAATGTATAGTTTTGAAATTGATCAGCAGAAGAATGAGTATTTAAGCAATGGAAATAAATTCAAAGACTTGGGAGTGTGTGTTATTCGAAAAGCTAGGAATGATTGAGTCATAAATCCATGCTGTCCATTACAGTTGTCACTAGTCACCTGTGGTTACTTTCTTATAACTGTTTTTTAAATTAATTAAGATTAATGAAACTTAAAAATCACTTCCTCAGATTCACTTGTCACATTTGAGAGCTCAAGAGCCACATGTGACTACTGGTTACTCTACTGGACAGCACAGATTATAGAACATCTCCATCACTACACATTGTTCTAATGGACAGCACCACCTAAAACTTCTGGATTTCTGGGATAGAAGAAAAGAGAGCAATTATCATACAAGATTGAAAATCAGTAGCTAAAAAAAGAGGAGAAAAACAGAGAAATGATGAGGCAGTTTTTCAAGGGGAGAATAGTCAAAGCATATCACATGCTAATAGGAATTGAAACATTAGAAATTAAATGGTCATTTCTCAATCCCAAACGTTCAACTGGCTTTATTAGTGATCTTCAAAATCAAACATATTAACAGGATAAAAGGTACTCAAGCAAATGAAATTTAGAAGTTACCTTCTAAATATATGTATTCTGATTATAAAATTTTTTGCTTCCTATTTTTTCCACATATAGTAACGACTGATATTCAAACACTTAAAGAAGGTATGTTAATGTAACAGTTAATGTTTACATACTGAATGAACAAATTTTCAAAGATTGCTTTATTCCTCTAAGCAGATTAAGACACATGGACAAGGGACCATTTCTAGGAAAAGGCTAAGAATCATCAATATTATTAAATAGAAATAACACTGTTATCAAAGTAACAGAAGAGTGGGACTTACTTGGAAACACATATTTTCTTTCTACACTTTAAAAATGTTGCTTTGGGGGTGCCTGGGTGGCTCAGCTGGTTAAGCATCCAACTCTTGGTTTCGGCTCAGGTCATGTTCTCATGTTTCGTGGGTTCGAACCCCACATGGGGCTCTGTGCTTACAGTGTGGAGCCTGCTTGGGATTCTGTCTCCATCTCTTTCTGCCCCTCCCCTGCTCCCTCACCCTCTCTCTCTCTCTCAAAAGTAAATAAACATTAAAAATGTTGCTCCAGTAGAAGCTGAACTTCTCATCTCGTCCTCTTCAAAATATTGGTTTGTAGAAATTAGTTTTGAGAGGCACTAAAGTATATTCCACTTGCTTTTATTTTAAGGTGAGAGCTCTTGAAAATGATTTACATACCCACTGTTATACATAATTGTTTTATTCCTAGAGACTTTTGTTCCTTTTTTATTATACTGATAGAATTTTATTTCCATATAGGTTTTATATATTTCTTCTTTCAATACATAATATTGAATATCTCACTTTTATTTAATATTTCATACAGAATCACCCTCATAGCTTTCTTTGAATGCCAAGTCCTCCTGACATTTACCAATCTTCATTTTCTCCCTCCTCTTTTAGGCTTGAAGATCTATTGTTTATGTTAGGAAAATATTTTCACATTGTTAAAATGGTAACTTTCTGAGAAAGAACTGAATGTGTTGGAATAACACAAACCAAGGAGAAACAAAGAAAAGAGGTAAGAGCATATTAACAAATACACAGCTGCAAGCAAAGAAGCAGCTGTTTATGTGTATGTTTACATATCACTTATGTACATATACTTACACAGAAGTACATTTAAAATAAACACAAATGAAGATTTTGAATGATTGTGATCCATTTCCTAGGAAGTAAAATAAAGACAGAAGTTCCTGAAGACAATGAAAATGCAATTAGGGTTGTGAAAACTTATTTGGGATTTATAACATATAATTATATTTCAATAAAATATACATTTATATAAAACTTATTAAAATAGTTTATTATTCCTAGAAATTAACTTGTATTTAGCAAGGAAGTGAAATACTAAAATTAATGAAATTATAAGTGTTTGTGAAAAATCATTTTGGAATTGATATGCCAAATAAAAAGTAAAAGCTATGAAAATGATATGTGTAATCTACAATGTTTATTTGACTTTGAAAAAGCTGCTTAACTTAGTCAACATTTTAACTTCTATTAAAACTTTCAATTGGTTTGTTTCTGTACATGATTTTTTAAGTGGAAATTATAACCTTTCTCACTAAGCAGATAAAGCTTTATGATGAGAAAGGCAACCACAGAAAGAAATAATCAAAACATTTATAGGAGTCTATACTTCATTATTTTTCTTAATTGATTTTCCCCTTATTGACATGGTGGAAGATACAAATACTGTATAATATTTACTTTGCCAAAACGTGTCTTTTAATGCAGTGTTATCTTTGACTGAATATATCTAAAATATAAATACTCTTTGATTGCATAGTATTATGCAAAACTTAGCAACAGATAAAAGCTAGTAGATAAATATTTTCTTAATTTTCATTCAACATTTGTCTTCTCAGAGTTACTCAGATAAAATAATCTAAGAAACTATCCTTTTGAGTCACGTGCAATTTTGTAGTACACCACTGTACTGCACATTGCAAAGCACCCAGGGATTACCCAGACAGTCTCAACTCCTTTTTCTTACTTGCATGCCTTTGAGAAAGTTTCTTTGCCTTATTTGTGTCATTTGCAAAATGAGGATAATAATGAGTAACCTGCAAGACTGCTATTAAGACATTAAGCAGTATTACACTTAAAACATTTGGTGCAGAATATTACACCAAATATCTGTTTGTTATTTCCCTTTATGTTCAAACATTTGCAAATAAGTGGGTAGAGTGAGACATTAAGGAATTGTTAAGCACGCATTCTTCCTAAATCTAGTGTATTTTTGCATTACTTACTATTATTAACAACAATGAGGCTCATATTTAGAACAATGTACTATTTGTGAAGGATGCACTGGCAAAGTAATAGTGAAGACAGAAAATGTTTGCACAGGAAGGAGACTAATATTGTGAACCTAAAATAAGTTAAACCATATCCAATATATATATATATATATATATATATATATATATATATATATATATATATATTTTTTTTTTCCCCCTGAGGGGTCATCATGAGGGGTCATTTTTTTAAACTGGAGAGGAAAAAACTCATTAAACAGAATTTCACAGAGACATAATCCTAGCTTGGAATTTGAAACTGAATGAGACAATTTACCAAGTTTCCTCTGACTATCTATTTATTTATTTAATATAATTTATTGTCAAGTTAGCTAATATACAGTGTTAACAGTGTGCTCTTGGCTTCAAGGGTACATTCCTGTGACTCATCGCTTACATACCACACCCAGTGCTCATACCAACAACGGTCCTCCTCGATGCCCATCACACATTTTGTCCCCCACCTACCACCCCTCTACTCAAACCACTGTTTGTTCTCTGTATTTAAGAGTCTCTTCTAGTTTGCCTCCCTCTCTGTTTGAAACTATTTTTTGACTATCCTGTTAAAAGAACTGTTCAGAGGATCCTGTGAAGATGGCGGCGTAGGAGGACGCTGGGCTCACCGCGCGTCCTGCTGATCACTTACATTCCACCCACACCTGCCTAAATAACCCAAAAAACCGCCAGAGGATTAGCAGAACGGAGTCGCCGGAGCCAAGCGCAGACGAGAGGCCCACGGAAGAGGGTAGGAAGGGCGGCGAGGCGGTGCGCACTCCAGGGACTGGCGGGAGGGAGCCGGGGCGGAGGGGCGGCCCGCCGGCCAAGCAGAGCCCCCGAGTCTGGCTGGCAAAAGTGGAGGGGCCAGACGGAGTGTGTTTGGACAGCCAGCAGGACTTAACATCTGGAAGGTTATAAGCTAACAGCTCTGCTCTGAGAACGGGAGGGCTGGAGGACAACGGGAGGGAGAGTTGTTGAGCCCCGGACGACAGAGCTCAGCTTGGCGGGGAACAAAGGCGCTCGCCAGCACCATCTCCCTCGCCCGTGCCATCTCCCTCACCCATACCCCAGCCAAAATCCCAAAGGGAACCAGTTCTTGCCAGGGAACTTGCTTGCTCCTGGCAAACACCCAATAATGTGCTTCTGTGGATCCATCCCTCCAGCCAGTCTGACTCCCTCCTGGTGCCGCAGGGCCCCTCCTGAAGCAGATCTCCCAAGGAAAAGTGAGCTGAATATTCCACTCCACCACTGTGCACCTTGCCGATCCACCCCAGCTAATACACCAGATCCCCAGCACCACAAGCCTGGCAGTGTGCAAGTAGCCCAGATGGGCCACGCCACCCCACAGTGAATCCCGCCCCTGGGAGATGGGAAGAGAAGGCACACACCAGTGTGACTGTGCCCCAGCAGTGGGCTGGGGGCAGACATCAGGTCTCACTGCAGCCCCGCCCACCAACGCAAGTTATTCAAGACAGCACAGGGGAAGGGCCCTGCAGTTCCGCACCACTCCAGGGACTATCCAAAATGACAAAACAGAAGAATTCTCCTCAAAAGAATATCCCCTCCTATCCAGGAGATAGCGACAGCTAACGAACTGATCAAAAATGATTTAAACAATATAAGAGAAAGTGAATTTAGAGTAATAGTCATAAAATTAATCACTGGGCTTGAAAACAGCATAGAGGACAGCAGAGAATCTCTTGCTACAGAGATCAAGGGACTAAGGAACAGCCAGGAGGAGCTAAAAAATGCTATCAACGAGTTGCAAAATAAAATGGAGACAACTACGGCTCGGATTGAAGAGGCAGAGGAGAGAACAGGTGAACTAGAAGATAAAATTATGGAAAAAGAAGAAGCTGAGAAAAAGAGAGATAAAAAATCCAGGAGTTGAAGGGAAAATTAGAGAACTAAGTGATGCCCTAAAGAGAAATAATCTACGCATAATTGGTATTCCAGAGGAGGAAGAGAGAGGGAAAGGTGCTGAAGGTGTGCTTGAAGAAATCATAGCTGAGAACTTCCCAGATCTGGGGAAGGAAAAAGACATTGAAATCCAAGAGGCACAGAGAACTCCCTTCAGACGTAACTTGAATCGATCTTCTGCACGACATATCATCGTGAAACTGGCAAAATACAAAGATAAAGAGAAAATTCTGAAAGCAGCAAGGGATAAACGTGCCCTCACATATAAAGGGAGACCCATAAGACTCGTGACCGATCTCTCTACTGAAACTTGGCAGACCAGAAAGGAATGGCAGGAAATCTTCAATGTGATAGATAGAAAAAATATGCAGCCGAGAATCCTTTATCCAGCAAGTCTGTCATTTAGAATAGAAGGAGAGATAAAGGTTTTCCCAAACAAACAAAAGCTGAAGGAATTCGTCACCACTAAACCAGCCCTACAAGAGATCCTAAGGGGGATCCTGTGAGACAAAGTACCACAGACATCGCTACAAGCATGAAACCTACAGACATCACAATGACTCTAAACCCGTATCTTTCTATAATAACACTGATTGTAAATGGACTAAATGCGACAACCAAAAGACATAGGGTATCAGAATAGATAAAAAAAAACAAGACCCATCTATTTGCTGTCTACAAGAGACTCATTTTAGACCTGAGGACACCTTCAGTTTGAGAGTGAGGGGATGGAGAACTATTTATCATGCCACTGAAAGTCAAAAGAAAGCTAGAGTAGCCATACTTATATCAGACAAACTAGACTTTAAATTAAAGGCTGTAACAAGAGATGAAGAAGGGCATTATATAATAATTAACAGGGTCTATCCATCAGGAAGAGCTAACAATTATAAATGTCCATGTGCCGAATATGGGAGCCCCCAAATATATAAAACAATTACTCACAAACATAAGCAACCTTATTGATAAGAATGTGGTAATTGCAGGGGACTTTAACACTCCACTTACAACAATGGATAGATCATCTAGACACATGGTCAATAAAGAAACGAGGGCCCTGAATGATACATGGAATCAGATGGACTTGACAGATATATTTAGAACTCTGCATCCCAAAGCAACAGAATATACGTTTTTCTTGAGTGCACATGGAACATTCTCCAAGATAGATCACATACTGGGTCAAAAAACAGCCCTTCATAAGTATATAAGAATTGAAATTATACCATGCATACTTTCAGACCACAATGCTATGAAGGTTGAAATCAACCACAGGAAAAAGTCTGGAAAACCTCCAAAAGCATGGAGGTTAAAGAACACCGTACTAAAGAATGAATGGGTCAACCAGGTAATTAGAGAAGAAATTAAAAAAATATATGGAAACAAATGAAAATGAGAAGACAACAATCCAAACGCTTTGGGATGCAGCGAAGGCAGTCCTGAGAGGAAAATACATTGCAATCCAGGCCTATCTCACAAGAAAGAAATATCCCAAATACAAAATCTAACAGCACACCTAAAGGAAACAGAAGCAGAACAGCAAAGACACGCCAAATCCTACAGAAGAAGAGAAATAATAAAGATCAGAGCAGAAATAAACAATATAGAATCTAAAAAGGCTGTAGAGCAGATCAATGAAACCAAGAGTTGGTTTTTTGAAAAAAAATAAACAAAACTGGCAAACCTCTAGCCAGGCTTCTCAAAAAGAAAAGGGAGATGACCCAAATATATAAAATCATGAATGAAAATGGAATTACTACAACCAATCCCTCAGAAATACAAGCAATTATCAGGGAATACTATGAAAAATTACATGCCACCAAACTGGACAACCTGGAAGAAATGGACAAATTCCTAAACACCCACACACTTCCAAAACTCAAACTGGAGGAAATAGAAAGCTTGAACAGACCCATAACCAGTGAAGAAATTGAATCAGTTATCAAAAATCTCCCAACAAGTAAGAGTCCAGGACCAGATGGCTTCCCTGGGGAATTCTACCAGACATTTAAGCAGAGATAATTCCTATCCTTCTCAAGCTATTCCAAAAAATAGAAAGGGAAGGAAAACTTCCAGACTCATTCTATGAAACCAGTATTACTTTGATTCCTAAACCAGACAGAGACCCAGTAAAAAAAGAGAACTACAGGCCAATATCCCTGATGAATATGGATGCAAAAATTCTCAATAAGATACTAGCAAATTGAATTCAACAGGATATAAAAAGAATTATTCACCATGATCAAGTGGGATTCATTCCTGGGATGCAGGGCTGGTTCAACATTCACAAATCAATCAACGTGATACATCACATTAATAAAAGAAAAGGTAAGAACCATATGATCCTGTCAATCAATGCAGAAAAAGCATTTGACAAAATTCAGCATCCTTTCTTAAAAAAAACCCTTCAGAAAGTCAGGATAGAAGGACCATACTTAATCATAAAAGCCATTTATGAAAAGCCCACAGATAACATCATCCTCAATGGGGAAAAACTGAGAGCTTTTCCCTGAGATCAGGAACACGACAGGGATGTCCATTCTCACTGCTGTTGTTTAACAGTGTTGGAAGTTTTAGAATCAGCAATCAGACAATGAAAGGAAATCAAAGGCATCAAAATTGGCAAAGATGAAGTCAAGCTTTCACTTTTTGCAGATGACATGATATTATACATGGAAAATCTGATAGACTCCACCAAAAGTCTGCTAGAACTGATACATGAATTTAGCAAAGTTGCAGGATACAAAATCAATGTACAGAAATCAGTTGCATTTTTATACACTAACAATGAAGCAACAGAAAGACAAATAAAGAAACTGATCCATTCACAATTGCACCAAGAAGCATAAAATACCTAAGAATAAATCTAACCAAAGATGTAAAAGATCTGTATGCTGAAAAGTATAGAAAGCTTATGCAGGAAACTGAAGAAGATATAAAGAAATGGAAAAACATTCTGTGCTCATGGGTTGGAAGAATAAATATTGTCAAAATGTCAATACTACCCAAAGCAATCTACACATTCAATGCAATCCCAATCAAAATTGTACCAGCATTCTTCTCGAAGCTAGAACAAGCAATCCTAAAATTCATATGGAACCACAAAAGGCCCCGAATGGCCAAAGTAATTTTGAAGAAGACCAAAGCAGGAGGCATCACAATCCCAGACTTTAGCCTCTACTACAAAGCTGTAATCATCAAGACAGCATGGTATTGACACAAAAACCGACACATAGACCAATGGAATAGAATAGAAACCTCAGAACTAGACCCACAAAAGTATGACCAACTAATCTTTGACAAAGCAGGAAAAAATATCCAATGGAAAAAAGACAGTCTCTTTAACAAATGGTGCTGGGAGAACTGGACAGCAACATGCAGAAGATTGAAACTAGACCACTTTCTCACACCATTCACAAAAATAAACTCAAAATGGATAAAGGACCTGAATGTGAGACCGGAAACCATCAAAACCCTAGAGGAGAAAGCAGGAAAAGACCTCTCTGACCTCAGCCGCAGCATTTCTTACTTGACACATCCCCAAAGGCAAGGGAATTCAAAGCAAAAATGAACTACTGGGACCTTATGAAGATAAAAAGCTTCTGCGCTGCAAAGGAAACAATCAACAAAACTAAAAGGCAACCGATGGAATGGGAAAAGATATTTGCAAATGATATATCAGACAAAGGACTAGTATCCAAAATCTATAAAGAGCTCACCAAATCCACACCCGAAAAACAAATAATCCAGTGAAGAAATGGGCAGAAAACATGAATAGACACTTCTCTAAAGAAGACATCCAGATGGCCAACAGGCACATGAAAAGATGCTCAACATCACTCCTCATCAGGGAAATACAAATCAAAACCACACTCAGATATCACCTCACGCCAGTCAGAGTGGCCAAAATGAACAAACCAGGAGACTACAGATGCTGGAGAAGAGGTGGAGAAACGGGAACCCTCTTGCATGGTTGGTGGGAATGCAAACTGGTACAGCCGCTCTGGAAAACAGTGTGGAGGTTCCTCAAAAAATTAAAAATAGACCTACCCTATGACCCAGCAGTAGCACTGCTAGGAATTTACTCAAGGGATACAGGAGTGCTGATGCATAGGGGCACTTGTACCCCAATGTTTATAGCAGCACTCTCAACAATAGCCAAATTATGGAAACAGCCTAAATGTCCATCAACTGATGAATGGACAAAGAAACTGTGGTTTATATACACAATGGAGTACTACGTGGCAATGAGAAAGAATGAAATATGGCCCTTTGTAGCAATGGGGATGGAACTGGAGAGTTTGATGCTAAGTGAAATAAGTCATACAGAGAAAGACAGATACCATATGTTTTCACTCTTATGTGGATCCTGAGAAACTTAACAGAAACCCATGGGGGAGGGGAAGGAAAAAAAAAAGAGGTTAGAGTGGGAGAGAGCCAAAGCATAAGAGACTCTTAAAAACTGAGAATAAACTGAGGGTTGATGTGGAGTGGGAGGGAGGGGAGGGTGGGTGATGGGTATTGAAGAGGGCATCTTTTTAGATGAGCACTGGGTGTTGTATGGAAACCAATTTGACAATAAACTTCGTACATTAAAAATAATAATAAATTCATAAATTAAATTCATAAATTTAATAAATTCATAAATTCATAAATTAAAACCCAAGATTAGAATTTTTCTTGAGGAAATAGTTTCAAGCTTTATATTTATTTCTCTGACCCAATTCACCATGTTTTTTATTTTAAAAATAGTGATTATTATGGCATCAACTTCATATGGTTTTTGTAATAATTAACTGAATTAGTATATGAAGTTCTTAAAACAGATTGGCATATTTTGAGTGGCATTTACAAATACGCTATTATTATTATTATTATTATTATTATTATTATTATATTTGCCAATACTAATTAGCTACTATTTTTTAAAACCTAGATGGGCGCCTGAGTGGCTCAATTGGTTAAGCATCTGACTTTAGCTCAGGTCATAATATCACAGATTGTGGATCTGAGCCCCGCATCAGGCTCTGTGCTGACAGCATGGGTGCCTGGAGCCTGTTTCCGATTCTGTGTCTCCCTGTCTCTCTGCCCCTCCCTGGCTCATGCTCTGTCTATGTCTCTCTCTTTCTTTCTCAAATATAGATAAACATTAAAAAAAAAAAAACTAGAAATAAATGATGGTATATATGGATGATATCAAAGTTTCCAATAATATTTTACTTTTATTTATTTGTACTTTTTATGACTTTGTAAATCCAGAAAATGACTGAAATTTGCATTTTTTATTTTTATGAGATCAGTGAAGAATTTTTCTCAAAATCTATTGAGGTTAGTGTCAAGAAGGAAACATTTAACTTTCTTTTTCATGAGAATCTATGCAAAAATTGAAATATAAGCAAGTTAAATAATATACTATAATATGGAAAATAATGTATTATATTATAACATAATAATTAAAATATAATTATACACTGTATGAAAAAATTAATATAGTTGACTAAGTAGGTTCCAGTTCATCTATGCAAGGATAGCTCAATACAAAGTTAATTTTTTTCTAATTCATAATAAATGGAATAGGAATAGTTAATAACACAAAATTTATTATCATGGATTGGAAGTCTGTAAATTGGATCAAACAATGTAGTGCTCCAAAGGGATAAAAGTTGTCTGATGATATACAGCCTAAAGACTTAAAAAAATCAGTACCATAGTAGAATGGATAGAAGGACAAATTCTGGAGTCAACTTTCTGGGTTTAAATTCTGAAAATTCAACCAGGCACTATTTCCCTCATCTATAAAACAGAGATGATGATGATGGTGGTGGTGATCATGATGACACAAGATGGAATCTAAGTACAGACTGTTGGGTAAATAAAAATTGAAAAATTACGCCATGTGGGCCCTGGACTTAAAATATGAACGGTATGATTAAACAGTGATGTTAATGGCATGGAGATAAAATTATTGGTCAAAGAGATCAGAAACACCCCCAAACAGTTCACTTGATATGCCAGCAAATCACTTACTCCTCATGACTTCTTTGGCTGGTGGCTACACAGGGTTTTTTGTTTTCTTTTTTTCTCCTTGTGTTCAACAACACTAGTTGTTAAACTATTATTCGATAGTATGTTAAACTAGCATTTGAAAATACTATACCATATGAATGAGAAGCATTAGAGTCTACTACCATTGCTGCTCATTGGGAACAAAATTACTGGGGCATGTATAAATTAGTTTTTATAAACGAACAATGGCAACAACTATCCTCCTCCCTTACCTTGATTATTAGTTACTATTTTGAAATAGAATGAAATTTTTATGCCACATCAAGAAAGTCAGTACAAGAACATTTGCATGCTGGAGAAAACTATTCCACTTTAAGGACTAATAACCTGGTATTACTATTATTGGTATTGCTGTCAAAAAAAATGTATTACTCTTCTCTTTAGAATGATCCAGCTCTTTCTATCAAAGAAAAACTTGAAACACACAAAATAAAATGTAATAAAATTCTCTAGGGGCTTGTGATAGACATCAGCTAGGCATCAGAAAAGATTATTATTTCTCAACCCCATTTTATTTAGAATAGAATCTTTTGATTGAATTCCAGCTAATAAGATGAGGTGGAAGAGACATATAGAACTTCCAGGCCATGAAACCTTTATACCATCCCACAATCCCTTTCCCCATTCTCCAATGACTATAGTGGCTGTGTTCCAGAAGACGGAAGAGGCCACAATGACCTAACTAATTTTGAGGACTCTAAACAGACAAACTGGAGGAGTGCCACCGAGGACAGTGTTGCAACTTGCCATGGAAGGGATGTGAAGGAGAAATAAAAGTTTGTAATAAATTACTGAGACTGAGGGGTATTTGTTATAAAGAGCTACTGTTAATTATGCTACACAATACTGAGACATCTAACCTAATATGACAGACAAAAATATTGATCAGTGTCCACCAAACGTGTTTAAAGAGAAAAATCATTTAAAAAATTAATAATTTTACATTAACTAAAACATAAATAAATGTATCTATCTATTGGAAGATATAAGCCCAACTTCTTTTCTTGAAAAACGGGTATTGTGATTAGAATTCTCTTTATTTCCTTTCATCAGTTACCTTGATAGTGTAAAACTGACACTTAAAATTTGATGTCTTTAATTTTTGTTTTAACATTTATTCATTTTTGACAGACAGAGAGAGACAGAGCATGAGTAGGGGAAGGGTAGAGAGGGAGGGAGACACAGAATCCAAAGCAGGCTCCAGGCTCTGAGCTGTCAGCACAGAGCCTGACACGGGGCTCAAACTCATGGACCGCGAGATCATGACCTGAGCCGAAGTTGGGACGCTTAACTGACTGAGCCACCCGGGTACCCCTAAAATTTGCTATCTTTAAAGTGAAACAAGAACTCTAAGAAAAAAATGTGCAGTTTGAGTATACAGGCAGGTTTACATGAACTCTTTCCTTGTATTTTTATACTGTCTCACCCTAACCTAAATACATGCCATTTTTTTAGCATCTTGTCTTCAAAGAGACTTTCCATACATATATTTTATTCATACACATTTCATGATATTACCTAATGTTTAGAATTGAAGAATTCTCTACATACAGTTCATTCTACTATCGTGCTTTTCTTAAACAGGAATTTGCCCCAACAGGATTGATATATTAGGGAATATTTTGAGCACGAGGCTAGTTTCAAATTTGCTTATATGTGATTTCATCAACAAGAATCACTAGGTGATCAGATAAAATTCCACCCAGCAGAATCGAGCCTTCTTGCAAGATAAAAGTATACACACAAACGAGCATGCACACATACAAACATCTACTAGTTACCACAGTTCACTGTGTATGCTATAAGCCATGCCCATGGACAACAGGTGTTTCAACTTTCCTTCTGATTTCAGATAACCTTTCTTACCTCTTCATAACAACTAACAAGCTGCAACTCTTCTGATACTTAGAAGCTTCAGGGCCTTTTCAAGGTGCAGTGCGTTATCTATCATATTTATGCATTCAACTGTTAACATGTGTAAATCTGTGCTATCATTTTTATTAGGTTACTCTCAATTTTGTGTGTATCACTTAAAATGTTTCTGATAGTTTTATCCCTGACCCTATTTTTCCCTGTGCACAACTGTGCATAGTGGGTTGACCTTAAGAGGGCACATAACTATAGTATAACTGGCTGTAAATGTAACTGACTCCATTTGTCTGAAAATCAAGGAGAAAATGGAAAGCATCAGTTAGCCTGGCAAGACAGATAATTGGAATTTGGTTAAGAGAATTCTAATGTAAAACTAGACACAATAATAAGATTAAGATAACACTCCTTACTTTGGAATATTTATCCATTATCTGCCGTTCCAGAGCTGACTGTGTTTTTTGGATTTTTCTTCAATTATTCTCAGATCCTGAAATTTGCCATCATTTCAAGAAGCCACCAAAAAAAACCTTTTTCAGGTGTTACCATTTAAGAAGGCTGCCTAATGGGTGTATATTTCCTTGTACCTTCAAATTCAACTCACAATATCTACATATGTTAAATCAATGTGTAATATACTGCATGCAAGAATGTGTGATGTCAGCAAGGAAGGTAATTTGAGGAATTTCAAGACACCAGTCATAATAATTTAGGGCCCATTCTAATGACTACAAATAACTTGTTACCTCTTTAAAGACCCTATTTTGAAATACAGTAACATCTGAAATTAATGGGGGTTATGACTTTAACATATGAATTTGGGGTACAAAATATAGCCCGTAGCACTGTATCAAAAATAATTATTATTATGTTGTTGTTATTATTATTATTTAACATAAAATGAATATACACTTTGCCAAGGGAGGTGAGTTAAACAGCTCATATAGTTTTTTCTCATTTATTTATAAAATTAGTAATTTAAAATTTTAGAGAGTTAACCTGAAGGAGACTGTGTCTGTGATCCATAAAAGATGTTTCACTTTGACTGATTTTTATGTTGTCATACTGACTTCATAAAAGGAATGAAAGTAATTTATTTTCTTTACTCTCTAATCACAAAAAAAACACCATAGAACACAGTATTTCGTGAAGAGTCCTTTTCTTCAAAGGCCATTAAAATCCTTATTTTCTGAACTTAAATGTTACTACAAGGACGTATGAGACCAACAGAATGTATTCTTTCCTTCTGTGAAACAAAAATACCGTTTCCTTAATTTTAACATTTCCTCATTTTCCTTAATTTAACATTTAACATTTAAACTTATATTTTCCTAATTAGTTTTAAATGTTTCATTTTTTTGGAAAATACAGTTACACATTATATTCATTTACTTCACAAAAACCTTTTTAAAATATTTTAAACTATTTTCATATGTTATTTAATGTTACTCTGTTTTTCAGGAATATCAATTATGCTTACACAGAATGCCCACTTGTCTGAATATGGTTATTTTCTTTTTTTAATGTTTATTTTTGAGAGAGAGAGAGGGAGAGAGAAAGAGAGAGAGCATGCACATGCGAGCAGTGAAGGGGCAGAGAGAGAGGGAGCCAGAGAATCTAAGGCAGGATCTGCCCTGACAGCCCTGATACTGAGCTTCAACCCACAAACTGTGAGATCATGACCTGAACCAAGATCGGAAGCTTAACTGACTGAGCCACCCAGGAGCCCCGAATACAGTTCTCTTCTAGTAATTTTTATACTTTTGTTCCTTTTTCATTTTATGTCAAATCTTGAAACATATTATTTAGGTCCATGAATTTATTTTTAGCAAAGTCTGTTCTCTTTCTTTCCATAACATGTGGCTTTAATGTTGTTAAATAATTAAAATAGATGTATTTCCCATTCCTTTTTTTAATTCTGTCAGCACACATTTTCATTTAACTTTTATTAATTATTCTTTCTTATATATTTAAATATTTTAAACATATTCAATTTTCTTTATAATGAATTGTGCTTATGTACTTGAAATTTTGTTCAGTCATGAAAATTTTCTTCCTGTTATATATTCTTCATCTAGTATTTTTTTTTAATTTTTGTAGTTTATTCCATTTTCTTTGTAACATCTATGCATGGATATTCTTTTTGCTTAATGTCAATATAGAATAGGTACACATTTGTCTACATCTCTGTTTACGCAATGAAAATATTGCATTTGAGGCAGTATCCTGGGAGATAGGAGAGAAGGTAGCCGGCAGGTTTAATTTTTGTATATTTTTTTAGAATAGATTATCTCTTACATTCAGGTCTTCCTTCATTGGAGCCATATGTCTCTCTGCACTTTAAGAACTCCTTTTGAGACGAGCATATGCTCTAGGTGGGAGATCATCATGATGACAAACTGTAGTCAGAGTGCTCTCGCTGGTGATGTCCAATGCATTCATTACTCTACAATCTACTTGGGAAAGTAATTACAGAGGCCACTGAAACCGATCTCTTTTCTGCCATGATCTCACCTCCAGGCCATTTTTCTTGGTTACTGTGGTCTGTGATGTGGTAAGGGGTCAAACTAGAAGACTTCCTCCTCTTTTTATTTCCATACCCAACCACATTTTTTAACCTATAAAGCACCATTGGTCAGTTTTTTCTTTCTTTTTTTCATTTTGAAGACACTTCACTTGGCTTTTTTCTAATTTTACCCAAATTTTAGTTATTTGATAGCTATTATTAAGTTTTATTCTTTATAGCTGTATAATTTATAATTTAGCTTAATACTGAGGATTTTTCTAATTTAGTGATTTACATTTATTTTCAGCAAATTATAGAAAAAGAATAAAATTGCTATATTTTGCTATCATTATTAAAATATTGGATATTATAATTTTAAGGCCTTATTTTAAATAACTATAAAGTGTATTTGCATTCATACCCATCAGTAACATTTTATGTAATATGACTATATCCATATTTGTAGAAAACAAGGGGAGAAGTATGTAATATTAATCTACACGTGTAAGTAAAATCTACATATTTTTTTCATAAACGCCTTCTAATTTTCCCATTTACTCTTTAAAATGCAATAGGGTTTTGTGCGCATTTTTTTGTGTGTGTGTGAGAGAGAAGACACAAGTGAGCAAGGGGCAGAGAGAGAGAGACAGAATCCCGGGGGTGGGGGGAAGTGGGGAGAAGGGACGGGACGGGACGGGACGGGACGGGACGGGACGGGACGGGACGGGACTGGACGGGAAGGGAAGGGAAGGGAAGGGAAGGGAAGGGAAGGGAAGGGAAGAGAAGCAGGGCTCACCAAAGCGGGGCTCCAGCTCAGGGACAATGACATCATGACCTGAGCTGAAGACAGATGTTTAACCTACTGAGCCACCCAGGCACCGATGCACATTCTTTTTTTCAAGAAACATTTCCACTTTATTTGTGATAGACTTTATTTGTCTATGTGTCTATAGCGTCTAAAGTGTCTATGGCACTTTATTTATGATAGACTATATTCCACCTAATTTCTTCCCTCCTATGCTTTGTTATAGTGAAAAGAAACTATGAAAGTTAGCTCTTTAGAAATTAGACTGCATAGAAATGCTTTCCTTTACTATGTCCAATAATATAAGGAAGCAAGCTCTAAAATGATAATAATAATTTTAAATCGTTCCAGAAACCAATAATGTAATTTATTTAAGATGTTCTTATTTACTTAACTGGAGGATGTTACTGAGATATATAGCAACCTTTTGATGAATGAGCACACTTTTCCCCCAGTCCTCAATTCCTTGAAACATCTTTTATGTAATCAGGGAAAGACAATTATCAGGGAGTTTCAGGAGTCTGAATCTTACAAACTGAAAGTTGTAATTGGGGGTGGAAAATGTGCTTTCAATTCCTCGTAGATTTCTTCCCCGGAGGAGCCCCCCACACACTACAGGCAGCACAGTCATGGCAGCGGTATGGACAAGCAACCTTCCTGCTGCCTTCAGGCCCACTGCAAGCCATGTTCCGTTTTAAAGGTGGCACACTCTATTATGAGATGTGCAGAAAAACCCCTGTAACTGTGCTGCAAATACATGGCAGAAAAGCATTCTTTCTACATACTGCTCCTATCACTACCAAAAGACATGACATAAACAGCCTCACTCTTTTTTCCATACAGTGGTAGTTCTAAGGGGTGTTTTTCCTCACTAGTTTTAAGTCTTTTTTAATGTTTATTTATTTTTGAGAAAGAGAGAGATAGACAAAGCATGAGTGGGGGAGGGGCAGCAAGAGTGGGAGACACAGACTCTGAAGCAGGCTCCAGGCTCTGAGCTGTTAGCACAGAGCCTGACGCGGGACTCAAATTCACGAACTGTGAGATCATGACCTGAGCCGTAAGTCGGACGCTCAACCGACTGAGCCACTCAGGCACCCCTTCCTCACTAGTTTTAATGTTGTAAATAGAAATTTAAAAGCACAGAGAAAAATGAAGAGAACACTGTATTAAGAATGTATGTGCTTGCCATTCAATCCAAGAATTACCAACATTTTGACCATCTTATTTGTTCTACTTTCTGTGGTTTGCAATAGTGCTGGAGTATTTTAAAGTAAGCCCATTTTTTTCCATATAAATGCCTATGAATATCTATCTGATAAGGAATTTATCATGTACCAATGGCTAAATCACCTAATTTCTCCCACAGTACTCTCTCTGACCTCTATATTTTACCCAAGTTTGGACCACCATTATTCTACTTAATTTCCTAAAACAGATGTCTAATTTTTTTTCTAATAATGTTTTTCTGTAATCTCCTAGTTAAAGGGCACCTGTTGTGTTCTTTTGAAGAGCAAACCTTATCATGTCACTCCCAAGTTTAATAACTTTCAAGAAGTATCTATAACCTTCTAAATAATGTCTAGAATCTTTAATATGCCTCATATGGTCCTTCATAACTTGGCACCTGATAACTTCACCAGCTTTATAACCGATTCAATTTAGTGCAGCATAGTTATTATTGTCTCTATATTAGCCAAGGTGTTTATACATACTATTTGTTGGCTAAAATAATTTGTGCCCATTCCCTGTTAGCCCTTTTGGTTTAGCTTAGATTCCCCTTCCTGTAGAATGTATTAATTGGTCTCCCAAGTCCTGGTTATCTGTTCTTTCCAAATGCTACATAGTACACTATAATTATCTCATCACTTATTATACTGCAAAGCAAGATCCTAAGCACTTGTCTCTATCATTCTTGATTTATCTTTTAACCCTATAGCTACTCAGTCAGTAAACTTCCTTGATCTTACATGCAAAATTTCAAGGTTTCCACTTCTTTGCATATCCACTCCTTCTAACTTACCCCAGTCACCACATGTTATGACTTAATTACTGGTATCTCTGCTCCATTTCTTACTTTAACTCTGCAAATATTATATACAATTTTTAACGCTATCAGATCACTAAAAAATTCCCATGAAATGACTAATCTTGGAATAAATTATTTTTCCAGTATGATCTTTGTGATGTGGCCCTTGCTGAATCCTCCTACATAATCATTTTATGTCACAGTCTCTTTTTTTTATACTGGGCAAGCCATACAAGCTTACTTTGTTACTGAAAAATGCTGAGATTTTCTTTCTCAATTCAAGGGAGTTTTTCTTTCTACTCCCTTTCTCTAAAGGGTTTTTCCAGCAACTTCTGCAAGGATGGCTCCTTCCTATGCATCATGTAAATTTTATGATCTGGGAAACCTTCCTTGAATTCCATTTTCTCAATACCACTTTATAATCATGGATTAAATTTGTGGACTAAAGGATAACCAGTTTTCTTTGTTTTCTTTGTGTGTGTGTGTGTGTATGTGTGAGTATTCTGCAGATCCTTAAAAAGGAGTAGTATCTTTTATGGAGGTCAATATTAGGGTTCTTCAGAGAAACAGAACAAATGGGATGTGTATATATATAGAAATCTATTTATTATAAGGAACTAGCTAACAATTACAGAAGCTGGCACATACAAAATCTGCTGTATGGCCCAGAAAACTGGCAACCTAGAACAAATGATGTTCCAATTCAAATCTAAAATCTATCTGCTACAGAATCTTCTCTTATTCAGGGCCAGTTCAGATATTTTATTTTATTAAGCCCTTAACTGATTAGATGAGGCACACTGACAGAGAACAATGTACTTTACTCAAAATCCACCAATATAAATATTAATTTAAACACCTAGAGTAATGTTTGACCATCTGTTTGGGTACCACAGCCCACCCAAGTTGACAGGTAATATTGACCATCACAGAGCCCAAGCTCCATAGTTACATATAATATCTCCTTTAACTATTATGGTTATGTGCTATAGGTCTACTCCACCCCTGGAAGACGCCTATTGCTACTGTTAACTTTTTCTGGTTGTATCTCCCATAGTTTCAGATTTATGACAATTGGCAATGTTCTGAATTTTAGACAAATATTTATTAATGTTCTCTGTATGAACTTCACTGCTAGGTATGTAGTCTGTACTATTAAAAAAAAAAAAAGTCCTCTGGGGCACTTGGGTGGCTCAGTCAGTTGAGCGTCCGACTTCAGCTCAGGTCACGATCTCACAGTTTGTGAGTTCGAGCCCCGTGTCGGGCTCTGGGCTGATGGCTCAGAGCCTGGAGCCTGCTTCCGATTCTGTGTCTCCCTCTCTCTCTGCCCCTCCCCCATTCATGCTCTGTCTCTCTCTGTCTCAAAAATACATAAACATTAAAAAAAATTTTTTTTAAAAGTCCTCTTTGTCTCAATATTTGATCTAACTCGTTAAATATCAAGAGTACAATCTCTACTTTTGTTTATCGGCATTTTCCTGGTACATGTTTGACTATTTTTTTTTAGTCTTCACCTTTTAAATACCTCTACACGTGTTACTTCCGCATGTGTTACTGCCACACAGAAGGGTTTTTAGATGTTTTTCTGACAATCTGAAAGCTTTTAAAAATTTTTTAATGGTTATTTATTTTTGAGAGAGAGAGAGAGAGAGAGAGA
The DNA here is from genome assembly GCF_027475565.1 of Acinonyx jubatus. NCBI lineage: Eukaryota > Metazoa > Chordata > Mammalia > Carnivora > Felidae > Acinonyx > Acinonyx jubatus. Next base: position 215,228,611 of record NC_069380.1, read on the forward strand.
GAGAGAGAGAGTAGGCACAATAGAGGAAGGGCAGAGAGAGACACAGAATCTGAAGCAAGCTCCAGGCTCTGAGCTGTCAGCACAGAGCCCAACGTGGGATCAAACCCACAAACTGGGAGATAATGACCTGAGCCGAAGTCAGATGCTTAATGGACTGAGCCACCCAGGCACCTCTGTAGTGTCTTTTTTTTTTCAAAGGATACTTTATTCCTTAGGGGCACCCGGGGGCTTCAGTCCATTAAGCATCTGGGTCTTGATCTCAGGGTTCTGAGTTCAAGCTCCGTGTTGGGCTCCACGCTAGGTGTGGAGCCTACTTTAAAAAAATATGTACTTTCGTTTTCAGGGAAGGTTTGTATATTTTTCTAATGGTTATGTTTATACTAATACTTCTATAAAATATCTCTAGTCCTCTCTTCTTTTATAGTGATTTTGTTTTGTTTTCTGCTCTAAGCAATGTTTAAATTATCTAGTAACTATTTTACCCATCCCATCTTGTTTACACAAAACCTAGTGTATACTTATTTAATATTAATTATAAGGTTCTCAGAAGGAATCATCCATTTTTGATACACTCTACCCAGTCTCCTCACCCAGGCTTTAATAGTTATACTGGGTACACCTTGTCAGATAAAGCATCTATTGCATATAATCTTTTATTTGTAAATATACTGGACAAGGCACTGATAAAAATATCTCCTGACAACTTACCTTATTACTCTTATTACTTACCTTATTACATAATTTATCTTCTTGCCCTGGGAATGGGTTCAACTCTTTGATCCACTAAAGCTTCTAAATCCTTAAATATTTCCTTTTTCAATATTCCTTTCAAGCCCCTGCACTTTGTTTCATACATTTGAAGCAACATTGCAGAGCTCCCTTAGAGTAGGTTTTTCTTACTGAATCTTCTTGAGAGAGGTGTCCACTGATCTCTCGAACTTACACACAATCCAACCAAATGTATGTGTGTGCATGCAAATATACCCATGTGTATATGTGCATGTGTATATATGAATGTAACAGAGAGAAACTCACTACCTGTAAACCAATAAAAATGCCATTGGTCCTTTTTGGCTTACATTACAAAAGTTTGAAGTATTCTCAGGGAAACAAAACCAGAAAAAAAGGAAAATGTTCTGATTAGCCAATGAAGAGAAAATTCTGCCATTTACACTTAGAGAACAGAAAAGAGAGTAATCAAATAAGTAAACTCATAGGCAGGCAGAGGAGAACCACATTGGAAACCAGGGCAAATTTTCTAAGGCCATCTTGCTTAAGAGTTTTTGTACAACAAAGAGTTTTGCCCCTTCTCCTTACTTATTTATTTCCCACACAACACCCAGAGGGCTCCTTTCATAATATGTCAGACTAGGGATCTCTTGTGCTTTACCTATAATGAGTACTCATCTCACTCAAAATAGAATCCAAAATTCTTTGTGTTCTCTTTTTCCTTTGAGCTCATGTAACCTGGCCTCTTCCCCTAACACTATCCCCTTAACATGTTTGATTCTCTGAAAGTTCCTTAAACAGACCAATCATGCTTGTGCCTTAGACATGTTGTCTCGACCCTCCCTTGGGAGAACTTTCTCCTTTCCCACAGATTTTGGCTGAAAGGTTGCCACAAGAGAGGGACCTTCCTGATCTATTTGTAAGAGCACGATCCACTCTTCTGTTCACCTGCCAGGTTCTGTTTATCTATAGTGCTTATTATCAGCTGAAAGATAATCTATCTTTCTACTTGTTGAATTTCTACCATCTCAGTTGAATGTAAATTATTTAAGGCCAGGGACCAATCTTTTTTTTACCAGTACAGCTAATAAATGTTGATTGAATGCATGAATGAATGATGGTGCTATTTTGGTGATTTTCATCTATATAATAGTAACATTTAAAACAACAACTTAAATATAGTGACAGGCAATAAGACACATTCTGAATAGTCTGTGTTAAGTGGTTGACTTAAATCAATACTACTTGTTTCATAACTATATAGTTCATTAGCAAGTGGGAGGGATGTTAATTAGCAATATCATCATAGATAAAAGCCTGTTAAATACATTCAAGTGAGGAAGAGTTTGATTCACTGCAGATTAAACTTTGATGAGTCAAGAACAAGATATAAAGTCACTAATTGGTCAAACAAATTATTTATGAAGGCTAGAAAAGAATGTGAGTGAAAGTAAGAGTGACTTAATATAGGCACAAAATACAGGTATTTTTCAGTTAACAGAGAAGAGCTGAAGGAAAATCCTCAATAACCTAAAAATTCTCAGTACCATAAGTAAAGTTTCTTTTACTGATATACAGAAACATACAACACATTTAGAATTGATACTATGGGGAACATAAGAAAAGACTATAGATAAGAAAAGCTTATCCGTAATAAATATGTAGTAAGGCCAATCATATTTTGCTGACCACTGCAGAAAAATGAAAAGCAGCCTGGCAGGAGATCCAGGGAAAGTTGACACTGTAGTTTAATTATTAAATGTTGGCCTAGCGGTGCCAACAGAAGATGAAAAATAAGCACAGTGACTGGAAGTTTTTGATGGGAACAGAAGGCTTGAGCATACTAAGCCTTGAGCATGACCAATTAGTGACTTCAGTATACATTACCTGACCTGTTATTAGGATATCTAATTTTGAATCAATCAATCATAAACAGTTCTTACACTTTTACAGAAGTGAAATAAACTAGGGAAGTGCCCCCTCCAAAAACAATGTTGCATTATCTTCTATTTTTACCATAGGGATTTCACATTGTCCCTACAGAATAGATAAAACTATCCAATATTCACATATTTTTTTCGATGGTATTTATACAATTCTCCTGCACTGACGGTTAGGCTAAGAATGCTCTGCAACTTGCTCCCTCCCACACACACAGACCTTCACAAGCACACACACAGCATAAATCACCTATCACCAACATTCTTCACTACTTGCTTCTCAGAAACTTGACTTGCTTCAGCTTTTCTGTACCCAAGTTCCCTCTCATACTCACACACGTGTGAAATGTTAATTAACCTACAATGTTTTCATACTAAAGGCTGAATTTGACACTAGTTGTATTAGGATATGCCGAGATGATACCATGAGATGTGCTCTCTCTCTCCTCTCTCTCTCTCTCAAAAATAACATAAACTTCTAAAAAAAATTTAAAAATAAAAAAAATAAATAAAAGTTGAAGAATTTTAGTGATTTTCCATGTCTGGATAGATATCAGAGTTATTATAAATAATCGGAGTATGCAATCATATTTAATCAGCTTAGATAAGAGCATGAAACATATTGACCAGAGTAATTCCTGTGAAACCCACATCCTGTCACTTCGTATGTATCTAGCTTGATCGAGTGGCTCATCTAGGAAGATGTCAGAGGAAACAGCTCGGAGGTAATACAGCAACAAATCTGTAACAATCTGTACCTTCAAGAACTTTCTAGCATTCCTCTTCATCTTCACTTGAGCATGTTCCTGTTTACAGACTCCACAAATAATGCCTAAGAAGCTCAAGTCTACGAGTATGGTTTGTGGTTTTCTTGCTAAGTGTCAGACCAGTGAAAGCCAGGTCACATGTTTTCTCATTTCACGAGAACTTGGCCCTTTTTACAATGACATAACATCCCAAAAGATGTCTACATGGCTTCACATGGGGCCTGGATCATATTATACACAGGTAGGCATGGCTTTATATGACAAGTATACAATAAATGTGTTGATTTAATATATTATATTTTCAGGGAATTTGTATCAATTTAGTACATGCTGTAAAAGTGACATTATATGTTCAAAAGCTTTCTCAACTTCTAATATACTACAGATCTATGCTTTCAGGCCAAATAGAAGGTATCGTGTTCCTCAAAGTACTTTTTGTATTCAAATGGAGGATTATTTTTCTTAAGTACTACATGACTAAAATTATTTTTAGAGAATTACCATATGCCTTTAGGTTTCAAAAGGACTCATGTATTTCTGCTTTCAGTTCATTTCTTTCAACATCTAAGTTTTTCAAGTTAAAGGGTATTTTTTAAAGTATACTTTATTTTCTAGAGGCTCACACATTTTCTTTTTCCCCCAAGTACTATACAGATTCACAGGCATTTTTACATAATTTGCTAGTTTCTTCCATGTTGATGACAATTAGCCCTTATTATTCCCTATCGGGGTAATCAAATTTTGGCGAGTATATTAGCTATCTACAATATTAAAATTATGTGAGTTTTTATATTATTTTCATTATACATTTCATTATTTATCCTAAAAATATAATCTATGGTTGTATTTGGCATTCAATTAAATTCGTTTCTGGTAACCTTCACCTATCTAAAGTTTTTCATTTCTTCTTTTTTATTATACCTGTTTTATTGCTGTACATTTTTCCTTGCAAATGCCTCACCAGTTTTTGAAAACACTTTCTTTATAACTTAAAGAAAATTGCCAATTTTAGAGAATCTCTTAACCCAATATAACCTACTTGACCAATTATCCTTTTATATGTTTGTGACTATAATTTTCTTGTGATTATTACACACTGCCATTGAGAACAGTTCCTTGTTCACAAAACAACAAAAGAGCAGTGAAAAACATAAGGCCATAACTTCAACCATAAAGCAAAGGGAAATAATGGGATTTCCTAAAGACACTGGAGTTTAAAAGCAAAGTCAGAAAAAAATAGAATATGAAAATGAATATACGGAGATTGAAGATGATGAAAAGTTACTTTTAAACTTCCTCACGGGAAATATCAAGATATTCATACTTTCTATTTTACTAATCAGTGTGAGCCTGCCTGTGGAAGAGACTAATGCATTCATAACTGAAGTTATTTGAAAGTTCTGTTTTTATCTCATTATTTGTGGGCAATTAAAAATTCCCTATAGAATTAGTTGTTTACAAAAAGAAACTTGAAAACCATCTAAAGGTACAGTGACATACTGTACACACACACACACACACACACACACACATACACACACACGATAGACCTAAAAATGATACAGCGATTGTAAATACATGTTTTCCCTCTTATCTCAGGGTAGAGCTACTGGTAATGAAACTATGAATGTCAGTAGCTACTTCTACTCTCTTAGAAGTAAAACTACCTCAATTAAGTATCTTTTGACATGCTATGTAAGGCCATTTGCGTGTACTTCTACACTTTACAAAGATACATTGATTAAATTCTTACATAAAAGATATATTGGGGCACATGGGTGGCTCAGTTGGTTGAGTATCTGACTTCGGATCAGGTCATGATCTCACAATTTGTGAGTTCAAGTCCCACATCAGGCTCTGTGCTGACAGCTCAGAGCCTGGAGCCTGTTTCTGATTCTGTGTCTCCCTCTCTACCTGCTCCTCCCCTGCTCACTATCTTTTTTCTCCTTCAAAAATAAACATTAAAAAAATCTTTTAAAGGCATATTATTTTGTATGATATTTGAGTCAATTTCTTAACCTTGAAATCCATATGCTGATTTATCCTCATCTCTGTGAGTCTGAAAGTTAGATTTGACAGAAAAATTAAACGCCATTAAATAGTGCCCTCATATTCCAGGAAGAGCTTGAATAAGCTAATTTGAGGTCATGTTAAATTATAAATGCATGTAGTATTTCAGGATTAGTGAGAAGAAAGCCATAATGAGGAGAAAGCTACTTTTCAGCCAATGATGCAACATCAGGGGAGGATACTGTCAGCTAATTACTAGGGAAATTTGTAGGGCAATATATTAAAATCGCAGCAGAATACACAGTGAAAGCACAGAGAAGCATACTATCATAATAAACGTGTACAGTCTTACTCATTCTATAAAATACAGTGATCCAGAAAAGTATCTTCTTTGCTCTTTCCCTTTAGGGATTTGTCTTCACTTATTTTCCCCTGGTGATTCTCCCACTGATTCTCTCTCCCACTAGATGTCAGGCAAGAGAAAGGAGTAGTATTGACTCTGAAACCAAGACCTAGTTAATTTCTAAAGTGCTAAATTGATGACTAAATGCAGCCAAACTGAATAGTGATCAGGCATATGGAAGATAAAATGCTCTGATAATTTGAACTAAATATTAATAACAGCAGCTGCAGGAGGAACCATATTCTCTTATGATAATATCCGTCTTTATCTTTTTCTGGGAATTATTCCCTATTTAGAAAGTTTAGCTTCACTTTTTTCCTAAAACAACATGTGCATCTCCTTTGTAGTACTCAACACAATTTTAAATCAATAATGTTTTCAAGGTTGATTTAATGCACACCTCCCTACCAGCTCCCAAATATAAATCTTGTAAGATAGGGGCCAAGTCAGTTTCGTTGATTTCTTCATCCACAGACTCAACATAATAATACATTGGGAGACAGAACACTTTAAAAAACTATGTTGGGGAGCCTGGCTCAGTCAGGTAAACGTCCGACTTCGGCTCAGGTCATGATTTCACAGTTCGTGGGTTGGAGCCCCACATCAGGCTCTGTGCTGACAGCTCAGAGCCTAGAGCCTGTTTCAGATTCTTTGTCTCCCTCTCTGTCTGCCCCTCCCTTGCTCACACTCTCTCTCTCCCTCAAAAATATATAAACATTAAAAATGTTTTGAATTATGTACTGATCACTGATTAATGTATAGAATTATTGAATCACTATATTGTACACCTAAAACTGATATAACACTACGTGTTAACTATACCGGAAAATTAAAGAGTAACTAAAAAAAAGGAGAGACTAAAAAAAAAAAAAAAAGGAATAAAATTAATTAATTAATGGCATTGTAAAGCTATCCATGTCAAATAGAAATACAGTTTAGATTCATTGTTGGGCTCAATTTATACCTTTCTCTTAACCAGTAAGACTCCTAAGAATGACACATGGAGACTTTACAGTCTTTTTATTAAGACTAGTTATAACATTTTGGCTAAAATAGCCTCAAAAGGACACATATTAATGACAATATTGATACATAATAGAAGATACCCACAAAAAGAAGGTAGGAATTAGAGGAGGTACTCTACATCAGAACACAGACATATGGGCTCTCTGAGCACAGGATTCCTATTTACCATATTCTAATTCATCAGGTGGCATGCCAATTTCTCTGATGAGAACTTTACAATTGCATGTGAGAAGATAACACTGTCCTTGCAGCTTCTTGCCCAGTTCTCCACTGAAATCTATCTTCCTCATTCTTAATGGCTGTGAAGATTCTCTTACTGATTACTCGGGGAACATCTACATATTACCTTCTCAATAAAGTGTTCCCCTATTTCCTAGGTGTATAATTGCTCAGTTCTCTCTGTTCCCATTTTGTAGCACATTTTGTAACCTCTGTAATTACATTTAGCAAATTTTATTGCAGCTTATCAGTTTATATGCATTTTTCCCCTAACTATTGGATCTCCTCACAAAATGGGGCATCTTTTTTTATCTATAGTACTTTTCAGAGTTGTGGACATGTTAGACTCTTAGTAAATTTGTCAAATAAAGTAATAAAGTACATTTAGGCTGAGGGAGAGATAAAGGGCTTCATCATTGAGGATAGGTATTGAAACAGTACAATCAATTATAAATATTTAGTTCCATTAAATAATATAATTTAAGTATAGGACAAAAATCAGGTTTTAAGAACTGTATCCTTGTTTTACTTCTATGATCTTATAGTTATTTATCTTCATAACATGTCTTATTTTGCTGGTTTCCAAGAATAACGTTCCTTTGCTTTACACCCTTATATTCCATTTTCCTTCGATGTCTTCACCACTCTACATCTAACATTTCTTCTTTAGGACTTTTTATTCTCTTTCAGAGTTCTCAACATTTAGACTATAATATACATGGTTGTCAATTATCAATCAGCAATGAAGTTAACATTAGTGAACTCTATATTTTCATCATGTTGCATCTCATACACAGAAAAACAGGGCTATAATTCATTACAAAATATGAAGTTTAATGTGGATTATTTCTGTTTACAATAATCTAGCATTTCCTACACTGAGAAAATTCTATTATGGTATCAAGTAAATGAAAGTAGAATTAAGAATTGAAGGAAAACTTCTGACAGAAGAAACTAATAATTTTGTATGGTTTTTCTCAGTGCACTGATTAAGCAACTATGACTTTCAGTAGAATGAGCATATGTTACCGAATCAGGCATATCTATTATCCTCTGTGAAATGTATTTCAACATCTTGCCTTCACAGTTCAACTACAACCACATATTGAAGTGGATGCTAGTCTTTCCCATTAAAATAAAAAACAAAACAAAACAAAACACACACACACACACACACACACACAAAGCAATAACAAAGTATCTTTTTGTCACATACCTATTTTGCTATTAGCCTATTTCTTTCTTCTAAAGTTCTATACTCACAATTTCTCTTTCACAACTCTTAACAATGTATCATAATAAACTACTGAACCTAAATTTCATCCCTAAAGTCCCTTTCACATTGATAAATTCAATGGGCATATCAGTTTTCATGTTTATATTATCTCAACATTGTTCTCCTGCACTAGAACTTTCTTCTCATTCTCTTTTGATGGCTTTTCATTGTGTGTGTGTATCTGTGTGTGTACATATAAGTTTTTAGGAATTATCTGTACTGTTTTCAACTCTATACAACAAGCATAACTTTTAGCTTATAAAAACTGCTCAATAAATGCTTATTGAGTGAACAAATAAAATTTAAAAAAAAATAAGTTAATGAACTGGAGTTACAAAGTTGCCTAGTGGAATAATCTTAATGGAAGTTAAACTTTGTTTTTAGATGTAGTAAAGGGAGAGATGTCTTCTATAATGAAAAACTGTTACAAAAACTTACATTTCACTATTAAAGTAATACTTAAAATGTACAATTATTTCAATTTTTAGACCTCAAGGTATTTACAGAACATGAAGGTAGAAGTTCAAAAATGTTTGTAAATTAATCATAAGAAAGCCCAGCTTAGGAAATAATGAGAGGTAGTTTATACATCCATTGTCTTAGATTTGGCAGCCATACTCCACTGTATAGTGGGGTAGGGGGTTGTGTGTGTATACATGTATGTTTCTGGTAAGTTTCAGTTATTCAGATTATATATTACTTAAGGTAAAAATGTTTACACATGGTCTTGCTTGCATGCAGTTTTCGCCTATCTACATCAGATTCTCAATGGTCTTTAAATGGCTAAAGAAAATAAATCCTATTAATTATTAGCACCGTGCTCTATCCTAATGAGTTTACTGACCCCAAACATTCTGTTTATATTCTCACACAGATGATGGGGAAGCTGAGACATTAGAATCATGTCACATGTTTATGCTATTTTCTCACAATTAGCATGTCCATTGTTGAACTAAAATTAGCAACAGGTATTTCAGAATGAAATTTTATTCACACCTAAACTATCTTCTATCATTTATTGCCTGTCTTCTATAAAATAATTAAGGCTATAGTCTTATGAATGTGCTTTATAAGCAAATGATTTTATTTTTCCATGAATACTCTCTAAATGTCTGTATTGATACTATTATTTACTCACAACTCTCTACAAAATAATGAAAATAAAAACAGCAGGTTACATAATGGTAACCTAACATTTTAACAGGTAAAAAATATTTCACCAAAGTTGCATTATATAGTTGAGGAGCTGAACACAAGTGTCACCCCTCAAAATGCATTGATGATGTTTATTTAGGAACTGAAGTTTAGAATTATAGCAGATATTCACAAGACGCAGTCTCTGCGTATGAAGGAAAAATTAGGATAAGTCTTGATATCTGTATAATATAGAGCAAACATTCTGATTTTAAATAGTGATACCAAGATCAAGGGCTCAGTGGGAAATGGAGACTAATGATGGAGTATATGGAATTATTGATGAGCTATATAAAATAAGAAATAGTAAGTAGTTTTATAAAAACATTTAACACTTAACAAACATTAATAAGAATAATTTATATCAAGAATTCTTCTAGGAATCAGGATGTGAGAGATGAATAAAGTCCTTTCTGATATGGGACTTACATTACAATGTGGGAGTTAGAAAACACTGTATATAGGAAATAGAATATTATATCTCACTTTATTACAGACCTGAATGAATGAAGTGAGACTGAGAAACAAGTAACAATACTGGGAGAATGTTAATTTCATGCAGCTGCACATGTAATAGCCAAAAACATGGAATTTGGAAACAACCCCAATGTCCTTTAACAGTGAATGGATAAACAGACAAGGAACTACTACTCAGGAACAAAAAGAAACAAACCATTGATAGATACATAAATGTTAAATGGATTTCAAGGGCATCTTGCTGAGTGAAGAAAAATTCAATCCCAGAGAGTTACATAGTGAATGATTAGATTTAGGTAACATTCTCAAAGATAGAAAATTACAATGGCGGTCATAGATAAGCAGGTACCAGGGTTTAGGATTGGTGGAAAGGTTTGACAAGGGCTTAGCAGGGGGGATTTCTTCGTGGTGATGGAACATTCTGTATCCTGACTGAGGTGACAGTTATTGAAACATATTTTACTCATGTGATAAAACATCACAGTTATTCCCTGGCCAAATCCTTCCCACTCCCCAAGACAGTACATGTAAAATCTGCCAAAATCCAAGTTAAGTTATGCAGCCCAGTTAACAAGTACACTAACAGGGACACCTGGGTGGCTCTGTTGGTTAAGTGTCTGACCCTTGATTTCGGCTCAGGTCATGATCTCACAGTTTGTGGGATCGAGCCCCACATTGGGCTGTGCACTGACAGCACAGGAGCTGCTTGGGATTCTCTCTCTCCCTCTCTTTCTGCCCCTCCCTGCTTGCTCTTGCGCTCTCTCTCTCTCCCCTCCCCCTTTCAAAATAAATAAATAAACATTTAAAAAAACAGTACACTAACAGCAATTCTCTGAGTGCTGGCAATGTCTTATGGTTATATAATATATTTTCCCTGGGTACACATGAACTCTTTGTTCTACTTTTGCAACTATTTCTGTAAAACAAACTATTTCAAAATTAAAATACTGGGAAAAAATCAACTGTTAGATTTCTAGATGTGAACAAATATGGCAAGCTAGAAGAAACCGTTAAATGTGTACTGCCCACCAAGAGGATTATGTGCATCTTTGTAAAATAAATGAAAGTAAACAGCAAATAACCAAATATAATTAAAGTGAGATAATCGAGGGAAACATACAGAAAAAAAGGCTAGAGGTAGCCAGAGTTCCATGACTATTCAAATTTTATTTTAATTTTTATGGGAAAACTTTAGGGTGTTTGAAACAGAAAAGTAAACTGAATTAATTTATACTTTACAAAACAGCCAGGAAGATCTTCCTCTGAGACTGGCATTATTCACCATTGCACAGTGACTTTAGCCAGTGCAATAGGTGAATAAGAAGAAAAAGAAGGTATAAGAAATTTTAAAAGGATGGGCGCCCAGGTGGCTCAAGAGGTTAAGTGTCCAACTCCTGATTTCAGCTCAGGTCATGATCTCACAGTTCGTGAAACTGTGCTGACAGCACGGAGCCTGCTCTGGATTCTCTCTTTCCTTCTCTCTTTCTGCCCCTACCTTGTTCACGGGCTCTCGCTCTCTCTCTCTCTCTCTCTCTCTCAAAAATAAACTTACAAAAAAGAAATTTAAAAAGGAATTGTTATGGGTGATGGTATGATCTAGTCTATAAAAACCACAGAGACCTCAAGTAAGTGTCATCCAATTTAAGTGGATCCAAAAGTTTACTGCTTGCAAGGCCACTGATACAATCAATGCATTTCTATATTTCAGTGATACAAAACATGATTTTTAGAAATGATATAACACAAATAAATGAAAAATATAAATGTTCAGTAAAAATTCTAATAGATATGCCAGGCTTTGTACAGAAATTTATTAGACATTACTACAAGACATTAATGAAGACCTAAATCAATTTATAGTTGCTTAAAGTATTATAAGTCTTATCATTGTAAACATTTAAGTATTTCTCAAATTTGTCTACTGATTCAATTTAATTCCAATCATAACCCCATCAAAAAAAATTAACAGATTTTGAATATCTGGTTCTAAAATTTATATGGACTGTATTCCTCCATGAAGAGCTGAAATATTCTCCAAAAAGAAAAAAAAATAAAGGATTTACTCTATTAAGATGTTATTAAAGCTGTAACAATAAAATAATGTGGTTATGTCACAAGGATACACTTACAGCCCAAGACATGCTATAGAGACTAACAGTAGGCTAATCTTTATAAAAATGTCATTTCAGAACTGCATAAGCAAGCCAGTCTTTAAAAAAATGCTAATTATTAAATGGGAACACCCATATAAAAATGCAAATAAAAATTTGCTCCCTACCTTAGCCATTCACAGTAGTCAGATATAGGTAGAATTTATATCTAAAAAAGAATGTTAAAAAATGAAGATTATATGAGAATATATATGAGAATAGTTTTCACTATTTTATGAAATATATTTCATTATTAACCCAAACTTTTGACATATGAGGCTGCCATTTCTGCCCCTAAAATGAGGAAGTAGATTAACCTCTTGTCCCCTCTGGACTTTCGTTTCACCAATCTTTTTATGTATGTATGTATGTATGTATGTATGTAAGTATGTAACTAAAATAAACCAGAAATGACAAGGTGCCATTTGGAAGCTCAGGATTTAGGAAGCTTTGAGGGTTTCATCACCCACTTTGGTCTTGACAAGAAGAACATGCACCAGCGAGCCCTCCAGTCCTAGGAGGAAGACGAGAGGCACTTGGAGGGCCATTCCAACTGAGCTGAAGCCCAAAGCAAAGGCAGTACAGCAGCAGTACATGTTGTTCAGTGAGAAGCAGAGTCACCCTACCAATACCAACCTTGCTGCACACTTGTCATGAAAAATTAAATATTGTTGTTTGAGGCCACTGAATACTGGGATGCTTTGATACGGAGCATTACTTTCAGAATGGGTAAACTATGAACTTGGGGGGAAAATATTTTTAAATAGAAATCAACACTCCACATAAAGAAAAATATTAATAATTGAGCTACATTAAAATTAACAACTTTTGTGATCAAACATCATCATGAGAATGGGGTGCCTGGGTGCTGGCTCAGTCAGTTAAGTGTCTGACTTTGGCTCAGGTCATGATCTCACAGTTTGTGAGTTCGAGCCCCACACCGGAGCTTGAAGTCTGCTTCGGATTCTGTGTCTCCCTCTCTGTCTGCCCCTCCCCTACTCACATTGTGTCTATCTCTCTCAAAAATAAACATTAAGAAAAATTAAAAACCATCATGAGAGTAAAACTGAAAGGGGATCTTCTTTTTTCCAGAAAACATGATAAACTTTTACAAATCAATAGGAAAAAAAGACGTTAAAATAAAATAGCAGGCAAGAGATTTTTAGACGCTTCATTAAACAGTATATCCAAATGACCAATAAACATTTGACAAGATGCTTCATCTTATTATCAGCTGCAGTGATATAAATTAAAAACAAATTAATGGAAATTCATGATTCATTCATGAAAATTAAGAAAAATATGAGATACTATTACACACCACACAATTAACAAACTATGAAGGCCTGAAAAGAACAGGTGTTGGATGTGAGGCAACTGGAACTCTCATATGTTGCTTGTGGTATTATAGATCAGTAGGGCAACCTGGAAAAATCATTTGGCATTTTCTAGTAAATTTATTAATATAGGCACTCAAGACTGGTAATTGTACTCGTAGGTATACATGAGTGTTCATGAATACTGAAATACCACAAAAATGTCCATCAGAGAAGCATGGTTTTATAATGGCAGATAGATGGAAACAGACCAAATGTTCACCAACAGTGTAGTGACAGAAAATAAAAGAAATATACTCAGCAAGGATGGCTATTATGAGATAATGTTGGAAAAAGGAGCCACGCAAAGCACACATATTTTATCACTCATTTCACATTAAACCAGACAAAAGTACCATAGTGTTAGATGGCAAGACAGCAGTTCTCACCATGGGATAGGGAAGGTGTAGTTACTGGGATGAAAGCTAGGGTAGCTTCTGCAACATGGGTAACATTCTATTTCTTGACCTCCACCATTGTCATGGGTGTCCTCAAACTGTGAAGTTCTTTCAGTTGCTCATTTAAAAACCATATTTTTATGCATTTTTTTAAAGTTTATTTATTTTGAGAGAGAGAAAATAGAGAGTGAGAGGGGGAGGGGCGGAGAGAGAGGAAGAGACAGAATCCTAACCAGTCTCCTTGCTGTCAGCACAGAGCCTGGACGTAGGGCTCAAACCCATGAACCATGAAATCATGACCTGAGCCAAAACCAAGAGTCGGACGCTCAACTGACTGAGCCCCCCAGGTGCCCCAAAACCATGTGTTTTTGAGATTATTATGCTTTGGTGAAAATTTACTTATAATGTTCTATACAGAAGAGACTATAGTCAGTCTTAGGTGGAGTCAGAAATGCCAGTCAAGTGGCTGGTTGGGATTAGGTTATAAGTAGCAACGAGTTGCAGTAGGACAGTATGGATGCAATTAACCCAAGGTGGGCTTATGATTATGATTAACATGAACCTAATGTTATATTTATCAAAATTAATGATTTTGTCACAGCCCATGACAACTCCACCAAAATGCTCTTTTGATTCATATATTTGGGCCTATCTTTGGTTTGAGATTTAACAGAAAATGTTTCTTCCAAGCAGTGTAAATACAGAGATTGCTACACAACAAAAGTTATTTTGATTTTAGAACATCATCACTTTTTGGGGGCACCTGGGTAGCTCTGTCAGTTAAGCAGCTGACTTCGGCTCAGGTCATGATCTCACAGTTCGTGGGTTCAAGCCCCACATCAGGCTCTGTGCTGACAGCTTGGGGCCTGGAGCCTGCTTCTGATTCTGTGTCTCCCTCTCTCTCTGCCCCTCCCCTGCTCACACTCTGTCTCTCTCTCTCAAAAATAAATGTAAAAAAAAAATTAGAATATCATCACTTTTAGCCATTAATTAATGGAACTGATTAGCAGGCTTTTTGACTACTCCACATTTTTTGGACAATCTGGAATACCATAAATCCATAAAAAACATTTATGTATAATAAATTATATTGACAGATTATGTACTGTTAAAACTTTTTATAAATAAAGACCTTCCATTAACATTCTACTAGTAAATACACTCAGAATGTTTATCAGGAATTCTGATACATTACGACTTTCTCAAGATTTGACTTATATTATTTCTTCTTCTAAGACATCTGTGACACAGTAGAAACGAGTATCAATCAATCAATCAAAAATTCACCCATTTGGAACAAAACACTTCAAGCAACCTATGATTTACAAGAAATATTAAACCAGGGGTGCCTGGGTAGCTCATTTGGTTAAATGTCCGACTCTTGATCTTGGCTCAGGTCATGATCTCACTGTCATGAGATCAAGCCCCTCGTCTGGAACAATGCTGGCATAGGGCCCGCTTAACATTCACTCTCCCCACCCCACCCCCACTTCCCTGCTTGCAGTCTCTCATTCACACAAAAAAGAAAAGAAATATTAAAACAAAAATAAAGGATAATGAAGAAACAACATATGAAATATGAGATGCAGTTACACTTTGCTCAGAGGATACTTCATAGCCTTTAGTGCATATACTTATATCAAATTACAGTAGAAATTCATTGAGTGAATATACCATCTCAAGATGCCAGAAAAAAATAATAAAATTTAAAAATTCAGAATGGAGGAAATAATATAAAATAATAAAACTTAATAATTAAAACAAATATAATAGTTCTTTGAAAATATTATAAACTTTGGTTAATTCTTCCACAAAAATGATGAAGTAAAAAATACAAAGCACCAGTATCAGCAATGTAAAGGGAACTTCTTTATGCATATAGTAAAAGACTAATTAAATGAGTTTGAGTCAATAAGGTCAATTCTTAGTACATGGAAAATTATTTTAAAATAAAATTATAAAAACTGTTACACAGAGCTATAGAAATCTAAGAGGCTGTAAATATCTTGAGAACCAATCAATTTGGTCATAATTGTGTTGCACTTGAAATATACATTTATATGGAAGAAAGATAATTAGAAACACATCTTGTAAAAAGAGAGCAAAGCAGTAAACTTCTTGTACCAGAAATTTTATGAGACGATTTTTTCAATCTGGTTGAAATTATGAGTAAGGTATCTTTTAAAATGGAAGTGAGGGGCGCCTGGGTGGCGCAGTCGGTTAAGCGTCCGACTTCAGCCAGGTCACGATCTCGCGGTCCGGGAGTTCGAGCCCCGCGTCAGGCTCTGGGCTGATGGCTCAGAGCCTGGAGCCTGTTTCCGATTCTGTGTCTCCCTCTCTCTCTGCCCCTCCCCCGTTCATGCTCTGTCTCTCTCTGTCCCAAAAATAAATAAATGTTGAAAAAAAAAATTTAAAATGGAAGTGAAAGAGATTTTGTAGATATGGTGGCATTTTCTGAAAGAAAAAAATAAAAACCTGTCCTTTCTCATGGCTTAATATAACTTGTTTCTATATTAAGAAATGCAAAAGTTTTTAAGTGGCACACATTCATTTTTAAAACGTTTTATGAACATCTACAAGCTGCTCATCCTCCAATTACTATTTTTTGCACTTTATAGGGAAAGTGCTCTATTCTGAAATACTTAGGCCCTGTGTTAAACTGCATTTATAGGGAAAGTGCTATATTCTGAAATACTTAGGCCCTGTGTGAAACTTTGTTTTGTGTTTTCCAACGAAAATCAATCCCCAAAATAGTACAAGAAGACTATTATGACTTAAATGACACCAATTTTGAGAAATGCAGCTTTTTCACTGTGCAAAAAAGGACACTCTTCACCAGAGTCAGTTAAGATACAAAAATAAACAAAATTAAATAATATATTGAATGAAAATTGTTTTCCAAATATTAATATATTCCTTCTAAACTTTGAATCCAGCCACACAGAGTTGACTAAATCCAATAATTATCATTCCAATTTATTCTAGCCCTTCTCATTTTGAACTAGTTAAATACAGGATTTTTTCAGGACTTCTAGAAAAGTCAACACTATCTTAACAAAACGAATTCACAAGATGTATAATTTATACCATGTAGGAGACATTATTTGAAATGTACCTTATCATTATATGTATTTTATATCACTGCAGAAAAAAAATATTGCAAAACTCATTCTAAAGCTCAATTTCAAAATGGAAAAAGAACATAGTCTAGAGACAAAATATGTTTTCAAAATAATGAAATTACAGGTATGCCATCTATTTCTGTATAATGAGAACAGAAAAGATGCTTTAACTTTATGTTAGTATACTGGAGATAGTTATCATTCCTATTATAGATGTTTAGATTATTTTTCAAACATTGCTAAAATAGAGAAAGCTCTAACAAACTACAAAAGTAACTTTGTGTCCTTCAACCATTAAGGTAATATCAAGTAAAAAAGCAGCAAGCAAAAATTAGCAGTTATATGATAGAATCACGTTCATACTTTACCTTAATCCCCCAAGAGGTAACTTTTAATACAACTATTTGATCTTTCCTCACATAATTTTGTTAATGATATTATTTGAAATGTCATTTTAAACTATGGATTTCAGCATGTCTCTATGAAGGCTTCTGTATGGCTATATTTTGATTAATCCCATAGTGTATTTTTTTAATTGCCAAAACAAAAAAAATCAGAAAGAAAAGTATATTAGGTTGTGAAAACAGTAAGTGGAATTATATATATATATATATATATAATTATTAGTATGTATATATTACATACACACACACTGTGTGTGCATGTGTGTGTGTGTGTGTGCATGAGTGCGCACACATGCACAGTTATAGCTAATGAACTAAACAGAATCACACTGGTTTGGTTACCAAAATGAATTTGCAGGTGTTCATGCACTTTCTGATCCCTCAATTAATTTTGGTTGATTTTTCTACTTAATTATCTCCTTCAAGGCTTTGGAAGCTACTTGACTCTTGTACTTCATCGCAATGTATTTTCTTCTCCCCATGAGCTCTCAGCAAACATCCAATATTGATAGGAGAGGTGTGTGAAACGTGTATGAACCAGTGAAAGCTGAGGCTGTGGAACTAGTCAGAATGGAGGTCCCTCCTCCTAGCCTAGATAACCCCCTGGGACCACCTGTTATTAATTGTGTTTGTTCCTCTTCCATTAAACATAGCTCCTGATATTTTTAAAGCATTTGCTGAATATATGTCTATACATGAAGGAGAAAGTGGATGAATAAATAGACAAATGTGTATGTTCACTAATAGAATTAGACTTTGGCAACTTATGTTTTTGGTTGTTTTTGTTATTACTGATGCTGACGCTGTTTTTATACTAACTGCATCTATTCATCGACCCTATGTTAATATTTAATGGTTTATTATTTTTCAGTAACTGAGAGGATGCAGGTGATGGCTTACAATAATAGAAATGATGATGATGATGATAAGAACGTATTACCTTTCTATTAAATGAACTTCTTACTACAGAAATTACAACAAACACAAAGAGAAGACTGACATGCAGTATAGCCTGAGAAACGTCATGGTAATCCAAACATTTGGTAATACCAAACATCCATGGTAATATCCAAGACTAGTTATATATTCCTCTCCCCCCCGCCCTTCCTGATATCAATAATTGTTAGAAAAGTCTGCCTAAGGGCACCTGGGTGGCTCAGTCAGTTAAGTGCCCGACTCTGATTTCAGCTCAGGTCATGATCTCACAGTTCATGGGTACAAGCCCTGTGTCAGGGTCTATACTGATTGTGCACAGCCTGCTTGTAATTCTTTCTCTATCCCTCTCTCTCTGCCCCTCCTCAGCTTGAGCATGCATGCTCTCTTTCGCAAAATAAATAAATATTTAAAAAAGAAAGAAGGGCCCCTGGGCGGCTCAGTCCATTAAGCGTCCGACTCTTGGTTTCGGCTCAGGTCATGATCTCACGGTTTCTACTGCCAACGCAGAGCCTGCTTGGGATTCTCTCTCTCTCTCTCTCTCTCTCTCTCCCCCTCCCCCGCTCATGCTGTCTCTGTCTCTCTCAAATAAATGAATAAAAACTTTAAAACAAAAGTCTGCCTAAATGAAGTGATTAACCAGCTTATTCTTAAAAACAAGAAATATTTGGGGCACTTGGGTGGCTCAGTCGGTTGAGCATCCGACTTCAGCTCAGGTCATGATCTCGCAGTCCGTGAGCTCAAGCCCCGCATTGGGCTCTATGCTGACAGCTCAGAGCCTGGAGCCTGTTTCGGATTCTGTGTCTCCCTCTCTCTCTGACCCTCCCCCGTTCATGCTCTGCCTCTCTCTGTCTCAAAAATAAATAAATGTTAAAAAAAAACAAGAAATATTTAATTCTTTGGTATTTGGAAGATGAATAGTGAGTAGGAAATGAACTGAAAAAGGACACCAGATTCAGTTGTGGAAGGTTTTATGTCAAAGTAATTAGCTTAGACTGTACCTCATAGCTAGTAATTTATTTAATTTTAATTTTATTTAATTTTTATTTTTATTTATTTTATTATTTTATTATTTTATTTTATTATATCATTTCATTTCATTTCATTGTTGCATCTAGTCCACACCAGTGTCTGGCTTGAACTCACAACACTAAGATCAAGAGTCAAATGCTCTACTGGCTGAGCCAGCCAGGTAACCCTGATGATTGATTTTAAACAGAGCTGTGGCAGTGGAGATGAATATTTTGATTGACAAATTACTTAACTAACATTGAAAAAATTAAAGAAAATATTAACTTTTATTGATCAACATTCCAAAGTAATTTTAAAAACAAGTCTAGGGGCGCCTGGGTGGCACAGTCGGTTAAGCGTCCGACTTCAGCCACGTCACAACCTCGCGGTCCGGGAGTTCGAGCCCCGCGTCGGGCTCTGGGCTGACGGCTCAGAGCCTGGAGCCTGTTTCCGATTCTGTGTCTCCCTCTCTCTCTGCCCCTCCCCCGTTCATGCTCTGTCTCTCTCTGTCCCAAAAATAAATAAACGTTGGAAAAAAAAATTAAAAACAAGTCCATAATATAATACATAAATATGAAAGTGAAGCTATATTTACCTTTAAGTTTACCTTTGCATTGTTACCATGCTGTTATACGTACGTGTCTTTAAATAAAGGTAATTCTTCCCTTCCTTTCTTTCCAGTTTATTAAGACATAATTGACATATAACACTGTGTAAGTTTAATGTGCAGAGTACAATGACTTGACATGGGTACATATTGCAAAATAATTATAATAAGTTTAGTTAACATCAATTACCTCATATAGTTGCAAATTTTTTTCCTTGGGATAGAAAGTTTTAGGATCTACTCTCTTACCAACTTTCAAATATACCACACAGCACTGTTAATCTATAATCATCACGTTGTATACTGCATCCCAGTATTACAGATCCTATAACTGAAAGTTTGTACTTTTTGACAACTTTCACCAATTGTCTCACCACCACCACCCCTCCTCTGGCAACAACAAATCTGTTATTTTTTTCCATGAGTTTGTTTTTATTTTAGATTCCACATGTAAGTGAAATCATACAATATTTGTCTCACTTACATAATGCCCTCAAGATCCACCTATGTTTTCCCTAAGGGCAAGATTTTCCTCTTTTTTATGGCTTAATAGCATTCCTATACATTTCTATAGGTGTTGTGATGATAGATAGATACATAGATACATGGATAGATAAGATAATGATAGGTAGATGATAGATATATAGATAGATATGACAGATAGATATGACAAATAGATAGATGACAGATAAACAGTACATTGCCTTTACCCATTATTCTGTTGATACACACTTAGATTGTTTCCATGTCTGGACTATTATAAATAATGCTGCAGTGAACATGGGTGTGCAGAAATCTCTTCAACATAGTGATTTCATTCTACTTGGATAAATAACAAAAAGTGAACTTGCTGAATCATACAGTATTTCTAATTTTAATTTTTTGAGAAATCTCCATACTGTTTTCTGTAGTGGCAGCACTAATTTACATTGCCACCAAGAGTGCCCAAGGCTTCCTTTTTCTTCACATCCTCACCAGCACATGTTATCTCCTTTTAGATGGTAGCCATTCTAAGAGGTGTTCTGTGTTATCTTATGGTGGTTTTGATTTGCAATTTCCTAATTATTAGTGATGTTGAGGACATTTTCATGTACCTGTTGGCCAGTTAAATATCTTCTTTAGAAAAATGTCTATTAAGGTCCTTTGCCCATTTTTTTAATTGTATTATTTGGTTTTGGTTTTTGCTGTAGAGTTGTATGAGTTCTTTATATGTTTTGGATATTAACCCTTTATTAAATAGAGGATTTATAAATATTTTCTCATATTCTATAGATGTCTTTCACTTTGTTGATTATTTGTTTGCTGTACAGGCAATTTTTAATTTTTTAATCCTTGACTTTTGATTTTGTTACTTGTGCCTTACGTTTTACATCCAAAAAATCATTGCCAAGACCCATGTCAAGACAATTTTGCCCTACATTTTCTTCTGTGAGTTTCATGGTTTCGGGCATTACAGGAATGCCTTTAATCCATTTTTAGTTAATTTTTATGAGAGGTGTAAGATAGGAGTCTAATTGCATTCTTTTTTTTCCTTTTTTCTTTTTTTCTTTTTTTCTCTTTTTTTTTTTTTTTGTTGAGAAAGAAAGACAGAGAGAGAGTGTGAGCACAGGAAGTGGGCACAGGGAGAGACCGAATCTTAAGCAGGCTCTATGTTCAGCATGTAGCCTGATGCAGGGCTCAATTCCACGACCCTGGATCATGCCCTGAGTTGAAATCAAGAGTCGGATGCTTAACTGACTGAGCCACCCACACGCCCTAGTTTCATTCTTTTACATGTGAATATCCAATTTCCCTAGTACCATTTATTGAAGAGACTGTCTTTTGTTTAATGACTATTCTTGGCTCCCTTTTCAAATATTAGTTGGCCATATATCTATGGGTTTATTGGATATATTTTCTAAAATTGTACATGGTAAAAAACTAGATAAAAGAAAATTCAGATAATAGAAATGGAGATATATGTATGGCTTATGGCTGATGATAATAACATTTCTTGTGTGAGTTAGAAAATTGCTGCTTTTTTTGGATATGATGTGTCAAACCTAATTTTATGTCCTTGAACAATGGACAATATGCAATATGTTATCAAAAATGGTATGTCTTTTAATTCCCATAAGAGATACTCACCTTTTTTTCACAGAGATCTGTATTTGCTGAATAAATGAAAAACTGTCATTAATAATTCTACTGATAGTCTAAATCCTCTGAATTGAAGAAGGAATTGACCTTAATCACTGTCTGTTTTTAGGAGGTTAGGAACATCACTTACTGATACCACAAGGGGAGTTCACTGTTGCAGAATTATTTCAGAAAGACCTGTGGCAAAACTCCGCTTCAGAAATTGCATTTGATTATGTGCTGAAATTGTATTTTTCTGTAAATTCACAAAGACCTTATCTTATACTTTTATAATCTATTCTTAAATATACTGTCCCTATTTAAAACACTTAAATTATTTTAAAAATTAGATTATAGTATCAACATTTACTTTTCCAAAGATGCTGAGAAGAGCACATTATGAGTATTTACTCTATCAATGTTTTATCTAAAATCAAGGAATTAAGGTAATAAAAGCAGGAACTCATAAATCTCCCCAAGTAATCAAAGCATTTTCACATTATGGTCAATTTTACAGATTTTGTCTGAATTCCTAAAGAAAGTAATGTCTTTCTTTTTCTTATCTTTACAAAATCCTCAAACTATACAGATACATCTACCCAAGACATTTTCAATTTGTTCTGGATTATGTTTTACTGCCTTAAGGACCGAATATCTATATAAGCCATGATGATTTAGAACTGGAAAAGAAGAAAGATTAAGATGCAGAATGGTAGCATTCGTAATTTAAGTTTTTAAAAAATCTATTTATGATAGCATATAAATTCAAGAAATTCTAATCTCAAGGTAATGGCTCCATAACAAATTTGTTAAATATCAGTTTTGGATTAATTGAGTAGAAAATAAAATTGAATAAAATATTTTCTCCAATCTTCTAGGAGACATGAATTAATATTAACATAAATTTAGCAGCTAAATTAGGAGTACCCACAGAAAAGCCTTGTGGTATTTATTATAAAGTTGTGTTTTTATGAAGCCTGAGACTTTCTGTAGGTCCTTGTCTTATTAGAAAAAAGAAAATAAATTAAATATGAGTAATGAAAATATTACAATATAATTTGTACACCTATATCATCATAATGAAATACTTGAAAATGTAATTCTTTCTTTAAAGTGCATATCTGAAGGACATTACCATAATAACTTATGTATGCTTACCTGGGTTTTGATATGCATTTAGGAAAAGTATTAGCTACTGGATAAATTATCACTACTATGAATAGATGATGATTTCTATATATTTTCAAGCAGAAAAATATTAAATTCAAATTTATTGCATTTTTAGCTCCTAAAAATAATGTTTCTGTGGCTAGGGATTTCAATTATAATAGAAGTGAACTGATGTTTCTGCCCAGTTCCTCAAGCTAAAATACACTGTGAAAAAAAAGAATGAAGGAAAAACAGAAAATAAAGGTAATTTCCCATAAAGCAAGAAAACCCACAATTCTAACAAGAAATTATATATGAATAACTGTTAAAATATGTGAAATAACAAACCAGGAACAGGGAGGGAAGTATGCAAGTGAGGAAGTATGTGGAAATCATGGGCACAAACAAAAATAGAAAAAGTCAGATGCAAACTAAGACCCACAAAAATTATACTAGGAAACAGCTCTATGATGATTACAGACATTAATGATTTATATTGAATAATACATAAATACTGTATATATAATAACTGTTATAATTTATAACAGATACAAATTACAAACAATGGGATGATGTCCTCGAAGTTGGTGGAGTAGGGAGCTCTAAGAATTGGTCCCCGCACTGAAATAACTGGTGCGCTAACAAGAACTGTTAGAATAAACTATTTCAGAACTTTTTTGTCTAGTCGAATGCTTGTGATGTCCAGGGGAGTGCTTACTGAAGAAAGAAACTGGTATTATTTTGAATTTTGGAATTTCAGCAAGCAGCTCCTCGTCCCTGATTCCCAGCCTATTGTAGACAATCTTGGGATGGTAGTTTGCATTTTTGATGCGGTCTGCTGATGCCACAGTGAATATAAAGATCTTGTCCTCCAAAAATTTGAGTTGTGTATTTTGACCAGCATGAATGTTTGCTGGCACACAGGGTGGACATCATTTCAACCACACTGGGTTAAAGTGACTTCTTGGGAGGCATCTATCAAAATAATGTAAAAAAGCAGAACAATTTTTTGTTTAGCTTTTCTTATTGAATCCAGACATTTAAGAATATTGCTCTGAGGTCACTGACTGCCAAGTGAATGAAACAGAGATGTGAGTAACCACACACAAGGAATACAGGTCGGACATCAGGTAGAAATTGATATTGCAGCCTTGAGTCTCAATTCCAGAATGCAGAGATAAGCCAAACATCCACGGTCAATTGAATTTTTCCAAGGGTACCAAGACCATTCACTGGGAAAGAATAGGCTCTTAAATAAATAGTGCCAAAACTTCATAAGGACATGCAAAATAATGAAATTGGATCCCTACCTAAATGCATATGCAAAGATGAACTCAAAACTGATTAACAGCCTAAATCTAAGTTATACACCTATAAAAATCTTAAAGAATACAGAGGTAAATCTTCATGACATCTGATTTGAAAGTGGATTTTAGAAGTGACACCAAAACTTAAAAAAAAAGAAAAGAAAACATAGATAAGTTGGACTATATAAAAATGTCAAAGATTTCTGCATCAAAGAATATTATCAAGAAACAGAAAAGACAACCTAGAGAATGGGAAAATACTTACCAATTATTTATCTGGTAAAAGTTTAATAACATAAGGAAGATAAAAGTGTTACAACTTATTAACAAAAAGACAACCCAAATTAAAAATGTACAAAAGACTTGAATAGACATTTCTCAAAAAAGAAATACAAAAAACCAACAAGTACTTGAAAAAAGATGTTCAACATCATTGGTCATTAAGAAAATGCAAATTAAAACCACAATGAGATGCCACTTCACACTCACTGGAATGGCTAAAGTAAAAATAAAGAAAAACAGCAAATGGTGGTATGTCTCCTCCCTTAATCCTCCCATTTGATTAATTAGACCAATCATTATCAATTCAGTCTGTTTCTATCCAGTTACCACTCAAACCAGATTTTCAGGCTTCAGTGACCATGAACTCCACAATCACCTGGTTGAAAAATGACCTACTGGGATGCCTGGGTGGCTCAGTCAGTTGAGCCTACGACTTCGGCTCAGGTCATGATCTCGTGGTCTGTGAGTTCAAGCCCTGTCCGGCTCTGTGCTGAAGCTCAGAGCCTGGAGCCTGCTTCAGAGTCTGTGTTTCCCTCTCTCCCTGCCCCCCCCCCCCCCCCCCGCTTATGCTCCGTCTTTCCCTCTGTCAAAAATAAATAAAACATTTAAAAAAAATTTTTTTAAATAAAAATGACCTACCAAATCTTGGGCGTTGTGGCGCATGGATCTGTGACCTCTGTATCTGCTCCAGGCAACCTGTACTCTGTATATAATCCAGCCACCTAGCCAATAAGAGCTGTTAGTCCTCACTAACCTGTCCTCTCAAGAGTATTAATGACTCACTGACAATGTGTACCCATCTCCTTATGGGCTTTTCTAAGAAATATTCCATCCTTATGGGGAGGTGGGGGCATTCAATTCCTTCAGCCATACAATGGCATTGAAATCCACTCCATATGAGCAGTCACTGTGTGTTGCCTATGAATGCCATCAACAAGTATCACATCAAAGAATCAGGGTGTTACTAATCAGCAGAAGAGTTGGCAGGTACATGGACACCATCCTTTCCACATCCTGTGAAGAAATATGCTTCAACTTATACACAAGAGTGTGTACTATGGTTCTGAAGTCCACAGATAACCATCTGTCTGTGGCTCCTTCATTTTATAAAACATACTTGAGTGGTAGAGTTGGGTTCTGGGAGCTTTTGTTTGGGGTTAAGGCAATAAGCAGTCTGAGCTTAGGAAATGCATGTTTAGGAAGTTCTTAGAAATACTCACAAAAAAGAAAATTAAATTTTTGTGCCATGGGAAATTGAATCTAGGGAGGAGTAGTGAAGAACTGATTTTGTTGGGAGGCAAAGAGAAGAATGGCTCAGCAATTATATTTTCCTCCAAAATATTCCACTGTAGTTTGTGAATTTAACATCATAAAAAACAATTATGTATTTTAATTTAATTTTTTTAAGATTAATTTACTTTTGAGAGAGAGAGAAAGAGAGAGAGAGAGAGAGACAGCCATGGCGTGAGGATGGGAGGGGCAGAGAGAGAGGGAGACACAGAATCTGAAGCAGTCTCCAGGCTCTGAGCTGTCAGTCCAGAGCCTGATGTGGGGCTTGAACCCCAAAACTTCAATATCACGACCTGAGCCAAAATCAGACACTTAACTGACTGAACCACCCAGGAGCCCCAAAACAATTATGTATTTTAAAAGTCAAAATAAATCAAAATTTTACTTTTTTTAAACATCAAACTTTTTATAGAGTTTGAGTTGCCTTTATAATCTATTAAATATCTACAATCTTTTGATATTTCAGTAAAGAATTATACATAGTAGGATGGTGTATTTAAAACAAGGGAGAGTGAATTAAATTAGCATACTTTTGGGATACAAAGTATAATTGAATGCACTTCCATATTAACAACTTAGCTCTGAGGCCTAATTATTCACAGGGCCTCCAACTTTCCAGTTTCTTTCAGTGCAGTGCATGGGAAAACAGCATGGAAATGCAATGACTCTAAATGCTTTTACTTTGAACCACTTAAATAAGTGAAGGGATATTTACTCTAGCTATTTCTGTTACTGTATAAAGGCAATGCTTTTGATAGAACATTGCAATTCATTCATGCTAACTATAAAAAACCATACAATAAAACTAACTTAGAAGCCAGCAGGGAAAGAACTAAATCCTCTTCAAATGTAGTATTATCTGAGTAACTATCCTCCAGAGGCAATGTTGAAAACAGACCTAAGTTTAAACTGTGACACCAACACTTCCTCTTCCTTAGAAAACTTTCCTACATCTCTAAATTTTGTCTTTAAACTGGCACTGTGACTCTTACTGTACTGTATTACTCAGAGTTCGCCAGAGAAACAGAACCATCAGGATATGTATACATACAGAGAGAAAAATTTATTTTAAGGAATTGGCTAACACCACTGTAAAGGCTAACAAGTCCAAAATCAACCAGGTGGGCTGGCAGGCTGGAGATGCTGGGAAAGGGTGATGTTGTAGCTTGATTCCCAGGGCAATCTGGAGACAGAATTCTCTCTTCCTTAGGGGATCTCAGTCTGTTTTCTGCTAAGGCTTTCAAGTGACTGGATGAGGCCCACTCACATTATGGAAAGTAATCTGCTTTACTCAAAGTTGGCTTATTTAAATGCTAATCTCATGTAAAAAATGCCTTCACAGCAACAACCAGACTGTATTTGACCAAATGTCTGGATGCCGTGGCCCAGTCAAGTCGACACATAACTAATGATGACTAATTAACTATCACATATACCTAAAGTAAAGTAGACTAATGGATACCTGTTCTTCTTCTCTAGACCTTTAGTATGCAGAGCTTAAAGTACATAAACCTACAGGAGAACCAGCTAGTGTCGATAGTGCCTTCAGATGTATTCCCTAAAAGTAAGTCAGAGAACAACGTAAGGCACCAATAGCAAACATTTTTATTTTAAAGGAAAAGAAACAAGGAAAAAATTAAGAAACTACTAGAAAGGGGGCGCCTGGGTAGTTCAGTCGGTTAAGTGTCCGACTTCAGCTCAGGTTATGATCTCATGGTTCATGGGTTCGAGCCCCGCATCAGGCTCTGTGCTGAACGCTTGCTCAGAGCCTGGAGCCTGCTTCAGATTCTGTGTCTCCTCTCTCTCTCTCTCTGCCCCTCCTCTACTCGTGCTCTGTCTCACTCTGTCTTTCAAAAATAAATAAAATAAAAAAAAATTTTAAGAAATTACTAGATTTTTTTCAAAACGTGGGAGGAAATATACCTATGATAGCAAATCAAATGGAATCAACAACTTTTGGTCTTGTTAGAGAAAGTATGCATTGTCAGCTTTTTATCTATCTTCCTTTTCATACTTCTAAGTTATTTACATTTTCATGTCATACAAATAACTTTCAAGCATTTTTGTGGGAGGATACATGAAGGATTGATAACAACTGAATTAAAACTTCAGTGGTTAGGTACTTCTCTACTTTAATAAACCGTATCAGCTTTAAGCAGATGCTACCATCTGTTTTAAAGCCTCTAGGAAAACTTAAACTAGGTTTAAACTATAAACAGAGGATGACTAATTTCTCCTTAAAGAGAGGGAGAAGTTGATTTTGTAGGTAAAATCATTTAGAACAATTTGCCAATGTTCCTCTAATTAAAATACTGTCAATCAAAATTGGTTATAGAGATTCCACAATGTGAAAATTTTTACTTCATTTTATGCTCACTCAATTGCAACCTTTTGCCTTTAGATCTGAATGTTCTCAAAATCTGTGCTTTCCATACACTTATGTGCTATACAAAAATAGGGAGAAAAAAAGAAAGATAAAGATATGATATCTTTATATCAAATACATTCTAGAAAAGAAATGAAGGAAATACATCCTGGAAAAGAAATAAAAATGACTCAAAAAAATGTAAGAGTGTCCTGGAGAAATAAATAGAGATCAACCCATGCAGACAATAACAGAAAGACAAAGAAATCTAGAAGGGACCAAAAAAGTAGAATATCTGATATAGACAATTTCATAGATTTTCAAAAGTCTATCAAAGAGCTAGGGATAAATTAATGAAAAAAAAAAATAGGTATATGTATATGACCACATAGAAAATGTACAAGAAAATGAATGTGATATTACTTCAGTTGGCAACAAACAATGTTTAAACTTAGAACAAATAATAAATATCAATATAACCAAGAGCTGTCATTAAGTTATATTGTGAGGACAGGGGAAAATGAAATGTTCTTGCTTGTATTGAAACATGTAGAAGAGAGTAAAATTCAAATTGACTATTGGTGAGATTCAACAGATAATGTATAAAAGAAAAAATAAGAAACAACTGTGTAAGATAAAGGAGGTAAATAGCAAAAGAGTAAGAGGTAATGATGCTAAAGGACAACTCCATTTCCTGTAAGTCTAGCATCAGAGCTGTGAATGTCCTCCAATAAATTTTATATATTTAATTTTAGTGGGAGAGATCCAGCAGTTCCTGTTTGGAATGACAAATGGTGACTTTTCTTTAGTGACACCTTTTATCACCCTCAAATCTATCTAACTTGGCTTTATTCTTCATGTTTATCTTAATGGCTAAGATTATACAAATTCTCTAGAATCTTATCTATATGGTACAGATAGATTGTGGCCCAACAGGTGAGTTACATTTGAAGCTTTTCCAATAATTTGTCTTTTAATTAGCTTTTTGGTAATTAGAGGAACACCCTAACATCATTTCTAGAGGGACTGCAAATCATTCTTTACAGCAGATGTCCAGAGAAAAGGCAGCTTCAGACTAGAAAATTGTAGCCTTCCCTTCTCTATCCTATCTGGTAACTTTATCTGGCATCTTGTATTGAAAGTTAATGAACTTTTCATATCGGAAGTTGAGCTCTATATTTTCCTGCAAAAGGTATTATAAATTTATATGCATAAATATACTTATTCATATATAACATGTAAAATAGCTTTGAGTTATTAATATTCTAGAAGTTCATCTTTTTGAATATGCCTTATGAGACATTTCTTTTTAAAATTTTTATGTTTAATAATCAATGACTCCTTGAATTTTACACAGTAGTTTTTCTATAAAAGCAAGGTACTCAACATTACTCATTATCAGGGAAATAAGAACAAAACTACAATGAGATATCACCTCACACCTATCAGAATGGCTAAAATTAACAACACAGAAGAGAAAAGGTGTTAACAAGGATGTGGAGAAAGGGGAACACTCTTACACTGTAGGTGGGAATGCAAACTGGTGCAGCCACTCTGAAAAATAATGTAGAACTACCCTATCACCCAGCAATTGCACTAGGTATTTACCCAAAGGATACAAAAATACTAATTCAAAGGGATACATGTACACTGAAGCTTATAGCAGCATTGTCAACAATAGCCAAATTATGGAAAGAGCCCTATGCCCACTGACTGATGAATGGATAAAAAAGTCACACAATGGAATATTACTCAGCCATAAAAATAATGAAATCTTGCCATCTGCAACAACATGGATGGAGCTACAGAGTATAATACTAAGTGAAATAAGTCAGAGAAAGACAAATACCATATGACTTCACTAATATGTAGAATTTAAGAAACAAAGCAAATGAACATAGTGGATGAGAGAGAGAGAGAGAGAGAGAGAGATGCAAACCAAGAAACAGGCTCTCAACTATAGAGAACTGATGATTACCAGAGGAGAGGTGGGCAGGTGAATAAGTTAAATAAGTGTTGGGTATTAAGGAGGACACTTGCTGTGATGAGCACTGCGTGTTGTATGTAAGTAATGAATCACTAAATCCTACACTTGAAACTAATACTACATTGTATATTAACTAACTGGAATTTAAATAAAAACTTGGAAAGAAAAAAAATAAGGTAATTCTTGACTCTGGACAACTTAAAAAACTGTAGCCAACAATCAACCATTTATTGCATGTCCATTTCACTATGATGAATTTTAGCCATTGCCTTCCTCAGGGTTAATATTATGTTTACACAATTTAAGTTAAGAACCACAGACTATTTTCAACTTGATAAGTATCAGATTTTATTACAGTAAAACACTGGTTTGCGAGCATAATTAGTTCCGGGTATATGCTTGTAATCCAAAGCATTTGTGTAACAAAGCGAATTTCCCCATAAGAAAAAATGGAAACTCAGATGATTCATCCACAACCCCAAAATATTCATATAAAAATGATTACAATGCTGTAATATAATACAAAATGAGAAATACAAAACATAAAGAAAAACAAATTAACCTGCACTTATCTTTGAAATCCTTCCTGGCTGGTGTGAGGGAGACAAGAGAGAGAAGGTTATTGTGTATGACAACTTTCACTATCACTAACGGAATCTCTGCTGTCTATTGGCTCGATGGAATCTTTTTGTTTTGTGCAACTTATCAAGAAAACTATCCAATGACCTAGAATGAAGCAAAGTATTCCTAAGCTTCCTCTTGTATGGAAGAGCAAAGGACTGTTCATAGACGCTTTGAAGTGATAAAAAAAAAAATACACTAGTACCAGTTGTGGGCACCTTCCAACGTTCTGAAAAATCACTTATTTCTAACAAACACCGCGGCCTGAGACCAAGCATCTGAACATGGGAGATGATCACCCACTATCCCACATCCAGAGAGAAAAGAACCATTGGCTCAGTTGTGGTCATGTGACATTTGGCATCCCATTCCACACATACTGCAAGACATCGCTCATTTATCAAGTTAAAATTTACTGGAAATGTTTACTTATCTTGTGGAACATTTGCAGACCAAATTACTCACAATCCAAGGTTTTACCATCCCTGATACAATGGTTGTCCCCTAGATGAAAGCAGAATTTTATCTTAGTCATTAACTTTATGGAAAGACTCGTGGCTCATCCTATCTGGAATGCAAAATTTATTTTTTCTTCAAATTTCAGTGTGCCATAGCTATAGCATATTTTTAAGTTATGTACAGATCAGCAAATATAACAAGGGAAATGGGAATGGAAAGAACGACCAAATGTTTTATCCACCATTTTTCAACACAATAATGATCTTCTCACAAAAAAGCCCCGTATTTGTACTTAATAACCTGTTAGAGTACTGAATTTACTTATGATCTTAGCAGGCTGACCACACTAGAATTCAGACCTCAACAAAACAGACAAAATTTATATAATTTGTATTGAAAATCATTTTCCCTTTCATTGTTTTACTCAAGATAGTGCTTCCTCAGACTTCTGCTCATTGTTTCCTTCAATTTTTTCATATATCTAAGCAGTGACACTCCCTTCCTGTTAAGAATGACAGACAGATAGGGATTCATTCCTTGTGATATTCTATAGACGAATCCTTTCTACTTTGGTTGGTAAAAGCAAAGCAACCGCTGAGATGTTTTTTTTAAGAAAAAAAAATGGTATTATTAGAATGACATAAAATGATACTGAATGAGAAGATCATGTGTGCAATAGATATTAAATAGTGAATTTTCCCATCTAGCTGTATTTTCCCCTTATTTGACACTCATTCGGTGGGTCTGCTTCTACTTTCTAGTATGTCTGCCTCTGAAAACAGGCTCAGTCAAAAGAAAAGTTGTTAATCTAAGCAACCCCTAACAGAGCCTTTTTATAATTCAGTGTTGAAATGAATGGGAATTATGAGATAGTTGCATTATTTTTTAATTTATAATGTTTATAATCTTATAGGAAGTATCATTCGAATCAGCAAGAAGGACAGTTATAAACTGTCAAGGGGTATCAGGAATACATATAGGAAAAATATGTAAATATATAATGATATTAACCAGAATAGGTCTGCAAAAGCCATGTCTTAAGTGAATGGAGTTTGGACTCCATAATGGACATCAGGCTCCACTATAATATCTAAGAAGAAAGAGAAATATCTCAGTGACTTAGTCATATATGTTGAGAAGAATGAAAGAAGTTTAGCCCTATTTTTGGCAAGTGTGTAGATAAAAACAGTCTGTGTATTAATCAAGGACTTGCTTTTATCTGCTTGATACGTGCACAGCTCCATTTGACGGAATACTGATGAGATAGCATCATGAAAAACTCTCAGCAGAAATATTCTCCAACTAGTAATATACCCCAATAAGTGTCAGTATGTTTGAAAATATACATTATCGCTTGCAGTTTTATCACTACATAGATATCTGGCCTGGTTATATATGTGTTACTACTTTTGGCATTCAGGTTTTCATCCATGGACACATTCTTCAGGAATTTCTTCCTTCCACAAAACTGAGAGCTCAAACATTCTTGAGCTAACTACCATAATATTTAAAAGAGAATTGTAAGCTCTTATGAAAAAGCATACTATTGGGCTTTTAAACTTCTCCAGGTTTATTGAGATATAATATAGTGTAAGTTTAAGGTGTACAATGAGTTGATTTGATAAACTTAGATGTTATAAACTTCCTTTTAAAAACTGGTTTTAGAGCATTTCTGGATTTTAAAAATTTAGGCAATATTATATGCACAGAACATGCATAATTCAGTGAAAGTCACAGCTGAGCCATGAGATTTTTCTTTTTTGGGCTGAAAAGTAAAATTTTCAGTGGGAAACAGTCATATAAATATAAGAAATATTGGAGTAAAAATTGCCAAATAAGAACTATAAACTATATCACCACTAACAGACAAAATATTCTGAAAATTAAGCAATATCTGGAAAAACAAATGCAATTGAGTTAGGCTAGCTTGACACGAGTACTGCATATTCCTCATTATTCAACATATAAGAATTTATTAATTCCTAAATAACTAATTAATTGATCCCTGAATAATCATTTTATTGGTAGAACAATAAAAGAATTAAACTTTAAACTTTCTGAAGTCTTGAATTTTTTCTTTACAGTCATGTAATTTAAGAAATTTTAAAATGTGATGTTGAACTTAAGTATCTTGAATTGTAACTGATAACTGACTTCCTAATTGTCATGCAAGATAAGTCAAATCTAGGTCACTACTTATATATACAATAGCGTATTTGGTGAATTCCACAATGTCACATAGCATGGGTTAAGAAACTGGTTCACCTGGGGGAAGAAAAAATCTCAGAGCCAGTTCAGGAAGTAAAAGAAAGCCAGTTCAGGAAGTAAAAGTCCCCCTACGAGAATGTGGAAGCCACAGGACATATGGGAAACAGAGGTGATGTGCATGCTCTCTGTTGAGAAGTGAAAGGCAAGCTCCCTTCAACTAACATTGTCCAGACAACCCAGATTAAGTGCACAGAGCTATTTTTGGATAACCTGCTTTTTGAATCAAGTAACATCACCATTAATGGTGACATACTTAAGATCTAACGTTCTGACACAAAAGCACTCCAGTTACTAGTATGTGTAACAATCCACCCCAAACTTAGCAGTATAAATCAACATTTCATATTTCTTACAAATTCTTTGGTCAGGAAATTAGGCAAAGTGATGTGTTTCTGCACTACAACTCATCACCGTCGCACTGTAATCATCAAGTATCTTCAATCATAGGTCTAAAAGTATGTATGTGCTGAAATCTGCAACCTCCAGTAAGCTGTCAACCCTAACCACATCTACCTATTCCATATGCGCTTTGTACATAGGCCAGTTTAAGTTTCCTCACTCAACTGTGTACAGGTTCAAAGAATAAGCATGACATTTTTACAATATCATCCCAGATTTCAAAAAATCACTTTTGTCATATTCTATTGATCAAAACAGACAGAAGAGTTCACCGAATTCAAGGGAGGGTGAAACCAAGGTGATCCTCCCAATAGAAGAGTGTCAAAGTTCTAGAGTTTTGTATTTATTCAAAGAGCTAAAGGATCTGGGGATATTGTTTTGGCATCTTTGGGAAATATAATATGCCACTGAGATTTAGAAGCATTTATATCATATAATTATGCTCAACCTATTATAAAGACATTTGAACCAGCTCCATTTCCCACCTTTGAGTTTATTTTGGTTTTGCCTGGAAAGCATTACTGTCACATAGGTCATAGATATCTAAGAGAGACCATTCTGCAAAAGCAAAATGAATATTCTGAAAGTGCTAGGCACAGAATATTCTGTATTTGTTCACTAACACTGAATTAAACCTAAAACAGATACTAACCCCGGGGTTAACAGGGTGATAAAACTTCCTTCCCTTCCATTTTTTCTGTGTCTTTTTGTGCAAAGTAAAAAAAAAAAAAAATCTGTTCATCAGTCTTTAACTTTGGAGTTGTTTTTGAACTTCTGGAAAAACTCGTGAGAAGCTTTATTAAGGAAAAGATTTTGTCATCTGGGATTTCTGTTGTCTTTGTTTTTTTCTTAGCATTTAATCTTCAGTTTTTGGGTTTTAGAGGAAACAAGGCCATCATAATCTTTCTTATGGGAGTTAATTATGAAAGATTTGTTCTACTTAGTAAGAAGGTAGCAAATAAATATGTGTCTGATGAATTGTGTTCTAGATTTCCTTTCAGATTGCTTGGCTCAAATCAAGAAGGAGGAAGGCAGACAATGGCTGATTTTATTTGCCCAGATCATAGAAACTAGTACATCAAGGTAGAGAAGCATAAGAAAGTCTAATAATAATCATAATAGGTAAA
This sequence comes from Acinonyx jubatus, assembly GCF_027475565.1. Lineage (NCBI taxonomy): Eukaryota > Metazoa > Chordata > Mammalia > Carnivora > Felidae > Acinonyx > Acinonyx jubatus. Next base: position 215,264,025 of record NC_069380.1, read on the forward strand.
TATTATTGAATTACTATTATTGAATTTATTAACAGATCACATGACACATACTGTAGAGATTTAGAAAATATCTAAATACTGTTGTTTATACTTTTAATCAAAATAAGTTGTCAGATTTCAGTTGTTTCAGTCAACAATATAATTCCACTTGACAGATTCTTGGTATTTAAAATTGAAAAGAATTGTGGATTGAGTGGCAAATGATCAAATGCATCAAACCAGTAGTAGCAAAAAATGATGATTTTAAAAACTGCTATTTTTATTTTGATATAATTTGTATAGTTTGTCCTCCAGATCTTTAAATTTCCTTCAATATAAATGATAATATGCAATCTCTGTAACCCATACATATTTTAAACCGTAAACTCATGCTAATGGATGCAAACTGCCCTCCAGGCTTTGACTTCCCATAGGTATGTCAGAGTCTACTTTCAAGGAGGGCAGCCGGTTGACCTTCCTCATCAACTGGCATGCACCCATTATTGTGTAATTACAAGTTAATTAAGATACATTTGTGTCTTTACTGCTCTAATTAAATATTTTGGATATCGTTGTATCTCACTGTGGATTATTTTATTTATAAACTATGCTCTACTTCAATCGCAATTCAGCCCACTATTAATTTTGGTTTGAATCAAAATATATTTTGTACACCCTAATGGTACATATAATTTCATATGAAAAAGGCCCTTCCATTTAGCAAAAAAAAAAAAAAAAAATTCTCTCACACTTGTGATTCCCACAAAATCTTTCAAGGAATATGTGTAATTCCCATAAGATAAGGGCTTTTGGAAATGAGGCATTCATATGTACCAAGATTTGACTACTGTTCATCAAAATTAAAATAAAAAAATAACTAGGAATAAATAAAATAATAGATTTTATAATTTTGCCTAAATTTACCAAAGAATAACTATTTCCTGTAAAACTGTATTTGTAATGTGATACATAGGTTACCTACCTTATCAAAGATAAAGCCAAAATATTTGATTACAAAATTTAATCATCAGCAGCAAAAGATGTAGTTTAAACTAGCAAGATATTATAATCTTCTGAAGCTCCTCTGTTAAAAACAATATTCCACAAGGTGTCTGACATCCACATGTCCCAAAGGACTTCTTAATTTTATAATCCATTGCTGAAATGAATGAGTACACCTATCTAAGGATCAACATTTTTCAGAGATGTGAATTTAAGTGTCCTCAATGACATTCATAGTTACCCATGGTTACACTGAAGGACACATATGACATTGGCAGTGCTGATCCTTAAGATCATGCCCATTTAGACTTTACAAGCATTGAGATTTTTCCTGTTTCTAAATTAAACCTTTTATTGTATCATATTCCTAGTCCTAGAATATACTGATATATGTTTAGATTACATGACATATCTCACCCTAATAGCTATAAAGTATATCATTATTTCCCTTGCATTTTTTAAAAATTTTTTAATGTTTGTTTATTTTTGAGAGAGAGAGAGAGACAGAGCATGAGCAGGAGATGGGGCAGAGAGAAAGGGAGACACAGAATCCAAAGCAGGCTCCAGGCTCCAAGCTGTCAGCACAGAGCCCAATGTGGGGCTTGGACTCACAGACTGTGAGATCATGACCTGAGCTGAAGTTAGACGCTCAACCGATTGAGCCAACCAGGCACCTGTCCCTTGCATTTCTAATGGCACCATGTATTACCTTATACTAACTCCCTTTTGCTAACTACTCAGGATCCCATCTTTCCTAACATCAAAGAATTCTGTTGCCTCCAGTGATAATTTCTAAGGACGTAATGACTGTGTTACATTATCTTACCTCTTGGAAAACATTTAGGGGGCTTTTATACCCTATTAAAGAAAAAATCCTATTCTCTTCACCAACTCTAGTGCAAAAGAGTTGCACAGAAAAGATATGGCCTTTGTATTTTCTTTTTTTAAGACATTTTTAAATTTATTATTTATTTATTTATTTATTTATTTACTTTTTTTAGAGAGAGAGAGAGAATGAGTGGGGAAGAGAGGCAGAGGGAGACAGAGACAGAAAACCTTAAGTAGGTTCCATGTTCAGTGCAGAGCCCGAGGCAGGGCTTGATCCCATGACCCTGGGATTATGACTTGAGCCAAAATCAAGAGTTGGATGCTCAATCAACTGAGCCACCCATGTGTGCCTCATGGCCTTTTTATTTTCCATGCCTCCATTATCCCTTCAGACAAATCTGCTTCTCAAGAATCTACTCTAACTCATGTTGTTGAATGAACACTGAAAAAAAGGAAATCCTACAGGGCTAGTGTTTCTCTACCAGGAATTAGTAATTTGATCATGGCAATTCCAGTCTGTTTCGTGAATATTCAACCTCAGAGAGCATTTAGAAACCTGGAGTAAGCACTTTCCATTTTTTGTGTAGAGAGACGGTGGACCACTAAACTGTATTTACTGAGCAGCCAATATGTACCAAACACCATATTAAATGGTATTAATACAGTAGCACCCTCAAAACAGTCTCTCCCTTTTTAAGCTTGTGTTGAAACCCAATCTTCAAACAGTGAGAAGAATGTAGTAACCACTAAGAGAGAAGAAAGAGTGACAATTTTGCTAAGCAGGTGAAATTTGTAGCTGGTTCTTTAGCTTCTGGTTACTTTCTAGTTTCATGTTCCAGTCTCTCATGAAGTCTGGCTTAAGCTGATTCCTTCATTTTTTTGGTGAGACGTCAGAATTCATCTCACAGATGAACCTATTGTCCATTTACCCAATACAGAATATGCAAGATATTTCCAGTGTCTCTTACATTGCTGTTTCCCTGCTGCTGTACACGAGTATTATTACAGCCAGTGATGGGATATAAGTGGAAGAGCATTTTGCCTCTGGGACATCTGAATGTCCACTCAATTATGACTATGTTATTTTGCATCCAGATTCAATTTAAGTATCACAATGTGCGACCTAACCAGCCAGACTCATGCCATGAACTCCAGGCTTAAGAGCAACATTTTCCTCTTAAAATATTGTTTTTTGGAAACCTGCCTCCTCTTTTTAGGGGCAAACATTTCATGTAACTAGTTCCCCTTAAAAAATATTATAGAGTTACAGCGATGAGACATAGAGACATTTAGGATGGGGGAGGAGAAACACAGGGATACTGGACTTTATGAAATTAAATACATCATTAGAAGTGAGTAAAGCTTGGTCATCAGAGATCAACAGCGTAACAAAGATATTATTCTAATTTTTTTTTAATTTTCTTACAACCAAATGATTCCTGACTACAATATCATTAAGTGTTATCAAATTATTTTTAGAATAATATATGTTATCAAAATAAATTAACACCACATTACTCATCTCCCTGATACTATATCCCACAGACACCCTCATTTACTACCTATCCCTTTTCATTAATATGAATCCCACCTATGTTGAAATTAGTTCATCTTTCTCATCATTGATTTCACCTAGAATACATATTTTGTCTGTTTGTTGACTAGGGCTTTTAATGGGCTAATTTCTCTTCTTTTTGTAGACTATGGGTCTCATATTATCTACCTGACATTTCTGACCACACACTCTTCCCCAATTTACATTCATAAATTTTTCCTAAATGTCTCTCTTATGTACAGCCATAGCACCCTTTCCATACGTATACCATAACAGTGAAAAAAGGTATACATTCCTCTCCTTTTGCCTATTTATGTCATTTGACTGAGATAGTATAGAAAATGAATTATACTAATTTTTGCATTATCTCTATGAAGTACATTAGGCAGACAGGCATTTGCTAATTACCTGTTGAATGACAGAACATTATGCCTTAATCACACTGGTCTAGATGAGGTCATTGCATACTTTTACCATTAAATTCTATATTACTACCTTTGGATTAACCCTGCCTTGGATTTTAATTTCATCATAGCAACTAACCGTAGGGCTTTGAGCAAAACTTTTACACCAATGAATCCTAGTTTTACCATCTATAAAAATAAATAGCTGGTTTTGATTCTTTCATATTTGAAGTGATCAAGCTACCAAAGATGAATGGGAGAGGAGAGAGAACAATATAAAGCATATAACGTAAAATTGCAAAGCAACTGAAGCAATATCTTAACTCCTAAGCTGTATGAAAAGTCTTCATTTTATAAAGTGTGTAGTTATAATGCAGTGATGTAGAAGATAAAGGATAATGAAGGATGTAGGGGATGATTTAAGGGAATGAACAATGGAATAATATCATCCTTACTTATATATTCCCCATCTCTATTCCACACTATCCTTAATGTCTTACGTAACCTCTTATTTATTGCATTCTTCACTTTGCTAACTTCTTCAAAGTGTGGCTAGTACTAGGTCTTTATATATAATGTTTTATTTTCTCATTTTCCTTTGTTGTACTTGCAGATTCATCTTTAATTTCTTTTGTCTTCCTCTTGTACTTCCTATTTTCCTGTTGTCAAGAATGAACTTCAGAGCTGGTGAAAAGATCTGTTTGAACACTGCAATTCCTCAAAGAATTCTCTGTGTCTCTATGTATTTGAAAAATTACTACTGCATTTGATCAAATTGGAATGATTTATAACTTACTAGCCATACTTATTCTAGAAGTATTTCAAAATAAAACCTACAAGAATATTTAACATCCAGGGGTGCCTGGGTGGCTCAGCAGGTTAAGTGTCTGACTTAGGCTTAGGTCATGATCTCACTGTTTGTTAGTTCGAGTCCTATATCAGGATCTGTGCTACAGTATGGAGCCTGCTTAGGATTCTCTCTTTCTCCCTCTCTCTGTCCCTCCCCCACTCGCTCGCTCTCTCTCACTCTTTCTCTCTCAAAATAATTTTTTAAAAAGTAAATTTAATTTAAAAAATGAATATTTAACATCTTATAGTAGTATAAAATCTGGATACACAGAAGTTGTTACTGCATTTTCTTATTTCCAAGAGTGAGGAGACCAATAATCTATAACAAAATAATTTTACTTATTTGCTATTAAACAGTGAATATAGTTTTACATGATTACTTAATATATAAAAGGACAATTAACTTTATAAATAATCAGGAAAATACAAATTAAATTCACAACAGGAGTATGCAGTACTGATCCTGCCTGAAAATATACCAGCACTAAATATACAGTAGCTAAGTTTTCATTAAGAATCCATACTGTTTTCCAGTTCTTCACCTCCAAAGAAGACATACTATTAACTTGTATTTCCATGAGGCCTCTCCAGACTGCCCTCATAGTTTTATTTATACTGTTCACTATTAATTTAATTTAGATGATTAAGTCACATTGCCCTTCCCAGTTTGTAAAATCTTTAGATATTTCATAGAAGCTAGCTTATTACCTTATACTACACAAGTATTGGTTGAATCACTAACTACTTTATCCATCTATTTTAGTTAGCATGATCAAAATTTTTAGCTAATTATTCCTCTTTTCTCAAGAGCTAATCTCTACTCCTGTCGTATGGTATCCCCAACTGGTCATGCATTATTTAATTTTCTCCAAAAAGTTACACAAATAAACCTTTAATAAACCTCTTGGGTTCCACTTATCATTCCACTTGTAGCTAAGCAATAGGGGAGATATTTCTATGAAGAAGAGCCAAAGGTAATATCATTCTCACCTTACAGCTTTCACCTTCTTTCACATTATCACTTTGTTTAATCTCCACAGAAATGAAGATTACTATTGCTAACTTTATTTTGCAAAGAAAAAAAAAGTCTTACTTTTTAAAAGTACCTACTTCAAAATATATACTTATCTTTAGGCATTCCTTTACTCCTATACTATGTGTAAATTGTAAGTATGAATGATGGTGTCTCTGTTTTCTTTTGAATGATAACTATTTTTGGTAATCTTTATTAATATGAAAGCGTAACTAGGTTAAAGTCCAATCCAAGTAATTAAAAGACATCACTTTGGAAGTAATTAAAAGATAACTCATGCTAATTCTAACACCAAACCACTAAAGTCTGTCACTTAATAATAGTGTCTACTTTTATAGCTAGATAAGGTGCTAATTATTTAAAGATTTAACAACACCAGATCATGTCAAATTCCTCAATGTTTACAGAATCTTGTGAATAACAACGTAGAAAAATCCTTTCACTTTATTTAGTATGACTATGAGTTCTAAGAAAATATACCAAGATTCAAATTGGGAGTCTAGGAACCAATGAGTTAGTGTAATGCTAAATGTACATAAAATTCAATTCTGTAATTTCCCGTGAGTGATGATTCATTACTCTGAAGATGTCGATCAGACAGATGTTACATTGAGTTAATTCCTCCAGTTTCTCTCATTTATCCTTCATTTGTGAGAAATAGTTTTTCTGGACTGATATTCCTCCCTAATGTTCATCTTTCGCTCTCAGTTCCTGGGGCTTTGAACATGCATGCATCTATTTTTGCAAGAAAATGATAGTATAATTAATTTTTAAATAGTAATATTCTCCGAGTAATTATTCAGTAAATAATCATCTAGCATTATTCACAACTGTATATATATGCAAGAGAAACTGTTACACTTGGAAATCTTGTCTGAGGTACATCAACACCTTACGAGTGAATTATTTTATGTGTTAAGTCTATATCTGTTTACAATTTCAGTTTTTATTTCATTTCATTTCATTTCATTAAGGATATTTATTATGTTCATTATCATCCCTGCCCAGGATTTTTTTTTCTATTTCTGTCAAAAATGCCATCGGGATTTTGATAGGGATAGCACTGATTCTGTAGATTTTTGATAGTATGGAGATTTTAACAACATTAAGTCCTCCAAACTATGAACATGGATGTCTTCCTATTTGTGTCCTCTTCAATTTCTTACAACATTTTGTAGTTTTCAGTGTACAAGGTCTTTCACTTCCTTGGTTAAGTTTATTCCTAAGTATTTTTTTTTTTTGGATGATATTGTAAATGGGATTGTTTTCTTAGTAAGTGTTGTTAGTTCATAGTGTATGGAAATACAACTGATTTCTGTATGTTAATTTCTGTATTTTACAACTTTAATGAATTTGTTTATTAGTTCAAATAGTATTTTTGCAGAATCCTTAGGATTTTCTGCACATAGTAACATGTTCCCTGAAAATATCATGTAATTTTACTTCTTTCTTCGTGATATGGATGCCTTTTATTTCTTTTCCTCATCTAGTTATTCTGGTTAGGATTTCCGGTACATTGAATAGAAGTGGTGAGAGTGGCCATCCTTGCCTTGTTCTTGATCTGAAAGGACAAGATTTCAGTTTTTCTGCACTGAGTATGACATCAGCTATGGATTTTTCATATATGGCATGTTTACAGCTTTTGTTTTGTTTTTCAAAAAAGGGTGCTAAATTTTTGTCCAATGCTTTTTCTTTTTTAAGTTTATTTATTTTGAGAGAGAGCGTGAGAGCAGGGGAGGGGCAGAGAAAGAGGGAGAGAGAGAGAATACCAAGCAGGCTGTGCACTGCCAGCATGGAGCCAGCTGCAGGGCTCAAACTCATGAACCATGAGATCATGACCTGAACCTAAACCAAGAGTTGGACTCTTAACTGACTGAGCCACCCAGGTATCCCTCAAATGCTTTTTCTACATCTATTGAGATGACTGTGTGATTTTTATCATATATTCTATTACTGTGGTATACTGCATTATTTGATTTGCCTCTGTTGAACATCCTTGCATCCCAGTGATAAATCCTACTTTGTCATGATGTATGATCCTTTAATGTGCTGGCCAATTTGATTTGCTGATTTGGAACCACAAAAGACAACAAAAGTCAAAGCAATCTTGAGAAAAAAGAACAAAGTTAGAGGCATCGTACTTCCTGAATTCAAATATATTACAAAGCTACAGTAATTAAAACAGTATGGGGGTGCCCGGGTGGCTCAGTCAGTTAGGTGTCCAACTCTTGATCTTGGCTCAGGTCATGATCTGGTTCATGAGATTGAGCTCTGCATGGGGCTCTGTGCTCACAGCATGGAGCCTGCTTGGGATCCTCTCTCTCCCCCCTCTCTCTCAAAACAATAAACATTTTTTTAAATAATAAAAAAAAAGACAGTATGGCCCTGGAATAAAAACAGACATATAAACCAATGGAACAGAACAGAACACAGAAAGGAACTCATAAATATGTAGCCTACTAAACTCTGACAACAGTGCCAAGAAGGAGAAAAGGAGTCTCTTCCATAATATTGTTGGGAAAACTGCATACCCACCTGCAAAAGAATGTTAATTGGGTCATATTTTAAAACATAAACAAAAAGTAACTGAAAACAGATTAAAGATTTAAACTAAGATCTGAAACTATAAAATTCCTGGAAGAAAATAAAGAGGGAAAACTTCATGACATGAGTCCTAGCAATGAGTTCTTGAATACAACATCAAAAGCACAAGACAAAAAGCAAAAACAGACACATGAAAGTGCATCAAACTAAAAAGCTTCTGCAAGCATAGGAAACAATTAAGAGTTAAAAAAAAAAACCCTACAAAAATGGGAGAAAATATTTTCAAATTATGTGTCTGATAAGAGATTAGTCTCCAAAATATATAAGTAACTTCTACAACTTAATATCAAAGAAATGAAATATCCCTGTTTTAAAAATGTGCAAAGGACATGACCACAAGTGTATAAAATATACTAAATATGACTAGTCATTAGAAAATGCAAATCAAAGCAATGAGATACCACTTCCCACCTGTTAAAATGGCAGGAAAGGAAGGAAAGAAATAGGGAAAAGGAAAAGGAAAAGGAAAAGGAAAAGGAAAAGGAAAAGGAAAAGGAAAAAGAAAAGGAAAAGGAAAAGGAAAAGGAAGGAAGGAAGGAAGGAAGGAAGGAAGGAAGGAAGAAAGAAAGGAGGAAGGAAGGAAGAAAGGAAGAAGGAAAGAAAGAAAGGAAGAAAGAAAAAAGAAAGGGAAAGAAAACAAGCATTGGTTAGGATGTGAAGAAAATCGAACATTCATACACTGTTAGTGGGAATGTAAATGGTACAGCTACTATGGAAATTAGTATGGAGATTCCCCCCGAATTAAAAATAGACTACCATATTATCTAGCAATCCAATGTGGGGGCATATATTCAGAAGAATTGCAATCAGAATCTCTAAAAGTTATCTGTACTGTCATGTTCATTGCAGTATTATTCACAGTAGCCAAAATACTGAACCACTAAATGTCCATCAGTAGATGAATGCATAAAGTCAATGTGGTACAGGCATACCATGGAATATAATTTGTGCTTAAAAAAAATAAGGAAATCTTGCCATATGTGATAACATGAGTGAATCAGGAGGACATTATGCTAAGTGAAATAAGCCAGTTACAGGACAAATGCTGAAAAACTGCTGTTATGTAAGTGATCTAAAATAGTCAAACTCACAGAAACAGACAGGGGAGTAATAGTTTGCCAGGGAAGAGGAAGTAGGAAATGGGCAGTTGCTGTTCAATGTGTTTCTACTGCCGTTCAATGTGTTTTTTAGATACGGTTAATGCAAGATGAGTAAGTTCTAGATAACTACTGTACAACATTATGTCCATAGTTAGCAACACTGTATTGTACACTTAAAAATTTGTCAAGAGAATTTCTCTCATGTATTATACTCCAAATAATAATAATAATAGTAATGATAATAATAATAATAATAATATAAAATCATCCATGCCTAGCCCAGAACAAAGATAGAATGTTATCCACTGAAATGTATGAATGAATATGGTTTTACAAGATAGTGGTCTTTAGTACCACTAAATATAAGAACACATCCTAAATTGCACATTAGCTAAAATATAAATCTCACTGAAATACCAGTTAATCAATTAAGGTTTGTTTCAGAAAGGAGGAGCAGTGTGGAAATTACGCTAATCCTGAGGTAGCTAGTTACAGAAAACTGAACTGTAAATCAGGACAACTGTTTCCTCGAAGGAGCTGAAGCCAATTTCTGAAGGAGGAGTGACCATGTCCTCACTTCTACTTGAGGCTCTTGATCCAACTTACCTTCAATAAGCTTTCCCTTGTGATGATTTTAGTTTTCCAGAAAACTATGTTTGTATAATTCACTCTCGTGTTTTTTGTCAACATAAAAGTCATTTTTAAAAAATCTATACCGAGTTGAGTTTGCTGAACTGCATATTGATCTCTGTCATAATGGAATGTGTTTAGAAACTTTAAATATTTCTCTTCAGCAAGTCCTCCATTCAAAGAGCATGCAGTTTGGGACTATGGAAACCTGTGTTTAAACCATGGCTTTCTTTGCTACTTGTCTGTCACTAAATTACACTGAACAACTTGCCCTTCTGAGACTTAGGATTTTATCTCCAAACTACAGAAAAGAAGGAATACATTTTAGAGGTACTGGAAGACTAGCGGTATTGTATATGTAATGACATAATAGAACTTATGACATTATAAATGATTACCAAAATTAATAATCTGGGGTGAATATAAAAAGGTGCCGTGAGGGGCGCCTGGGTGGCGCAGTCGGTTGCGCGTCCCACTTCAGCCAGGTCACGATCTAGCGGTCCGTGAGTTCGAGCCCCGCGTCGGGCTCTGGGCTGATGGCTCAGAGCCTGGAGCCTGTTTCCAATTCTGTGTCTCCCTCTCTCTCTGCCCCTCCCCCGTTCATGCTCTGTCTCTCTCTGTCCCAAAAATAAATAAACGTTGGAAAAAAAATTTTTTTAAATAAAAAAATTTAAAAAAAGGTGCCTTGAAGATTAAACCCTTATAAAACTAAATTGTTTGGCTTGGATTAAGAAAGTCTATCTTAATAACCTTAATAGCTATAAGAAGAATATCTATACCAGACAATTTTACCTATGTTAATCATACTATCTTATGAGTAGCTATTTGGAATAAAATTGGGAAAAAACAGCAAATCACCAAATATAGCTCATCTCCTCAGAGCCCGTCCTCCCTGCTAGAAACTGTGTTTATTCACTATAGAGAACCTTCAGGGAGCTGTTTTCTATGCTATGTTCAGAATTTATAGTTGTTATCTGTAAGGTCTGCCTGATAAGACCTTACTAAGGGGTAGAAATTCCACCGATCTCTTCTTAAAATGTAAATCTGATCATTTTTAAAAGACACATCATTCTTAAAATAAAGCTCAAAGTATTAGATTTGCCCGATTCTTAATAATTCTAACACAGCAGAGGCTTCTGCTTCCCGCCCCTGAATTTCTCAACATGATTCATTTATGCCAGCCTCTGTCTTGCAATTTCCTTTTGTCTGTCTAGGGCTTTCACTTATGTAGTTCACATTACAAGATTTCCTTTCCTTTTTTTTCTCCACATAACTGCTTGGCTGAAATGTGTTTTCCTCAGAAAAGTAACTCTGTTCTCCCATTCAAGATTAGGATCCACTCAAAATTTCCTCATAGCACTTTACAGTATTTCCTCAGTCCTGCATAGTTACTTAGGTAATCTCTTATATTGACATGGTTAGATATGGTCATCATTGCAAGGAATGTATTATATGCAGTTGCTCTCACACAGTAAAAGCATAACAACTCTTTGTGAAATGAATGGATGAATGATTGAATCCTAAATGAGACCTCATGATTATACCTCATGTGTTTGTTTGTTCATCTGGTATGGTTTGGTTTTATATTTCAACATTATTTTTAATGCATTAACACACTTAAAGAACTTTGAATAAAATGACTTATTGAAGCTATCCTTCTAGTTACCTTTCCTCTGAAAGAAACTGAAATAAAATAAGAGTTTGAGTGTATTCTATATTCTCACATTTTAATATTCCACTTGTGTGGAAACTTAGGGAAAAATCAAATAATGACTTTTAGTATAATTTAAGTGAAATAAGGTTGGTTTCATTAATTTTATTAGTAAATTTGGGGGAATAGGATAATTTTTATTTCAGTATCACATGTTTTTTTCAAAAATTATCAAATTTTCAAGTATGCTACAGGAAATTAATTTTAAATCAACTAACTCTACTTAAGACTAGAGAAGATTTATGAAATGAAAATATAGTGTGTAAATAGTATATTACATTACAAAGTTGTGAAAAACTCTGATGAAATCTTCTGTTTTCAGATTTAATTATTAATTTATTAATTGATCTTTACATGTATTTCCTACAAAGTAGCATAGACAGATCTTTGCAACAGCTTCTCTGTATATCAACATATAGTATATATAAAATATATAAACTGATGAGGCTCCTGGGTGGCTTAGTATATTGAATGTCTATTGATTTCAGCTTAGATCATGATCCCAGGGTTGTGGGATCAAGCCTGCCACACATGGACCTGCCTGAGATCCTCTCTCTGTCTCTCCCTCTGACCCCTTCCCTGCTCATGTACTCTCTCTGTATATAAAATATAAAATATAAAATAAAATAAAATAATAAAAGTAAAGTAAAATAAAATAAGATGGTTCCATTAAAAATATATATATACACATACACACACATACTTATATATATAAACTGAATTCTTTATCTTGTTCTTTGATAAAGCCATCCTCCTAGACCTTTGCATTATGTGGATTGGAGTTTTGTGAAGATGCCTTTGTTCACACAGCACCCTGTGCTTCAACCTTTCATTAAAATTCTCAGCTTCATTCAGTTAAGTTCCTATCCTGACTCCTTCCCTCGTTGAGTATGATCTACTTGAAGATAACAAATGACTTTTATTTTATTTATCTTAAAATCTAACACTTTCATTGTTATACTAACTGAAATCAGGGCTTATAGGCAAAATCATGCAAGAAGATGACAGTAATAAAAAGGTTTATAGGTGTTAAAATACCCTCCAGACATCTATGAAAGCATGAGGTTGGAGGTTCTGGTGAATGTGGATGAGAAGAAAACACAAAAAGCTGAGAGCAATTTAGCAAGCAACCAGGAAAAGACTGAAGCAAATACAGTTACTTTAATGATGTGAGATGAAATGAAAGCTAACCATGGATGGACTCTCTCTGTCTCAACAGCCCTCTCTGCTTCTTCATGCTCCTTAATGACACTTTGAGGAACTACACACCAATCTGCTTTGGAAGAAGGTGACAGACAAAGGAATAAGAGACAATAAACCTTGAGTTAAGTCAGATGGTATCTGTGATTATGACATAAATTACCTAAAAGGACATGAAAGTTAGCAAAAAACAAGTTTCCTCACTTGTTTCCAGATGGAAAACCTAGGAGGAGAAAAGTCTAAGATAAATATAAACGCAGAAATTAGAAGTTGCTGGAGGGGAATTTGGGAAAGTTGACATTGACAGAGACAAAAGCATATTTTTTTCCAAACACTGAATTTTTACATAACAAAAAGAGCAAAACCCAAAACTGGACAACATTTACAACAAAACTAAGTGAAAAATTATTCCAAAATATGAGCAGATATTGATAAACTGTCAATACATACAAGATATGTGCAGTTAAAAACATCTGTGTACTAAAGAAAGCATTCAGATAGAATTTGGTGTACCTGAGGAAAGGAAAACACTGGGACAGCCAACAGATATTTACTAAAAAAGCAGGTGAAAATGACAGGGTTTTACCTTCTCCAATGCTAGGTGAAGGCAAAGGGATCGCTTAAGAACTGAAGGAGCTAGAGACATGTGGTGCCTTAGGAGTCTGAAAACTGACCCACTAAGCTCCTTTCTATACAGAAAGGAAGAAGAGATCCAGCCCAAAAGGCGGTTATGTAACAGTACCAGAAAATCTGAGGACACAAGCAAAAATATTTTGAAAACTACCCAAAATAAATATAAGGAGGGAAGTCTGTGACATTAGAAAAATGTCCTGAACCTTGCTCCATTATGAGAGCAAGAAATTAGAAAACCTAATTTCAAATGGAAATGAGAAACATAATAGTATCAATGTAAATCTTAAAGAAAAGTGCTATAAGAACAGAGAATCAAAGGAAAATTACCTCCCTATGAACGAACAATATGCCAGAAAGATGTTCACACAAAAATGATTTAAAATATTAACATACTCTCTCAAAATGAGTTAAAGTAAGATAGCAAAAAAAAAAGTACAACATAAATCAAAATTAAATAAACTCAGAATGAGATGACAAAATGAAGTAGATACAAATGAAAATCATTTAAAAAATAAAGATGAACTAGAAGTAACACAAGAGCAAAGAAGCCTAAGAAATAAGAGGGGGGGGAGGAAATTAAAAAATTCAAAATAAAAAAGCTTCCAGCAAGAAGATAACATTGATTGCATATCCCCTCCTATCTGAAACAAACGAACAGAAAGAAAGAAATATATACAAAATTGTTTTTCAAAGCATGGGAGAACAGGCAAAGGACGTTCCTAAGAGATGAGAAATGCAGGAGATAAGTAACCCCTACAAGTGGTTCAGCCTAGTGCCTTAGGGCTTATAGGATGCAGTACAGAGGGGAACCAGCACAGACAACAGCAGACTCCTACAGCTGAAGAGATGAAATTAAGAATGGCACCATGTTGCACAACAGATCTCTATAATTTATTCATCTTGTATTGCATCCCCCTCCCTCAATCCTTCAGCAACCACCATTATGTTATCTGCCTCAGTAAATTTGACTATTAGATATACTTCATATAAGAATCACAGGTCTGTGCATATCCATCTCATCAGAACATATACATTATATACACACAATGTTCTGCATATCAATAATACCTCAATAAAAGCAGAACAAGGGGAACTTTGCCAATTTGATAGACTAAAAAAAGAGAGAAAGAGAGAGTCTGGGAACACCAAGGAAGCTAGTGTCACAAAATAAGAGAAACAAAAGTGTACAAAGAGAACCCCTAGAGACCTGCAGACGGTGTTCAGCAGAGTTCTGATCAACACATGCGGAAATAACCTAAGGCTGGGTAAATAACTATCCGAAAGGATTAGAGAGAACTATGCAGCAGAACTAACATGGGGCTATGGATAGTACCTATTCCTACCAACCTTATTGGCAAATCTCAAAATTCACATGACACTGAGTATTCATCGTGGTCTTTCCCCAGTAGTGAGAAATAATTAGCCAGATTCAATGCTTAATTAACATTAGGTCCCATCTAACATACACAAAATATTAGGGTATATACACAAATATACCCTAATCACAGGGTTTCAAAATGAACCTAACAGAGATGCAAAAATCAAGCAAACTGGAAAAAAAAATCAATCCTACTCAGGGATTTCAAAATCCTTCTCTCAGTACTTTATAGAATAACAGATCTTGCATTAAATCAGCAAGGTTACAGTACACCTGAATGGTACCATCAACGAACATGACCTAACAGGTATTTATAAAACTCTCCACAACAGAATACATATTCTTTCAAAGGGATAACTGAATATTAGTAAAGACTGACCATGTTCTGAGCCACAAAGCATGTCTCAATGAATTTAACAGATATCATGTAATAGAAGATAAGATCCTTGAGACTAATTGAATTAACTTAGAAATCAGTAACATAAGCATATCTCACAATGCCCTAATATGTGGATAGTAAATAACACACACTTTTAACTAACCAATGGGTAAAAGAGAAATCAAAAGGGAAGAAAGTTCTTTGAAATTAATTAAAATAAAAGCTAAACATACCAATATTTTCTGGATGCCATTTAAATAGCCCTTGTGGTGTCTTACACCACTAAGTATCTACATTCACAAGAAAAGTTCTGAAATCATTGTCAGGGAATCAGTAAAGAAATAAATTTAATCAAATCTATCAGCCAAGCTGACCTAATAGACATTTGTAAATACACCACCACAAAGGCGTATAGAGTATGCTACTCTTTCAAGTGCACATGGAACACTTACTAAGACAGACCATACTGTGACCCATAATATATATCTCAATGAATTTAAAATAATTTAAGGCACATAAAGTATGTTTTATGATCACAATGGAATTACATTAAAAACCAGTAACAGGTGGTTGGAATGCAAACTAGTATAACCACTGTGAAAAACAGTATGAAGTTTTCTCAAAAAGTTAAAAATAGAAATACCCTACAATCCAGGAACCACACTACTGGGTATTTACCCAAATAATACAAAGACACTAATTCATAGGGATACATACACTCCTAGGTTTATAGCAGCATTATTTACAATAACCAAATTATGGAAACAGCCCAAGTATCTATCAATAGATAGATAAAGAAGATGTGGCATATATATGCAATGGAATGCAACTCAGCCATAAAAAAGAATGAAATCTGGTCATTTGCAACATGGATAGAGTGAGAGAGTATAAAGCTAAGCAAAATAAGTCAAAGAAAGACAAATACTGTATGACTTCACTCATATGTGGAATTCAAGAAACAAAACAAATGAGCAAGGTGAAAAAAAGAGAGAGACAAACCAAGAAAACAGGCTCTTAACCACAGAATACAAATTCAAGGTTACCAGAGGGGAAGTAGGTGGGGTTGGGGGAAATAAAGAATGGAGATAAAAGAGTACACTTATCATGATAAAAAAAAAATAAATAAAATCATAAAATCTCTATATGATGATTTTCCAGTAAGTTTTGGTTATTTTTCCAAGCACTTATAAAAATTTCATGGTCATTTTCTGGACTTCTATTTGTTTGCCCACTTTTTTCCCCACCCAGTTCCAAAAAAATAAAAACACTGCCACAAACGTTAGGTTTCTGTTACATCAGCACCCCACTTACAGACCAATTTTTGGATAGGTTAGATATGTTTACCAAACCAAGTCAAAATTCAGTAGCATTAAACACTTTTTTTTATGACTCAAAGTGACTTTGGGTTGGCTGGAGTTAAATGGTCTAGGATGAGTCCACGATGGAGGCTCCGCTTCAAGCTACAGATTATCTGGATCTGTCTCTTCTTTGAGCCTGGACTCAGGTCTATTCCAAATGTAAATACTCTGGGGCTCAGACTGGGCCCAGGAAGCAGCTCTGAAAGTTATATGTCAAAGACAAAGACATTAAAAGACAAGTGGAGAAGCACCTGGGTGTCTCAGTTGGTTAAGTGTCTGACTCTTGATCTCTGCTCAGGTCATGATTTCACAGTTCTGACTCTTGATCTCTGCTCAGGTCATGATTTCACAGTTCATGAGATCAAGCCCCATATTAGGCTCTGTGCTGACAGTGCAAAGCCTGCTGGGAATTCTCTCTCTACCTCACTCTCTGCCCCTCCCCACACTTGCATGTGCTCTCACTTTCAAAATAAGCACATAAACACTAAAAAATAATAAAATAAAATAAAACAAAATAATAAAATAAAATAAAATAAAATAAAATAAAATAAAATAAAATAACAAGTGGAAACATACAAGAATTCCTGAAGTGTAGCATCTTGACTAGACCATTTTCACCAAAAGCTACAGGTGACTTTGGATACTTTGGACAACTCATGTCAAAGGACCAGCAGGCAAGAAGGTGAAGCATCATTCAGGGAGGGTTAACTAATATGGATCATTAGATATAAGGCTTCTGTTATACATTAGAGTTAGGAGAAGATATGTTTGGTACCATTTTGGTTCACTTGCACATTCTTAATATTCAGTTGTCTAACTCTGATGGTAAAAGACAAGTGCAATAATCTTGGCCTCGGAATGGCCTAATATGAGGTTCAGGGTCACACCACCAGTTAAGGTACTGAGACCAGGAGAGGTATTTGTTAAGGTTTTGGGGATTCTAGAATGAACAGTAGAGAATGGATATGTGGAGAAATCTAAGAGCATATATGAGAATGTGAACAAAATAGGGGAAAAGTAGTCCCATATTTATGAAATTGAATTTGTAGCTAAAACCTGTGTTTCAAAGAGAACTTTTTCTTACATTTTCATTATTTTTGAGAGAGAGAGAGAGAGAAAGAGAGAGTACATGTGTTGAGTGGGGGAGGGGCAGAGAGAAAGGGAGACAATCCCAACCAGGCTCCACAGTGCTGTCAGCACAGAGCCTGACATGGGGCTTGAAACCAGGAACTGTAAGATCAGGACCTGAGCTGAAACCAAGAGTCAGAAACTTAACCAACTGAGTCACCCTGATGCGCCTCAAAGAGAACTTCTGACCCTAATGGCTTCATAGTGAACTATCAAACATTTAAGAAAGGAATAATAAAAATTCTATAAAAATCTTCAATAAATCTGATGAGGCTTCCCAACTTATTCTATGAGCACAGCTCTAAACCAGACAGACATTATAAGAAATATCCCTCATGAACATATAGGCAAACATTCTAAACAAAAGTTAATGTAGTCAAATCCAACAAAATATAAAATGACAATAAACATACCATGACCAAGTGGAGTTTATGTCATAAATACAAGATTGGCTTAACATTTAAAACTCTATCAATATATTTTTCCATATTAAAATGTTTTTAAGAAGGAAAAAGATACATTCATCTGCATAGATGCAGGAAAAAACATTTGGCAAAATCAAATATCTATTTCTGATAAATACTCTAAGCAAATTATGAATAGAAGGAAACTTACTGGGGGTGCCTAGGTGGCTCAGTCGATTAGCCTCCGACTTAGGCTCAGGTCATGATCTGGTGGTCTGCGAGTCAACCTCCATGTCTGTCTGGCTCTGTGCTGACAGCTCAGAGCCTGGAGCCTGCTTCAGATTTTGAGTCTCCCTCTCTTTCTGCCCCTCCCCTGCTCACACTCTGTCTCTGTCTCTGTCTCTCTCTCTTTCTCTCTCTCTAAAAAATAAATAAACATTAAACAAAAAAAAAGGAAGGAGAAAAACTGTTTCTATCTACAGAGGAAAAATGTTGTATGTAGAAAACTCTGATAAAATAGTTGTATTTCTATACACCAAATAATGAAGCAACAGAAACAGATACCAAGGAATCGATCCCATTCATTATTACACCAAAAACAATAAAATACCTAAAAATAAACCTAACCAAAGAGGTAAATGATCTCTATGCTGAAAACTATAGAAAGCCAATGAAATAACTTGAAGAAGACACAAAGAAATGAAAAAACATTCCATGCTCATAGATTGGAAGAAAATATTGTTAAAATGTCAATGTTACCCAAAGACATCTACACACTGAATGCAAACCCAATCCAAATAGCACCAGCATTCTTCACAGAGCTAGAACAAACAATCCTAAAATTTACAGGAATCACAAAAGACCCCAAAGAACCAAAGTAATGTTGAAAAAGAAAACCAAAGCTGGAGGCATCACAATCCCGGACATCAGCCTATATTACAAAGCTGTAATCATCAAGACAATATGGTATTGGCACAAAACAGACACATAGACTAATGGAACAGAATAGAGAACCCAGAAATGGACCCACAAATATATGGCCAACTAACCTTCAACAAAGCAGGGAAAGAGTATCCAATGGAAAAAAGAGTGTCTCTGTAGCAAATGGTGCTGGGGGAACTGGAGAGCAATATGCAGAAGAATGAAACTGTACCACTTTCTTACACCATACACAAAAATAAATTCAAAATGGATGAAAGACCTAAATGTGAGACAGGAAACCTACAGGAGAAATCCTGTAGGAGGAAATCAAAATCCTACAGGAGAAAACAGGCAGCAACCTCTTCGACCTCAACCACAGCAACTTCTTACTTGATGTGTCTCTGAAGGCAAGGGAAATAAAAGCAAAAATGAACTATTGGGACCTCATCAAGATAAAAAGCTTTTGCACAGCAAAGGAAACAATCAACAAAACTAAAAGACAACTGATGGAATGGGAGAAGATAGTTGCAAAAGACATAGCAGATAAAGAGTTAGTATCAAAATTCTATAAAGAATTTATCAATCTCAACACCCAAAAAACAATCCAGGGAAGAAATGGGTAGAAGAAATGAACAGCCACTTTTCCAAAGAAGACATCCAGATGGTATATACACACATGAAAAGATATTCAACATCACTCATCATCAGGGAGATACAAATCAAAACCACATTGAGATAACATCTCACACTGGTCAGAGTGGCTAAAATTAACAAGTCAGGAAACAATAGATGTTAGCGAGGACATGGAGAAAAGGGAACCCTCTTGCACTGTTGGTGGGAAGGCAAACAGGTGCAGTCACTCTGGAAAACAGGACGCAGGTTCCTCAAAACATTAAAAGTAGAATTACCCTACAACCCAGCAATTGCACTACTAGGAATTTATCCAAAGGATATAGGAGTGCTGATTCAAAGGGGCACATGCACCCCAGTGTTTACAGCAGCACTATCAACAATAGCCAATTATGGGCACTTGTTGGGATGAGCACTGGGTGTTGTATGTATGTGATGAATCCCGAGAATCTACTCTGGAAGCCAAGACTACACTGTATGTTAGCTAATTTGAGAAAAAACTTAAAAGCAAAAAAAAAAAAAAAAAAGGAAAAATCTGATAAAATTAACAAAATTTATTAGAATAAATGAATTTAGTGTGGTTGCAGAAAACAAAATCAATATATAGAGATCAATTATATTTCTATATATTACAAACATTTAAATAACACTAAAATACTTTAAACATTTTTAGAGATACATCTGACAAAAATGTTGATAATTTTTCTGACAGTCTTTCATTGAAAACTATAGAATACTGCCCTGAGAACTTAAAGAAGACCTAAATTAATGGAGATGTATACTATGTTAATGGGTCAGAACACTCAAGTGTTAAGGTGTTAATTCTCTCACAATTGATCTACATAAATTCAATAAAATCATTCAAAATCCCAGCAGGTTTCTTTGTAGAAATTAACAAGCTGACTCTAAATTTCATATGAAAATACAAAAGATATCAAACTACAAATAACTTTAAAAAGATGAACTAACACTACTTGATCTTAAGACATCATAAAACAAATATTTAAGACTGGTATTGGAGTAAACATACCAAAAGTGATCAACAAACAAAATGCAGGTTTCAGAAATAGACAATGGATAAATAATTGATGTTTGACAAACGCATAAAGCTAACTCAGTGGAAAACTGTATAGAAAATATTTTCACCATGGGGCGCCTGGGTAGCTCAGTTGGTTGGGTGGCCGACTACAGCTCAAGTCATGATCTCACAGTCTGTGAGTTCAAGCCCCGCATCAGGCTCTGTGCTGACAGCTCAGAGCCTGGAGCCTGCTTCCGGTTCTGTGTCTCCCTCTCTCTCTGCCCCTTCCCTGCGTGCTTTCTGTCTCTCTCTCTCAAAAATAATAAACATTAAAAAAAATTTTTTTAAAAGAAAAAAAAATATTTTCACCAAACAGAGCTGCAACTTTCAAGATATTCATATGTAAAAAAATTAACTGTGCTCCACACTTAGCCTAACACTATACACAAAATTTAATTCAAATGTATCACAGACCTAAATGCAAAATCTAAAACTATAAAACATTGTAGAAGACACCCTTGGAGAAAACTCTTGTAATTTTGGTCAAACAATGACTTCTTAGATAAGACACCAAAAAAATGGCCCCCAAAAGACCAATTCGATTATTGGGCCTCATCAAAATTAAAAACAAAATGAAAAAACAAACCCATAGACTGAGGAAAATCTTTGCAAGTCATATATGATAAAAGGCTTATATCCACACTATATGAAGAATTCTTAAAACTCAATGAGAAAATAACTAACCAAATAAAAATAGACAAAACATATATTTTAGACACGACTATCAAAGAAAATATATAGATGGCAAGGGAGCTCACAAAATGATGCTACATCTTGTTTGTCATTTATGACATAAAATGAAAAACAAATCAAAATCCCCTCCAAAGTCACTAGAATGGTTAAAATTAAAAACACAATTCTGATGTTGATGAGGATATGTAAGAATTGAAACTGTCACATAACTCTGGTGGGAACAGAAATGAGAATGGTACAATCACTTTGGAAAACATTTTGTCATGTTCTTAAGAAGCTAAGCTAAGCATATTATATACTATATAATACAGCCATTCCACTCCTAGGTATTTAGTCAAAAAAATTGAAAGCATATGTGCATAAAAGACTTATAAACAAATATTCATAGCAACTTTCCTTGTAACAGCACACAACTGGAAATAGCCAAATGTTCATCCATAGGTCAGTAAATAAAACTGTGGTATACTGTGGAATACTGCTCAACAATACAAACGAATGAAATATGTACCTGGAAACATGGAGGAATCTCAAAATAACTTTGCTCAGTTAAGGAGGCCAAACAGAAACAGCACGCTCTATATAATTCCACTGATAGAAAATTATAGGAAATGCAAACGAATGTATAATGGCAGAAAACAGAGAGTGATTAGCTAGGGAGGGGAGCAGTTTGGGGCAGGCAGAGGTGAAAGAGAGCGCAAAGGGGTCTGAGGAAACTTCAGGGAGCTAATGAATATGTTTATCATTTTGATTTTGGTGATGGTTTCCTAGGTGTATACTTATGTCAAAACATTTCACCTCAACATGTGAAGAAATACTATGTGTTATATTCTCTGTTAAGACACACTTTCATTAAGAGGGATGAAGGTTATGACATATTTAACCATAAATTCCTTTTAGATATAAAATGCTAAAACTCATTTATAATGAGTTTTCCAAAAACAATCTATATCGAAGATGCAAAGGCTTAAATAAACATTTCAGTATACTTAGTTAACAAACTACAGAATATACTCACTGCAAAACAGCGTCAGAACACCAGGCCAAACACAAAGTCTAAATCTAACAAGGTACATACTGTATATTGTCCTCTATAAACAGAAAATCCCACATTAATATGGACTATCTTTCAAATTTAAGGAAACTTTATTTTTTAAGATACTGGGAATTCTGTGTCCTATTAAGAATCATATGACATATAGTTCAAAAGTCCAGGGCATCAATCCAAAATATTCACTAAAACATTGAAATTGATTTAATTAAAGCATTAAGTATAATCAAAATGGTCTGACAGTAGATTGTGTTTTATTTTATCTTACTTGCAAGTGCTTAAGGAAATTTAATTTAACACCAGTTTAAGGGAACTGGTACAGGAAGGCATTACTGAAAATCTGAGACAAATCATAGGTGTTAAGAAGATAATGCTACAGATCTAGTTATCTAATTTCACTGGAAATATATGCCTTTCTTTTTCCTTGATAAATGCATATTGAGTTAAAGACATCTGTGTGTCATAAAACTAAAATATTGTAACACTGACCTTACCTTTTTTTTTTCAGGATTAATAAGGCAGCATAGTAACGGACACACATTCTACCTGATGTTCAAGTATTACAACTCTTCAAATACATGCACATGTAATCAAGTTAGGTATTAGTAACTGGAAATTGCTGGTTATAAATATTCATTATTTTTAGAGGGAAGAAAAGCATTTTCAGATGTGGCCCTAAAAGCAAGTCCGTGGAGTTTCCGACACATTTTGCCAAGCGGTTAGAAGAGAGGTATACGAAGGTGAATCACCAGAACTCGCTTATTTAATAGTCTGTTTTTAAAACTGGGGGATTTTGAAATGATTTTAAAATGAGAGGCAACAGCACAGAGCTGAAAAACAAAGGTACGTTATGGCAACATGTAATAGAATATTATGAATAAAGGGCACTGTTCACATTTACTGTGCTAAAAAATACTCTGGTAAACTCCAAAACTGTTAACATCCCAAATAAGTGAAAGTTTACTTTCTGTTTTTAGTTTCACAGACTCTGAACAAATTATTGAGACTAGCACTCTCTTTATAAATGTTTATGCATCTATAAAGGATATTTGGTAAAACTTTCAAGCTCAATGTAGCCGTATCTCCAGGCACATTCTGAAACCATCCAGTTAGGAGTCCAAGAAATAGTATTAGTTTTGCTTTGGGAAAATAAAAACAAAGACAAATTCCAATTTTTATTCAGGATAATCCTAGTGACAATTTGTTCACTTCTATTTCAAAGATTCCATGGGATTAAACAAGTTGGCTGCTCTAGTTACATATTCCAAACATTTCTTTTAAACGTTATTTTAGGAAGTACATTTACAGATAGTAAGCACCACAGTAAATTAAAGGAAATAAAACCAATAGTTTAAAATACCTGAAGCTATTTTGTTTGGTTTTGTTTTACTGTTTGTTTCTTCTTTATTATTTCAGATTGTACTTTCAGTCTATTGTAAATGTAGCATTTTGGCAGCATAGTGATTTTATCTTCTTTTAAGGAATGATTACTTTTCAAACAAAAAAAGAAAAAAAATTACCTTATAGAAGTTTTACTCTCACAACTACCTAAGACTACCTAAGTCACATTTAACTTACTCCATCTTGCCTCTGGATGACTAGAGCGGGTCATACTTTAGAGAAAGGAGGGGTGCTGGTTGAAACAGATGGCTTTGTGTCATCTCTGATTCATGAGGAACCATGGCAACAGGCAAAGAGGGGGTGTTGCTTAGCAACTGGAAACAATGAAGAGATTTCCAAACTGTACTTCCAAAAAGTGCTTTGGAAGAACTTCTGTACTTGGCATAAATGTACACCAAAATTCATTTATGAAACATGCTGAGTACATAATCACAAAGCTGGAAAGCACAATGCTTTATAAGAGAAAAAATTTCAAATAAGTGGCTTATCAGATATTTTGTCTAAAACGTATTTCCATATTGATAGCATTTGACAAAATATAGCAAAACTACTAAAACACAAATATTTTATCTTGAGATGTAATAAGAAAAGCTAAGTTAATAGCAAAATCTATTACTATCATGTAATATAATACAATTCGAGATTTAACATAGGATCAGAAATTTATTTAGTTGAGCTGCTGTGTGATGCCACATTTGCAAATGTGCATGATCCAGCCACCCAAAACATTTCGGGGTGTTCTTTCTCAAGTTAGAATGGGCACTGCTGTTACAAACTGTCAGGGACTGTGTCTTGAAAATGATTTTATTAGCATTTCCCCATGTCTTAAAAGTTAATATTGAAAAAATGGCTCATGCAATATTTGTTTACAGTAGTTGTGAAAATAAAGCCAAACTGGGTCTCTAAGATAGATATGTAACTATTTTATTATCGTTTGCTTTATGTGTTCCTGTATTTAAATAATAATTTTAATGGATAAGCATTAATGGTTTGACATCAAAATGTGTGTATACACACACAACTTACGTTTTGTCAAGTGTCTGTCATTATATCAACATTTGTTTTACAATAATTATTTTGTCACCTGCTTCCTATCTTAAAATTCTTTCCATGACTTATAGGCACTTAAAACGCACCAACATTTTGCGAGGCGCTGTGGTAAATGTTAAACATATCACAGAGGAAAAATTCCCTTCTGTGTTCCTCAACTACCACGCTCACCACTTCCGTGTTCTGGTCACCAAAAGTGAGGAGATTTTTCTCAAACCAAGCAGTTCTGCAACCCCAGCTGGGTGTCCTACAGCAGTTTAACTCAATTCTGATACAATAGTTCTCTCGCATCCGTGGAAAAATGTTCCCAAGACCCAATTTAAAATGACATGAAGACTAAGAAAGGTTAACCACAGGGACATCAGCTCAAAACTCACCTCTGTGCCGTCTTCTGCAAGTTATGAAATCTCTCTGCTCCTCAGTTTCAGTTTAAAATACGCCTACGAGGGGCGCCTGGGTGGCTCAGTCGGTTGAGCGTCCGACTTCAGCCAGGTCACGATCCCGCGGTCCGTGAGTTCGAGCCCCGCGTCGGGCTCTGGGCTGATGGCTCAGAGCCTGGAGCCTGTTTCCAATTCTGTGTCTCCCTCTCTCTCTGCCCCTCCCCCGTTCATGCTCTGTCTCTCTCTCTGTCCCAAAAATAAATAAAAAACGTTGAAAAAAAAAATTTAAAATACGCCTACGAGTACTAACTCGTAATAAAACAAGACCATTAGCCTGACGTAGCTCTAATACCCGGCGGCTGAGGTAAACAAACCAACTCGAAACCGCAAAAGCTTCAAGGTTATCAGAGCGAAACCTAAGGACAACCAATCACAAGCCGCTATCTAGGCTATAGCCAATCAATGAGGCCCTTGCTTTGCTTCCGCCTTTTCTCCCCATGCCTGGCTCCACTTGCTGGATCATTCCTCGCTTCTCGTGGTTTGACGCGTTCTTTATTCAAATTCATAAATGCACAACTAAAAGAATTTATAACATGCCCCACTTTGTCTCTTAACACTACATAAAGCTATTAGGGGTTAGTACACAAAAAGCGCAAATAAATGGACGATGAGAATGGAATGAATTCATACAAAGTTCTCCATGTTGGCATATGTGTTGTTGTGTTTCTTTCTGTTGCTTTTTTACGTTGGTATTTGTATTCTTATTGTGTACACTTTCTATATAAGGGGCTCTTCTGGGATTTAGAAGCAGTTGTGATTAGCACTATAAACTATCAGTTTAATTCAATACATACTAGTTTAACAATAGAATAGGAAATGTTTAACATTAAAACCATTTTAACGCTTAAAGATTTTCTTCTTGTGTGTAATACATGATTCATTTAAAGTAAAGGTCTATATTTTTCTTCTTAGCTCATTTTCTTTATTGTTATGTTCCATTATGCTATGCATTTCAACCGTATTTTCCCTTCTCTGTATCCCCCATAATATCCCCATAATAACTCCTTAAGTTATCCTATTTGTACACCTAAGAAGTGGCAGAAGCTGGATTCATACCTGTATCAGTTTTCTTTTATCACAAACTCAAAGGATTAAAGCAATACCCATTTATTGGTCTTAGAACTAGGTCAGGATTGGATCAGCTGGACTGAGTTCTCTTATGTTTTCACAGTCTGAAATCAGTGAATTGGCAGTTCCAGGCGCTTGCTTAGAGTCTCAGGAGAAGAATCTGCTTCCACACTTACCTAGATTGTCAACAGAATCCAGTTGTTTGTGGCTATAAATCTGGGGTACCGTTTTGTTTTATTTTGTTTTGTTTTGTTTTGTCAGCTCTCTGCCGGGAGGCCATTCTCCACCCCTAGAGGCTGGCCTGTGTTCCTTCTCCCAAGGCCCTCTGCACCTGCAAAGGCAGCAGGGAAGCGCCCTTCTCATACCTACAATCTCTCTCCTTTTCATTCTGTAACTAAATAAAAGAAACTCTGTTTTTAAAGAGCTTTGTCATTTGATTAGGCTGACCAAAATAATCTCACTATTTTAAGGTTAACTGATTAACAATTATTACATCTGCAAAATTACTTGTGCCAGGTAATGTAACATAACCATGGAGTAACATCTAGTCATATTCATAAATTCTGTCCACAGATAAAGGAGCGATGATACAAGGAAAGGGCCATTGAGGGTTATTTTTAGAATTCTTCTCTCCCAGCACCCAAGTCCATATCAGAGACCATTTCTTAAAAACTTGTAATAATGTGGAACCATATTCAAGGTGGTCCTAATAGCTGTTTGAATCCATAGGCGTTACAGGAATCTATTACATTGAATATACAACTGGATTAAAATAGAATTACCCCTAACTTCACAGGTTTATTTTGCTACAAATATCATTTTTTTTAATGCTTTGAGAATGCTGTCAAGATGTCAAAATAAGTTGGGTTTTTTGGCTCCAGGTTTAAGATACAAATACGTCATTGGACAATTAATGGAATAAAAGTATAGTCTAGATGGCTAGAAACGGTCATTAGTCTCACAGAGCTCTCTTTTTCTGAGTTGTAAAAAATTTATTCTATCATAAAAACAATATATAATTATGTACTGTGTTGGACATAAACAATGAACCCACTTTATTCTCTTAATTTCATATGCTAAATAAGATGTTTTTATTATTAAAGGAAAATTAATTTTTCATCATTTCTCATCTTTCAAGTAATTATATCTTTTATTATGGTGTCTTTCAAATACTAATCAGAATTGACATCTGATAAAACATTACTGAAACTTACACCCTAAAATTAGTAACACTGATTATAATTGTGTGGACCGTTTATTATTACTTTTAGTATGTAAGTGTAGGTGAGAAGTATCAGTCTCTATTATGTGCCACCAGTACATAATACAGTGCCTAGAGTACATCAGTTGTCCAACAACAACAACAACAAAGTTGCAAGTAAAAAACAATAAATAAGTGAAATTAGGTTTATTTTTTAAATTAATTAAAATGATTAAAATGATCAAAATGTTGAATGCAGGTGTATATAATTTTTAGAATAAACTATAGGCTGGTTTAAATGTTATCTTCAGAACAATTTTTCCCAGCTAAATCTGAAACATAATTAACAGCACTATTGCTTATTTTATCATCTTATTTTAACATTTTGCTGTGTATTTGCCATATTGTTATTGTACATAAAATCTAATTCAAGCTCTGTTGTCTATTAAATATTGTTCAAATTATGCTGATGTATCTGTGAAATAATCAGAGATACATATTGGCTATGTGTATTAAGGATCAATATATAGACTTTGTATTTTTCTTGTTTTAATTGTTTTTAATTTTTTTTAAATGTTCACTTATTTTTGAGAGAGAGAGAGAGAGAGAGAGCGTGAGTGGGGAAGCAGCAGAGAAAGAGGGAGACACAAAATCCGAAGCAGTCTCTAGCCTCTGAGCCCGATACAGGGCTCAAACCCACAAACCGTATCATGACCTGATATGAGCTGAAGTTGGATGCTTAACTGAGCCACCCAAGGACCCCATCTTGTTTTAATTTTTAACCCTATATTTTTATTACTGTTTTAAAAACATTTGCCCACTGGAATTACATGTAATGAACTAGATGCACCTAAAAACAACTAAATCAAAAACTCTGTAGTTGAGGACCAGGTTTTCACAGTGTTTTTGTCTTCTCTCATGACTCTAATACCTGGCGTTGACAACCAATGACCAGTACTCTCAACTGTGATATTTAAGTATCCTTTAGACACAGCAGAAAAAAATGTCACAACGAAGTTAAAAAGACTAAAGCTCCTTCTAAATAAATGCCAAAACAAACTAACAACTTTTCCTCCTTTCCATCCTTTATTCACTCCACAAGTAGGAACTCTACCTATGGTATGACAGTTACTATGGTAGTTACTGAGAATAAAAAGAAACAAGATTCAAAATATGTTCTCAAGAATTTCACAGTTTGCTAATAATACTTATTAATCATATATCAATCACTTAATATATATGAAAGTTCATATATTTTCTTATTTAAATCATTTAAATCCATTTTCACAATCGGTACGTACACATTTCTGTTGTAAAGATAAGGAAACTGAAACTCTGTTCCTTAAGGTAACACTAAATGTATGTGTTCATGCTAGAATTTAATTTAGCCCTATTTGATTCCTGGGAAGGAAGCACATACAATCCAGAACTGGTGCAGGGGAAATTCCTCCCACCCCCCCAAAGATAGAAAGCCAATTCATAATTAAGTTCATGCAAGGAAGTTCTAATTCTAGATATAAACATACAGAATATGTAACACCTGCAAAAAGTGATAAACAGAATTATACTTACAAAGAAAATTATAAAACTCATATATTTAAAATTCATAAATTCAAAATGGAACCAAGTGCTGTAAAGATAGGAGACTGTGTAAAATGAAAATTTGTTATAAAACAGGAAAAGTCAGAAATCTTGGAAATTGAATAATAAATATTAAAATGACCAAAGCAGCAACAAATCATTAAGATCAAGTGTAAAGACAACACAGTTAATACAATCATGTTAAACTAGATCATGGTATAGTCCAAAGGAAACAAGTAAGGAAAATATGAAAAGAGTTTAGAGCAATAGTGTCAACCCCAAAGCTTCAAAATACTTTTAATTAGAGTTTTAAAAGTACAAATAGTGAGTATGGATGACAAGCAACCTGTAAAGAAATAAAGGTCTCAAGTTTTACATAATAAATGTGATGAGTCTTCAGAATTCGATACTAGTTAAAACAACATCTACAACAACACTAATACAATAATACGTGCAAACAAATTCCAGCAAAAACAAGCATGTAGGCATTGTAATGAAACTTCAGTATATTAAGGATAAACGGACAACCCTAAGAGTTGAGAGAGAAAGAGTGCATCACATACAACAGTTGGGAATCAGTTTTGTTTGTTGTTAGCAAAAGTTGAATCTTACTATGCTGGGCACCATTTTAAATGAATGGGACATATAAACTATCAGAATAAATATGGCAGATCCCTGCCAATCTTTTAATCTAGGGGAAGGAGAAAGAGTACAATCTATAGAGATAATAAGTACATTATATACATTATACTGTCATGGAAAGTGCTTCTGGATCATGGACTGGGTAAACTGGACAAGATTGTAAGGGTCAGGTGCAAGGCAGAAGTTAGGGTGCTCTGCTTTGAGTAAGTGACATTGAACAAAATCATGAAGGTAGTCAGAAAGATATCTATGCAGATGCCTAGGTGAAGGTTATTCCAAGTAGAAGAAGTAGGTGGTATAAAGGCTCACAATAGGAGTTTACCAAGCATAGTTGAAGAGTAAGAGGCCAGTAGGCTTGGAGCAAGTATGAGGGGGAAATGATAGGAGATAAGATAAGAGAAGAGAAGGATCTTGTTTTAGGATCAGGATGACCTTTTTAGATGACTATAAGTGTTTGTGCTTTTACTCTGAATAAAATAAGGAGTTTGAGGAGGATTCTAGATGCAGGCATGAATGCCATTAGACTTAGATTTTTAAAAGGACCACTCTCAATATTTCATTGAGAACAGATTTTGGGAATTTGGAAGATGGAAGTAGATGGAAGTAGATGGAAGTAGAAGACAACTGTAATTGTATACCTGAGGGATTAAAATGACAAACACTGACAAGGTAGCAGGGGACATAGTAGGAAGTGGCTAAATTCTGGGTTTTAAGAAATGAATTAAATAGGTAAGAAAAGATTCAAGAGTTCCAACTTGAAAAACAGAATTGCCATCAAATGGAATAGGAAAGTCTATGACTGTAAAAGATTTGGCACAGAAGATCAGAGCTCTATCTTGGACATGTTAAATTAGAAAAGCAATTATTTGGGTGCCTGGATGGCTCAGTTGTTAAGAATCTAACTTCAGCTCAGGTCATGATCTCACAGTTCTTGAGCTCGTGCCCTGGGTAAGCACAGGCCTAGCTTTGGGTAAAACATGAGCCCCTGATGAGCCCCACTTCTCTCTCTCTCTCTCTCTCTCTCTCTCTCTCTCTCTGCCCCTCATGGGATTTTCCCTCTATCTCTGTTTCTTGCTCACTTGAACTCTCTCCCTCTTTCTCTTTAACTCAAGAGAAAGAAAGAAAGAAAGAAAGAAGAGGAAGGAAGAAAGGCAAGCAATTATTTGATACATAAGAGGAGAATTCAGGTAAGAAGTTGAGTGTATGTGTTGAGTTAGGGAGAAAGATTTGTGCTGAAGATACAAACTTGGAAGTTCTGTAAAAACGTGTTTCAGGTGTTAAGTGCATATCAGTCACCTGATGTATGGTCTGAGTGTACATAGCTAAGAAAAAAAAAAAAACAAAACAAAACATCATGAAGTCATAGGATACTCTAAACTTAAGGTATCTGGAAGAAGAGGAATGACCCATAAGGCAGACTTTGAGGAGGCAGCCATGGAAATAGGAGACAAAATAATATGTGTTATCCTAGTGATTAAGTTTATTAAGGAGTGTGTGACTAACTCTGAGGACTATTGCTATTAGGTTAGATATACTGAGAATTGAGAAGTGGCCTTTGGAAATAGCAACATAGGTATCATGACAAAAGCAAGTTAGATTGGTAACTTGGTAAACTTGACAAAAGGGAGTTAGATTGCTTTGTGATGAAAAAGTCTTTAAAGAGATACTAGAAAAGATTAGAGACAATGTATATAGTTTATTCATTTGAGAAGTGCTATTTGAAGGGAGGGAAGCAAAATGTGACAGGTGGGGGTTAGGAAATTCTTCGTCCTCCTTTTCTTCCCCCTCCACCACTTTCCTCCTCTTCCTTCTCTTTTACTTTGGAAGAATAATATTTTATTTTATAGCAGTGTAAATGATTTGATAGAAATAAAAACAGGCTATATTAGAAATATGGGACATTGCTGAAGCTATATGCTGGAGTAGGCAAAAAGGGAAGCAAATTAATGCCTGAGTTAGGACATTAACTATAAAGAGGATCATGAATGGTTCATATATAATAACAAGCAGTAAAAGAGATTATATGAGTTAGGAGGTAGGAGATATGCTGATATGCAGAGGAATCTGGAAAAATTCTCTTTCAAGTGCTTCAATTTCCTTAATAAAAGTATGTTTACCAATTTAGACAAAAGACAGTGAAGTTGGTATAAATCACTGGAGGAGAAAAGAAGAATGCAACTAGTTATCTAAGACAACTAGGAAAAATAATGGAATAAAAAATATAGTTAAGATGTCTGGACACATAAAGACACACTCCAGGTTCCAGATTTCGAATTTAAAATGTATTTTTCAGGCTGCCATCGCCCCGGCGGAGAAGCTGAGGTCATCACTGAATTTGAAATATTTAAAGTGGATACAAAACTGTTTCAGCAATGCAGACAATTAGGTGTGCCATTGTGGGCAATGGTGCCGTTGGTAAAACCTGTCTTCTGATACCCTACACAACAAATATTTTCCATTGGAGTATGTACCGACTGTTTTTGACAACTATGCAGTCACAGTTAAGATTAGTGGAGAGCTACATACTCTTGGACTTTTTGACACTGCAGGGAAAGATGATTATGACAGATTACGATTGCTGAGTTATCCACAAACAGATGTATTTCTAGTCTTTCAGTGGTGTCTCCATCCTCATTTGAAAGTGTGAAGGAGAAGTGGGTGCCTGAGATAACTCACCACTGTCCAGAGACTCCTTTCTTGCTTGTTGGGACCCAAATTGATCTCCGAGATGACCCCTGTGCGATTGAGAAACTTGCCAAGAACAAACAGGAGCCTGTCACTCCAGAGACTGCTGAAAAGCTGGCCCGTGACCTGAAGGCGGTCAAGTATGTGGAGTGTTCTGCACTCACACAGCAAGGCCTAAAGAATGTATTTGACGAAGCAATATTGGCTGCCCTGGAGCCTCCAGAACCGAAGAAGACCCGCAGGCGTGTGCTGCCATGAACATCTCCAGATCCCTTTCCACACAGCTGGTGTCAGCATGGTACCGAAAGCGATGTTAAATCAAACTAAAGATTAAAAATTAAAATTCGATTTTGCAATAATGACAAATGCCCTGCACCTACCCACACGCACTCGTGTGAGACAAGGCCCATAGGTATGGGCTCCTTCCCCTCCTCAGTACTAGTTAATTTGAGTAACTGTGTATTGTCAGAAGAGGGGTTAGTACTAGTTTTTGTTTTGTCGTTTCAAAAAAAAAAATTTTTTTTTTGTTTTTTTGGTTTAAAAGCAAGGCATGCTTGTGATGACTCTGTAACAGACTAATTTGGGTTGTTGAACCTGCTCCCACTCTGGAGAATAATCTGGGACATTTAGGGGTTTTGTTTTTGTTTTTGTTCTTTTTGTTTTTGTTTTCTTTTTTGGGGGGGGTGTGTATGGGTTTTGTTTTTATTTAGTCATGTTTTTAAAATTCAGTAACCATTGGACAGCCCTTAAGGGAAGGAGGATGGACTGACTCTACATTCCACTTCCTAGATCTAGTTTAGAACACTTGTTCCCCACCTGGTGCTCTTAGGAAGGAGTATAGTAAATGCCTCATTTAATAACACACTCCTTTTTGAAAGTTGCCTTTCTCTCCACCCTTGAGTAGGTCTAGTACTTGATGAAACTCATGAAAGCAGGTGGAACCTGTCCTGCCCCTCCTCTTTTCTAGGATGCACTCTATATGTGACTGTGACTTTGAAGGAAATTTGTTTGCCATTTGCTGATTGCTTTTTTAAAGTTAATTTCTAACTTCTTTCACTGAAAAATGAAGAAAAGTATTGCACCTCAATGGATTGAGTATGTAATTAAAAAACATTTTTCCCTGTCAAAAAAATAAAAAAAATAAAAAAAATTTAAAAAATGTATTTTTCAGCATTCCAAGAAGCTGCACTAACAGAGGTTCAGAAAAAGTGTTTCCATGGTGTGATTTTTTTTTTTTTTTCCAAGCAAGTGGCATGGAGTGAGAGAAGTAAGGGAGAGTGATTATAATGATCAACCATAGAATTTGACCTGGGCAAAGAGAGACAAGATAGTCCCACAGAATCGTGGGAGGGGAAAAAGTTGGTTTTCTCAAAGGACTGGAGATTCAAGGGGTATAGAAAGTTCCTGAGGATTGTGGTATAAGAGGGAATGAGCACTACCTGGCTGAGCCCCCTTACTTCAAAATCCAGTAGGTCATTTTATTCATCAGCATTTACCTAGCTTCATTTCTTTGTGCATGTGGTTGGTGTTAGTACATTTTTTTTTTCCTGAATTGAAAATTAAGACATTACAATATTTGGGGAGTAGGCAAAATGTAATGCATAATAAATTTGCCATATTAACATTCTTTCTTTCACCACTAAGTCACCTGTCTCTCTTTTTTGCAGTCCGATCCCCCTGATTTTTTTCTCTCTCTTTCCTTTCTTTCTCTCTCTCTCAAGAGCGCACATATATTTACAAAGGTATAATTTCAAAGAGAATTTTTCTTGGTCGAAAAATGTCTAACCCATAATTTTGGTATGCCAAATTTTTGGTAATTTAATATAAAGAATTGAATCAAATTTTTAAAAATGTATATCCATGCTTTGATAAGACTGACATTGATTCATCTTTCCTTAAGGTATATAACTGGTTTTCTCATCTCACCTTTTGGTAACTTATCAGGTATTATAAAGCATATAGTTGCTATTAGATTGAGATTAAAATTGACACCTATTTATGTCACAAAATTTTAAGGTATAATATTCACACACATCTTCCAATAGTAGTTTCATTACAGTTGTAAAATTACTAGCCAGAAATTGAAGTGGAGAAATGATGACATCAAGCATGAGATATCCCAGGGAGAGAATTAATGTCAAAATAATTACATGGTTCACAGTCAAGGCTGTATGGTTATTAGCAACTCTAGAGAAGCTAATTAAGTAAGTCAAAAATTGTGTTTAAGCCAGTTAAATCGAAGTGTTTCTATGGCTTCTGAACAAATAGGTAACACCTAAGAGCTGAGAATGCACTCATTAATCAAAGGAACTGAAAATTATATCACCCTGATTAAAACCACATGTAGTAAAAATGCCTATTTAGTCTTCTTTTAAAATAAGATCTTAGCCAAAGCTGAACTGCTACTAACTTTAATTCGATCCTACAATCAGACAAGTTTTTCATTGTGTTATTCTCTCACAAATATTTTTGATAATTACCTAATTTTCTTTAACACCTCATCCTCTTTTTTTTTTTAATCAATACCTATTTCTAGTTTTTAAATTAGAAAAAAAAATCACTCTTCTTTAAAATGTAGACTCAACTTCTTGTTTGAAGACTGAAAACACGGGGAAAAAAAATAGAATGTGCAGTGGGGTATCAAATGTAACAAAAGAGCTAACATGCAAAATGTACTCAGCACTGAAACAAAGGTTATTCTAGTTAGGTTTAAACCAATTTGCCTTTAAGTATTCCAAAGGTTTTTATTTAGAAAAGAAAACAGAAATTGCTGTCCTTACAACGAAGGCAGAATCACACACTTTGGGGAAAGGGGAGGCAGAATTTGAAGGATGCAAAAAGACATCATGGGCGTCATAAACGCAGTGTCAGTGTCAGACTTTAAAACTTGCTGTTTGCAGGTCATGAATCTTGCTCCTTTACCGGACTGCCTCGATGATTGTGATTTATTTTTGGAATACACCAATGCAAAAATTTTAGGAAGGTAACACTCGGGTTCTCATGAAATAAATACAACATGATAAATTAACTTACCAAATATTTACAAGCTTTACATCCCATGATTTTAGTTCATAACCAGAGAGGAGAATACTAGGAATTATACCAGAAATACACTTGTTTTCAATAATATTTCAAATATTTGTTAAGTGAAATAAATCAATGTTTAACTTTGTATATTCAAATAAAAATTGGGAGACAATCTGGAGTTATATTTTTCTGTTGAATACTATAAAGATAAGATAAATTAGAAGTGGCAGAGGGTATATCTCCTTAAAAGAATATTGTGTGTTAAAGATTTCATGACACTATGGTTCAGTTAGGAAAGCATACCTGAAGAGTAGAAATGGATATTCTGTAATTTTTTTTTAATGTTTATTTATTTATTTTTGAGAGAGAAAGAAAGAGATAGAGTGAGAGAGAGAGCTCACGTGCCTGTGTGAGCAGGTCAGGGGCGGAGAAAGAGGGAGAGAGAGAATCCCAAGCAGGCTCCATGCTGTCAGCACGGAGCCCAGTGTGGGGCTCGATCTCATTAACTGTGAGATCATGACCTGAGTGGAAATGAAGAATCAGAAGCTTGACCTACTGAGCTACTCAAATGCCCCTTTTCTATAATGTTTTTATTCTTAAAGTAATATTTTGTTGTCAACCTATTTAAATATATTTGTATTTATATTTTAGTGCTATTCCAAATATGAATATTTTCATTTTGCATATGCATAGATTTTGGTGATAAGTAGGTATACTTAAGAATACTAGCACAAACGGATTTATGGGCAATAGTTAACTTGGATTTTAATGGCCCCTAGGTCCCGGAGATTGTGCTAGCTTCTAGAGGATAGAATATTGCAAAGGATGAGTTTTTTAATCTGGCACATTTTTCTTCTAACCCTGGTGTTTAAAATTATTAGATGTGTGACTTTGAACATATCATGTTAATTTTCTTAATGTCTGTGTTTCATCTGTAAAGTGGGGATAATAACATCTATCTTACTGAGCCACTTTGACAACTGAAGAGAATTTATTTCAAACAAGTGACAATGTACTTGGTATAGAAGGGAATTAAAAAATTCCTAGGGTTGACATATTCACTGCTTCCTTCAATGATTTTCTATCTGAGCAGCCTACTAGAAGCACCTGAAGAGCTTTTAAAATGTTGAAATTGCCATGCCATTCCGCAGGCTAATTAGAACCCCTGTGGGAGGAGCCAAAGCACTCCTATTCGTTCAAAACTTCTCAAATGATTATACATTGCAGTCAGATTTGAGGATAACTGATTTAATGCAAAGCAAGTTGGTCCTGTTGCTTCATTGCGCTAGTCATTTCTTTCTTATGTAAAGGAACGAAAAATAAAATTTCCCTCTACCCTCCTAGGTTCTTGACTGAAACACCTACCTAATAAAAGAAAAATTAACAGGAGAAAGATACATAAAAGTTTAATAACATGTATACCTCCTATATCCGTGGGAGATACCCAGAAAAACTGAGCAACTCTCTGAAATGGCAGAAGCCACCACCTTAAATAGAGAAGGTGAGGTGACCAGGAAAACCACTGTAAACAAAGGTAGTTGTTATTCAGATTAAGCCCTTGTCATCTCTGAGTTTCTAGAGATTTAGATTGGTCCCTCCCTTCCCCCCAGAGAGAGATGGACACCTTACAAAAGGGAGATTTTCCTTATAAATGCAAATGTCTTACAAAAGGATCACTTCCACTGGTTCTCAGAGCTTCTCCTGTGTCTGCAGTTTCTGAAAAATAATCAGCCCTAAATATGGCGAAGAGGCATTTTTGGGGTGTTATGTGTCGCTCCCCTTCACTTACATCTATAACAAATTCAGTGTTAACCACCCTAAACATGGTCAACAAAAACATACACAAAAGATCTTTATAGTTAACAAATGCCGAAAGAGAGGCTGCTTGGGGAAAAGGCAGAATAAAATTTTAAAAATGAGAGAAAGCAAGATGAATCCATCGCTTTTCATTGAAAGGAAAAATAATAGTCAAGAGCAGTGATTTTTTTTTTTATTTTAGTTTTTTAATGTTTTATTTACTTTTGAGAGAGAAGGCAAAGTGTGAGAAGGGGAGGAGCAGAGAGCACGAGACACAGAATCCAAAGCAGGCTCCAGGCTCTGAGACATCAGCACGGAGCCTAATATGGGCTCCACCCGAAAACCAGGAGATAATGACCTGAGCCTAAGTTGGGCACTCAATGGGCTGAGCCCCAAGGACTTAATCTGCATAACAACTACCTTTGTTTACAGTGGTTTTCCTGGTCACCTTCACCGTATCTTTTCCTTTTTATCTGTAGATGTTATTTAAGGTGGTGGCTTGGGCCATTTCAGAGTTGCTCAGTTTTTCTGGGTATCTCCCATGGATATAGGAAGTATACATATTATTAAACTTTTATGTATCTTTCTCCTGTTAATTTTTCTTTTATTAGGTAGGTGTTTCAGTCAGGAACCTAGGAGGGTAGAGGGAAATTTTATTTTTCGTTCCTTTACATAAGAAAGAAATGACTAGCGCAATGAAGCAACAGGACCAATTTGTTTTGCATTAAATCAGTGATTTGAAGGAAAATTCAGGCATAATAGTATTAGGGCAAGTCTTTTGTATATTTATATATTTCTGATCAAAATAGGCAAATGCTAAGGCTAAATTTCCTAAGTTGTATCTAATGATGCAAAAAAAATAAAATAAAACCCATGTAATTACGTATGCAAAATGGGTAATTTTGTTTGTAATCGGTAATTTTCTATTGTTTAATTTGAAGGTTAGCTAAAGTACTTTCTCTGCCTGTAGAGTTTTAGGTTGCTATTTTTCTCCCCATTTAAGATGTTCTTAAGTTATTCACCTATATTTGCCTTGAAGATTTAAAAACTGATTTTAATTCAATATTTACCTGTTCCAGGTGGATCCAGGTGGATTTTAATAGCCTTTTGAAATGGAAAAGGGCTTGACTACAAATTTTTCATGTATGATTTTGTCAAAGAAATTATGAATTACTAAAGACTTTGTAGAGAACAAAGGCAAAAGGAAAGGTAGATAAAATTAAATTTCCTTGTAGCTTGCAGCCCATTGACAAATATATGAGACCTGCCGAGGAGGCCTTTTCTTTGGAACTCCAACTATCTTAATGCTAATGCTTTGCCTAAAGGCAAAAAAGCAAACTTAACTTGACCCCAGCGGGGCCTCCAGGATCCTTAAGTCTTCTTCAACATATGAAAATGCTTCTGGAATCCTTTTGTCGCTACTCTCCCCAACTTAAAACTGTATAACCAATTGCTCCTCACTATCCGTAGCTCTTTCTGCCCAAGGATCCCATCCCTGTGCTTTAATAAAACCACTCTTTTTTGTACCAAAAATGTCTCAAGAATTCTTTGTTGACCATTCATTCTTGGACCCTAAATCAAATCACATCGAAGACACTGGGACAACTATATGATTTGTACTCATACACAAACAGAAATAACAGTTTTTAGAAACAGGATATTGTACATCTGCTTTTTGAAATATTCCTGGAAAAAAATACATATATACACACACATACACACAAGATGCCTTTGTTTACTTAGTATTTTGAGGAATAGCCCGATTATCTATTTATTTTAAACTGTAGTAGAAAAACATATTGGTGAATGAAATATTTGTTTATGTATAACATTTACTTTAAGGTTAGTATAGTATTTATATTGCCATATATTTTGCATGTATTTTATTCAAATATCCAACCCTGGAGCACCATTTTTCTTATAATTTCTCTTCTAACATTCTAGTAATATGAAAGAACTAATGCTTATTTAAAGGTAGACCTTCCAGTTCACTGGAGCAGTCATTTATTAAATAGCACCCTGTGGACTTAAAAATAAAACACACGTCTTCCAATTTTTTACTTTCAGGCAAGAATTAGATTCTTCACACAAAAACTGTTGCCCATTAAATACTTCCAGTTTGCAGATTTTTAAAAATGTATTATAGAATACACATACACATACAGAATAATGCCTGATGTGGAAACAAAGGCAAAAGAAAAAATTAAATTTCCTTACTCTCTACAGCCCATTAACAAGTCTTTTAATCAGGCAGAGTGACCTTCTCTTAGGAGCTCAGCTGCCCAGATGATGACACTTTGCTAAGAGCAAAAGGCTCTTAGTTTAACATTATCTTAAACCCCCAGGATCCTGTAAGTCTACTTTAACATATAAAAATTCCTTTGGAAACTTCTTTTATCTCTAACCCTCCCAAGATAGATGTTCGCAATCATACTCCAAGTTTATGCCCCACTGATACACATCTGAAGAGTCTCATGACTGAGGTTTTACTAAATACTAATCGATGACATTTTCCTCACAGCAGCTGGTCCCATTAAGGTCCTAGAAACCTAGCTTCTAAAATTCTATAGAGACTTATGTTACCCCTAACCCCCTCCCACTTGAAAGTATATAATCTAGCCACCTGTCACAACCCCAGGGCAGCTCATTCTGACCATGTGTCCTGTCCCTGCGATTTAATAAAACTACCTTTTGCATGGAACGCGTCTCAAGAATTCTTTCTTGGCCATCGGCTCTGAACCCCAACAATTTCCACATCACAGCCCTCATAATATGTCTACATCTTAATTCCTGGAATCTGTGAATATCTTACTTTACAGACAAGAGGAATATTACAGACGTGATTATCGTTAAGAATTTTGGGGTAGGGAGATTATCCTGGGTTATCCAGTTTGACCCAAAGAAATCACAACATTTCTTAAAAATGAAAGAGACAGAAGAAGAGTCAATGTCAGAATAATGTCATATGAGACAGTGACTATTGCTGATTTTGATGATGGGAGATACGAGTCAAGGAATGTGGGTATCCTCTAGAGACTGGAACAGGCAAGTAAACAGATTCCTCCCTAGAGCTTCCAGAGAGAGCATAGACCTGCCAAAAGCTTGATTTGGGTCCAGTAGAAGCTGTTTTCGGTTTCTGACCTACAGAACTGTAAGATAAAAAATTTGTGTAATTTGAAATCGCTTTGATTTGATAGTTTGCTACAGCTGCAATAGGAACATAACACCTGTGTATGTATAGTTGTAGCTATATATACATATAGATGCCAGATAGTGTCTTGTACACATTTATTTATTTGCATTTATATAGTGTTCTTAAAGAACACTTCTCAATATGGAAGATGAAGCCTGACTTACCATTTTATGATGAAACTTTCAATTGAAGTCTAGGTAAATTTGGAAACAAAACTCCTAGGAAGCTGGAAGAAGGAACTGCATAACATTGTCATATTGTTTATTTTATTATTATTATTATGTAATCAAGCATCTGCCTGTATGCAGGGAAAATTTTTTGAGCGGAAGCCATGCTATCCTCAAAGTTTGAGCATGGTAGAAGGAAACTGACAGGCCAACTTCCTGATGGGGGTTGAGGGACCAGTAATAGTGACATCCTGAACTGACATTTATTAAGTCCTTTTTGAATAAAAAGAAAAGGGTGTGGATAGATTTCAGAGTGCTTTTAAAAAATAGTATGCTTGAAAGGCTAGATTCTCAGTCAACAAGTTCTAGTTAGTCTTTTGAGAATGGCGAATTAGTAAGAATGTTTTGCCCTTGAATAAGTTAATCAGCTTCTGCCTTCTCATCTGTAAAATAAGAATGGTAACATCAGTCTCAAAGATAATTGTGAATATAAAATAAAATGATTACTCTGGTATATAACACATGACCCAAAATGTTTGATCCTTTTGCTTCTATATCCTGACAGTGCCTACTTCTATATTGAGTAGACACAATAAAAATGATGTATATAGTTAAGAAAAATAAGCCTCAGTTGGCTGACTTTTAAAGGTGTGTAACTGCTTGAGATTTAATACAATATTCTAAGAGAGTTGAGCATAAGTGATGGGAAGTATTTCAAGTTGAATTCTATCTTTCATTTCAGGAAGTTAGCCGTTTATCTTACCTTCACCTAAATATACATGTTACTTGAGGAGTATATTTTTTTCCAGAAATGAGGAGCATGAAAAATATCGGATCTACCAAATTGTCAAAGGCTCATTCAGTTTTAAGCTCTATTACACCCCATTTTTCATAATGGGATAAACCCTGAGAACAGATACAACTGGCAATAGAGAAACACAATTTTGTACTTCACATAATGTTTGTGAAAAACAATATTTGAGAAATGCTTAGGACACCCCATATTTTCTACTTAAGAGTCATATCTCAAAAAAAAGCATCCTATCTCTCAGAATAAATATTCAGTTATATAATCTCCAGAATTTATAAAATAATATTTATAGAACACCGATGGAAGCCACCACGTTTAAATATCTTTTATAGTCCATCTTTATTTCACAATTAGGAAAACTTTCAAGTAAAAAATCTTGGCTTATTCTATAAAGTGACACTGAAAGTCATGTTATGTACTAATTCTGCTATCCATAATTTATTTACCCATTTATATCTTAGGTTAACCTTTCAATATGTCCTGGATAACTTCACAATTTGCTATTGTGTTTATATGAGAATAAGAAAAAAATAGAATTAGAATCACTGAGAAAAAAAAATAAGAAAAGAAAAAAATAAGAAAATAAATTTATTCATAAATAAATATTTATTAAGGGCCTACCATTTATTATATGCTCATATTAGCTCTTGGCAAACATCATTTGACTAAAATAGACAAAGATCTTTGTCCTCAAGTCCTAAAATTTCAGCAAGGGAAACTGACAGTAAAAAATAAGCATAATTAATAATTTAACTGTGGTGTATTTTTAAAAATTGGAAAAAACTAAAAGAGCAGGTAAAGAATATAGGATTTTGTTCTTGTAGACTGACACAATAAAAAAATTAAAAGTACTTATCAACTTATATCCAGAAATGTTTCCACATATATTATCTTTTTTGATCTCCAAAACTCTGCACTAAATATATCCTTATCAATAAGCATGTTTGAATTAAAAGTTCAAAAACTGAATTAAAATTAAAATAACCTGGCCCAGGACACTCAGTCTGCTATAAACATGTGTTTTTGTTTGTATAACATGACGTTTTGTTACACATTTTGTTGTTGATTTATGTTGGTTATTAGAAGTTTAATATGAAAGAAGGGATAGAAAATGATGGTTTTTGAATACCCTTTTTCTATATATTTATGTTATGAATCCTACCATCCTGGCAAAGGTATCAAGACTCACATTTCCAAATTCATCTGCAGCTGGAGCAGAGTCCTCTGTCACTCAGATATGCCCACATGAGACTTCTCTCCAGCAGAGAATGGCATGAGTAAAGAAACTCAGGACAGGATTTCCTTTTTTTGCAGATGTGAGCAACGATGGTGTTAACTTTTCTGTTAGGCTGCAACACAAGTTCCTAATGGTTACCAGTTTGCAAAATGTATCTGGTGACAGTAGCTCTGCAGTCTAGTCAGCATGGTTCTTTGATGCTCCACAGAAGCAAAGGTGATCGTTGACCCCCGGGTGAGCTCTTGTTGTGTGGCTCTGAAGAGACAGGTGGAAGGGAAGCAGAATCTCAATTTATGTGTTCCTCCTGATGAATCTGCAAGTTCCCAAATAACCAAGGATGACTTCTTTTTCCACTTACATGGGATGCTTTTGGTTATTTAAGAAAGAGGAAGAAAACTTCTGACTCTCTTTCCCTTGTATGAAAGTGGTCCTTTTCCTCCCCCATCCCCCTTAAGGATCCCCACTTGAGGACACGAGTGAGGGAATCTGAATTTATTGTATCTAATCCCATCTCCCAAATCTATCACTGTCCACTTTACACCTGCCTCTTACCATCATATATATCTCTCTCACCTTCCCTTGTTTCCACCAAGGTACCCACCCTGCTCACCAGTTTCTTCAGCCACCTTTGTTCAGTTCTCCAAGAAAGGAAGAGGAAATAGACATTTTACCACTCAATATGCTTCTCACCAGATTCAAGATTATTTTTTAGGACGTTATGGTGTAGCTTCTTCTGTATGAGGTGCTTTTAGGATCCTTAATGTGCCGGTTCTGCTTTGTGTCATCTTTCTTTCAGTCACCAGGCTTTGAGTTACATTCCACAGAAATGAGCCCCATTTCTTCCGTAGTTGTTCATGG
Source organism: Acinonyx jubatus (assembly GCF_027475565.1). NCBI lineage: Eukaryota > Metazoa > Chordata > Mammalia > Carnivora > Felidae > Acinonyx > Acinonyx jubatus. The sequence goes on from NC_069380.1 coordinate 215,307,728, forward strand.
TGAACTGGTTTTGTGATATTCTGCTTTTTATTTTATGTTATTCAACAAATAATTTAACAATGTTTGCTATGTGCCAAAGCTGTTTTCTTTCTGAGGACCTTATCGATATCAACTTATTTAAAATTTATGCAAGTATGATGAGGTAGGTAATATTTTATTTCATTTTGCAAATATCTAGATTGAGATGGAAAAAGGTTAGGTAACTTATCAAAGTCCCTCAGGCAGTACATGGAGAAGCCATAGTCAAAAGCAGAGTGTGACCCAGGGTCTACATTGTTCTTAACTATGTTGCCATTTCCCTCCTTTATCTCATTAGCAATCTGCAAGAAAGAAATAATAATTTAGGTTCATTCTATCTTTACTGCAAAAATTATGTGTATTTTATTTTCCCATATTGATCTTTATCACTTAGGAAATATAGAAATGTTCTGTAATTCTCCATTTTATTCTTTTCTTTGTCCCAGATGTACCTTTTCCCCAGATATAGTAATTATTCTCAAAAGTCATATTAAATCCTGAAGAGTTATATGATTCTCACCTGCTCTGAGTCCATGTCTTGTAACATAGGCTTATCCCAAACTCTAATAAGAACCTGTACAAACTGATTGAAATAAAGCACCTTTATTTCTTAAGAAATAAGAAATAAGCACCTTTATAGCTCTTAAGACAAATGCCTATTTATTGGGGAAGAGTGCATTAATGCATAAATACTGCCACTTACCACTCAAGTAATGGATTTTTTTAGTGTGGTCATTTTCTTTGACACAGATTAATCTAGTTCAAACTCCATCTTGGTTATTTATGTAGGGAAGTTAGGATGCTATGGAGAATTAAGAGCCAAGATGTGTTTTAAAATATCCTCTAAATAAGGAAGATATTCACTTGAAGCAGCTCAGATCTGTACACAGGATTTAATCTTACATGAAATTTCCATCCCATGTTAGCACGTTCTTTTCCCAGTCCAACTTCCAAATTTATTATTTTGCTGGCGGAGACTGATTCCCCATTGGCTCATACGACCTCAGTTTGCCACACTAACAGAACAGCGCACTCAGTTTTAATATAAAACTATAATATGTTTCCAGTATAGTGTGTGCTATAGTTATGTAATACCAATGTAATACTAATAATTATATTTTAATAGAAGAGTATATTGTATATTATTAGAACATATAATTATATATGCCATTATAATTTATATAATTTTAATTTCTAGTATAAACCAAGGTAGGAACCCTCTCTAAAGGAAATTAGCATTCCCTGAATTGTATGGGTCACTTTTTTTTTTTTTTTTTTTTTTTTTTTTTGCTAACTGGTGTTTATCAAAGTGAGGCTCCTGACTTTTCACAGAAACTGGGAGGAGATAAGGCTCTGTATCTTGATGATTACATTTCAGAGGGATAGTTAGTAGGTCCTTACAAAAACAAATACAGAAACAAAAAAAACAGTCCTGAATTGTAAAACTGGCAAACCTCTGGGAGAAGATTTACATTTCAGAGGAGCAGAGAAAAAAATTACAATGGAGACGTTGTGTGTGTTTTTGTTGTTTTGTTTTGTTTTTCATTTTTGTTTGTTTTGTTTCTAAGTAAGTAAGATAAGGGAGGGCAGGGGTCTGTAACCTGGAGGAAATTTGTCTACAATTCAGTCAAGCTTAGGGCACTGTTAAGGCCATTTTACTCAATATATGTGAAAAGCCAGCAAGGCACTTACCTCTCTTCACACAGCAAACCTAGGCACCTCAGGGTGAGGAATGAACATCTGGGAGAAAGAACAGAGGCACTTGAGCTCCGTGTCAAACACAGACTGGTTCTTAGTACATCATGGCTAATTGCTCCAGCAACCCTCTGTCTTGGCCTCTCTTTCACTGCCCATCCCCTGAGTCCTCTGAGGAAGCCTGAGAAGTCTATAACAAGAAATAAATAAATAGATCATTAAAATAGCTGTGAGATAATGAGTGCTTAGAGCAATTCCAAATTGTTGTCACTGTAACAGAGTGAAATAAAAGCCAGGAAAAAAAAGGGTTTGCTCTAGTTCAGTGGGAACAGAAGGCAGCAGCGTTAGAGGAGCAGAGTGCTGGACAATGAGAAGGGTCAAGGATACGATGGAACAGGAAGCCACAATGACGATGGCAAACATCTGAGCAGTAAGCCAAGTAGATTCTTTCTGGAGCAGAGAAGACGAAAAACAAAGCTAATATAGAACTTAACTGGCATGTCAGTGGATTGAAGCCACAGCCATCTCAGAATTTGAGGTTGATCCACATTTGTAACAAATACTTAATGGTGGTCCTTAAAACCTTAGACAATTCCTTAGCTAGTTCTTGAATCACCCTGCTACTACCCTTATTACACCAGACTAGCTAAAGCCAAAGAAATCTGTTACATATATGACTATTCATCATAGATCAGAGATGTTGAAGACTGATCATCTTTTTACTAATACTGTTTTATGCGTTTCACAAAGAATACACACATATGTGTGTGTATATACATACACATATATATGTATATATACATATACATATACATACATATACATACATATATACATGTATACACACACACACACACACACACACACACACACACAATCTTGAGATAGTCAAATAAACTACCCTGATCATGACAGTCTTTGAATGTCTTAGGAACAGAAACATTAAATTGCATGTATTTTAAGCCACAATGAAAAGATCAGGATATGCGTAATGCTAAACTGCATGATATTCCCAATAAATCTTGGCTTTTAGGAGAAGTAATTACTAATGCTCTTCTGAACTTTTGGTACTTGCTATTAACCCAGTAGGAAACTTTAAATTGTAACTTACCCTGAAGTCAACCACTCACAGAAATGAATGCAGTCCTCCTTCTAATAGAAATAATAACATTCTTCTACTCCTTTTGAACTCAAGGGGCTGAGCATTGCATATAAATAGCATGTGTATTGTTTTCATTTAAGTATTCTTTTTTTGCTATATTATTTCATTTAAACCATTGTAAAGTAAAAGAAAAAAGTAGTGGGCATACTGTTTTCATTTTAATTGTTATTTTGTACAAGAACTAAAGGTAGACTAAGTATGATAAGGATCAGCAAAATAGGCATTTGTAAGTTTTTTGTCTAGAACATTTACAAAAGAAACATAAAACTGTGTCTATTCTAAAATAAGACCCACTGGCTAGTCACTGCATCTTCTCACTAGTATCATTTTTCATAGTTTGATGATTAAATACTTTACAGAAGCACAACCATACCAGTCACACTTTTTAGGGGGCGATTTCAAGTACACATTTATATCACTTTCTGACTGGATACTTAGGAGAACACTGAAAAGCTATAATTTGGGGAAAACTGCACTTAGGATTTCAGAAAATAACCAATGATTTCTGATTTAAGAAAAAAATCTTATAAAATCTCACTGAGTGTTGTGTCCACACACATGCACAAGTCTGAATGATTGTACTTCTGCATCTCAAACCAACATCTTCCAAACAACATTGTTACGTGTCTTATTACTTTATTCGTGAAGTAGCTAACATTGACTATATTCTCTGGCATAGTCTCAAATTAATTTTTGGCGTGGGCTCGTAAGAGGAGATTAATGGTTGAATGAGGAACTGAGTATCCTTACAGGGAAGAATCAAAGGATCAAGGCTCAGCTAAGTTGTCTGTTTCATAATTTGAAAATTGTAATGTAGGATTTAGCACTGGAAAGAATGTTGCACTTAGGCAGCTTATATGAAATAAATAGACCCAAGGGAATTTTTATTTGCCTCAATATCTCATTTTCCAACCCTTTATTTGTTCATAGGGATGCACAGGGACAGCAGAAATCTTTCTCAAAGAGTTTTGTATTTAAAGTTAGTGTCAGTTTCTGATATAGGTATGATACTATTCATGATACAATTTGTCTTCTATACTCAAATGGGAGACATTTCACTGAAAGCATATACTATGTCATAAAAAGGAAAAATCTTACATGGAAATGCCAATTTCTTCTCTTTTCTCCCATCCCTATTTAATCAATACTGTGAAATATGTTTTACAGCAACTCTGGGAAAACATCCCCATGTTTCATAGGTACTTGTAAAGAAGTAATAAATTTGCTTAGTGCAATATAAGACATCCTGCGAGAGCTCAATAAGTACTTGTTGACTTTCTGACTAAAATAAAATATACCTTTCTCATGAGAATGCAAGTGTTAAGCAGGTATTGAAAACATTCTAATTGAAATAATTTTAAAAATGTTTTGAATTGGTGGAATTCTACTTTATAGGCAGAAACCTTCATCAAAGTCTTATAGCAGTAAAATTAAGAAACATAAAACATATCAAAAAGACTATACTACATTAGTGGCAGTAGAATAGAGTAGGTTTTACTCCAATAATTGTATTATTAAGAAAAGACTGGTTTTTGAATTAACAGTCTATTATTATTGTGTAAGTGGGATATGGGATTGACTTGAACATTTTTATTCCTACTTATGTGATTTTCACCACCTATTTTATAATTAAAACTTATGTTGCAAATAAGATGCCAAAAAATTGCAACATTATAAACTGTTAACACAATTCTGAATAATCAAATGAAAGGAGAAGAGTATATGCAAAGCTATTAAATAGTGAAACATATGTAGTAAGCAGTGAATGAATATTAGTACTTTTGAAAATGTAAGTCAACGTTATTGAGGTATAATTTACATGTAAAAAACCACAACCATTTTAAGTGTGCCTTTATAACGAGTTTTGATAACTGCATATACTATGGTTTTCACCACCCATAATTAAAATACGGGGCATTTTTATAACTTCTAAAAGTGTCCTCATGCTCTTTTCCCTTAGTTCCAAGTAATGGCTGATATGCCTTCTGACACTGTAGATTAATTTCCAGTTCTACAATGTCATATAAATGTAATTGAACAAAACATGGTTTTGTGCCTGGCTTATTTTGCCCAACATAATATGATCATAAATGCTTTCAAATTTATTGGCAGCTCACTACTTTCTATTGCTGATTAGTATTTCAATATATTGGATTTATTGCAATTTGTCCATTAGCTCATTGATTGGTGCTTGGGTCATTACCAGGTTTGGCTACTGTGGACAAAGTTGCTATGAACTTTCATGTGAGTCTTTGTGTGCCTCTATGTTTTATTTAGTTTGGATAAATATGTGTGAGTTAAATTGCTAGGTCATGTAGTAATTTTATGTTTGATTGTACACATTTTTTTTTTTTGCATTTTCAAATTCTTATATGACATGAGTTTTATTAGAGTTTTTGATATAGGCCTTCCTTAATATAATTTGGCATCAATAGCTAAGAATTAAACATTGTGTTTAGGCTCATTTTAAACACTTAATATTTTGTGTTTCTGGGATTTGGAAATAATAACAGAATATGGGGCTCTTAGGTATGACTAAGTGGAGGAAGGATTGTCTTCCTTGTAATATGGAATGAAAAAATTACTGCTATATTTCTTGTCACTCAGAGGACATTCAAAGGCTTTTCTGGAATATCTTACACTAGAATAATTAAGGGGAACAGATCTGTGTTTACTTAATTTTAAGTGTTTATGAGTAGTGCAGAAGCATATGACATTTAATGCAGTTGAGGAGGTCTTCTACTCTGAACATTCAAATTTGCCATTGAGGGCTCTAACATTTTGTTATCAATGCATCTTCTGTGAAGTCAAGAGGTTATCAGTGGGACACTAAATTTGATCAACAAAAATTTGATCTCCCAAAATGGGAGATGAGCTAAAATATTAAAGACATATTTTTCTTCACCACAATGAGCTTTTCATCAAGCTATGGAGGGTGGAATAAATGGTTAACACCAGAATACTCATATCACCACTGGGCACACATATAACACACACTGGGCAACACACTTATTTGTAACAATTTTTTAAAATTCTATGGAAAGAATTTGTAGAGTTTACAGCATCTTAACTTTTTTTTAAAGGTTATTTATTTTGAGAGAGGGGAGAAAGTGAGAGAGAAAGAGAGAGAGAGAAAGAGAGAATTCCAAGCAGCCTCCTTGCTGTCAGCACAGAGCCCGATGCAGGGCTTGATCTTATGAACTGTGAGATCATGACCTGAGCCAAGATCAACATTGGCAGCTTGACCAACTGAGCCACGCAAGCACCACAAAGCATCTTAACTTTAAAAAACAATGTCTTTAATTTAAAAAGGAAAAACATGTCAACTGTTATGGTTAGGTAAGTGAATCTAAAAATTGTATTTAGTATGTTGGTGCCATGTCTGGGTACATAAACTAAGCATTTTTATTTTTATTTATTTATTTTTTAAATGTTTATTTATTTTTGAGACAAAGAGAGATACAGCATGAATGGGGGAGGGTCAGAGAGAGAGGGAGACACAGAATCTGAGGCAGGCTCCATCCAGGCTCTGAGCTGTCAGCACAGAGCCCGACATGAGGCTCAAACTCACAGACCGTGAGATCATGACCTGAATGAAGTCGGATGCTTAACTGATGGAGCCACTCAGGCGCCCCAAACTAAGCATTTTTAAAAGAAATAATGTTCTCAACACAAGGTCAATTCTAATTTGGATATCTTACTCTCAGTACAATTATATAGTTGATTTTAGGTAATAATGATTAATCTTAAAATTTTCATATGTATGTTTAGATTGATGTTAATTTTATACTCTACTTAAAGCTATATTTGAATTATAAGATGGAAAAGGGTCATATTTGTTTATCTAGTACCAAAAATGAACAAAAAATGTTGGATTAATTAAAACTATATAAAACACATCCTATAAAATATAGTTCAAAATATTCAAGCATAACATGATAATATTAACAGGAAGACTTCCAGCAAAAACAGTTAATTAGCACTGAATCATGATGTTACTATCTTTGTGTGTGTTTCTTTAGTTGTGAACTGTCAATAGGCTATATGTAAATGATGAATAAAGTGTGATAGCCCTGACACATTTTTAGCTTAATCAAGGATGCAACTGGTCTTATCTTTATCATTAATGAAGCAGTAGGAAAATGTTTTCAACTATATTATAAAATATTGCTGTTAATTCATTATTGATAAAGGTTATATTTATGAGTCATTTAAAGTCTAGGTTATACCATACAACAGGGAATTTTGAGGCATTAGCTAGAACTATTTTCATTTAATTTTAAAGTGTACCCATATATTAATTTAAATGAATGAGAATTGCCAATTGTGAAAATGTTGAGTGAAGCACATTTTTAAATTTTACCTACTGCTTTATTTCTGGTAGAAACCAATATTAATAATGCCAATTTGATGTAAATTTTTTTATGTAAAAAAAGTGGTTTTATTAAAACACAAGGACAGGATTCACTGGGCAGAAAGAGCTATCTGATACGTAATTATTTAAACAGTAAAATATTAAGAACCATAAGCAAAGTACATAAATATAAGATATTAATGACTTTTCCTATTTGTCTTCTATGTTTTTTTCTCTGTCTGGTAATTAGCCTAAGTTTAGATCCAAAATATATAAAATATTTTTGGGCATTTTGCAATATCTATCTCAGTTACCTAGTTCACTTTATTCTATTATATCTTCATAAAAGCAGGGCCAATGTTTTCTTTTACTGTAAGAGTAGTTTAACATGCACACTCACTTGACTATCATAAAACATACAAACAAAGAGTTTAAAATATATTTGATTATAATAGGGATGTATACAATTTTGTTTGATCAAAAGTATTTATATGGATACCATAATAAATGGATTGATCCAATCTCAGAGTTTTTATGCCATCCAAAATAGTTACTTTAGTTTGTAAAAGCTAAGCAAATTAGCATTGCCCTTGTTTTCTTTCAAATATTTTCATTTATTTTCTACACCAATAACAGACATACATAAACACAAATTCACACACACACACACACACACACACACATACTATTTCCCACAGGACAAGGTTTGTGGCATCAACTTATAAACTCTAATATCCACCAAACAATACTCTGAAATTATGTTTGCATATATACATGTATGTGTATTTATATGTGTGTATATGAAGAGATGTGAGAAGTTGGAATGGGATAATTAAGTTTATAGAGGAGGATAAATTTAATCAAAATTGAGATTCAAAATGTGTTTAAAATGAATTTTGTAAATATTATTAAATAATCTATACAAAGAATCAGACAAATAACAATTATATAATTGATTTTGCATACTTATTTGTATAAATACATTGCATAGTTTCATAATTTGATTCAAAATAATTCATTATATGTCTCTCATTTTAAAAAAATAGGAAATAACAAAGTAAAAGATAGAATTCATTCAACTAAAATTTACTGATATTTTAAAATAAAGTTAAAGTATACAGTACTATTCTCAAAGATCTAACAGATATTTGAAGAAATAGATATTAAATAATGCATTACATAATATTTCAAATGTTAGGAAAAATTCTAGATGCCAACTCCTATTATCTGGCACTTTTTAACCCATTCCTTAAAGGCTCCAACTCATCCTGGAAACTGATGGTACATAGAAAAGACTGATTTAATTTTTTTCCCTGTCATTCCATCAGAATGGTGTGCAGTAGGAAATCCAGTTGTTATATACTTATGAAAGCTTATTTCTTCCTCTAAGGTCAGGAACAAGACAGGAATGTCCACTCTCACCATTGTTATTTAACATAGTACTGGAAGTCTTAGCCTCAGCAATCAGAGAACAAAGAGAAATAAAAGGCATCCAAATCAACAAGGAAGAAGTCAAACTTTCACTATCTGTAGATGACATGATACTCTTTGTAGAAAACCCAAAGTCTCGACCAAAAAATTACTAGAACTTATACATGAATTCAGTGAAGTCACAATATATAAAATCAACATATAGAAATCTGTTGCATTTATATACACCAATAATGAAGCAGCAGAAAGAGAAATCAGGGAAATGACCCCATTGACAATTGCACCAAAAACCATAAGATGCCTAGGAATGAACCTAACCAAAGAGGTAAAAGATCTGTACTCTGAAAACTATAGAACACTTTTGAAAGAAATGGAAGAGGACACAAAGAAATGTAAAAGCATTCCATGTTCATGGAATCAAAGAACAAATATTGTTAAAATATATTCACTACCCAAAGTAATCTACACATTTAATGTAATCCCTCTCAAAATACCACCAGCATTTTTCAGAGCTAGAACAGACAATTCTAAAATTTGTTTGGAACCACAAAAGGCTCCAAATAGCCAAAGCCATCTTGAAAAAGAAAAGCAGAGCTGGAGGCATCGCAATTCCAGACTTCAAGCTATATTACAAAGCTGTAGTCATCAAGACAGTATGGTATTGGCACAAACACAGACGTATAGATCAATGGAACAGAATAGAGAGCCCAGAAATAGATCTACAACTCTATGGTCAACTAAACTTCAAAAAGCAAGAAAGAATATCCAGTGGAAAAAAAAAAAAAACAATCTCTTCAACAAATGGTACTGGGAAAACTAGACAGTAACATGCAGAAGAATGAAACTGGACTACTTTCTTATACCATACACAAAAAGAATGGATGAAAGGCCTAAATGTGAGGCAGAAGACCATCAGAATCCTAGAGGAGAACACAGGCAGCAACCTCTTTGACATGGGCCAAGGTAACTTCTTACTAGACACATTGCCAAAGACAAGGGAAACAAATGTAAAAATGAAATACTGGGACTTCACAAAGATAAAAACCTTCTGCACAATGAAGGAAACAATCAACAAAACTAAAAGGCAGCCTATGATTTGGGAAAAGATATTTGCAAATGACATATCTGATGAAGGGCTAGTTTCCAAAATCTGTAAAGAATTTATCAAACTTAGCACCCAAAAAAACAATCTGGTTAAGAAATGGGCAGGAACATGAATAGACATGTTTCCAAAGAAGACATCCAGACGGCTAACAGACACATGAAAAGATGCTCAACATCATCCATCATGAGTGAAATGTAAATCAAAACCACAATGATATATCACTTCAAACCTGTAAGAATGGCTAAACTTAACAATACAAGAAACAACAGATGGTGAAAATGTGGAGAAAAGGGAAACCTCTTACACTGTTGCTGGGAATGCAAACTGATGCAGCCACTCTGGAAAACAGTATGGAGGTTCCGCAAAAAGTTAAAAATAGAAATACCCATGGCCCAGCAATAGCACTACTAGATATTTACCCAAAGGATACAAAAAAATATTGATTTGAAGGTGCACATGCACGCCAATGTTTGTAGCAGTATTATCAACGGTGGCCAAATTATGGAAAGACCCCAAGTGTTCAGTGTCCATCAACTAATGAATATACACACACACACACACACACACACACATACATATGTATGGTATATATATATGTATATATATACATATATACACATATATACACATGTGTATGTATACACAAACACCTACATATGAATATTACTCAGCCATCAAAAAGAATAAAATCTTGTCAATTACACCAACATGAATGGAGCTAGAATGTATTACGCTAAGTAAAATTTCAGAGAAAGACAAATACCATATGGCTTTACTTCACTCATGTCTGAACTTTAAGAAATAAAACAGATGAACGTAGAGGAAGGGGAAAAAAAGAGAAGGAGGCAAACCATAAGCGACTCTTAACTATAGACAACAAACTGAGGGTTACTAGAGGGGAGGTGGATGGTGGTAGGTTAAATGGGTGATGTTTATTAAGGAGGGCACTTGTGATGAGCACTGGGTTTTATATGTAAGTAATGAATTACTAAATTCTACTCCTGAAACCAATATTACACTATATGTTAACTAACTAGAATTTAAATAACAATTTTAAAAAAATAGAAAAAAGCTTATTTCTTGCAAATCTCAATTGGAAGGCTGAGATCTACTCCCAATTCATGTGGGGACTTAGCAAATCACAGTTAAAAATTTCTAGAATCACAGATACGCACAAAGAGCTTATTAACAACATCTAGAATTATAATCAGTTGCTTTTGAGGGAGCAATCAAGAGCCTTTTTCATAACAGATGTAGAGTATAAGGTTGTAATAAATTACAGCCATTGTGAGGAGACCAGGGGACCACTCTGAGACTGAGTTGACAATAATTGTGATCTAATAAATGCATGTTTTTTTTTAAATTTTTAAATGTTTATTGATTTTTCAGAGACAGACCATGAGTGGGGGAGGGGCAGAGAGAGAGAGAGAGAGAGAGGGAGACACAGAATCAGCACAGAGCCTCTCATGGGGCTTAAACTCATGAAATGCGAGATCAAGATCTTGAGCCTAAGTGAGACACTTAACTGACTGAGCCACCCAGGCGCCCCATGAATGCATGCTTTAAAAATCTCTGGGTGAGAACAGTGTGGCTGGGAAAGAAAGAAAGAGAGAGAAAGAGAGAGGAGGGAAGGAGGGAGGGTGGGGGGGAGGGAGGGAAGGAGGGAGGGTGGGGGGGGGGGAGGGAGGGGGGAAGGAAGGAAGGAAGAGAGAGAAGGAAAGACAGAAAGAGAGAGAGAGGGAGCGAGGGAAGAAGGGCAGAAGAAAGGAAGGAAGGGAGGAAGAAAGAAAAAGAAAAGGAGAGAAAAAGCAAGTTGTTTAGATTTGTTAATAAGAATATATTTTCTAGTTATCTCAGTAAATTATCTGAAAAGAGAAGGCATAGGATTAGTTTTTTTAAGACCCCTCCTTTGGAATTAGAGTTTTACTGCTGAGTAAAGATCTCCCTAGATGAATAGGGCACAGGTCAAGCTCAAGCTTGACAAGCGCAGATGGAATTTACAAATCTAGAGTGGCCCTTTTGCATATTCAACCTAGCTGTCTATGCGAGGTAATACATGTTGGAATCCTTTCTCCAGTTATTTTACAACACAATATTTCAAAAGCTATATTACAACACAATTGTGTTGGGATTTCACCAGGAATATATGTCCATTAGTACTCTGTAGTATGGATACATGAAAGTGGACTATGCCTTGGAGAAGACTAAAATCTAGAAGAGTAGCAAGTTCAAAGAGATGTGTGCCCTGCCTCTGGTTAGTAGGGGAAATGATGGCTTTAATTCTAAGTTATCTATTATGTGTTTAGGAAAAAACTTTCCCTCTTTTTTTGAGAGTTCATGCTAAACTATGCCCATTAAAGAGCCGCCAGGTCTGCAAAGGTCAAAACTAAGGAAAACTTAACTGAGAAGGAGTAAGGCTAAGTAGTCTTGGAAATCAGACAACTAAAATTGTTTGCTGCCATTCTAGCTAGGCAAACATAAGTGATCAATCAGCACCCATTTCCATTCTCCAGGCAGACATTGTGGTCTAGAAGAAATGAGAAAGGGACAAGAAATTCCATCTTGTGATTGATTACATTAGGTAGGTACTGTTCACATAGTAGTTTTCTGCTTGATCTGTTCCCCACCTTGGACATACATGAACAGAGGACATCTTGTTTGTTAAATCCAGAGACTAAATGCAGAATAATGTTTCAGAAGAGAAATTATGTATGGCTGGGATAATGGATTAGGGAACCAGATGCTTATATGTAAAAATCTAAAAACTGAACAAGCCAGTTGTTCAAGTATTTTCCTATTTTTCACCTACTAGTCACTTGCTATGGAGCTCATCTATTTTGGAGAATGATTACACCTGGGCTAAGGGTAATCTCAGTGAGAAATAAGATAACATAAATATAGAAGGATATAGATATTTAGCCAATATATAAGTTCATTCTTCAAACACTTAGAGACCATAAGGAAAAAAATATGTACCTTTGTAGAATGACACTGCTTTGTGTTTAAGCACTACTGTTTGGAAGGATACATTAAATTTCTCTATGGAAGGAAGACACAATGAAAAGTAATTCAACTTTATTTGCTAGATAGAAAGGTTTGTTGTGAGGGACTGTGTCTGGCATACTACATTGAGATTTGACTACTTTCCCATTGACTCCTTCTCCCTCTTCCACGGAAACATTTTGTTTCCTGTGCGCACAGTTCACAACATAAATGAGCAGAAGGCAAATACAACTTTGATGCCAAACACAGACTTATCTAACATCATTTGCGCCATGCAAGAGAAAATTGCCAGAGAAAAAACATACTGCTCAAACCCTAGACAGGAAAAGCATATTCCTAGACAGAAAATAGACGTCTGCCTGGGCTGGATGGAAGAAAAGGGAGAGAAGTCTATGAAATTTAAAAGTAGAGAAAATTTCCTCTCCTTTTTCAGGCAGGGGAAAAGAAAAAAAAACATAGAAAGAGGACGATGAGGTGCATCTAGATGGAGAGAACCATGCTTAACATTTGAAAATATTTCCCATACACAAATTAGAGACATGATAAAATAGAACATCTTCTGAATCTGAATTATGTGAGCATAAGAAATTCTTAGGTGTTACAAAGAAAGAAACCTTCTGGCTGGTGGGTTTTTTTTTAAACTTTTGTTTGTTTTTTGGCAAGTGTATTATAAGAAAGGTTTTATAAAGAAATAGAACCTGAAATAGGTAAGTAACCAACATTTTGTTTTGGTAGAAAAAAAAGTTACAGCAATCTATACAGGAATATATTTTTGATTTCATTTTTAGCATGGAGAACATGCATAGAATGTAAAATATAAATAAATACTCTTGACTGCTTTGGGAAGAACATCTATCGTGAATACAATGATCCTGACAGTGGATAAGCTTGGGCTCTAGATTTAAAGTGTGGATGAATTTCTGTATACACTTATGTGTCTCTGGGGAAGTCATTGAACTTTTTAAATCCTCTCTGTTCTCATTTATATAATGGGGATAATAATCTTATCTACTAAATAGAAGGCAGAATAACTCAAGCAATAGCTTTCAAATATGTAATATGTAATAAGCAACCAACACATTGTTTTTTTATTTTTTTTGAAACATTCGTTTTTTTAAAAACACATTAGTTTTTACTTTTAATTTTTTTATGATGAAATTTCCTGGATTTTTAGTTTAAACATTCTATCGGTAATAAGGAATAACAAAAAAGTTTTCAATCTAGCAAATGAAATTACCAAGTTGCTCGCCAGTGAAAAATTTCTTAGCTCTAAGAAGTGTGAAATTGAATGGAGAATGGATGATATAGTCAGAAAAATCAGTTTATGGCTTTAAAAACATGAATTGCACATTGTTCATACTAATAAATTATTAGATAATATCCTGACTATGACTGTAGGAAAAACTATGGAAATGTTGAAAAAAGATACTCACTATCAAGGCACCTGGCTGATTCAAACAGTGCAGCGTATGACTCTTGATCTCACAGTCGTAAGTTTAAGCCTCACATTGGGCATGGAACCTACTTAAAAATAGAAAATAAAAGATACTTACTATTTTTTCTTTTTTTTTTTTTAACTCTTATTTAGTTTTGAGAGAGAGAGAGAGAGACAGACAGACAGACAGACAGAGCATGAGCAGGAAAGGGGCAGAGAGAGAGGAAGACACGGAATCCAAAGCAGGCTCCAGGCTCTGAGCTGTCAGCATAAGCCCCAGGGAAGCTCGAACTCATGAACCATGAGATCATGACCTGTGCCTAAGGTGGCTGCTTAACCTACTGAGCCACCCAGGTGCCCTGATACTTGCTATCTTATAACGGGAACATTGCCATTTGATTTTTAAATCTATTTTATAAATAAAAACCTCAGGATAACTCAATATTTTTGGACAGTATATATTTACCAGTATTTTATAACTGTATAAAAATATGTAAAATTGTGTTTAAAATATTTAAGTTAATGTTCCTTGGTCAGTTCTGAAAATTTAACTACACTTTGTATCAGAAACATGCTGAGTGACCATATAATGAACATCAGATATGCAAATTTGCCTTGAAATTATGTAATTTACTTTTTAATAACTCATTGTTTAAGATGACAGTACAGAGGTGCCTGGTCTGCTCAAGCAGAAGAGCATGTGACCCTTGATTTTGGGGTTGTGGGTTCGAGCCCCATGTTGGGGGGAGATTACTAAAAAATGAATTAGAAATTACAATGTATAATTACCAACTCATGTTATCTTTTCATATATAATTATATATAAAGCAATCTTGGATAATATACATCTTAAGCAGTTAATCTAGAAGTGATTTCACTGTATCTTCTTTCCTAAATCACATACTTACAAGTGTTTTTTAACACTTTTTCATTTTTACCCATCGAAACATTTTGAAATTGACAAATGAAACATTTGTCGATTAATTTAAAATTTATTTCAGATAATTTTACCATCTTAACAGCATAGTGCACAATCTGAAATGTTAAATCAACACAATCTGAGTTGTTTTAATCCAATCTAAGATTGAAGTAACTATTGTGCTTCTCAAATATGAATCTTTTCATTTCAGAAAAGGATAAAATATCACAGAAAACAAAAATCTGAAGCTTCTTATTGACTTATTGGGGGGGGATACCATTAGTTTATTATAAAAGAGAGATATGCAAATTATCTACATGATGAATAATTTCACAGCTTCAGTGGAATGGGCAGCTTTCACGTGATGCCAGTTCAGTAATGGTTTATTTCAGTCCACATACTTTCTGAGAATGTCACTGTCTCTACATAAGAAATAATCCTTGTCAACCAGAACTACTTTGGTGTCTCCACATTCTGGGAGAAGAACTTTATCTATTTCCAACTTTCATGCTAACTGGTTGAAGTTCTCCACCTTTTCCTTTAGAGCCCAATCCAACAGCTAACTGCTAGTGCTTGCAATAGTTTTCCTTAAGATTTTTCTGGAAGCTTGATGCCTCCTTTGGTTACTGTTAAGCTGCACTCTTTACAACTAAAACTCAGTCAAGGAGGGGAAGAAACTTTTGAAAGGCCTGTCCTGCCATAACTCTGGCCGCCACAGTTCATACTCTGCTCTCAAGCTGCTGCAGCCACAGGAAGACCTACAGTTTCACCCTTGGACCATGTGAACCTGAAGCTTTTTAATACAGAATGAAATTAGGCATCATAAATTGGACTTTTGAAGACCATTTTAGAAATTACAGATAGCAAATTGAAGGCAAGTCAATTTACCCTCAAAGCGCTAAATGCAAGTATTGTTAATGAAAATATAGATATCTGCCAACACTAAATAAGATGGAGTTATATATAAATGACACACAGATAGTATGCAAAATAGTACGTACTATTTGTTCTCAATGATTTCATTTATATAAAGTTCAAATTTTGACAAACCTAATCTATAATCGAGAAGTCAGGGTTATTAAACTACTCTTTGATATGAGTGTTGGATGTCTGCAAGTATTTTTCTTTTTACCTGTTGACTCTTTTGTTAGGTGTTAGTACCAGGAAGGTGGCACTGAAGGAAGACTGGACAGCAGGGGGACAGAGAAACGATTTTCTCCATTTTTTTTCTTTGCTTTCTAACGGACTTAGCACAGAAATGGCTCTTTACTCAAGCAGTGGTTGCTTTTTTCCTAGCACTTCCAGAAATAGCATCATTGCGTGTGTGTGTGTGTGTGTGTGTGTGTGTGTGTGTGATTATAAATACTGACAGGTCCTAAGATCTGCATTCACCAAACTGGAGACCCAGGAAACCTATAGAGTATTTCCAGTGCAAATCCAAAGACCTGAGGCTTTCCACTATAAGCCAATGGTGGTTCCAGTCCATAAGCCTGTAGACTAGAAACCCAGGAAAAATTGATGTCTCAGCTCAAGGCAGTCAGACAGGAGTTCCCTCTCATTCAGCCTTTTTGTTCTGTTCAGATGTTTAATTAATTCCATGAGGCCCACCCACAATCTGCTGTACTCAGCTCATCAATGTAATGTTAAACTCATTCAAAAACATCCTCACAAAAACATCCAGAAAAATATTGAACTAAACATCTGGGCATGCCATGGCCCAGTAAAGTTGACACGTAAAATTAAGCACTACATCCATTCTTTAAGTTTCTACATAGTAATAACCAAAAGCTTTCTCCTTTGTCACTCCACGTAGTAATTTCTTCCTGAAGTTACTATTTCAGTGTTCCCTCATGTGCCTGTTTCAGATTTCATTTCTCCAATAACTCATATTAAATCCACATATTAACCTCTCTGGTTTGACATAATTAACTTAGATTTTGCTTTTCTGATGAGACGTGGCTGGCTCATCCTATGGTTCAAAGAGTGGTCCCAGAAAACAGGCCCTTAAAAATGAGATCCAGGAATTCATTTACATGTGATCCTTGGACTTGATATCAGTAACAGCTAATGAGAAATGGGATAATAGCAATTAGTGACATATAGTAGTAGCATTATGAATAATTAATTCTGAAGCATGAGTCTTGATGATCAAAGAACTCCTGCACTTGCCCGTTCTGGTAAGAATAATGAGTACCAGGACTGTGAGATGCAGTGGCTTTTCCTGACCATCCTGGAAAGCTTACAAGTCAGGACAGTGGCTGTCCAGAGGACTGTAATTGGGAGAGGATATCAAGAGAATTGTTTAGATTTTTACAATGGTCATTTCCTTAATCTGATTAACAGATAAAAATATTTATTCCCTTTGTGAAAATGAATCAAGGAGTAAAATTGCTTATGAATTTTTCTTTATGTGTTTCATATTTCAATAACATATCCAAAGAAAATAAGACATAAGACTATGATGAAAAGGGATGAAAAGCTGACCATGATCATGTTGAGGACAATTTGAGTATAAAGAAGAATCATGGCAGTAATGTATTATAACAAACTGAATTAACTAAAAAATTACTTGAATCCATAAGGAGAAAAAGAAACAAAAGTGAAGAAAGTTTCTTTTTTGTAGTGATGTGACAGTTTACAAACGTATAATTGATAGTCTTTAAAAATCATCAGTTATTAAAGATTCAGACAAAGATACTCAAGAGATACTAAAAATCATTGCGTGAATGAATGTTTGTTAAAGAAAAGATTCTTTACATGATCTTAAAGAATAATCCTACAGTTTACTTCTTAATTACAAATGGAAAAATATACTCTAATAATAATGAAATCTGTCAGTCTCTTCCTTAACTAAATGTTCAATTTTCCATCACAAATGTGGGACACCCTCGTATGCATGTTGGATAGAAGGAGTTCAACAGCATCATCTATTTAATATGATTTTTAGAAATTATTGGCAGAATCTAGTGAAAAGAAAATAGATAATTCACAATGCAGGACACGTTTTCAGTGTAACTGGTGTGTACTTTTCAAAAGTCATGAAGAATAGAGAGGAGCAATGGTGATGATGTAGCTTGGGCAAGATAAAAGAGACTTCACAGAAACATGCTGTATAAGAATCTGGACGGAAAAATTAGAAGATAAAAAGGGAATTGTGGAGCTAGCCAAGGAAAATAGGGAGGTCTATTTGTTTGGTTATATTTTTATGTCGCTTGATTTTTGTAGGTAATTTATAGTAACTTTATTATGGCTACATAGACCTGATGGCCTTTTCCTGAGACATACATGGATGGAATTTCCTCCCATCTGCAGTGATTTGGCAAAAGGAAAGATAAAGAGAGGAGGGACAGGTGTGGCGAGATACTAACATTTGATGCATCTGTTTGAAGGGTGTATAGGTGTTAACTGTGCATTTGAAATTTAATAAAATAAAATAAATAATTTAAGAAAAAATATACACACTTATTTTCCTCCTCAGAACTTTTTAAAAATGTTTTTAAGTTTATTTATTTATTTTGAGAGAGACAGAGACAGTGTGAGTGGTGGAGGGGCAGAGAGAGAGAATCCCAAGCAAGCTCTGTGCTTCCAGCGCAGAGTCTGACACAGGGCTCGAACTCACAAAACCGTGAGATCATGACCTGAACCAAAACCAGTTTACAAATGTATAACTGATAGTGATAAATACAATGATTAACTGGCTTAGCATTTTTGTATCTCTACCAATATTAAGTTAATACATGAGTTCTAGATTTATATAAAGCTTAAATTTCATGGAAGAAAATATGAGAATGAAACACTTTTCAAGTTCTCAACTGAATATATAAATTGAGAACTTAAATTATATATTTATTATTCTGAAAATACTAAAGCTATTAAACAACATTTTAAGAAGTGACTCATGTCTAAAATTAAATTTTCACATATGACAGTGTCACATACAAAGAAACAGAATAAAAAATAAAATTATTATGGTGGACATCTTTCTTTGTGAATAAAGTTAAATGTTTATTAAAAATAATTTTGCTCTGGTTAGAATGTAGTAAGTTATAAGTGACCGTCACTCCTACTATAACAATACGATCAAGCCAAATAAATTATAAAGTCATAGCTTTCTCTTCCCTGTCAGAGCACGAAGCATTTACAAAATCTAAACAAAACAAATTCTAGAAAAAGAATTGCCCTTTATCAGAGATAATATTCCCTTAGTTACTTATCCCAGAAATCTTCTATTCTGGATGCAGAACAGAATGGGAACACATGGGAAAAGAAAAAGAAAAGGGAGAAAAACAACCGATTTTAAGGGCTATGTGTCGGTGTATAGGCCAGCATGATGAATTAGAGCCCTAAGGATTCCCAGCCATGGAGTGAGTGTCTTCCAACTTGGCAACACTTTCCCTGATGGTCTTCACCAAGTAAATATGAAGAGAATGCCAATAGGTGGGCACCAGGAACCAGAGCTGACACAGTTCTCCATAAAGTGGCATAAGGCACTCCAGCATCTAAGGCAACAGCCTAAGTGTCAGGACAAGGCAGAAGAGCCGGGAAGCACTTTCAAAGCACCAATGGCTGGCACTGAGTGCCAGGCAGCAGCCTGATGAAGGCCATGAACAGGCGAGTGTCATGAAGAGAGGACATATGAGACAGTTAAAAATTGAGCAGAGCAGAGAGCATAGAAAACACCCACACCGAAAAATCTAGAAGTAGGTTGAAAATCAAAAAGAATCTCCCACAGTAGAGATGAATTTTATCAGAGCTATAAATCCAAGTGAGATACTCAGATCCCATTCCTATGAAAGGGCAGGTACTGATCATGGTCTCAAAATATTTGAAGTGAGTGGTGAAGTAAATTAACAAAACTTGTGTAAAAAAAAAAAGTCAAATGCAGCTAAGCTACTGACTAGATGTCAGTCATATAATCTAGCAGCCTGATAGAATATGGGGTATGTTCTGGAAATCACATTTTTTGTGTCAACCTCCACCATTTGTTCTTTTTAAAGACAGTAATCTACATACAATTAACATTGTGAAATTCCAAAGTAACACAAACATATGCCCATATTCAAGAGAGAAAAGTTCAAAAGAAGATTTTGAAATAATCAGAAAAAAAAACTTTAAATAAGTCTGAAAAATATTAGATAAAAAGTATGGAAAAAGTTGATACATAAACAGATGGCAATTTTCAATGTAGAAATGGAGACTATTAAAAGAAACAAATGAAAAGGCTAGAACTAACAAATATAATAATGTTAAAAACCCATTATTGAAATTCAGAATGAGACACAACTGAAAAAAAAAGAATCAGTCAACTTAAAGCCAATCTATAAATTATGTCAAAGATGAAGAGTAAAAACAATAAAATTAAAGAGAATACTCAAGATCTGTGGAAAACATCAAATGTTCTAGCATTCATTTAATTTGAGTCCCAAGGGAGCAGAAAGAAATTGGACCCAAGACATATTTAAGAAAAGAGTGGCCAAGAATTTTCCCAAAGTGTTATAATGACTCAACTCAAAAATTTAGGAAGTTCAGTCTGTCCAAAACAGGATAAACACAAAGAAAATCAAACGACTCATCACAGTCAAAGGTCTGTGCACTAAATACAAAGAAGAAATAACAGAAAATATTGGGGAAGGACATATTGCAAATAAATAAGTAAACAAAAATGATGCTTAAAGTTTTATCAGAAAAAAAAATCTGAGAAAGAAGACATTGGAATTATATCTTTATAGTGCTGGGGGCAGAACAGAATTCTTTTATTTTTCTTTTTTTAATTCCAGTTAGTATACAGTGTTATATTAGTTTCAGGTGTACAATATAGTGATTCAATAATTCCATACATCATCCTGTGCTCATCACGGTAAGTGCCCTCCTTAATCTCCATCACTCGCTTAAACCATCCTCCCACCCAGTTCCCCTCTGGTAACCATCAGTTTGTTGTCTTTTGTTAAGAGTCTGTTTCTTGGTTTCTCTTTTTCTTTGCTCTTTTGTTTCTTAAAGTCCACGTATGAGTGAAGTCATATGGTATTTGTCTTTCACTGACTGATTTCACTTAGCAGAGTGCACTCTAGTTCTATCCATGTCATTACAAATGGCAAGGCTTCATCCCTTTTTATGGTTGAAAAATATTCCATTGCATATATCTACCACATCTTCTTTAACTATTCATCGATTGATGGACACTTGGGCTGCATCCATATATTTATGTTTTATTTATTATGTAAATAATGCTGCTATAAACATAGGAATGCATGTATCCCTTTGGACTAGTATTTTTATGTTCTTTGGGTAAATACCCAGTAGTGTCACTGCTGGATCATAGGGTAGTTCTATTTTTTTTTTTTTTAATGTTTGTATTTATTTTTGAAGGAGAGAGTGAGACAGAGCATGAGCGGGGGAGGAACAGAGAGAGGAGACACACAGGCTCCAGGCTCTGAGCTGTCAGCACAGAGCCCAATGTGGGGCTCGAACCCACAAACTGTGAGATCATGACCTGAGGTGAAGTCGGACACTTAACCGACTGAGCCACCCAGGCGCCCCATAGGGTAGTTCTAATTTTAACATTTTGAGGAAACTCCATGCTACTTTCACAGTAGCTGTGCCTGTTTGTATTCTCCCCAACAATACATAAATACACCTAGAATTCTTTATCTTAGAACATCATTTTTAAAATGAAGCAAAATAAATACATTAAAATAAATTTTAAAAATCTACTTTAGTTGTCTCAGGAGAACTGTGCAACAATCAATGATGAAAATTTCTCTATTCTGAAGTTAAATGACACCAGATGGAAGTCCAAATGTGTAGGAGGAAATAAAGATTAAAATAAAAGGTAAATATGTAAATACATGAATGAGCATAGCTAATCTGCTCATCAAAAGACACCATAAGAAAAACGAATGTATAAGCCACACACTGGAAGAAAATATTCATTGTAGGTTTATCTGAAAAAACACTTATTTCTGAGATATAAAGAACTTTTAGAAATCAGTATTTAGAAGACAGCCATTGAATTTAATAAATAAATAAGTAAATAGGTAAACAGTGCAAAACTTGAGCAGATGTCACTAAAAAAACATATACAAATGTTGAAAAAGCACATGAAAAATTATGAATATCATTAGTTATCAAGGACATGCAAACTGAACCACAATGGATCATGCTTTCCTACCACTAGAACAACTACTATTAAGCAAACTATTATAATGCAAAATGTTGGAGAGGATGTAGAACAAGTTAACTTCTTATATATTGTTAATGGATGTGTGAAAAAGGAAATGTAGTTTAAAAAGACAATGTACTTATATGTTCTGACGAAGGAACAAAAAACCCAATTTTTACTCAGTCTTATTCATAGTAGACCAAAAGAGGAAATGGTTAAAATTCCAACAACTGGGGATGATAAAAATTCTAGCATTTTCATAGAATGTAATGCTACTTAGGTATAGCAAAATATCAACTACTGCTACATATTATAACACTGATGAATTCCAAATACATGTTATCTTGAAAACATGTTGAACACAAGAAAACCCAAACCTGCATCATATATGTATTAGTTATCTATTGTTGCTTATCAAATTACAGGAATACCTAGTGGCCTAAAACAACAATTTCTTATTTCACAGTTTGTGTGGGTCAGGAATCTGAGCACAACTTAACTAGGTACCTCTGACTTCAAGTTCCCAGGTTTGCAGTCAGTATTGACTGGGGATGTGGCATCTGAAGGCTCAATAAGGGGAGGATCTGTTTTCAAACTCACTCATGTGGATGTTGGGGGGAGTTGTTTCCTGCTGAAGTATTGGATTGTGAGTCTTCCTTCAGTTCCTTGCTCTGTGGAGCTTGGTGGAGGCTGACTTTCTAGGGAGGTAGCGAGAGCTCCCAATGTAGAAGACACAGTGTCTTTGTAACTTAATGTTAGAAGTAACCTTCTTTTGACATATTCCAGTCACTAGGAAGCAAATTACAAAGTCCAGCCTACACCAAGGGGAGGGAAATACCTCAGGGCATGAAGATCAGGAAGTGGGAATTATTAGTGGTCATGTTAGAGACTGTCTACTACACCTATGATTCCATTTATATAAAATAAATGGACAAGCAAACTGATTCATGCTGACTAAAATCAGTAAATGGTAATGTTCAATGAATGGCAGGCAAAGTTTAGCCAGAAAGAAGAATGAAGGAATTTTCTGGATTACAGAAATGATCTCCATCTTGGGGGTAATAATAGGGTATTTTCAATTTTTAAAATTTAGTACATTGGTGAACCTGAAATATTACATATATATAATATTTTAGTATTATAATTATAACATATATAATCTATAATAATATGCATATAAATATTATATCATATGTAATGTATACATATTTCCTTTTATCATTTATACTTTAATAAATTATGAAAACAAAAACAGTACAATTAAAAATTTGAACTATTTGAATATTGTAGAACTAATAAAATCGAAATTATTTAGATGATAAGAAACGTCAATATATTACGTTTAATTTTCTGCAAAAAGTATCTACCAATTTTTTGTTGAAACATACTTTTATCACAACATATTTTTTCTAAACAGAAATATTCACTTGGATTCTAGTCTCATCAAGAATGTATAATAAGAATTTCTGTTAAAAGAATGTGCAGCAATATTTGGCATATATTGCTAGATCATAAATTTGTTTTTTAGCCTAAATGTGCATAAAGGTGGTATTCACTGCATGTTTATGTATGTATGGATGTATATATGTATCTGTCACAAAATTCCAAATTACATATAAAAGTGTAAGTAAATATACATATTAATAATGTAGCTTTCCTGTTCTTGCCTCATATGTACTTTCTGTTCTCAGCTCATTGCAAAACTTCCCTTCCTATCAACCACATGTGAGTTTGTGATTTTTTTCCTGATTACCTTTTGTTACCTAACAAATGACCCTGATTTAAGGTATAAAGCACCGTTTGATTATGGCCATGGTTTCTCTGCATCGGGATTTAGAGGGGACACAGTAGGGACAGCTTGTTCTTGCTCCACAAAGACTGGGTCCTCATCTGAGAAGACTCTAAAACCTGACAGGGACACAAATGATGCGGCTGAAATTAACTGAAGTTTTTTTTCTTTTTCTTTAATATGTCTGATGACAGGGCTGGGATTACTCTTAGGCTGAACTCAGCTGGGACTGTTGATCAGAGTACCTACATGAGGTTTTTTTTTTGGTGGCTTGGAATTTCATAGCCTGAAATGGGGGCCAGTAAGGGATCATCTGGAAGGCCCATTAAAAGGGACTATTCTTTCTTTTTTTTAATATTTAGTTTTGAGGGAGAGAGAGACAGAGAGAGAGAGAGAGAGAGATAGGGCATGAGTGAGAGAGGTGCAGAGAAGGGGACACAGAATCTGAAGCAGGCTCCAGGCTCTGAGCTGTCGGCACAGAGCCCAATGTGGGGCTTGAACTCACAGACTGGGAGATCATGACCTGAGATGAGGTCGGACGCCCGACCAACTGAGTCACCCCAGTTCCCCACAGAGGGACCATTCCAAAAGGGACCAAGATGAAGCTGGAGGGCCTTTTGTAATCTTTCTTTGGATGTCATAGCATTATTGCTCCTGCTACACTGTATTAATCAAAACAGTCAGAAGCTTACTTCAAGAGGAGTTGACAAAGACTCCAACTCTATGAGAAAAGAGGCAAATAAGTCATAACTTTTTTTTTCTGCTGCTACTACCTCATATGCTACTACATACCTCATGCTTACATATCACACCCAGGGTTGTTAGGCAGTTAGTTAGGCAGGAGGGAGGACAGATAAAGCAGGTGCTGGCCACACCCTCAGTGCTACCCCTGAGGAGATGCCTTACAAACTTTCATTTCCAGAACATTTCAAGGTAAAGGACTGTCCCAGGTGATTCAAAAAATAACCTCCTCTTACCCCACCTGAACATATACCAGCCCTGAGGGCATCCATTGGCTTCAATTAATCTAACTGATACAGAGGCATGAATACTACTCTGAGGAACACTGGCAGATGGATTTTACTCAGATGCCACCCTGCAGAGGATACAAATACTTCCTCATGCAGTTGAGACCTTCATAGGATGGATAGAGGCATACCCCACACAGACCAAAAGGGTAATTGAAGTAGTCCGCAAACTTCTACATGGAAATAATCCCCTGATTTGGCCTCCCAAAGTCACTTCAAAGTGCCAATGGACACTGGTTTGTGGCCACCGTAGTTCAATCTGTCTCCAAAGCACTGGGTATCAAATACCACCTTTATTGTGCTTAGAGGCCACAGGTATAAAGGTATAAAGGGCCAGCCTATACCCAAAAATTATTATTAAAAACCTCACGCAAGAAATATCACTAAACTGGAAAGAAACCTAGCCACGTTCTCTTCTCTGTAGTCAGCTCCTAAGGAGGCCCTGGGTTGAAGTCCTTTTGAGGCCCTGTGCTGGCAACTCTTCCTCACTAAGCTCCTAAGGAGGCCCTGGGTTGAAGTCCTTTTGAGGCCCTGTGCTGGCAACTCTTCCTCACTACAGACTTCTTGGTAGATCCAGAGACCCTAGGAATACAAACTTATATCATCTCTCTCTCCAAATTTCAGCAGGCTTTAAAGGAATGCATCCTAACAGTTTCCACTACCAAATAAGAGACACCTTCTCTATTTGAACCTGATGACCAAGTTCTAATCAAAATCTGAGAAGATGGCTGCCCTAAGTCCAAACTGGAACGTACTTAGAAAGGGCCTTTTCCAGTTCTTTTGTCTTCCCCTATAGCCATCAAGGTACCAGGAATCCCTAGCTTGATCCATCATTCCAGAGTTAAACCCTGGAATTAACCCCCAGCAGACACCACAGATGTCTACTCCTAGTGAATCCCTTGAACACTTGAAGTTAACTCTTCAAAAAGATTCTTCATGGGGGCATGAGTGGCTCATTCAATTAAGCAACTGAATCTTGATTTTGGCTCAGGTCATGATCTCGTGGTTCGTGGATTCAAGCCATGCATCAGGCACATACTGACAGCGCAGAGCCTGCTTGGGATTCTCTCTCTCTCCTCTCTCTCTGCCCCTCCCCCATGCATGTTTTCTCTCTCTCTCTCTCTCAAAATAAATAAACAAAAAAAAAGATTCCATGACAAATAAGTCTTCTGTCTTTCTCTGTGTTATCTCATTAAGAAAAGAGCTTGCCAGGGGCTCCTGGGTGACTCAGTCAGTTAACCCTCCAACTTTGGCTCAGGTTGTGATCTCATGGTTCGTGGGTTTGAGCCCTGCATTGGGCTCTGAGCTAACGGCTCAAGCCTGGGGCCTGCTTCAGATTCTGTGTCTCCCTCTCTCTCTGCTTCTCTCTCTCTCTCCCTCAGATATAAATAAACATAAAAAAAAAAAAAAGGAATAGAGTTTGCCATAGCCACCTTATCCTTTTTACAGCTCAATTCTTTGTCCCTGATTTGGGATCATTTCTCCTCCAAATCCTTTACTTCCTTCTTTGCCTTACTTAAAAATCTCCATACCAAGGGAACACTTGTCTTCCTGGGTCATCTGTCCACAACTGTTTATGATTACACCCTTATTTCCTTTAGTCCCCTCATTCTAGGGGCTCTCTTAATGTTACTCTTTAAACCAAAACTAATCAAAATGTTGGTATTCTTTGTCTCCTCCAGGTTAAGTGTAGTCAATTTCCAACTGGTCCTCAAGCAAATATACTAACCTTAGATGCTTACAACCCTTTCCCTTTTGGAAGTCTCTTGGTTGCACACCTCCAGCCACCACTGCCTTCTCTCTGGACAGTCAGCAAGTGATGAACTCTCAAAACCTTCACAATGCCTCCTAACAGCTTGAAGAAGCCATTGTCCCATTTCCCAATGATTTGAGGTTCAATCACTTGAGGACGGAGTGTTAGGCAGTTAGTTAGGCATGAACAAGGAGGGATAAAGCAGGAGATGGCAACACCCTCGGTGACACCTCCCAGGGTTGACAGCCACAACTTCAGAGCCACCTCTATGGACTTAACAGAACAGGTAGGGGCTAACCACAGAGCTGGCTCAAAAGCCACAAGAGGACTTCCAAGATCTGAGCATGCACACAAAGGGTACAACTTGCCTTTAAGTACCTTTAAAGTCACAACAAAAGCTCATTAGACACTCATAAATGTACAATACATAAATAAATACAATTATAAGAGAATGCATCATGGGTAGGTGCCATGTGCAGAGGCCAAAATGTTCTATAACCACCAGCTTACAATCAAAAATGTCAATCAAAGCCAAATTTATGTGTACACAAAGCAGGCTTAAAAGGATGAAGCTAGAGCTTCTTGGGGCCATTGCCACTCTTGCTCCAACAGTGGCCCACTTTCACTCTTGAAAGTGTAACTTATCAGATCAATGAATTTTATCTCCTCAATCTTGTCTCAGGTCTCCAATCCTTTGGTGCATCTGGGACGAGCATTGAGTGACCAGGGAACAGAGTCACTATGTGTTGATCTGCATTTATCTTGTATGTAGGTGTTACTTGTAGCAGCTCTTTGTTCTTATATCAATTCAAGGATTTTGCTTGATTCTCTGTGAATATTGTTCACTATTAGACCCTTTACTACTGATCCGCAATTCCTTGAGTTGACAGATTATTTTGTTTTCTGTATATAAGAAAAGCATAACTCATCTTCCTATCATATCTCCATCAATATGATAACCCTATTATTTTGTGCCCTGAATGACCCATGTAGATCTTGGTTTCCTTTTCCCATGTTCCACTCCCTCTCCTCCACTCTATCTTAAAGAGTCCTTCATAAAAACATCTTTGATGTCTTTCCAAATATTCTACAAACATTTTGCCTAATGAAAATAAAAAACTGTAGCCTATAGATCCAATTCCTTCCTTTTCATCACACTTCAGAAAAAGGAAGTCATATGAAAATATATCTCAACACTGAAATTAACCTTAAAAAACATTTACATTTTCAAAGGATTACTCTGCTCTACTTCCACAACTTCCAGTTGTTTGCATCCTTGCAAAAGGGCACACCTTATGTATCAGACATCTATAATTTCTTTCTCTAAGGATTAAAAAGAGGCACATTTCTGTCTACCGAGACTCTTATGCTACCTACCATTCATGGACTTATATCCCAGTGCCATATAACCTCACAAAATAAACAACACAAAGTTCTATGTGTGATTTATATTCTTTCCTCAGACAACTCAGCAGTGATAAATATGAGCCTCAATTTGATAAGTAAATACAGCAGCTTGTTTGTTTTTTAAATAAAATAGATAAGTGTTTGACAATCCAATAAACAAAAAATGCAAAACTACCAATGGAAAGAGAATTAGAAATGAGAAGTGCAGAATTAGATATGAGGAAGACAAACTGTAAAAAAAAAACAAAACACCAAAACAATGCAAGGTGCAATTGATGCCAAAATCTAGCTGATTTTTAAATATAATTTTAATGATCAATAGAGACTTTGTATTAGCCATGATTTGTGCATGTGGATGTATAATTTTGAAATATATTTGAGATAAATAAATACTGAACATTTCACAT
Source organism: Acinonyx jubatus (assembly GCF_027475565.1). NCBI lineage: Eukaryota > Metazoa > Chordata > Mammalia > Carnivora > Felidae > Acinonyx > Acinonyx jubatus. The sequence continues at coordinate 215,336,393 of NC_069380.1, forward strand.
TCATTTTGTGATAATTAAGTTTTCATTCCAAAACTCTTAAAATGCTTGAAAAGGATAACACATATAAAACTAAGTTACAGATTTATCCTTATACATTCATATATATATGAATATACATTTAGTTTCATGCATTATACCTATTACATAAAATTCTAAATAAAATCTTATGAAATTAATTTAACAGATAATTTACATATGTTCCACTCCTAATTCAGAAAAGAAATATTATTTCAGAACAAAGATAATATTAAATATAGCAGTTTATAGCAGTAGATTCAAGGGCAAGAAGAAGAATCTGATATACAAGCAAACACTGAGTAAATGTCACTCAATGGTTCTAATTAAAACAACAAACTTTTTTTTTTTAATTTTTTTTTTCAACATTTATTTATTTTTGGGACAGAGAGAGACAGAGCATGAACGGGGGAGGGGCAGAGAGAGAGAGGGAGACACAGAATCGGAAACAGGCTCCAGGCTCTGAGCCATCAGCCCAGAGCCTGACGCGGGGCTCGAACTCCCGGACCGCGAGATCGTGACCTGGCTGAAGTCGGACGCTTAACCGACTGCGCCACCCAGGCGCCCCAAAACAACAAACTTTTAAATAACTGGGGATCCAAACTTACAGAGAATACTAATTGTTCATGATAGGCTTTTTCTTTCCTTCTTCCCTTCCTTCCTCCCTCCCTTCCTTCCTTCCCTTTTTCTTTCTCGTTTTCTCCTTTTCTTTCTCGTTTTCTCCTTTTCTTTTTCTTTTCCTTTCTTTCTTTCTTTCTTTCTTTCTTTCTTTCTTTCTTTCTTTCTTTCTTTCTTTCTTTCTTTCTTTCTTTCTTTTTCTTTCCTTTCTCATCTTTATTAAATTCCCCGTCCCCCCGCCAGACACAAATCTACTAAAAGAAACATGTTTTCGAAGCCTGACTTCTAGATACAAGTGGACGTGATATTAAATTCTAGATGGAAATGGAAGTACAGAGTGTCAACTTCCTGCTGGGTTTTACATTTTATCCATGTTTTTAAAACTTCCTCCTACATCCTGTTGTTTTTAATGTGGATCACAACATGTAGGGCACATTTGTTTTAGCATTAGAATAGAAGGACTCTGGATCTCTGAAACCATGGAGCATTAAATCAGTCTTTTAAGACAGTGTATTACTTTTTTTTAAATTTTTTTTTCAACGTTTATTTTTGGGACAGAGAGAGAGAGACAGAGCATGAACGGGGGAGGGGCAGAGAGAGAGGGAGACACAGAATCGGAAACAGGCTCCAGGCTCTGAGCCATCAGCCCAGAGGCTGACGCGGGGCTCGAACTCACTGGACCGCGAGATCGTGACCTGGCTGAAGTCGGACGCTTAACCGACTGCACCACCCAGGCGCCCCTACAGTGTATTACTTTTTTACACAAAATACAATTTGCTCACATTTTTAAACATTTAAGTGGTTGGGAATAAATGAAATGTAAAATCTTGATAGATACAGAAATTATGAAGTTGAAACCCAGGGAAAAAGGCAGAAAAGAAAGGAAGAAAAATATTTTAAAAGGTAGTTTGGATTAATTTTTAAGAACTAGAAACGATGAAAGTGGGCAGTTTCCACTTGAACAAAAAACAGCAATTACTACAAGAAAAAGAAAAGGATAGTGTAAACTACACAATAGTTATTCAACAAAGTTATATTGGTATAGATCATTGACATGCTGTACTTAAAATATAACGTATGTCTAACTTTTAGTCAATCATAATGGTAATTATTATAGTATTAATCATTCACTATTTCCAGGAAACAATATACGTTTTCTGGTTTTTGTAGAAGTAATTTCAAAATTTGATGCTTGAATACCAAATCATTTTAGATAAAATGTGATAAAACAAAGGACTACTCTTTAGGATGGAGAACTCAAGATTATAGTTTAATTATTAGTAAAATTGTATAATATACATGAAGTTTTAAAAGAAACTATTGCTCAAGTCAAGTAGATTATAACAAGGTCAGTACCATGTTAAACAACTGATTTCTATTACATATTTTTGAACTACAAGAGGAAGGAAACAACTAAGTATACATTCATGACTGCTTCATTGATTTTTTTTTTTTACTTGTGAAAACACAGACTTTTGGCTTCAGTGAAGATTGAGAGGCAAACAGTTATCATAATCCTTGATTAAAATATTAATAATGAGGGGCGCCTGGGTGACTCAGTCAGTTAAGTGTCTAACTTCACTTCAGGTCATGATCTCATGGTTCGTGGGTTTGAGACCCGTATGGGGCTCTGTGCTGACAACTCAGATACTGGAGCCTGCTCGGATTCTGTGTCTCCCTCTCTTTCTCTGCCCCTCCCCCACTCACATTCTGTGTGTGTGTGTGTGTGTGTGTGTGTGTGTGTGAAAAATAAATAAACATTAAAAAAATGCTATAATGATGCTGAGAAAAATTAAAAAAAAGAAACATTACAAGCCAGAATTTGGCTAAAATTTGAGATTTCTTTGTGACATGTATGGTGTGTAATTGAATGCATTGCTAGGAAACATGATCACAGCTGTGCTAATTACAGTGACAGTCTTTAGAATATTCAAATATCATTTATGATATTTTCTGGAATCTTTGACAGTTGGAATAATTTAATGAACCGTGTTTCAAAGACCAGCTTATAACTACTTTCAGAACCCAATGGCAAGAATTACTACATGCAAAGCACTAGATTTAATTTAGACATATTCAGTAGAACAAATAAAAACAAAAGATCTTTTTAAAAAGGATCAAATCATGGCTACCGTTGGGGAAAACTCTGAATATCCCCGGTAGGCTCTCATTTAATGTGAACAGTTGTTTGATATTTTTTTATGACAACATACACTTGCAAAAAACAACCCTATGTATATTTTATTGTGTGACTCTTAATAGGCTGAAAATATTTTTAAAGATGCAAAAAGTTATTTATAACAAAAAGAAAATGTTTATGAAATATTGATCAGAGTGGCATTCCAATAGATTATAAATAAATTAGAATAAATGAAATCCTTTGCATGACTGTAAAATAGAAAATTCACATAAACTAATCCAAAAAGAAATGTTTAGCAAGATTATAATCAAAGTATAGTCTCAACAGAAAGGAGAGGAGATGTAAACACAGAGCAACATACTGCTTTTTTAGAAGTTTTCTTTATATTACCCAGGATTGAAATTCTGATGGAAAATTAATATTCCATGGATCTAGATGTTATGTTACTTTAAGAATCAGTAATAGTTTTGATAAAAGTAAATTATATGCTAGAAATAAAACAATAATAATAATGATATGAAATATTTTTATGAAGATCCAGGAATCATTTGTGGATGTAAATATTGCTTACTAATTCAATTAACAAATCTGATTATAATCCTCAGCATACAAAATTTCTCCACATTGAAATTATAAGACAATTTTTAGAACTACTGTAACACAAGGCATATCTAGTTTGGTGATATATCAGTTTAACCCAATCATGTGAAAACCTTATCACAATATAATGAGATTTTGTGAACACTAAGGCAATATAATATACACTAAAATAAATTATATCAATTTTGATTTTGGTTATCCAAATGCCCTCCTATCAATACAACATCTAGGTATGGGCAATTGCTCTTTACCACCTCCCTTAGCACAAGAAATACTTCACAAACAGTTAAGAACAGTTATATCAGTGTCATCATATACTTCAGTGAAGAAAGCCAATTAATTCAATAATGGTTTTATTCCCCCCCTCATCTAATTACAAACAAATGAAAACTTCTGGGAATCCATTACACCAAAGGAAAAAATCTGACATTTGTGTATATGTTATTATAAATCCAGTCTAAAAAGTAATAGTAAAGAAAGAGAAGTATTTTGTGCTAATATGAACGCAAATTTTTGTGCTAATAGGAAAATTTGCGTTTTGATGGAACACAGAATCATATGAAAACGTATTTTTATTGAATTAAGGAACTTATGAAGCAAAATTGTACTTTGAATGGATAGTGATATAAATATGCAATTCATAATTGCCTCAAAACAATAGCAAAACCTTTTGATTTTCTACCTACTGAGATAAAACTGTTAGTTGTTTGACCAGAAGCATATTCTTATGTAAGTTAGTTACAGAAACTGAAGATAAAACTTTTGTAATAGTGCAAAGTGGGATGAAAAACAGTGTGGACAGCAAGTTTTCTCTTTGCTGCCCATATATGTGCAATATAAAAACAACCAAGCAAAAAAAAACCCCTGCAAATCAATCTAAGATCTACAATGGCATTGGATTACTATTGAACTGACCCTTTTGTAAAAAAAATATTTATGGAAAAAATTAGGTATTTTAAATCAAAATAATTAAAAATGGTACATTAAACTTCAGATTTGAAGTTTTTATAATTATGAAAATAAAACTTGCAAATGGAAAAAACTGATATGTAGGTTTAAATCATGCAAGTTTTCTTGCATGAAATGAAAGACTGTATATGATTTTATTATGACATTTACAAGTGTGCTTTAAAATATCTCAGCTTGTGAGAGTAATCTTTTGAAGGAACTCTTTTTAATTGGGTATAGTTATTCTAATACCAATTGAATAAAACATATCAGGCCTATAATTTTGCAGAATCTGAAATCAAATAATGTAATATAGTCAACTTATTTTAGTAGTTTTCCTTACAGAAATATTTATCTAATTGCTAAGACAGTGGACCTTAAAATTCTCATCACAAGGGAAAAATGTAATTATGTGGGATGATAGATATTAAATAAACTTATTCTGACAATTATTTTGCAATATATACATACAAATATCAAATCATTATTTTGTACACCTAAAACTATGTTATATGTCAATTATATCTCAGTTGGAAAAAAAAGGATATAACTCTTGAAAGCACCTTCTAGCACTCAGACCTGCTTAGGAAAATTCTCTAGACACTTCACCTTTGGGTTTGGAACAAAATCTCAGCCCCAATAGTAATGAATGGTCTCAGAAAGTTACCAACCCTTGAAAATGAGAGTAGAGAATGAAAATACTATTTCAGCCTTAACTGGAAATAATTAAATACCAAAACTGTCTATCCTGTTTCCATTACTGAGAATAAACTGTGTTAAAGGAAAGAAATGTCACCCGGAAAGGCACGCTGCAGCTTTCCAGATCTGCAGAGTTCCCTGGACATCCGTGATTCTTTGGCGTGAAGAGGGCCACTGTGGCCTGTCACAGGGCAGGAAAGAGGGATTAGAGCCTTTCACATCCAGTGGGGCTCAGTGACCCTCTTTCTGTGTTTAAATTCTCATTTCAGGGGCATCTGGGTGGTTCAGTCGGTTAAGTGTGTGACTTCGGCTCTGTGCTGACTGACTGCTCAGAGCCTGGAGCCTGTTTCAGAGACAGTCCTCGCTCTCTGCCCTCCCCTGTTCGTGCTCTGTCTCCCCCTCTCAAAAACAAATAAACATTTAAATATATATATTCTCAATTAAATGGGCTTAACTTTAGGATTAAAGGATAAAAGGAAGATTCTTTTTGAAAGGGATAGTCTTTTTTTTTTGTAAGACTTTACATAAAAAACATGAAATTTTTACATTTTAAAATTTTACACAGGAACATTTGAAGTTTGTCCTCAAAGTCTCCTGAGGGACTCAATTCTGACTTTCCCAAGTCTCAGTGCCAGGTCACCCCAGCTAAAGCATCTTGTACAGAATGTAGGATTGGTGAGATCACAATCCAGTGAGACCAGGGCCTGTTCCTCTCAGCCCTGCTCTTGGCTGGGTGGTGGGGGGGGGCACACTTTTTCATAGAGACACATTGAGATACTTGACCTTGACCCTGGCCTGCCAAGTCTGTGTTCATGGGACACAGAAGCTCAGATAGGAGTGAGAGTGACAAGGCAGGACAAATCGTCACCTCTGCCAGAAACACCAAGAGTGATGTGGAAGACAAGGGAGACACCGAGGGTTTCAATCCTTCTTCACTAGCAGTGGAACCTCCCTCAATCTACATTTTTAAATGTGTAAAATGGAGATTTTAATAATACACAGGTTTATCAAATGAGATAGTGTAGGTAAAACTGTTTTACAATTTGTCTAGTGCCATAAAAGTACAAGGAAACCATAAAAAAATAAAAGAAAAAATGGTTTCTTTTTTTTTTTTAACGTTTATTTATTTTTGAGACACAGAGAGACAGAGCATGAACAGGGGAGGGTCAGAGAGAGAGGGAGACACAGAATCTGAAACAGGCTTCAGGCTCTGAGCTGTCAGCACAGAGCCCGACGCGGGGCTCGAACTCCCGGACCGCGAGATCGTGACCTGGCTGAAGTCGGACGCTTTACCGACTGCGCCACCCAGGCGCCCCAAGAAAAAAATAGTTTCTAAAACGTTTTTAAATCTACAAATGGAGATACTATGAAAATATGCAGTCTGGAGTATTTATACATTTTAATATGAAAAGTGTTAGAATGGGGAATATGCTCTACACAGCAAAATTTACTCTCAGTTTATGTGATTCCTCTGTCTTCTAGGGAAAGTATATTCTCAATTAAAAAATATTATGCTTATAAAGAAGAGTCATTTGAAGGGGTAAAAGACTAAGAGTTGCAAATTCAAGAAGGTAATTATTTTAATTTAAACAGTTAACATATAAAGCCAGACTAAGAAAAGATTTTTCTTCCAGAAATTACCAGTGAAAGTATAGTATAGGTACATGAATGCTTGTCAATATATGTACTGCTTATTTACTTTTAAGTGTTTCATATTTTATTTATAATATTTTTATTTGAGGGGCACCTGGGTGGCTCAGTCGGTTAAGCGTCCGACCTCGGCTCAGGTCATGATCTCATGGTTGGTGAGTTCCAGCCCTGTGTCAAGCTCTGTGCTGACAGCTCAGAACCTGGAGCCTGCTTCGGATTCTGTGTCTCCCTCTCTCTCTGTCCCTCTCCCACTCATGATCTGTCTCCGTCTCTCTCAAAAATAAACATTATAAAAGAAATTTTTAAAAATTTGTATTTGATTTGTATATCATATTTGTAACTTAGCACCATAGAAAGTTTCCTTTTTACTTTATTTAAATGTAAATGGGTTCCATGAGATAATAGATCCAATTTATTAATGATTTAGTTATTTCGAGTATTATATAACTTTAATTTTTTATTTTTTATTGTTCTTTGTCTCACTTTCCATATTTAGACAATTAATTTATGGCCCACACCTACTTATTACTTCTTGTTTATCAATTTCAATCAACATCTTCTTCAGTCTAATGCCTGAAGGGCCACTCCCATATGGATTATTTCTTCTACCAGTAGTATTAGGCAAGTCCTGCATTCTTGCCATGATAATTTTCTTCTGAAAGCAATGAGGGTAAATGGATTAAGATCACCAAGAAATGTATTTCTTATGTATTTCTTTCTTTTTTTTAATGTTTATTTATTTTTGAGAGACAGAGAGAGAGAGAGAGAGAACACAAGCAGGCTGGGGCAGAGAGAGAGATACAGAATCTAAAGCAGGCTCCAGGCTCTGAGCTCTCAGCACAGAGTCCAACATGGGGCTCAAAGCCACCAACCACGAGACCATGATCTGAGCCAAAGTCCGATACTCAACTGACTGAGCCACCTAAGTGCTCCAAGGAATGTATTTCTTAAGGTTGGATCTTTTCTGAGTCTTCAGACAAGAAGTAGCTGATCTCCAGCAAGTGGGTTGCAATGCTTTCTGCTCTCCCTACAGTTCATGGTAATCTAGAGAATTTACAGGTTTTAAGTGCATCCATTCAAAAATCTCCAACCCAAAAGTAATGGTCCTAAAACTTTCCATTTCAAGTCTTTAACCTTAGCATTGGACACCTATCAAGTTTGTATATTTTGCTTTCTTTGCATCTGGATGTGATTTACTCCAGAATCTGATTCAGATGCAGGAGAGGAGGGTCTATCTTTCCAGACTTCTGCAAGTGAGTTCTTAGTCATTGTGGTGCCACAGTAGGTCAGGGATTATTAACACCCACTTCAAAAGATTTTTTTTGCCATCTGACCAGTCATTTGACCCAGATAAAGAATTCTACACTGAAAGTCTGCTCTTTGGGGCCACTTTTAACACAAATTGTTAATTGGGATTTCTTCCAAAAGCCAAGCCTGGTACATGGGCCAGATAGTGTATTTGGGAGCAAAAAAGTATTTGGGAGTTTAGCCCAGGAGGAAGGAGTGAGGGACCAAGCAGAATAAGACAGAAAGGGAAAAAAGCCAATTTTGTTTATTAAGATAATTGTTTTAGTCAATATTTTACTTTTCATGTACCTCTAAAAATTTTAAAGTGTCTCTCAAATTGTTACTGTTAAAGCTTTTTGGTTGGGGCACTTAACCATTGGTGTTGACTATCTGCACGCATGCAGGTACCTTCTTCCATGCAGCACCTAGGTGTATCTACCCACAGAAGAGTGACAATCCCCACCCCCAGCCCCAACTAGCCCTCTAGCCATGATTGGCCTCCTCTATCACTGTCACCTGAAAAGCTCACATGGTTCTAGATTGCTATATATGAATCTGTTCTCTGGGTCTTGAGTAACTCCTGTCTTCCTTTCTTTCCTGTAGTACAGAGGTGGTAGTGGCTTCTGTTGATAATATCTTGATTTGGGCATCATCTTGCTTGACCTTTGAATTTCCATTACCTAAGGAACCAATTCCCTGCAATAAATTTACCCACTATTATTGATTTTACACCCATTTCTCCACTTAAACTTCTCTTAGTAACAGCATTGATGTAACCCATGTTCTCAAGCACTTATTATTCATTTGACTCATGTAGTTTGTATCAGCATTTGATATTGTTTATCATAGCCTACTATTAAAACATTTTCTTTGCTTGCACACACTAAACAAATTATTTCCATTGATATTTCTCCATATCAGTGTCTTTTACAGAATAAGTCTTTTCCATCCACCATTTAATGTTGACCTTTATCAAGACTTAGTCCTGGATCTGATTTCCTTTCATTCTATAGCACTCCCACCCGCATAGACAGCTTCAATTCCTTTCCATTGGCAGAAGACTCACAAATTTGTACCCCCAGCCATAATTCCTTTAATTTATATTTTAATATTTAAATTTAATATTTAAATTTTAATTTATAATTTATATTCCTCTAATTTATATTAAAATTCTACTTTTATTTTTACTCAAATGCTTCAAAAAAACCTTAAAATTAAACATGTGAACTATTTCTATTTCATAATACCTTCACCACAAATCTGCTTGAATTATGGTCGGAACCTAGTATCATAGAGTGGTTGATTTTGTTTCATGGAAATGGGTTGTTATTTTTTCTCTGATCTCAAAAACTTTGTCACATTAATAGTTCCAATCCATCTCTACCACGTATATAATCTAGAGATGGAAGCTCCACTTAATATGTTTTATTGTAAACTATAGACATAACTATTTCTCACAGATTTCTTGATAAACATCAGTGAATGATTTGGATAGTGGACATATATCAACCTAAAATTTTATTATTTTTTAATTTTTATTTTTAAAATTTTTAATGTTTGTTTATTTATTTATTTATTTATTTATTTATTTATTTATTTATTTTGAGAGAGAGAGAGAGCAAGATCACATGAGCAGGGGAGGAGCTGACAGGGGGAGAGAAAGAAAGAATCCTAAGCAGGTTCCACACTGCCAGCATAGAGCCCAACATGAGGCTTGAACCCACAAACCGTGAGATCATGACCTGAGTAGAAATCACGAGTTGGTTTAACCAACTGAGCCTCCCAACAGCCCCTAAAATCTTATTATTATTTGGAAAGAGAAGGACACAAATAATATCTTTTTTAATTTCCTATGAAAATAGAAAATGAAAAAAAAATGGGTTATTTTAAGTTAGCCGGCTTTTATGTTCCTTAGACTGTACTATGGAGATTAGAATTAAAGCACTTCAGATTATAAAGATTCATACCCCGTACCTAGTTTTGAGTTTCACATTTTATTGAATCCACTTTGTTTATTTGGAAAGAATGTGGATATTTAAGGTAGAAACATATGAACTAAATATTAACTACTATTATGTAGCTTTTGATTACTCCAAATAAACTTTTTAGGACAGTAGTTCCATAGGAAATAATATAAAAGATATCTATATTAAAAACTAGACTTACTATGTATTAATTGCCTTCAAACTTAATAGAAGAGCTGCAAACAGTAGTTATTGCTACTAATACTACTAATAATTTTATTTCTGGCTTTATCATGTTAGTTTTACTAATTTTTACTTTCTACTCATGACTATACTACCAACATGCATAAACCTACTGTGTCTTCATTTGAATTGAATTTGGAATACAAATGAAATTGATTTTATGTATATTAATAACATAAAATTTATTTTTGCAATATTTTGTTGCCCATGAGAATTTTAAGACATTCTTAGGTGATACAAGTGAAAACATATTTCCCCTCCACATTCTTGTGTTTTGGGTTTTTTTTCAATCATTGTTTTGTGATCCCACTGTATAAATCCATCATTAATAAAATAGAAACAAACGAATTAAATTTAAACTCTGGTAAGATGTATCATATACTTTACAGTTTCTCTAGAGGAAAGCTGTCAACCCTCCCTTTAATTCTAATTGCCCTATGAAAGATCATGGTAATTACAGAATTCCTGGCATGGCATTTATGTTGCCATTCATTGTGATGGATGTACGTTAATCAAGTTGTCAATTCCAAAATATATAAAGAGTATTTTAATATGTATTTGTTTTAACAATTTCTTCTGCAGCAAGGTATAACATCATACAAATATTGCACTATAAAGTATTTGTCATGAATAATACAAAGTCATTTGTCTTTCAATCATAGCATAGATTTGAAACAGAAAGGAATATGAAATTTTATGCAGATGAAGGCAATTCATACCACAATTGGGTTTCTTTGCACTATGATGTAGACACCACCCAAATATCTTCTTTCATTTGTGAAGCTAAGTCTGTAGAAAGCTGCCCCTAGGAGAGGGAGTAGTATTCATGGATTACTCTGTAATGGGAAGTGGCAGCTTCCCATTGTGTCAAATTTCCTACTGACACGATTATTCCAATAGTTATCTTCTGTGACTCTCAATACAAACTATTAGTACAGATTGTTAACTATAGTGTCCTGCTATTGTGCTGAGTCTAGATTCATAGAGAATTAGTGAATATTCAAAACCATGACCGCTATTTAATTTAGGACAGTGCTATGGGAGTAGCAAACTTAACATAACATAGCATCAGGGTTAGTTTTTGACTTTTCTATATCTTTGTGTTGCTTTTCTAAGTATCCGAAAAAAGAGTAGAGAATTTTTGCTTTTTACCTAGACTGTTGCACACTCTAACTATATTCTAACTCCATTCTAAGACATTTTATGCATGATTTCCAAGTTATATTATCTACTTTAGCAACTTAATTGTATTAATTCCCCAATGTAAGCACTGACAATGACTTCGTCTTTTCTGGGTTTGTGGATTATGGAATATCAGTGAGAAATTAGCAGAGAGATTAACCAGCACAGATCAAAGCTTAGAAGTACCAAAATAGCAAAAGATTTGTCTGAAGTTACACAGCTGAAAAATGACAGACTCAGACCTTGATTTATATGATTATGAAGCATTATTAGTTTCGCCTATTATTCTGCCTTAAACTACTGTATAAATGGCATTTGTTTAGTCTTCAACTCAATCTGATACACTTTCTCTATCTAAACTAGTTCATTTTATTGTAATAAGAAATTTCTTTTCTAATCATATTATATTCTTCATTTTATCCTTTCATACTTTGGCTGTCTACATGATGGGCTTTTTCCTTATACTCCCACAGAATACCACCTTCAGTGCCTAAAACATTGTATTTCCTCAGTAACTATTTAAAGACTGTGTGGATATACAAATAAATACTTCTAGTATTCCTTTTAAAAAATGTAACTCCCACCAGTATGAGCACTCAGCAATCTTATGTTTAGACTTAATTCTAATGTTCTAGTGTTGGCAGAAAGTGTAATATATATTTTAATTTTACATGCACTGTGTAAACCTTTTTCTTCCCCTTGGAATTACTAAATTAAATTCCTTATCCAGTCAAATTTGAAAACAAGAGTTAAATACGAACTAGGTCTTACAATGAAAATGAACCTCATATTATGGCACAATTTAAAGGTGAAGGAAAGACTGCAGTGAATAAAAAAATATATTTTTAAAATTTATTTATTTATTGTGGGAGAGAGACAGACAGAGCATGAGTCAGGGAGGGACAGAGAGAGAGAAAGGGAGAGAGAATCCCAAGCAGTCTTTACTACGTCAGCGTAAGGAGTCTGTCGTGAGGCTTGATCTTGTGAAACTGCGAGATCATAACCTGAGCTGAAATCAAGAGTTGGATGCTTAACCGACTGAGTCACCCAGGCGTCTCCAAAATATTTTTTTTTCAAACAAATTTCCTCAGGTTAGACATAGTTTCATTTAACCTCTACATGTGCCCTGTTTCACCAACAAGAATTAAATTTCTGTGAGGGATAAACTAAAAAATCAATTTTAATATTTATGTTGGCTCGAGAAGTGAAAAATGCCAAGCATTACTGTTCTCCAAAGTAGACAAGTTATGAAAATGTTTTTTTCTGAGTCTAGAATGTAAAAATAGTGTTCTATGATCAGTCTTAAATTATTCTGACAAAACACAAAATTGAAGTTGTCCCCACAATAAGTTCTGAAACACAATCTATACAATAACCGTTAAATACATAAACACAGCAGGTTTTCTAATTTATACTGGAGTCATCAATTCAAATTGAACAGGAAGATATTCAAATTCTACTAAAAGAAGACACTATAGCTAGTATATAGTGTTTCAAGCATAATTTAAAGTTAATTTGAAATAATATCAATCTAGAGAAAATAGAGTGAAATATTTATATGAGTGGTAACGTTCAGAAATAAGGACTGTAGAACTTTCCCCCTCTTCCTCCCAGGCCACTGCCCTCCAGAAACTATGAGTTATCTTTCAATGTTACATAATCTATCTGGCTCTTGTTGCCTCACTTATAACATACGGATAAAATCCCATTTTTGTCTGAGTCTTTGAGGACTAGAACAAATGGCTTTGTTAGAGATCCGTGCTAACTTCAAAATCACGGATTCTTTAGTTAAATTTATGCCTGCTAAGAAAAACGATTTTAAGCTAACTTTTATATACTCTATTTTATTGTCAAGTATTTTTTAAATACCATTTTTAAAAAGACAGTTTTTAAAAGTTATATGTATTTGTTTACTTACTTATTATTTATTTCCAGATACCTTTCACTAAAGCCTTTAGAATGCATACTGAGTTGAAGTTTTTCAACAAAACATTGAAAATCTTCATGACAATTCTAATTTAAAATTATTTTGCTATATTATATAAATAAAGTTTTGAATTATGACAAAAACATGTAAGTTCTACCAAATATAAATGTTGCTTCATTTTTTTAGTGGAGGAGCAATAGAAGAATTTCTTTCTTTCTTCCATTTATTTAGAAGGAAATGAGAAAGAATTATTTTTAAGAAATTTCTATAGTAGAAAAGTATGATTTATGTTGTGTATAGGACACTTAAGGGAGAAAGAGTAAGGAGGAAAGAAAAACCAAAGTATTGCATCCAATGCAGGCATATCTAGAGGCGTTGTGGATTTGGTTCCAGACCACCACGATAAAGTGAATATTGCAATAAAGCAAATATGGCAATAAAGAGAGTCAAATGGATTTTTGGTTTCTTTAGTGCATTCAAGAGTTATGTTTACACTTGACTATAATTTATTAAGTGTGCAATAGCATTATGTCTAAAAAGTACATACCTTGATTAAAAAATGTTTTATTGCTAACTATTACTATCATCTGAGCTTTCATCCAGTTGTAATCTTTTTGCTGATGGAGGGTCTTGTCTCGATGTTGACAGCTGCTGACTGATCACAGTGGTGGTTGCTGAAGGTTGGGGTGATTATGACAATTTCTTAAAATAAGACAACAATAAAATTTGCCACATTGCTTGACTGTTCCTTTCACGCGTGATTTCTTTGTAGCATGTAACATTGTTTGATAGCATTTTACCCACAGTAGAACATCTTTCAAAACTGGAGTCAGTGCTCTCAAACTGTGCCACTGCCACTGTGCTAAGTTTATGAAGTATTCTAAATCTTTTGTTTTCATTTCAACAATCTTCAGAGCATCTTTACCAGAAGTAGATTCCATCTCAGGAAACCAATTTCTTTGTTCATCCATAAGAAGCAACTCTTTATCCACTCAAGTTTTATCATAAGATTGCAGCAACTCAGGCATAGCTTCTAATTGTAGTCTCTTGCTCTTTCTACCACATCCACTGAAGTCGAACCCCTCAAAGACATGCACGAGGGTTGAAATCAACCTCTTCCAAATTCCTGTTAATGTTAGTATTTTGACCTTTTCCTATGAATCATAAATGTTCTTAATGGTATATAGAATGGTCAATCATTTCCAGAAGGTTTTCAATTTACTTTGTGCAGATGCATCCAAGGAATCACTATCTATGCCAGCTATAACCTAACACAATGTACTTCTTAAATAATAAGACTTGAAAGTCACAATTATATATCCCTGAGCTGCAGAATGGACATTGTGTTAGCAGGCTTGAAAACAACATTAATCTCGTTGTACATCTCCAACAGAGCTCTTAGGTGATCAGGTGCATTGTCAATGCTTTGAAAGGATTTTTTTTTTCTCTGAGCAATAGGAGTCAATAATTGGCTTAAAATATTCAGAAAACCATGTTGTAAACAGATGGACTGTCATCCAGGCTTTGTTATACCATTTATAGAACATGAACAGAATAGAAAACCATAATTCTTAAGGGGTCCTTGAAGTTTCAGAATGGTAAATGAGCATTGTTTTCAACTTAAAATCACCACCTTATTAGCCCCAAACAAGAGAGTCACCAGTTCTTTATTGCTCTGAAACTAGGCATTGGCTTCTCTCCAGCTATAAAGTCCTGGAGGGCATCTTCTTCCAAAACTGCTTTCTCAGAATGTTGAAAATCTGTTGTTTAGTGTATCAACTTTTATTAATTATCTGAGTAGGTCTTCTGGATAACCTGCTTCAGCTTCTACATCAGCACTTGCTTTATCTTGCACTTTATGTTATAGAGAAGCCTTCTCATGAACCAATGTCTGCCACTTTCAAATTTCTCTTCTGCAGGTTCATTACTTCTCTCAGCCTTCATATAATTGAAGAGAGTTAGGGTCTGGCTCTGGATTAGGCTTTAGCTAAAGGAAATGTTATGGCTGGTTTGACCTTCTATCCAGACCACTAAACCTTCTCCTGTATCAGCAATTAGGCTGTTTCACTTTCCTATCATTTATGTGTTCACTGGAGTAGTACTTTTAATTTCCTTTAAGAACTTTTCCTTTACATTCACAACTTGGCCAATTGGTGCAAGAGGTCTAGCTTATGTCTTGTCTTGGCTCTTGACATATCTCCCACACAGCTAATCATTTCTAGTTTTTGATGTAAAGTGACAGTCATGAGACTCTTTGTTTCACTTGGACACTTAGAGGACTTTGTAGGGTTATTAACTGGCCTAATTTCAACATTGTTGTGTCACAATAGTAACATCAAAGATTACTGATCACAGATAACCATAACAAATGCAATAATAATGACAAAGTTTAAAATATTTGGAAATTGTGAGCATTTCCAAAATGTGACATGCAGACATAAAGTAAGCAAATGCTGTTGGAAAAAATGGCATTGACAGACTTGCTCAATGCAGGGTGGCCACAAGCCCTCAATTTGCAAACAATGCAATTATCTGCAAAGTGCAAGGCAGCCAAGTGCAATAAAATAGTCAAATAGATAAGAACAAAACAAGAAAACAGAAATTTAAGGGAAATGTAACTCATGTTGATCTTCATTCTTTTATAGTCTCAATAGGCATGATTTTCTGAAATCACAGATAAATCTGTAATAATATTTGCAAATAAAACATTCTTCATGTATCTGTTCTTCTTCACAGCACCATGGATATTACCTTTAGTAATTTTATATAAATAGCTTTACTATAAGCATAAATTATTTTTTCATGGTTTTTTATAACAAGATGACACATTTGAATATATATGTGTATACATATATAATAAATACACAAATACATATATTTACTAAATATTTGCATATATTTAGCATTTATGGATTTGTTTTTCATTTCAGGTGGAGAATTTAGTGACATATCGCTGTCAGTATATCACTGACATACAACACGTTGTGCTCATCACAAATGCCCTCCTTAATGCCCATCATCAATTTAACCCATCTCCCTGCCCACCTCCCCTCTAGCAACCCTCAGTTTGTTCTCTATAGTTAAGAGTCTGTTTTCTTGTTTCCCTGTCTCTCTCTTTTTTCCCCTCTATGCTCATCTGTTTTGTTCTTTAAATTAAACGTATGGGTGAAATCATGTGGTATTTGTATCTCTCTGACTTATCGCTTAGCATAATACACTCGAGTTCAATCAATGTTGTTACAAATCTTTGCAGGATATATTTTTTTAAATTCTTTTTAAATTTTATTTTTTATTTTGAGAGAGAGAGAGAGAGAATGAGAGAGGAAGAGAGAAAATCCCAAGCAGGCTCCACCCTGTCAGCACAGAGTCTGATGCAGGGCTCAAACTCAGGAAGCATGAGATCATGACCTGAGCTGAAATCAAAAGTCAGATGCTTAATTGACTGAGCCACGCAGGCACCCCTCTTGCATGGTTTTTAAAATAATGAATTTTGGAACCAGATTGCTAAAGGTGAAATCTGAGTTGCATCACTTACAATTTCCTCACTTGAAAATTAATAATAAAAACAGTGCATTCCTGCCTAATCATAAAGGGAATGTGAGGGTAAAATGTATGTATACATACACACATCACACCACATCACATAAATACGTCTTATTTGGAATACTGTCTGGTGAGTATAAGCGCTATAAAATGTGTTATTATATTCTATATTTCTATCAACTGAGATATTATTCCTCAGAAAATATAAAAGTAATATATTGTTTAAGTTTGGTTTAAAATAAAACTTATTATATGATTATGGCTAATTAAAAGAGAAAACCTATATTTAGATACATGAAAGTAATTGAAAGCATGTTTATGTCAACACCATTTTTGTTTAGACAGAGGTAATATCATAGGCTTTTGAATTCACAAAGTTAATACAAAATTAGTTCATGATGACATAACCATTGTGATGCCTCATTGTCTTGATATTATTTTGTTGCTAAAATTGCTTTCATTTTCTTATACACAACTCTGAATATGAGATAGAATAATTTTAGTTTCTGATTATTCTAAAAGTAAATCCTAAGATGCTATGGGCATTTTAATTAAATTTTCTGAATAGTAATACAAAGTTTATGATTTCCCCCCCAAGAATTACATAATCAATCACAGTTATACTTACATTGTTTAATGTACAAGTGAAATTCTAATATTAGTATTAGAGGACTATGCACTGTGGTGCTATCTTTGAGTACATAGATTTCTAAGTCCTTCAAATTAATAGTATTTTTTTCCGTTAACAATAAAGCCTTCCTCCTCTTTATTTCTAAATACTTGGATAATGAGTGTACAGAAATAGAAATAAAGATACAATTTAGATAGAGATAAATATAGACATAGAAATAGGGATCAGGACAGGGATAGAGATATATATGTAGTACCCAAAACAGCAACATGTCTCATTTTACTTCCCATCTTGTTTATATTAAATCTCTTTTTGGACCATTATTTGATGAGTCAATTTTAATGAAAGCTCAATGATTCTGAAAATCTTTAGATGATGATGATGATGTGTATTTTGCTGGTCAAGTTATGTAAATACAGAGGGACCCTGAATCTTATGATCCAATATTATATAAAATTACCTGAGGTAAAATGCTAAGAACATATCAGGCCAGGTCTAGGACAATAAGTTATGTTGTCTTTCTCATGTTGGCTTTCTGTTAGTTTCCCAGGGCTTCCATAACAAATTACCAATAGCTTGGTGATGTAAAACAACAGATATTTACTGTCTTATAGTTCTGGAGACTAGAAGTACAAAATCAAGGAGACAGCAGGGTCATGCACCCTCTGTGATTTGTAGAGGATGTCTTCTTTGCCTCTTACAGTTTCTAGTTGCCCCAGACGTTTCTTGGGTTGTAGCAGCATAATTTCAATCTTTGCCTTCAGCTTCACATGGTGTTTTTCCTGTATCTCTTCACATTGCCTTCTTTCTATTTGTGTCTGTTCTCTGTCTAAATGTCCACCTTTAGGAAGGACACCAGGCATATAGAATTATGGCCCACCCTAATAACCTAATTTTAACCTGATTACCTCTGTAAAGATCCTATGTCCATATAAGGTCACATTTTGAGGTACTGTGATTCAGACTTCAACATATCTTTATTGGGGGATAGGATTCAACCCATAACAGGCTACAGTGTTCATATAAGAGGGTCTTTTTCTTCCCAAATAACTGGATCTGGTCAGTTAAACAATTACATTTGAAGCAGAAGGCAAGGAGTGGAGTCTTTGTTAAGAGCATGAGACATGGTAAATCCTCAATACATATTTGTTGAGTGAATGAATTAATCAGCTTAAGGAGTAAATATTACAAAGAAGTAAAGCAAAGGAGCAACTATTTACAGTGTTTTGGGGTGCCTGGGTGGCTCAGTCAAACATCCAACTTCAGCTCAGGTCATGTTCTCACAGTTTGTGGGTTTAAGCCCTGCATTAGGCTCTGTGCTGACAGCTCAGAGCCTGGAGCCTGCTTTGGAGTCTGTGTCTCCCGCTCTCTCTCTCTGCCCCTCCCCTGCTCACATTCTTTCTCTCTCTCTCTCTCTCTCTCTCTCTCTCAAAAATAAATAAACATTAAAAAAATTAAAAATTATAGTGTTTCACATTAAAACAAAAAACCCTACATCAACAGTTTTGTATTTTAAAAGGATCAAATTCAGGATAGTACTAAATACACTGGGCATTGGACAAATTTCCAGACATGCTGGAAAATATATGCATATGCACTATTAATTCAGGATGTTATTTTAAAGAAAAAATATATAAATTAGATTTTATGGCTGCACACTTTGTACTGGTTGCCAAATTATAAAGTGGTCAGATGTCAAAGCTTCACTTAATTTTGTGTTGCTTGATCTGATGTTTTCTAGGGTTTGTAGGTTTAGAAAAAAAAAAAGACACGCAATTAAATTTGAAACTAAACAAATAATTTTAATATGAATGCTACATTCAATGTATATTTGATAACCCTTTATTTTCCTTTACTGCTAGAGTGATTTATATCATATTATTTTTGTAAGAATTAATTTTAGAAAAGATGTGGTAAACTCCATCTACTGTTGTTGAGGTAGAAAAAAGAAAATAGAGAAATATAATTTGAAGGAAATTAACCTCTTTACAATATAAGATAATCTTTTTCTTATGAGTCACTTTAAGAATTTAGACTTCATAGGAGCTGTAAACATATACTAACAATTAAAATGCATTTTAAAATTACACCTTTAAAGTTTATTTTGATTTGATCATCTAATTATAATTATTCAATTATATATATACTCTTTTCTATTGTGGCTGTACCAGTATTCATTCCCATCAACAGTGCACAAGGAGTCCCTTTTCTTCATATTCTGACCAACCCTTGCTACCCCTTGTCTTTTTGATATAGCTACTCTAATGGGTGTAAAGTGACATCAGGTTGTGGTCTTTATTTGCATTTATCTGATGATTAGTGATGTTGAGCACCTTTTCATGTACCTGTTGGCCAGATCCCCAGACTGATGGGACTGCATCTGGGGTCTTAGACAAGCAGGGCTGGAGTTAGGTTATATGGCTGTAACCAGGTCTGCAGTTGGGTCTGCAGGTAGCAGGCCTGTTACTAGACATGGACAGATGTGGTTGCTGTCAGATCCCCAGGTGGATGAGATTCCTCTGAGACCACAGGCCAGCAGGGCTGGAGCCAGTGAATGGGCCCACTTATGGGGCTGCAGTGGAGTCCATCTTCAGTGGGCCTTTTACAGGGAAATGTATGGGGGTGACTCCTCTGGGCCTCTGCACAGTCTCCTGCCAACTGCCCGGACAGGCTCCTAGCCATGCAGGATTGCCTTTGGGATTGTGATAGAATGGTACAAAAGCCAGGTCGCAGGGTCATTTCAAGATCTGCAATCAGGTCTCCACACATTGGGCCAATCACCAAGGGTATGGATAGGTATGCTGGGTCCCTAACTGGACGGGATTCATTACAGACCAATGATGAGTAGGGCTGAAGACAAGTCTATAGAGGAATAGATCTGCTTTGATCTGCAGAAGGGACCATTTTGGTAAGCATGCCACCAGAGCACAGGCTTTTTCAAAGCTGCTCTCCTTGTTCTTGGGCTTCGCTGAAGTTTTGTGTCTTCCTACCTAGACTCCAAATCTCCCACCAATGCACTTTGTCCATGTATTATTACCAGATTATTGTTTATGTGGGGTAACAGGAGTTGAGAACCTCTTATTCTGCTATCTTACTAACATCACTCCCTAGGAAGTGATTTTTCATGTACTTATAATACGCAGTGGAATTTTGAAGGGTTAATCACTATATATTTGCCCAAAGAAAATATAAAATACTTTGGAAAACTCATCTATAATTTCCAGAATTCTTATGCCTTCCAGAGATTCTCACTCTTTTCCTTAAATAATGCTGAAAGAGTCATTACTCAGATTTTATCGTGAGTTCTCCATTATGTAGACTGAATGAACAACATGTCCAAGCACATTTGTTATTAACCTGGAAAGGTTTCTAAGATACTTCTCATTTTATATTAATTTACATTTAGATTAATGGGCCTTTGAGAACATTGGTGGGGGCAAACTATCCTCATGAGTATCTAATTTACTACACATCACTTGCAATGAAATTATACCTGCAGAAAGCTTGTCTTACCTATTTTATATTGTTTGCTGTTCACTTTGTTATCAAGAAGAAATGATATTTCCTTTTACCTCCATATTACTAATATATACTGTAAAAGGTGTAAAATATACTATTTAACACACCAAGAGAAAAGGTAGGCATTAGATATTAAGACTGTTTTATTCAAGCTTATTATTGGAACTCACTGTGGCTTTCTAAATACGTGGGAAAATAATATCATGTAAATAATAAATTTTGGATAGGAATAGTATGGACTATTAGTATGGACTGATAGTATGGAGTAAAGAAAAGCAAACATATACACCTAAGGAGCCAACGTAATTTTTAAAATTGAACTTCAGTTGTTATCTTGATTTACAAGGTAAAATAAAAAATGACGGAATAAATACCTTTCAATTATTGAATTCATAATCATTCTCTTGTAAAATTTGATACATTATCTTCAGAGACCATTCAGAAAATGGAATAATTTCTGTGGGAAGTATGGCAAAACAGTAAAGGATTATGCAGTGACAGCATTTTCTGCAATGAATGCTTGAGTACATTCCATGATGCTGCTTTTTATATGAGCCTACTGTTAATGATGAGCACAAAACATTAAGCATAACTCAGTGAAGCAATTCCGTAAGGTGCTAGAATTATATAGACCAGATGTGTAGCCTTCTGGTGGTGAAACTAAACTCAAAGACATAATTTAGAGTAGGAATAAGTATATATAGCAATTACATCTCTTTGTATATACGCTAGAGTTATTTCCACACATGTGCACAAATTAGCATATATAAGAATAATAATTGTACAATTGTTTGCAACACCAAAAGTAAATTATAAAAATAAAATAAATGTATATAGATTATGAACTGGGTAAATCATATATTTTATAACTTTTTAAAAATATTTTGTATTGACAAGACAATTTAGTTCTAAATAAATAGATACATACTAGTAATTAATCAAAACACAGTATTGAGTAAAAAAAATAAAGACAGGAAGCAGGAAAAAATGATAGTACTCATATTAATTAAGGAAGTACAACTGTCAATCATAATTCCTGGGTTTATAGGTCACAATGATTAAATACCAGCAATTTACCACAGTTATAAGGTTTTAATATATTTAATATATCTAATTTATAATATGCACATGTTTGTAAACTATTTAAAAAATAAATACGCATTCCAATCAGAATAGTTATTACTGAAGTTGAGGTTAGCAGGCGGTCCATCAGAAGGCAAACATTGAAGCCCACTTTACCATTCTTGTGATGCAGTGTTTTCAAACATTTTTTCATATGTATTATCTTTGATAGAATCTAAAAAACAGAGTCTTGACGTGATTTTCTGAAGATAGCATGGAGTCTGTATTGCTGATTAATTGTTGAAAGTATATCCACATGTGAAAATTGTTAACTTGATATTCCTTTCTTATTAAAAAGTCGAGGAGCTTGACATATGCCTGGATAAAAACCCATTGACTTCTAAAGGTATAGTTAAATAATTTTTTCAATCGAATAGAAATTTTCCTGGTGAATATGTAAAAAGCCCACTCCTTCAAACTTATAAGAAACAATTAAATTTCAAATTTCTGCATCAAAGAGTATGGGTAAACCATTTTTTAGAAGAATCTGCATAAAGCATGCATTCCATTCCAGGTGTTAATTCTCTCTGAAACATGCATGTACAGGTAAATCAATTAGCTTATATTAATCCTCATCTCTGAGTAAAAATCTTTAAAATCTTAAAATTTCACATGAAACTAGCAGAAAATAATTAAAAAGAAAAAAACAATATAAAGACTTCTTAGCAGTAGGAAAGAAAGTGAATAGAATAAGTATGGTATAGAAATAGAATTTAGCAAAAACTTATAAAAATATATCAGATCAGATATGAATATTCAGTTTTAGCCACAGAAACTAACCCATCAAGAAAAAAAAAAAGGATATTCCACATCTAATTAGGATCAACTGCTTTTCAACATAGTTACAACGTGGAGCAAATCTAAGTATGTGATCCAGATATGAAAATCAAAGCTTCACATTTTCAGGACGTAAGTCCATTTTTTAGTTTACTTTTCAGTGAATTTTATTCTTACAACTTAATTTTTATTTTAGCATACAACCATTCAATATTTAATATTTGATTTTTAAAATGTTCTAATGGTATTCTTTGCCAAACAAATTATCGAAGTGGAATATTAGTGTTTACTTGGTTTTTTTTTGTATGTAAGTTTTTAAAATTTCCATTGCAGGTATTTGAGTCCAATTTACATGTTAACGAAAATATTCTACGGGCATAAGTTTTTAGATCAATATGGAAAATTATGTTAAGTAATGCAGTATTGGGTTATTTGTCTTTTCTTATTTCTTATGAATTTCCTGAATTTGTTTTCAGATACTAAAACTTTAAGATTTAATCTAAGGCTGAAGGAAACACTAAACAACAGCTAAATTTTATTAGTATTAGAGTCTAATATCTGTTGTTGAAGCCAAGATTTATTCACAGAAATTTAAAATTTAAGTGTAAATTTTATCCTTAACTATTAGATAGGTATTTCAATTATTTTTAAAGTAAACATATAAACTTACTAACTCATTGTCTTTTTAGCATTAAGCCAAGTATTTCACTTAGCTAGATAATTTTATTTTATATAGAGCTTATGAAGTATGATCCATTTTTAAATTATAAAATAAAATATTTCATTGCTCCTTTTTTCTCCTTTGCTTCTAATTATCACAATGAAGGTAATTAACACATCCATTAACTAACAGATGTATCCGCTCCTCTTTTTTTTTGTGATGAGAACATTTGAGATCTCTTTTTAGCAAATTTCAAGTGTACAATGTATTATTACTGACTATAGTCACCATGTTGTACCTGAAGTTCCATTGATTACTCACTTATCTCATAAAGGGTTAAGTCATCATGTTTCATTACTTTTCATGTTAGTAATGCAGGAGTTTATATTTTTACATGCATGAGTATATGTGTATATTTGCAAGTAGATGCTGTTTCTCAGTATTTTAATATTGAAATATTCATAAATTACATGCAGATTTGAAATACATGAATACATCAATATATTTTTAAGATCTTCGAATGACAATACTTATTCTAAACACAAATTTGATCATGTAAATGACTGTCAGTCTAATGATCAAAGAATCATATACAGTATAGTAAATATCTGTCATGTTTCTGATTACCCAGCAGGTTGAACATCCTTAGTTATAACGGGAAGATTCCCAGTCTGTGGACTTGTATACCAAAGCAAACCCCAAAAATAGAAATTCCTAGAATCACTGCCAGCTAGTACACAGACTTGGAAAAGGACTCTCAAATCAGAAACATTACTAACTTAAGTTTGGAAATGAGGCAGGTGATAAAGGCTTCATCACATTCATTTTAGATGATGGTCAAATTATCAGCCTTGATGCCAGCAGGGATGTCAGTCTGGTATTCTTTTTATTTCAAGATTGAGTATTTGATGAAGAAATAGCTTCAGCTGGAAAACAGCAAGTGTGTTGTCTTTGGGTCAACTTTAAGATATATGTTCTTAGGCACAGTTCCCGATATTTGTTTTCTACCCCTTGCAACAATTATGTGAACTACCTCATATTATTGAATCCATTTTTGCTTATTCATAGACAGTCACCTTCTGTTGCTTGCAACCGAGACTTCTTTGTGAAACAGAAAAATCTCAAGTCCACTAAAGAGGTATGTTTGCTATAAGGTAGAAATGATGGAAAATCTGACAATAGCTTAAAAATGGCTCTTCCCCTCACCCCCAATGTCCTAAGATGTCAAATAGCAGATTATTGCAATGATTCAAAAGCCCAAAGCTAACAGGCCACGATTTTTATATTTCTCTTAGCTTTTTTCCACATGATGATTGTTACAGATTAGGGCATTAAGACAGATGTCCTTCAGTAAAAGAAGTTAAACAAAATAATAATGCAAAAGGCAATAGGAAGCAGGCCAGTTAGGGGCAGAAAACTCACGCAGAATTTTACAGTACACTTATACTTATGCCTAATTGGCTCACATTGTGTCATTGAGTCACTATATTCGCAATATAGGCCAATGACTGTAATTTTGTAGCAAAGTACATTTCTGCCCCAAATTAAATTGGGATTGATTTTCAGAAAAGAATTTAGCCTGACCATATCATTTAGAATCAAATGAAGATAATATAAAGTCCTCTACCTATTTTATACCAAAAGGTATATATTCAGTAGAGAGCCTATGTTTGTAATAATTACCAAAAGCTAGAGGAATGTGTATATTTTCTTTTTAGGGATAACTTAAAAATTGTTTTTTAATGTTTATTTATTTTGTGTGTGTGAGAGAGAGAGGCAGAGCTCCAGTGGGAGAGGGGCAGAGAGAGAGAGAGAGAGAGAGAGAGAAAATCTGAAGCAGGCTTCAGGCTCTGAGCTGTCAGCACAGAGCCTATGCGGGACCCTAAGCCGGGACCCTCAAGATCATGACCTGGGCTGAAGTTGGACGCTTAACTGACTGAGTCACCCAGGAGCCCTTTTAGAAATGACTTTTAAACAATAGTTGTATCGACAGAAGTAGCCTACCGAGCATGTGCTTCTGCTTCAGTCAGAAAAATGCTAACCCAGCTGATGGGCTATGAGTCACCCTATTAGTTATAATCTTGGAAATGAGAATCTAATACCTGATACCTAATACCTAATACCTGTGAATGTTGGAACCAAAAATCACACTGCTCCAGCACTAGTGGATGGCTGACACTCGTCTTCGAACCATCCCACTTGAACTGGTCCTGAATTCAAATCTCATATAGAACCAAATGAAACAGAACCAAAATCACATCATAAAGATGATATAAAGAGAAGCTTAGAAATGTAGTTTTTAACTTTTAAGCCTCTATTTTACAGAAAGAAATAGCAGAAAACTGTTGAGAGATATGTATGACCCTATCTGCTACAGTTGTGTAAAAATAAAATGTATTTCAATAAGTTCTATTCCGTGCCTTTCAGTTACATTTTGCAAAAGATCAAATCACACTGCAACTCACTCTTTGGAAGCATAGTGACATAAGGAATAATGTAGAAAACAATCTGCTCTATCTAATTCTATGACCTTCCAATGTGGTTCCCTTCCCTTATAAAGCCATGTCTAAGCTACCAGAGCATTCTTCTGATTAATTCCCTCTTTTCTTATTTTCTTCAAATTCATCCATCCTCCTTATAGGAACTAGAGAGGAAAACAGGTAAACATTAAAAAGTTAATTTTACTATTATATTTAAAATTCTCCAGTACTCCCTTATCATTACAGATTGGCAATGAGTTCCCACCTGAGCAAATAAGGTTCTGCCAAACTCTACTACCAGCACCTCTTGCTTCATCTAACAACATTATTGACCACTTTACGTTCCAAGTGAAGACATTTTACAGACATTTTACAAACTTCTTTGCTTTCTAAATCCATAAATTTACTGTTGTAGTATTTTACATGTCTCGTATGTTCCCGCAGCTAAATTCTATTCACCACTTAAGATACAACTAGGACACCCCATTCTACTAGATACTGTCCTAACATGATATTCTGTCACTTTTTCTCTCTTTCTTCTTCCCCTTAGGAACATTCCTTAATATCCTTTCAGTATATCTATCATTGCACCTACCACATTTTATTTAATCATCTATTTGGGAAACATATTTCCTGTGACATTATGAGTTACTTGAGGAATTGTTTTACATTTGCTTGCATGTTGGCAACACATTATTTAGTGCCAGATGCTTATAAGTAATCAATAAATGTTCATGATAGAAAACAAAATCAAATGGTAAAGAACACCTTCAGTCATAATATTGATTACACATTTTAAAGAAAAGCTTTTATTCAAGTGTTGCTTGATCTGTTTGTATATGAAGATCAACTGGAATAAAGTTGATAGTTAAAATGAATGCTTAGACATAGTTAAAAATTTACTTGTATTCCTACAAATAAGAACTAAGATTTGCTGCTGCTGTTTTTATGAACAATAAGTTCAACTTTCTTTAAAGGATGCATATGTACTCATGCCATGAAACAGAAGTTACTTGAATGAGCGAAGTAGTTTTTAATACCTTAAATTTGTAACTCACTTTTTTCTATGTCTGTTGTGACAGACAATGCTAAAGCATTTTTTTTAATATATAATCAAAGGTTTGGAGATTTTCAGGACAAACTTTCAGAATCTGATTTCACAATTAGAGTTTTTTAAATGCTATAGTTACATTCTACATAAGTAGCATAAGTTTTCAGTAGAGAAATATCTTTAAAAAGATTACGCTTTATTTATTTATACCTTCTTGTTTTCCTATCAAAAGTACAGACTTTGTCTACGTTTTTTACAGACAAATATAAACATAACTAATTATTCAATTAACGTTTCTAAGAAGTAACAAATGAATTCTTGAAAAAGAATGCCTTCTGTGATTAGTTATACCTTTTGGAAGATCTCTATGATTAATTGTCTCACAACAATTACTTGTCTTCATTAATTAGGAATATACCTTTTCTCCACCTTCTCAATTCAGTTAAAAGTAAAACAGAAGTGCAATATCCATATGGACTTATTGGTACTAAGCGGCCTTTTAGAAAATGCTCTCTGAAAAAAGTGTTCAGAAGTTATTTAGTTTGCTTTAAAGTTACTTTGATTAGTAATTTTGAGGATTGATCCTTAAAGAGTTAATCTAATAAACTGCCGTCCCAATAACGGACATTTAAAAAAATCACTAACAAGATATCCCAATATAGAATTATTTTATGTGTGGCAATCAGTAACCATTTTCATTTGAATACCACCCAACATTTTCTCCCAGGAAGAGGAACTCTGTCCACGTTTTTTTGCAATCAAAGCTTCGGGATAGTTCCCATTTAAGACACTCATATGGTTCTGTAGATTTTTAGCACTGGTTGCTTTTCCCTGAGCATTTGAATTCTGGACTCTGAAGGCTGGGGTAAAAGCCTACTATAAATGTAATTGAGTTTTTAAAGGTTTCTCTAAAGTTCAGCAGGGATTTAAAATGAAGAATTTCAAGCCTGCCTGGCTATAAATAAAATATGTTCTTTAATGTTGGAACCAAGCACTTTTTTTTTTTCTTGTCAGCAGAAGGAGAAAAAAAAATCATCATTGGAGAAAAATGAAATATGACTGATAAGTCAAAATAGTTTTCATCATTGCCTTGATGTTTTTTTTAGTAGAGGTCAAAGTTCTTATGATATTACTCCTCCTTTTCTTTGGTCATCAGAGGGATTGGGTGGGACCAGATTAAAATACCTCAATTAGGAATTTTTTCAATTATTCGGCTCAAAATGAGTTGGAAAGAAAAATATATACACACATACATGTGTATACATACATACATATATAAAACACACACATACATATATATCTAAAGCTTCTGTACTATTATTCTGTATTCTTATATGACAAATATTCAAATATTTATAGCAGGATATGGCTACCTAAAAATAGGAAATAATATCCTAAACAAAAATAAAAAAGGCAAAGTACATGTAATAAAATATAAATATTTATAATGTTTATGACTGAATGAAGAATAGAGAACATGTAAAAGAATTAAATAGCTTTATGGGAAGAATATAAAGAACAGTAGGGTATCTAGTTACTGTTTTTATGTAATTAATTTTATATTAAAAGGTAGAAGTTAAAAGCACTAGAACTCACATAATGTGCCAATTTTTAACCACAGAATTATATTGATTTCATAAAAGACAGGAACATTATTGAACATCAGTTTCTATTGTACTGGAACAATCATATCAATACAAAAAAATGATCTCTACTCTTGCATAGAATTTACCTTGCATGAAATGTTAACTCAAATCTGAGTCAAGAAGTCATCGTTCCATTAACGCTAAAGAACACATATCCTATTAGAAGATCATTTTAATCATTTTATTATTTTCTTATCTATTCAATGAGGACTTCCATTTATTTCCCAATGATAAGCGTGCATACTTATATTTAAAATAAATGTCATAAAATAATCTGAGTATTAACTTGCTTTTGGAAGTACTATTACTATGGATATACTTCCAATAAGTCTATTCTACCACACTGGGGTGCCTGGGTGGCTTAGTCAGTACAGCATCTGACTCTTGATTTCAGCTCAGGTCATGATCTTGTGGTTTATGAGATGGAACCCACATTGACAGCGCTGACAGTTTGGAGCCTCCTTCGGATTCCGGTTTCTCTCTTTCTCTCTCTGCCCCTCCCTGGCTCATGCTATTTTCTCACTCTCCCAAAATAAATAAATAAATGAATAAGTTAAAGAAAAGACCATTCTACCACCACCACTACTAATATTAAAGAGAAAGATGAACAATGATGTTAACATTTGTTGATGTTGTGAGATTTGAAGTCTTAAATATTTTTCATGAATTACCTCTAATATAAGCATTAAATAATGTTAGAATGCCATTAGGTTTGAATATGAGGTCTAGGAGATAAATATATTGTAAAACAATACCACAAAAATCTCTCTCTCTCTCTCTTTTTTAAAGTTCTAGTTAATTTGACAACCAAATTGGTTACAACCACTATTGATATCCACTGTTAAATAAGAACAATGAAAAAAAAATATAACTCCAATTAATCAAACCTCCAAAATGATTTCTCTTGTCATTTTTGTAGTGCTAACAAATGTCTGGGCAACAAATATTTCACAATATAAATTCTCCCCTGCATCAATTTTGTAGCTCGTCACAAAACTGTAGTTGAAACCAACAATGACATAAGCAGAAGACGGATATCTTTTAATTTTTTCAAAAGTATATTTCAAAGCAGAAGTAAATTTAGTGTTTTCTTATATGTTGATGAGGCAAAAGGAGATGAAACATACCTTATCAGTCAAAATTTTACTTTGGTATCTAATAAATCTCTAAAAATATTTCTACTAAGAATGAAGATATACAAGTGAAATATTTGCACATTTTTATTTGGTTTGCAAATAAGAAACAATAAATAAGACATATTTTAAATATTTACAGAATGTAAGTCCAGATTTTGGAAAGGAAATTGGGTAAACTTAAGGTATATAAGGCAAAAATTTGTCTGAAAAATGATGAACTAATTAAAACATAACAGACTGAATTTAGTTTGTGGGTTCTTCCATTTTTTAAAGTAGTGGGTCAGCTAAAATTGTCATAATAAATACATCTTTAACAGTTATGATATATTGTTTCATGCATAATAATAACTGTTATTTTCTCGCTAAATTTCCTGATAGTATTTACCAGATAAATGTTAGTTGTGTAGTTTAATATCGCATCAAGTAATCTATAGATTTATAATCAAGGGTCTTTAATTCTGCTGCTTCTAACACTTTAAAACATTATCATTAAGATTATGTTTACTAGAAAGTGCAATTGGTGGTTTTTATAACTTCTTACTTTTTTACTCCTTCACCTGAGATTAGTGTATAAATACAATCTTTATAAAGATTTATAAAAATAAAATCGTTATAAAGAAAAACGCTATGCAAAGCATTAGTCTCACATGGAAAAAAACTCATATCTTGCTGTCTTTCAATATTTCAGGTATCAGTACTGTTGTATTGGATATGACTTTGGATTTGTCCCACTGCATTATCTAGATTATATTTATATTACATTCTTAACCAAATCATTTCATAACCTTTACAAAAGAATTAGCATGATTCTGTTATCTTTTGTATGGCTAAAGTAGGGTAGAAAAAAGTAGGTGCAGGAAAGACATACAAATCCCCACGAATAAATATTTGGGTGGGGATTGCCAATTACTATGGGGTTGGATTGACCATCAACCCAGTTGATGAGAAATACATATTGATGAGATTTTCCACTTTACACTACAGAGAATCTTAAATGTTGATCAATACTGAAGTATCTATTTTTCCCTTACTTGCTTCAAATCCTAGCTAAGAGTATGGCTCAAATATTTTGTTTGCTTTCACAACTAGGTTGGATATCTGCAGCTTCCTTATCCATTTATGTTACAGGGAAAATATACTGCTAACAGCTTATGCACTGGCCTTAGTTAAGTTTCAAAAAATAGTTAATTATTATTATTTTCAGAGAGAGAGAGAGAGACCAGGGGAGGGTCAGAGAGAGAGGGAGACACAGAATCTGAAGCAGGCTCCAGGCTCTGAGCTGTCAACACAGAGCCTGACGCGGGGCTCGAACTCACATACCGCGAGATCATGACCTGAGCTGAAGTCTGACTCTCAACCGACTGAGCCCCCCAGATGCCCCCAAAACAGTTTAACTATTTAATCTATTGACTGTTCCAATGTAAATTAATGCTTGATATATCTGCTACCCAAAATAATGAAGGAAAAGAAAACATAGAATAAAAATGTTAACCTAGAAGCACAAAGCAGGTAAAGTTCTAAATTGAGAGCTGTAGGAAAGTCTAGCATGAATTCAACGTACACTAGAGAACTAGAAAAATATGATTAAAAAGTTGTATTGTTTTATGTAGAGTATAATGAAAGAAAACTAGGAGCCTATTTCACTGAGACATTCTGATTCAATTGAATTTATTTATAAACTGCATTCTGAATTTGACAGTGTATTAAATAATAACACATCATGATCAACTAACATTTATCCTGGAAATGTATGGCTCTTTTCCCAACAGAAAACCTAAGAATATAAATCAAAAAATTAATTGACAATGCACAGTCTTATAATTATCTCAAATAATGCACACAAATTTTTTGATGGATTCAATGCTTATGATTTAAAATATTTACCAAATATAGATTGAAAGAAAATATTTTAACTTGTTAATATTTATAAAGAAAAAAATGGCAGCAAATATACTAATTGGAGATATACATGCATTTTTAATTTTTTAAAAAGAAATTTAAAAATTTTATTTAAATCCAAGTTAGTTAACATATAGTGTATTAATGATTTCAGGAATATAATTTAGTGATTCATCACTCACATATAACACCCAGTGCCCATCCCAGCAAGTGCCCTCCTTAATGTCCATCATCAATTTAGCCCATCCCCCCACCCAACACCCCTCCAGCAACCCTCAATTTGTTCTCTGTATTTAAGAGTCTCTTATGGTTTGCCTCCCCTCTCTGTTTTTGGAGCTATTACATGCACTTTTTGAGAGCAAGAAAATAAATGTTTATTATTATTGAATTTTTTTCATTGGAAGTATTTGCAGTTAAAAAAAGGAAAAGTAAAACATTGTGAGGATTACAAGAGGAAGGACCCACTGTCCTTATTTGTTAAGAATAGTATCTTAATTAGAAAATCGACACTCTAATGAAACAAATAAAAAATGTGGCAAATTTTCCAAATGAAGCCAAGATCACAAATACTGATAGCATATTTCTAATCACCTACAAAATTTAAATTATAAAAATATACCTCTAAGTACCAATAAGGCCCCTGAGTATGTAATAATTAACTTAGGCAAGAATACAGAAGTTTCTTACAAAAATAAGTTTAGATTTCAGTAAAAACATTATGATTTGAATTAATAGGGAAATATTCCAAAGGCCTAATCTAAATGAGAAAAGTCTTTATGAGAGACATAACCCTCATGGGGAAAAGGCATTTATATGCTACTACTCCCCTCTAGGCTTCCTGTCTTGTCTAAAAGGAGGGGTGGAGGAGTGAAGAGCTAAGAACACTTGTTAAGGTTAAAACTCCACAACAGACCTTGTAAAAGACAGAATTAATCATAATTACTACTCCTCAGTGCTTCCTTTACTACCACATTAACAACACTCAAGTGTATTTATAGGGGATCACAGCTGAAAGTGAGGCAAGACAAATATTCTTTCTTAGTAGGTGTCCTTAGTAGATATCCTTAAATAAGAGAAAGGTAATTGGAAAATTCTCCAAATATTGGGAAATTAAATAATACATCTGTAAATGATAATGGTCTCCAGGTGCCTGGGTGACTCAGTGGGTTAAGTGTCTGACTCTTGATTTTGGCTCAGGTCATGATCTCGCAGTTTGTGGGATTGAGCCCTGGGTTGGGCTCTGTGCTGACAGTATGGAGCCTGCTTGGGATTCTCTCTCTCAGTCTCTCTCTGCCCCTCCTCTACTTGGTGTGCTCTCTCTCTTTTGAAATAAATAAATAAACATTAAAAAAACCCCGAATCATCTCAAGAGAACTTAACAGATATTTTGAAGTAAATGAAATTAA
This sequence comes from Acinonyx jubatus, assembly GCF_027475565.1. Lineage (NCBI taxonomy): Eukaryota > Metazoa > Chordata > Mammalia > Carnivora > Felidae > Acinonyx > Acinonyx jubatus. Next base: position 215,369,537 of record NC_069380.1, read on the forward strand.
AAATACAACAGATCTAAATCTGTGGAATATAGTGAAATCAGTAATTAGAAGAAGATCTATAACACTTAAAAATGTATTTTGTTAATGAAGAAATATCTAAAATTAATAACCTAAGACCCATCTTAGGTTAAAGAAACTAAGCCTAAAGCAAGCAAAAGAAAATGAATAATGAAGATTAAATTCAGGAATAAATAAAAATGAAAACAGAACAATAGTGAACATTAATGAAACTAAAATATTTATTTTTTAAGAGATCAATACAATTTATAAATATCTAGTCAGGCTAAAAAAGGAAAAAAAAGATATTAAATAATAATTAATATTAGAAATGAAATAGGTTCTGATTACTAATCTCATGGACATTAAGAGGATAATAAAGGATTACTACAAACTCTTAGCTCAAATACAAAAATGGACAGAAATGAAAAGATGTAAATAGTACATGTTAAAGATATTGAACAAATGGACTTTTCATAAATTGTTAAAAGTACACATCAACACATGTACTTTGGAAAGCTGTTTGGCTGCATGTCCACTAATGATGAACTTATAAATACCCAAGACCAAGTAAATAGAAATTAGATATATATGGAACATATGTGCATATATTTGTACACAAATAGAGATGTCAAGAATGACATAGAAGCCATATTTTTAAAAGCCTCCAAGTGGAAATTATGCATATGGTCATAAGCAATACAATTTATAAATCCATTGTAGTATATTCATAAAATGAAAAAGAAGGAACTACTCCCTGCAGCAGCATGAATGGACCCAACCATTATGTTGAGCAAAAGTTGCCAGACATTTCTATTTCTGCATTAAGTTTTCTTCAAAAACAGGCAAAAATAATTAATGGTGAACATTAAGAGAACAGAATTAGTGAAGAAGAATGATTGGTTGGTAATATACCATTTTTTATGTGGTGTGTGTACTTTGTGAAAATTAATTCTTCTTTTATCTATAAATCAAAATGAATTATATAGACAAAATGAATTTTAGCAGAAATAAACAGAGAAGGCATTCAGCTGGATTAAGGTAAATTTTAAGTATCAAAACTAGAGTTGTATGGTATGTATGAATGTAGACACAAAGGTGAATTGAGTAGAATGAAAAACTCAGTTTAAATCCAGTAAATTTAAACCATTTTGGAAATTTAACATATCTAAATCCAACGCAGAAAGGACAGATGATTCACTGAAGTGTAATGTGACAACTGACTAACCATTTGGGAAAAAAATAAAATAAAGTTACATCTATATCCCGCATTGCATACAGGGATAAAAACTAATGAACCAAATATTTCGTTGAAAAATGAAAAAAAAATACTAGAAGAAAATATGTGAGAATTGCTCACTTTTTAGATGGACATTTCAATTGATTTTGTTTACATTTGAGGATTCAAGAAAAAGGGTAGTACCATATTAGAAGAAAAGAAAAACATTCAAACAACTAAAATAGGCAAAGGTAGATTACTCTCGGGGACAGGTCCTATCAAGGACATGAGGGCTGCAAGACTTTTAGTTTTTTACCTATTAGTCAATTTAGACTTTCATTTTGGTATGTGTATTTTACTTAATGAAAATAAAAATTCAAATTGATCTCTGGAGATTGTATGCAGACCACATAAAATGCAATCATGGAGATAAAGAACAATGGAGAATCACAATTCATAGTTTGGAATCAAAAAGTGTTTTTGGATTATTTACTTTTACATTTCAGTCTCAATAAATGTGTAAAACCAGACACAGTGGAAAGATTTCAGTTCGTGTGTGTACTGTGCTCAATTAGTTAATGGCTGTCAGGAGATGCATTGAGAGAATCTCTGAAATGTTTCTGGGATTAGTAAGAAGGGGAATGGGGTAATTTAGCTGTCTTTTAGGAACTTAGGGAAGTAAAAAGATGATGTGCTCCATATTTCTCCTTTCTTTTATCAGCCAACGTAATGATATGCAATGTGCATTGATGAGATCATTCTGTAAAATAAGTGAACTTTTAAATAAGGTGACTCAGTTACAGCCTATTGAGTTTGAGTGTGGCATACATTAAAAATATGTTTTCACAATGTTTCAATATAGAATGAATTGTTAATAAAGTATATAGAAATTATCTGTTGATGAACCATATTTGACATGCGGCTTGGTATTTTTTAACATATATAATGTCCCTTACAATCACTCAGTTCTTTGTTAAAGTTGGGAAAATAATTAGACCTGAAAAAATATTTTTCCCATTGTATTAAAAAGGAATCATGTTAGGTGAAGCTATCTTGAAATTCCATTTATTTCTTTGTAATCTATCCAAAGCTACCATAAAACAAATTACTACCATCAGGATAGAAATAGCTACCTCTTACGGTTAACTTGTTTACCAGACTATGGTGCATCCTTAACTCGGCACATACTGTGGCTATTGTTTATCCAGAATTTCTTGTTACTTTTTGTTCATTTTATATGTCTCTCAACCTATATTTGAGTATTATTTTCACTCTGAAGTTTTCCTAAACATTACTCTCTTTGATGACTTTGCAAACCACACATTAGTTGTATTAAATACCTAATGTGATAGAAGTTAAAATTTAATCATACACATACCACCATAACTATTTATAAAGTGTGCTCCCTTAGCAAGGGTGTAGCCTACACACTGGGTAAAATATTTCCAAGTCCATGTTTTGTGACTTAATGTTGCCTATATTCAAGGCATATTATATTAACACAGTGATTTGCCATTGGTTATTAGAGGATGCATATTTATTGCTATACAGTAAAAAAAATCATGAGAAATCCATATTTTACACACTCAGTAATTTTAAAATGCTAATTTTATAAAATAAATTGTAATTTTTAATTTAGTTTCATGCAATTTAAAGTGGTATTCCATTTTTTGTAGAAGAAAGGTGGTAAATTTACTGCAGGCTCAAATAAAGTTTGCAACTATGACCAGCTCTATGATGATTTGCTAAGGTCTTCTGCATTTGAAAGCTAAAAACTCATCTGGTTTCAAGTTAAGCTGACTAGGACATAATTTCCAACAGGGAAAACATGGTTTCATAGACCAATTTTAAGAGAACATGTGAGGCACAGCAGAGAAAACTATCCTTCTAAATTATACACTTTACTCTGTCCACAACATTTGGGTTTTTTTCTCCACTTTTCTCCCTTTATTTTTTTTTCCTTTTAGAAATAAAAAATCAGAGGTTTTCTGGTAAAAAAAGCTAAAAGGAAAACAGCAGCTATAAAGGAGAATATCTGAGTTATTCGCAAATACTTAAGTTAAAAATGAAGCTAATATGAAACAGAATTTGCATTCTAGTCATTTGTGTGGTATATACTCATGTACTGTATGCAGTTAAATGAGTCTGTTGTCTGGCTGTAATGAATATCTACATCCATCCTAACAGTTAATGAGGAATAAATGACTTATTATCCATGAATGGCTGTGTCTAAATAGCTCTGCAACAAAAACAGAATATTAAAATGTGTAGCTAAAATAGATCTTAAATGATAATGAACTTACTTAGATTATTAATTAATTTTTAAAGCATCATAAGATTCACTGCTTTAGGATGAAATCAGCAATAGACAAAGTTCAAGCACAATGACAGATTCAAAGTATGAATTTTAAATTGGATTTAAATACATATGTATGTGTTTGTGTATGTGCAGGTATATATGTATATACATGTGTATATACACGCATACATATTATGCATTTACACACATACACACACTGACACACATTTAAAGGAAAACTATCTTTTGTAAGATATCTTTGCAACCTTAAAAATAACAGCACATAATTTTTACCTACCCTAACTTCACTTAACATGTTCATTTATAACGTATAAATATAATTTTAAACATTTTAAATGAATATATATAATGCATAAGTCTAATATTTAAAGGAGAGAATGTCATATTAGAACTATGTTTTTGTTAAGTCTGAAATTCATGCATAAATTTTGAAATAATGAGGGAAGTACTTTTTGTGAAAGCTAAGAGTGTCTTTTAGAAAATAATTTTTAAAAAGAACTACAACTTTTATTATTATTTTTACACAATGGTCCATTATTTTATTCTACTAATATGAAATAGATTTTTAAAAACAATCCACAGTGCTCTGAGGTGAGAGATTCAAAGGCAGTTTTTTTAATCTGTAAATGATAAGCTGAGCAAGTTCTAAAAATAGCTAAATACACCCTCCAAAAGTCAAAAAAGCTATTTACTATTTTATCATCTAAATAGATGTTAGTGTATCCATTCCCTTTATTTTACTGCAACACAACACAACTTCAACTACGTTTATCTCTAACTCAGGAAATTGATGTCCCCTCCAAATGACCTGACAAAACTCTATCCTCAACCCACATTCTTACCGTCAAAATCTATTTCTCTCCCTGAAGACAAAGTAATCTATTAAAGTAGCACGTCTGAGTGTTTCCTCCCCTCCCCCAATCCATTATTTACATTCAGGTCTTCCCATTGCTTTCTGGGTTGGACCCAGATCCTTTCCTTCCTGTTCTCTCTCTTCTACACTATGCCCTCCTTTGCTCTTTTCATCACTGATACAAGTACATTTGAAATGTCTTACTGAGCCATGCACCCTTTCCAGGGGACTTTTTCATATCCTGTTATAATCACACTTTATTTTTTTCTGAATCATCAGTTTTCCAGGGAGAATTACTCTGTACTTGCAGATCAGTTAAATCTCTGTTGTATGTGTCCGTATACAATCTACACACCTCTAAAGAAATTTCCAGTTTTAATTTTACACATATTTGTGAGCACGAAACAGAGTTTACACAAAACTGCAGGACAAATTTATGTAAATCAGGAATTATGACTCTGTATAGCATTGTGTGGCAAACAAACACATTAAATTTCAGACATTTCTTGCCACACATAGTAGTAACACAATAAATACTAAGAGACATTTGAGCTGTGTATCTATGGCTAGCAAATTGTCTTAGTTTTCTGATACCTATTTCGGGAAATGATAGCAGTATTTAAAAATGGTCTACCAATATCAGTAATATATACTCTAAATTGTTATTATGATTTATTTCATGAGTAAATAACTGAAATACCAGAAACATAGAAAACTGTGCCTTGCAGTAGCTGACCATTTCCAAGATTAATTACATTTGGCCAAGATTTGGCAGACAGCTGGATGTCTGAGAAGACTTCAAAGTGATTTCATGCTCTTTCTTCTGTCAAGTGTCAATGTTTTAAGGTATCTCTAATTTGATGCAAATATTACGTGATGTTTATGGATAAATTAACACACACTGGGTCGCTGCTAAGTGTGGAGACAATGCTAGAAAAATACAAATGACATTTTTTTGTCTGTTGATGTACTTAATGATCAAGGGGAAATGAATGTAAAATTATACATAAAACAAAGACAAATAAATGTTTATGATTATACATGAAGAAGAAATTTGGCCAAAAAGAGAATGAATATGTTGTATATGATTTTTATTGTAATTTTTATTACATATCATGGTCTTGTCATGTTAATTGTTATAGTGGAACGACCTGAGAAGTAACATTCTTATTTTAAATCCTCAGATCTGAAAAAGATCAAAAAGTACAAATTCGTTTTAAATAAATGTAAACTTAAAACAGATGTGTAATTCCTTTTTCATAAATTGATTTTCCCATAAAATCCTTGTGTCTCTATGAAAATTTTAAAATGGAACGCTGCAGTTTTTTTTTTTTAAATGAGAGAAATGATTGAAATTTCTAAAAAAGTCTAGCAGACATAATGCATTTAGACATGACTGGCCTGAATGAAAAGTACACGAGATATTTCAGGGGTAAGCAATGGTAGAAAGGAGGAAATAAAAGTGTAAGGATACCATGCACATGCCATATTTTTATGAATTTCTATCTGATAACAGATAATGATAGGCATAGGTTTGAACCAGTGACCCTGATATGAGAATCTCCCTACCTGTCCAAATTTATTTTGAGTAAGTCAGTTTTCAAATTAGGTTTAATTTGCATTTTAAGAAATCTAAATTCGTTTTAAAATTAAATTATTCACAGGAATATCTGAAAAGTGTAATAGGTTCTGAAATGGAACTGCTCAACTTGGCCATAAAACAAAAAATTAGAACAGAAATGGTAATCTAGGAAAAACCCAGGGAACACAAGTCAGGGAGAGATGTTTGCCAAGCATACTTACAAGGCTACTTTAATTTTTTTTTGTTATTGTTCATTTTTTGAGAGACAGAGGCAGAGGAGAGAAGGGCAGAGAGAGAGAGAGAGAGAGAGAGAGAGAGAGAGAGAGAGACAGAGAGAGTCACAGACTCCAAAGCAGCCTCCAGGCTCCCAGCTGTCAGCACAGAGCCCAACGTGGGGCTGGAACCCACGAACTGTGAGATCATGACCTGAGCCAAAGTCAGATGCTTAACCAACTGAGCCACCCAGATGCCCCACAAGGCTACTTTAAATCACACAGTGCTGATGGTTACAAATAAAATGCTGGATTTCAATCAGGAACAGGAAATTATTTGTAAGTATTATTTGTGCTTCTACCTTGTTGTATTCTCAGATACATCATTTCCAAAAATAATTCTCTTAATGGGGAATATCTCATACAGCAAAATACAGAAACCTCTAAATTACTACCTATTTTAAGCCACCGAAACTTCTTATAAATGCCACATATATCATTTGTTTGCATTTAATAATGAAAACAATCAAAATATATGAAGATTTAGAGGTAAAAAAGAAAACATTCAATTCTAGGGTAAGTGGATAAACAATAGCAACATATAATTCACCTACATACTTTTCATCGTTCAAAGTCCTCCAAGGTCTATATTTTGTAACCATGTTTTGATTATTTTCTCCCAGAAGCATGTTCAATGAAACAAAGTTGTTTAATTGATGCTATGTAAGTGTCCTCTAATCAAATAAGCATTGGACACACTGCATAACTTATTCCTCTTGAATATCTCGAGAAGTACTACCTAAATTTATTTAATCATAAAATTTGTTTTCTAAACCAAATAACATGAAAATCCACAAAAATCTAGCCTTGGATAAAGCCTCACCAATTAGCAAGATGCCCAATGTTTACCCAGATCTGTCTTGGTATTTTTATATGCTGTTTATCATCTTGTCTTACCCTGTTCAGTTTCAGCCACCTAATGTGTTTGTAATTTGCACCATCTTTGATCTCTTGTAAAAGTTGGTGTTTCATAGGCTACTCATTCTTTTCCCACTTTTCCAACTGAAACGTTACCTTCTCTTTAAGCCTAGTCTTCTTTGGAAACTGGAACCATAGCTTATCTATACATATAAACTATCATAGTATCTAGAATATACAAGCTCATAACTTTATCCAATATATGTTAAAACAAATAATTTTTAAAAAGAGAGAAAATTATGTTAGATTTATTTCCTTTGTAATAATTATGATATAAAAAGAAAGAGACTGAAGAAATCTATAATGTTAAGGAAATTTGAGGAGAATGAGAAGAAAACCTAAGCATATATATTTAGGGCAATGCTCTAATGACTGCTTGAATCACACCCATATAGAAAATAGTCTGCTGACAACCTTCATTTGATAGGATGCTTTTTTGTGGAATGTACGTCTTAAACTTTTGTTAGCCTCATCACTTAAATGACATTTTGAGCCAGACAAAAAGAAGTGAAAGGTTTAAATAAGTCAATATTCTTGGGAAAATACATAGGAACACAGAAGCCAGAAAGGATTTTGTGTGTGTGTGTATTTTCATCAATTATTCTATTCCTTTTCTAAAAATCACGATTACCTGGGTGTTTTTTTTTAAGTTTATTTATTTCTTTTGAGAGAGAGACAGAAAGGGAGACAGAGAGAGAGAGAATAAGGGGAGGGTCAGAGAAAGGGAGAGAGAATCCCAAGCAGGGTCCACACTGTTAGCATAGAGCCCAACTTGGAGCTCAAACCCATGAATTGTGAGATCATGACCTGAACTGAAATCAAGAGTCTGATGCTTAATGGACTGAGCCACCCAGGTGCCCCTTACTTGTATTTTTTAAAATTTTACTTTATTAAAAATCTTCCTTAGTCAATATAATTAATATTCATACTTAGATACAATATAGTGAATATGATCATGATATATTAAAATAGACTTAGATTAAAAATTAAAAAAAATTAGATGAAAATTATTGTATTAATTTAGATTTTTCCCACAATGATCTCACCTAAGAAATCAATATATATAAGCTGCTGTATATCACAATTATTCATGACTTTTATATATATACAAACTTTTTATATATACAAACTTTTTATATATACAAACTTTAAAAATAATTAAAATAATTTAAAAATAATTAAAAGAATATCATTTTCAATGCCTTTAACTATATACATAGTAATATGCTCTGCATATTAAAGAAAAATATTAGGAATGTTTGATTGATGAGTCTTTGAAAATACCAATAGATATCTATCTGTATTTATATGTAACACTAAAGAATAATACGTTACAAAAATTGTACAAACTCTAATGCACAGCTAGTTTTTAGCTGCTAACTTTGTAGACTTTAATGGTCTAAAGCCTCCTGCAATTCTCTAAGAGAGATCTTGCAACCCTCTGAGAGAGATTTTTTAATAAAGTCTTTTCATACCAGGAAAACTGATTACCATTGCAACATGGGAATTCTATATGCTGTTATCCCACCTCCTGGATGTTTTTACTTGGCACCTACTTCCTTTCTGATGTCACACTAAAGAAGATTATATCTAGCAAATTTTTATTTCAATATAGGTTTATTTCTAAAGAAGAGTTCCCAGAGTGAATGTAAAAGATAACTGGAAAAATTGTTCACTTCAATTTGTGTACAACAAATAACTTTACCAGAAATGGGCCCAGTTGAGATGAATCTTTTGGAATTATTGTCTTGACAGCTACATCAAGAAGATTAGTATCTCCCATATTCCAATTCTATCTTTGAAAATCAGGAGAGTAGGGATGCAAGGCTAAGAGGTTTACATTAAAATGTAAATACAGCAGGGCCTTGGCTCTCCAGTCCTATTTATTTTTATGCCCTGTTTCCCCTCTTCCTTCTTCTCTCCTCCCCTACTCATCATACCATGTCGAAGAAAACACAGAATGGACATAGTTCAGAGCTTCCAGGCTGGGAAACACGTGGAGATCTGGGGGGGAGTGGTGCATGTGGAGAGGGCCCTGTGCCTTCTTCCCATGCCTAGTCCTGTGTATCTCTTCATCTGGCTGTTGATTCATATCTTTTATCATATCCTTTAAAAAACTGGTGAATGTAAAACAAACAAAACAAAACCACAACAAACAAACAAACAAACAAACACACACGGAGAATGACTTACAGTTTCTCTGAAACCTCACATGGGTTTGAGTTACTTGAGTTTATTCTCCTTGCCAGAAAATACTTTTAGCCTGAAGTTGAATACATCTTGTGTTCACCTTGTTTTTAAAACAAGATATTGATTAATTTATTCTCAAGATATCAGTGGTATAAGTTATAGCACCATTTACTTATCCAATTATTTGAAGAATAATGAAATTCTTGTTGAAAAATAAAAGATCCAAGACTCCATGCCTCACCTTTACTAAATAACTCAACATTGTTTAGAGTAAAAAAATTATGTTGGAGTAAAAAATTCTCCAAATCTAAAAAGGTATCCATGATGTTTGTGCTTAGAAACATTCTCCTTAATTGCTGCTTCACAGTCTCTCCGTCCAGGACTTTCTCTACAATGTCTTGCCTTCATCCAGAATATGCGGCATTTTCAAAACAGAGACTATGTTTGCTATTTATAACAACAAAGACAAAGGTGGTAATGATGCCAGATTATCAGGCATTATGTATCATAGGAAAACTTCCTGCTCAACTGCAGAAAGGGAATAAACTTTGGAAACCTAATGTACACAATTAATCTACAGTCTGAAAAACAATTAGTCCAGCAAGGTTGTGGCAAAGAGGAATACAAACTAACACAGATGGATATAAACTTTGAGCAAATCAGGTGGGAGTTAAATAAAGAAGAACTAAGATTCTTCTACTGAGAATGCAACAAATCCTCCTGTACAGGGAATGGAAACTATTCCAAAGGTTGTTTCTATATTAGATAGAAGAAATACTATCTTCCATTGTTAAAGAGAGTCTTCTTACGTAAAAAGTTCTTGTTAAAATGGAAGATTTTATGAGCCAACCAGTAAGGAAAAACATGGTAAAAACCACTTACATGCACAGTGGTGTTTTAATATATATTGAAAGCAATTTTCATTCTCTAATATATGAAAAAAGCTTCTGTGCTTCTTCAAGTAAGTTAAAGGTTGTATAGAAATGGCAGTCATATATAAATTCCAGTATGTATAAAAATTAAAAGGGATGTCTGGGTGGCTCAGTTGGTTAAGCGTCCAACTCCTGATTTTAGCTCAGGTCATAATCTCACATTTGTGAGTTTGCCTTGGGCTCGGTGCTGACAGTGTGGAGCCTGCTTGAGAGTCTCTCTCTCCCTCTCCTGCTTATATTCTCTCTCTCAAAATAAATAAAACTTAAAAAAATTTAAAATATATGTATTCACATGGAAAAATAAACTACACAAAATGACTGTATGTATTATGGTGGGAATAGTTATGAATTTATTTAAGTATCAGGGAGAAAAATAATACAGTAGAATTAGAACTTGTTTAAAATAATTTGGAATATTAATACATACATTTATTATATGAGAACAATGTTATGAAACCTAACATGGCTAATTCACAACAGACATTGATCTTGGTGCGTATTTACTTTTACAGAGTAATCTTTTCTAACCTCTTTTTGTCTTTTTGCTGTCAGTTATCATCAATCAGTTAAACCTTTTAAAGCAAACTGCGAGAGAATTCTTAGGTCACCTTTATTTTGTGTTTTTTCAAAAGAAGTATATAAAAAGGACGTGTGCTTCTGTTGAATGACTGAGTGTCCTGTATATTAAATATATCTTTTAAATATGCCAGACACTTTCATTGGCCTTGCATATTCTTATTCTTATTTTATTAGAAAGTTGACATTAGTGCCTCAGGGACTGAACTTGTCATAAACATTTTTTTCTGAAATTAGAAAAAGTAAATCTGAGTGCCTGGAAATGAACACTCACCTTGATTAAAATAAGACAATACAACCATCTTTCATTTTCAATCTTTCTTTACTAGAAGAATGGTTTTTACTTAGTGATTTTAAACTCACCTGTGGTATGCATACAAGAATATTTTGAATCAGTTTGGTTCAACTAAGAGTTCCCAAGCATAATTCATAAAAATACTGGATTTTAGATTTTGTAGACTAAAAAAAAAAGAGCAGATGGTGATAATGGAATAGCCAAATATTTTTAAAAGGTGGATTTTTAAAATAATTGCATGCTTTTATTTTAAAAAAATAAAGCAGCATGAACACATTAGTTAAATTTTAATATCCTTTAATTTATAAAATTAAAAAAATTATAGTATGTCTAACACAAAAACATGATTTTTGAGCAAATAAGCTAAAACCAAATGATTACATAAAACTAAATGATAGCCCAGGAAATAAAGTAACTTCACTGTGTCTATTTTAACATTATACACATTTAATGTCTATTGTTATTAATGGCATTAATCCTGCATTATAATTAATGAATATTAATTATAAATATAAACATAACACCACCATCAATATTTTTCTTATTCAGTGAGAAGAGCAATGAATCATTTATGCTCAATTACTCTTTTTTAGAAAACAGCTTTATTAAGGTATAATTGTGATACAAAAGACCACATATATTTAATGTATACAACTTGATGAGTTTAGATGTATGCATACCCCTGTGATACCATGCTCAATTTCTCTTAAGGACTCTATATATACAAACTATATATGAGTTCATAGGGAAAAATTGAGCATCATAAATTTTTCTATATGTAAAAGAGAACCAAAAAAATGGAAAAGCCTTACATTGAAAGCAAACTACCTGTTTTTCCATCAGACATTGAAAATCTATGAGTATTAGAATACTAATGTATCCCACGGAAAGGAGATCTTCTGTAGGTATTGGCTTCCCCAATAGACACACAATTTGATTGAACCAAATCTTTTTGGCTTTCATGCAATGTACAATTTTACATTTAAAAAAGTTTAAATGAACATGTTTAGGGTAAGATGCTGGATAAAACGTCATAAAACATAATTGACAATTGACTGAGGAACATTTATTTCTAATCCATATTCATGATTTGCCACATAAGGATTGCTACACACGGTTATGAAACATAAATGTGAACCTCAGGACAAATTATGTATTTTTTTTTCCTGTTGGAATCAGAATAAAAAGTAGGTATGTGTAGTTATAGAAAAATAATGACATATTTCTTGTACACTTAACTTTGCAACTGAAATAACTTCCTGCCAGTTTTACACAGGATTTAATAAGTAAAGGGGTGCCTGGGTGTCTCATTCGGTAAGTGACGGACTCCAGGTTTCAGCTCAGATCATGATCTCACGGTTCATGAGATTGAATCCTGAGTTGGGCTCTGGACTGACAGCACAGAGCCTGCTTGGGATTCTCTCCCTCCATCTGTCTGCTCCTCCCACACATGCTCTCTCTTTCTTTCAAAAAAAAAAAAATTAAAAAAGTAACACACTGCATTTCTAATAAGCAGACAAGCTTTATTTTCAAGGTAAATATAATACATGTATCACTAATCAAAAGCTGATTCCCTGAATCTCATCAAAAGATGAAAATAATAACTTCCTTTATATATTAATGAAAGTAAGAATCACAGATTGTTCTTACATTCATGTGGGTGTCTGAAAACACATATTGGATTATCAGGGCTGGGTACTTGGTTCTTATCTGGAAATTTGCTCTCTCTAAAGGGTAGCTATGGATTTATCTTCTAAACTACAGTAGTCTCCAGGTTGCTGGGTATTATAATAATTAATTCAAGCAAGCTATCTTCAAAAGCATTTTTGAGTTCAAATCAATTTTAGAGCCCTCTGAGAAAGAGGTGGATAAAAGGAAGTGGCCCTCACCTGTTGGTGATATTAATGAATAAATAGGAGTACTGGAAATGATAGTCAGGGTTGGCAAATGGCAAATAGGACCAAAATTAGTAGCTAGGAACCAAAACTTAGTTTCTATTTTGTTTTACAACAGTTAGCATAGATGAGAGACTTAAATATCCATGCCTCTGGACACTGAAAGTATATTAAATAATCGTGTGACACATTTTTATAAATAAATGTAACTTTATCAAACCCACATTTAAAAATGGCAATTAACAGGGGCACCTGGGTGGCTCAGTCAGTGAAGAGTCAGACTTTGGCTCAGGTCACGATCTGGTGGTCAGTCAGTTTGAGCCCCATGTCTGGCTCTGTGCCCTCAGCTCAGAGCCTGGAACCTGCTTCGCCCCTCCCCCACTCACACTCTGTCTCTCTCTGTCTCTCAAGAATGAATAAACCTTTCAAAAATGGCAATTAACAGTATTATTCACATAGAGCCAAATAAATCAAAATAGTTAATAATAAATTGATTACTAATTTTTCTGCTTTATAATATAAATCAATATAAGTGATCATTGCTGAATTTTTCTTCTCAAAGTTCAATATTTCTGGTAGTACCTTTCCTTGTTGAAAAGACAATCATGTACTTTTAATGGATTTGTTTTGGATTTCCTGAAGTACTTGGATTTCATGGTAACATTAAGTGGCCTTTCATTTACATATGGTCAGTCATACTTAATCTATAATCAGATATTTTAAATATATTACTATGTAGCATTAATCTAACTTGTTAGATAATAAAAAAAATAGCAAAGTTTTACTCTGTGCAAAAAAATGTATTTGTTTAAATATCTAAACATGAGATCATCAAGAACATCATTTTATAAACAACAGAAGTAAAGCACAAGGAAATAAAATAATCCATAAATGCAGAAGGATACACTGTGAGACAAAAGGAACAAAGATTCTGATTTCTAAATTTTTAATGTGCTATCTACCAAAGCAGGACACCAGACACAGCATCACCATCACACATTAGCTCTGCATACAACATCTCTGCATTATGACTGCTTACCAACATTATTTAAAATGGATATTTTTCTGCACACCTGGGTGGCTCCCTAGGTGAAGCATGGACTCTTGATTTCAGCTCAGGTCATGATCCCAGGGTCACAGGATGGAGCCTCATGCGGGGCTCTATGCTGAGCTTGGAGCCTGTTTGAGACTCTCTCTCCCCCTCTACCTCCACCCCTCCCCTCTCTCTCTGGCCTTCCTCAGCTCGTACTATCTCTCTCTTAAAAAATAAAAATAAAAAAAAATAAATAAAATAGATATTTTTCTTCTAGACCACGTTATCATCATTTAATTAATTAATTAATTAATTAATTTATTTATTTATTTTTCCAGTTTTTATTTAAATTCCAGTTATTTAACATACAGTGTCATATTAGTTTCAGGCAGAGCACTTATTTATAGTTCATCAAAAAGTGAATACTTCTGTTACTATTTATTTAATATATACTCTTTTATAAGTTGCAGAAGCCTGACAACTACCTCTGTCCAAATGGAAGTCAATGGCTGGAAGCCATTCCGTGGCTGGCTGGAAGTCAATGATCACGAATGAATGAATGAATGAATTAGCAGGCAACTATTTGAGAAGAAGCAATATGAACCTCTGCATGCCTTCTCCATTTGTGTTTTGTCACTCTATACCCTCTTGCCTATGTCCCATCAGGAATACACTCTTCTTTGTGGTAAGGAAATACTTCCCTTCATTGCCATAAAGGATAATACCTATTTAGGGAGGGATTTGCAGATGTCACCAGGAGCTTATGTTCATTACTCCACATGTTATTTTACCTGCTTTGGAAATATTTTATTCATGGATTTATCTTTTAATTAAAACATTTTATTTGTCTATATCTCAAGTTTTTCTCTAATCAGTTTCTTCTAAATTTTTAAACTATAAGTTTTGCTCTGTTTTAAATTATCTTTTATTTTTGATGAATGGGCAAGATCCTCATATAACACTGGTAGAGAAGACCTTTAAAAACATATTTTATACTGGAAATGATGTGGATTCCTAATACATTGAGATGATGTCATTTTGACTTACTGTGTATTACTTTAACTATTTAACATAAATATTTGATAACTGTATTGCTTAAATATTCTTAATTATATTCCATTTTTTCAAGTAATCTCTATGCCCAATGTAGGGCTGGAAGTCATTACCCCAAGATTAGGATTGCATACTCCACTGATGAAGCCTGCCCGGCAACCCAAAATTTTCTTAATTTTCAACACATAATAACCTTACATATTTCTTTGGATTAAACATTAAGGATCTCATCTATTATCTTGAATAGATTTGTGTTCAACATCAATAGTTGAAAAAGTAATTTCAAAGAAACAGTTATATCATAAAATGGTCAAAGACATGTATCAAACTTCAAATCATGGAAACATACTTTTACAAAAAAATATAAAATTGGTTGTTAAAAGTCATTAAAATCAAATTTGATTTGCTGACCTCAAATAGTATATAGTTTTATTTTTTTTACTAACATTTTGAACATGCTATTTATGCATATGTATACAGGAAAAGATACTTTATTTTCATTTTTATTTTCCCACTGGGTGGTCATAAAACAAAAACCAACAGAAAAGCATTTCATTATATTCAATTGAGCATCAAATTCCCCACTGACTATTTATAATTCAAACTGAATCACATTCAACAGCAAGGATACTAATAAAACAAAATGTTTCAATCACTGATAACATACATTTGTCACTGAAATAATTTTGGAATATCCAACTTGTGGACTGTTTATGCTCTTGGTTCTAATATCACTCTCTGATGAGATAAAGATTATGTAAAGTTGCATTTTATTTATTATTGCTTTTAATACAATTTGATAAGCTTCAAATAAAACTGAAAATGCATATGTATATATTAGTCTCACATCAAAATGCAATGTGGTAAAATGCAGGGCAATTAATTGATACTTCTAATTAATTTTAACTTGATATAATCAAATAGTGTCACTATATACATGCAGTTTTGGATGGGAAAGATACCATTCCTCATTGAAACTACTGGTTATTTATTTACTTATTTATTTACTTATTTATATTCATTAATTTTATTTATTTATTTTATTTATATACAACTTTTATTTTGGAATAATATTAGATTTAGATTTAAAAATGTCAGAGACATTGATCAAGCTTGGTTATTTTACTAATAATAGGTGCACAATGATTATATTTTGAATTTCTAAGAATACATTTAACACTTTTGCTTTGAATGACAGCAGAACAATGTTCCACCCAAAAACGCCCATGTTCTAATGCCCCAAACCTGTGAATATGTTACTTTACTTGACAACATGGACTTTGCAGAGGTAATTAATTCAAAGGCCTTATGATGGGAATGTTATCCCGGATTAGAAGAAGAAGGCAGGAAGATCAGAGTAGATATATAACCATGAAAGCAGAGGCTGAAGTGATGAGCTTTGAAAACAGAGAAGGGGCTATAAGTCAAGAAGTTCAGGCAGGCTCTAAAAGCTGGAAAAGGCAAAGAAATGTATTCTTCCCTAGAACTTCCAGAAAACAAATGGAGCCCTGCTGATGCCTTTTAGATATCTGAAACCCAGGATGGCAAGATAATAAACTCGTGTTGTTTCAAGACACTAAGTGTGTGACCATTTGTTGTGGCAGCAGTAGGAAACGAATACAGCATCCTGACTGACAGTGTCTGAGGTCAGTCTTTGTAGAATGTTCCCCTATTGAATTGATCACAAACCCTGCTGACCCTGCTTTTCTTTAAGGCGTAAGTATTTATACCGCTTCTCTTCACTCCTTTCTCTCATGTTCTATTATGTTCACTGCATTAAACATTTTCCACTATGTCTTCTTGTCTACTTCCTGCCACATCAGGAATGTTAAAGTAATTATTTTCACACACATATATATTTTCCTTTATAACCAAGACTTAATTTTCGTTTTTCTTCTTGGAGGCCTTTCTATTTTTCTTTCCCTCATTAAATTTTATTAATTCTTTAAGACCCATCTCAGCAATCCAAGCAATCCATTGCTGACCCATGCCCAGCAATCATGGGCATGGGAGTCTTCCTTTGGGGCCGATTGACTTTTTAGTTACTAGTACAGTGTCTGACTCATCATAGATACATAATACATCTTTTTAAATTATTTTTAAAATTTTTACATCTTCTTTTAAATGTGAATTAAAATTATTTTTAAGCTAAAATTTACTGGGAATTATACATATATAACATAGTAAAGAACAGAGTTACCTCTCTTTATACAGTAAATATATTTTAAACAAATGTTGTACTATAACTACTTTTCAAGTACCATGCTGGTGGCTTATCAGAATAATACTATGAGCATATTTATTCAAACACTATTTGACATGTTCTGGCAACACTTCATACACTTAACTATCAACAATATGTAGGATCAAAATTATCTCCCTAAAAATAAGATAATATTTGCCATTTCTTTCTCATTTTCTAAAGAGTGTATAGTGGTGTTTACTAAAGGCTACATGACATCAATATTCCAATGGATGAATATGGAAGCAGATTTAAGAATCCAGCTGTCTTCTAATTGTCAGTCATTAAGGAGATTGGGGGAAAGGAATAAAATGTGCCTACTTTTCTCATTATTTTTATTGGATTGTAGATTATGGTTATTTTTCTTAAAACGCTATTTTGTTAGCATACAATGGGTTTATTACTGCAATTATAAACTGAACAAATAGATTTAAGTTTTCTCAGTTTTAATTTCTAATACAACAAATGCTCACCTATATAACCCATCTTAATAAAAACACTTTGGGGTCCTCAATAATTTTTAAGAATTCAAAGAACTTTTGAGACCCAAAAGCTTAAGAACTGATTACACATGTCAAAGCATATATGTAATACCACTGGATCTAATCCTAGCTGCACATAAGAATCTCCTAGGGAGCTGTTAAAAAATAGCAATGTATAGGTTCCATCCAGAAAACTTCTGTGAGTCTTTGAAAATATTTATGTTCAATTACATATTTCTTGTTTGTATAAGCTAAATGCATTCAGTGGTTCTTCTACCCGTATGGAAATACTGAAAGTAGATATATTCAGTGTGTATATTCCATTTTATTCAAACCATGCCAAATGCTTGCAGACCCTTTGAAAATATAAAATGTAGGGTAGAAAGATTTGCAAGAAAACTGAATGTTGAAGAGAATGCATGGTTTAAACCCTGATGCTGAACAGAAATAACAACAAAAGTGACAAGAAAGGTAGATGACATAGAGAATTAATTCTGCATTCAGCACCTGAGGATAATTGAAATCACGGAGACTGAGTAATAACTTGACACAGTTTTTATGGGTAATGGTTGATAGATTGAATACATTTGCACAAGCTGGGGGATTTTCCCCCTGGTAATATCTGTGATGTTTCTAAAATGGAAAAATCCTGAAGTCGCATCATCCATATTATTATCTGAAGACTCATACCACTTGAAAATAAAGTGTGGAATTCGACTTTAAGGATGATTTTTGTCTTGTATGGGGAATTAAAAATAATAACAAGTAAGAGATATAGCCCAAACAAGTGAATACTTTAAATACTAATGATATTATATATCTGTTAATTTATCCCATTACTAGTACCTACATAGTAATTGCCTTTTTAGTATGCATTGATAATATTTATATTTGAGCTATGTTCACATTCCTCTTTATAAAATAGAGTCAAATAGGATTTTAAAATATTATTTTGCTAAGAATTATTCTCCAAACATAAAGTAATATAGTGCCCCCCCTTGGCAAAGTTTAAGTTCAGATGTTAATAAAGGTAAGAGTTGTAAAACTTTTATGTCTTTTGGTATTTTACTAGCTTAACTTTAAACCATGGAGAATATCTTAAAACTAGGTACTACTTTGTGTGCCTGTTGACTATACACCATCAGAGTTAGTATTGTCAATGCAAATTTATGTTTGGATAATGTATAGTTTTGTGGTATGGGAATCATGAAAAAATGAACATGAAAAATTATTTTAATCACCAGACCCATCTCTTCCTAAAGGTGCATCTGCAATGCAGTTTATCTTTTAACAGTCATTAAAAATGGCATAATGTTAGACTTATGAAATTACAAAACTAGTATGGAGAGTTCCCATTAACATTTTATAGAATTTTGCTTTATTTTAACATTTTGCATAACCACAAAACATTTATCAAATTTAAGAAACCATTCTTAATACAGTACCAATAACTATACAGAGCTTATTTGGATTCATCACATTTTCTATTAATGTCTTTTTTTTTAAACCACTTTACTGAGGTAACTGGCATGTGAAAAAAGTCAACTGTATGAGTTTAGGGAAAATATATACCCACAAAGCCATCACTACAACCAAGGCCATTGAGCTATCTATCACCTCCCATTTTAGATCCCTAAAATCTACCCACTTTTTATTATTTCTGTGTGTATGTGATAAGAACAGTTAACATAAGATCTACTCCCTTAGCAAATTTTAAATGTACAATACAGTATTGTTAGCCCCAGGCAGTTTGCTGTGTAGTAGATCTCCAGAACTTAGGTACCTTGCGTAACTCAAATTTGGTACCCTTTGACCATTGATTCCACCATTCCCACCTTATCCTAGCTCCTGGAAACCACCATTCCATTCTCTGCTTCTGTGAGTTTAACTACTTTTAGATACCTCATATAAGTGGAATCATACAGTATTTGTCCTTTGTGACTAGCTTATTTCACTTACAATGATATTCTCTGGGAAAACTGGGAACAGCCACAATGAAAGGGGTTTCAAGAGCAAATCCTGTGCTCACTGCTTTCAGCAGCTTTTATCAGTTAATTTTTTTTTTTTTTTTTTTTTTGAGAGAGAGCATGAGCAAGTACTTGAGGGAGGTAGGGGCAGAGGGAGACAGAGAATCTTAAGCAGGTTCCATGTCCAGCATGGAACCCGATCTCATGACCATTAAGATCATGACCTGCGTCAAAATCAAGTGTCGGTTGCTTAACTGGCTGAGCCACCCAGTTGCCCCAAGTTAATCCTACTAATAGCACTGTTTTTTGTTGTGTGTTATCATGCATCTGATCATTCCCTATTATTCAACTTGCTGACATTGTATTTAAACACCCACAGCTTTTTACCAATCCTCTTTCCAGCTTTGCCAGAAGAATCTTTTAAAAGTAACTCAGTTCATTGAGTTTCAGCCCAAAACTCTCCAATACTTTCTAAATTCAAAGTAAATACCAAAGTCTTTTGAAAGGCCTGCTAACATTTCTTATAGCATCTGATCCCGCTTAACCCTTAGCAACTTATACCTTGGTACATCTTAAAGATTTTTTTTTATGGTTATTTTTATTTTTAAGAGAGACAGAGCATGAGTGGGGGAGGGGCAGAGAGAGAGGGAGACACAGAATCCGAAGCAGGCTCCAGGCTCTGAGCTGTCAGCACAGAGCCAGATGCGAGGCTCGAATCCAGGAACCGTGAGAGCATGACCTGAGCCAAAGGGAGACACTCAACTGACTGAGACATCCAGGTGTCCCAATACTTGGCTACATCTTTATCTTTCTCTCCACTCTGGTCGCAGCAAGCCTCCGATGTGTCTCACAAACACGTTAGGTAAACTCCTATGTTAGTGAACTTACAATGGTTATACCTTCTGCCTGTAAATCCTTCCTCTCATAGAAGCACAACCAGGTAATAATTCTTTCCAGTCATTTGTCAAATGAAACTTTCTCATTCAGGATTCTTAGAATATCTAAAATTTTTTCCTCCATTCTTTTAATCCTTACATGCTTATTCTGTTTTATTTATATCTTATAATCATCCCTTATGTCATAAATTTACCTTTATTATGATGTGTATCCCTTAGTAGAATATAAACTTCATAAAGGAAATATGTTTGGTTCATTTGGTTCCTTATGTTATGTATGGCTTCTTAAAAAGTGAGCCATGAATGTTTTTTAACTAGATTAATTAAAAACATATTATTGTTATTACTTAATTATGAATTTGAACTATATTTTAAAACAAGAAATAACCTCTTTTATTTGGAGTAACAAAATGCATTTTGAAAATTATTAACTTTATTTTGAACTTTATCTTACTAATTACTTATGGACTAGAAAGTAAGGATATGTTTCCCTATGCCTTTAATTCCATAACCATTTTTCTATTTACAATAAAAGTCAAAGAAACATTTTTTTTGTGCCTTCCAAGAGAAGTTACTGTTTTCTCTAATTAATCCAGGCGTTTAGTTTAAGTGACTTTAATTAGATTACTCATGGGATAATCTTCAAATTATCATCATCATCAAACTATTTCTTAAGTTCCAAGGTTTTTAGATGTTTTGTTAGAAGTTAAAAGCCTGTGTGTGTTACTTGCTAAACTTTAAAATATGTAATTACTATTTTGTTAAAATTCTTTAAAATATGTTCATTAACATATTTATTTTTAACCATTTTGTAGAAAGAATGTTTAGATAATAAATAAAAATAGGCTTTGTGGAGATGCCAAATATTATGTGGAAACATTGCTACAGTATCTCCACTCTAGTAGAAGGCTTGGCAAACTACTGACCATGGACCAAATCCAGTCTGCCACCTGTTTTTGTTAATAATATTTTTCTGGAACACAGCCAGACCCATCAGTTTTTGCATTGTCTATGGCTGCTTTTGTGTTTTAATAGTAGAGTTTGAGTCATTGCAATAGAGACATATGGCCTAGAAAGCTGAAAATTTTGACCCTATCTGACCCTTTGCAGATAAAGTTTGCCAAGTGCTATACCACTAGATGATAAGGGTTAAATTGTATAAAATGGAAAGGAGTAAATCTCTATGATAACCTTGAAATTTCTGGAACATTTATAGGGGTTGTCACAAGCCATATTTGCAAATAGACTGAGACTCCCAAGAGAAATTAAGATAGAGAGACATTAAAACTGGGAGTTATCCTGACTGCTGGATTATATTTTTTATCTAGAGTAGATCCAAATGCATTGAGTAGATCTCAATGTTGGGATAAAGAAATGAAGTAAAAATGGATTGTAACTGACAAAAATGTAAGGAGCAATATCACATTACATGGCCATTGCTTTGTGCCATGGTTTGCTATCTCCCAAGGAATGTAAACATAAGTTATTAAATATCCCTACACCACCAGTCCCAAATTTTCTTCAAAGTTTCTTTTCAAAGTAAACTAATACTTAAAAGCATTATGTGCCTAATAGAGAAATCTATTGAACATTATATTCATCCTCATTTTTAAGAATTATTTTTTAGCATTCAGAAAAATAATAACCCTGACAGTATTTGCTTAAAGACATACTGTGATTCTGGTCACTTTTTGTCTATAGGGGTGGTAAAAAGAGAGAAAACTACAGAATGAAGCAAAACAACAACAAAAAAATTGGAATAGCCATGCAATTCACTTTAGTAAAGTATGTGTTATCTAACACTCCTGGTGATAAATAGAAGAGTGTGAAAGGCACAGACTATCAAAATGTTACTCTGTAAACATACTACTTACCCCTTTATAACAAATCACCATAAGATGTATGGCTGTAAACCAATAATAATCTTTTATTAACTCGTGGATCTGTAACTTTGGCAGACATTGGTGGGGAAAAGGACCTTCACTACTCCATGTATCACCTGGAGTTGTTCAAAGGACAGCAGGGGTACAGAGTTATTTGAATGCTCACTCACCCACATGTCTGATGGTTTGGCATTGCCTCTTGGCTGGTGCCTCCCAAAAGGGTTGTCAGCAAGAACATCTCCATGTAGCTGCTTGGCTTCCTCACGGCGTGATGATTTGGTTCCAAAACTGAGCATTCTGAGAGAGAACCAGGAAAAGCTACATTGTCTTTTAGCCTCAACAATCATATTTTATCTCCACTGCCATAGTGCAATAGGAAGGTACATATCGTCTACCATTTAGTAGTAGAGTTGTCAACATTCTAAAAAGAACATAGAGAACTGGAGATGTTGTTTTGATCATTTTTGGAATATAATCTGACACTTGGAGGTTTAAACATTATTTTAAGTGTTATTTAGGCCACCACTTGTATCCAAATCTTGTTTACATAAGAAAAATTGACTATACCTTACACTATATTGCATCTTATAAAAAATAGTTGTTGGAAAAAAAGACACGAAACAACCCATGCTAGAGTACAAAAGTGTTCTAGGCATCAAATTAATTTCTTTTACTAAATTATAGTAGTCACTCAATGAACAGATAAAAAATAAAATGATTCATAGAGCTTTGTTGCTGATTTTCACACACCATAACCAATGAATGGTTGTTACAAAGGTAAGTAGAAACAAAAGGAGTCATAGTGTATAAGTTCTTTTGTAGTTGGTGAGGATATGACTCATGATTAGCAAATGACTGGCTGCACTAAGGCATATCTCAGTAGCATTGGTACATGTTCTCCTGGCCTTCAATCCCTAATAAAGAGTTCAAGATGCCAAAGATATTGTTAGATTGGGGTTCATAAAGGATGATTCTTTTTTGCATTTCATGAATGTTTTATGTCTTTTAGTCCCTGCCAATGGATGTTGGCCACCATCAGGGATATGCAAGTGAGTGTTAATAGGCTCTTCATATTCCTGAGTACTTAGGGAGAAACCGGGTGAATCAAAGGTCAAGATTCCTTTGTATTAGCTCCCTACTAGGTCAGAGGTTGCTGAAGTTTATTGTTGTGCTACAAACACCACAAAACATTACAAACATAAATTGATTAAATATTTTTAAAATTCCTGCTCAATTTTAGATAAAAACCTCAGGAAAATGAAAGAATGGACATAGGAGATATGATGAAGCAGGAACTGTTGATGCTTATCATTTTTCGCTTGAAACACCAAATCACATAGTGACCTCATGTCCAAAAGCAGACAGGAGAGGGATTGTATTTTGGAAATAAAGCATGGTACAGTGTTTTACATGTTCTCTATTATTTGTAGCAAAGTGGGAAAATCAGTAAAGAGATTGACTTGGCTAATAACACACACACGATACTTGAAGCACTAAGGACGTGTGAGATTACTCTGGTGTCAACACACATCATCAGCTCCTCAGTTCCACTAAGATAGAATATGCCTGTTTTTTTTCCCCAGGTATTCTAGTTAATTTTACCAAAACCTAGTCATGAAAAACTGATTTTGATCAACATCATAATTTACCATATGTTACAGGATATCTTCTCTTCTCTGTAGTTGTGTGCTGATCAAGTCCTTGAGCATATCTGAAAACCTTGGGAATCATTCTGTCTCTACTATCATAAAGAATTAAAATGGAATAGTTTCCCAAGAAAACGAGAAACATCATGGAGAAAGCTTTAAAAAAATGAAATATTGGAACAGAAGAGTCACACTGTTGAATATCTGGTTTGTACATATTAGGGTAGAGAGGAGAGGGTGAAGATACTGAATTTTATGAGTATATGGAAGCAGAATAGTGTTTACTATGTGCTTTGGCAGTCAACATTTTCTATTTATACTATGTATTCTGTAAATCATTATTATGGCCAGCAATACATAACACACAAATTTGAGGAAGGGAGGTCTTTGCCCTGATACACCAAATAAAAAAAAAAATTAGTCTTGAAAATGAAATCTTTCTCTGAAAACAGAAGCTTTCATGTACTGTCAACCATGTTATTTTTTTTCTGGGAACACAGAGTATATATCTAGGTCTGAATATAAATGTAAATTATATATACATTGAATTGTAAATAGTTGAAATAACATAAAAGATTGCCAGTTAAAAGCAGAGAAATTGTATGATTAATTTGCTGTTGCTTGAATGATCTTTTGTAGCTGAATTGTAAGTACAGTAACTTGGACATATTGACAGAGTATTAACTCCATTTGTGCTGGAGGCAGTACATATTAAAATATTTGTTCTACTTACTTTTCAATGTCATGCTCATATCCTTACTAACTAAAAGGATATTTGTTGTATCCAAATATTTATGTATTTGTTGGAAGTTTTGTTTATCTAGGTATATGAATTGCTAATTTTGATAGATAAGGAACTGAGAACTGATTCAGTTGTGCAAATATTCAGAATTTTTATTAGGGTGCCAAGTATAATAAACTATATGTCTACATTTTTTTATCTGTTCCTGAGGAGGAGATGATTTTAAAAAATGGACTGTCACTAAATATTTCAGTTTATCTCCATGGATCTCAATGAAATCAAATCATGTAATAAAGGCTGAAACTTCATCTAGCAGCATAATATGCTCCTGTCACCCTTTATTAACATGACAAGGTTTAAACCATAATTCATGTTTACAGGTTTGTTTCTCATTATTCATAGGTATTCTTTTGTCCTTAAGATTTCTAACTCAGAAATGATACTCAAAATTTAGGACAGTCTGTAAATCTCTGACAATTACACCCAAAGTATAATTTGTTTCCTGTTGAATAATTTACATTTATAGGAAAAGACCTTGCATTTCTTCCAAATGATGATTTTTTGGAAGTATTTTATACATACTATATATTATGTACATATAATATATAGTACATTATATGTTGTATATTATAGATAGATATCTAGAAATAAAGCAAAATGTCACTACATTAACACAGCTATTTTACCTTGGGAAATGAATATTAAAAACATAAACTTATTTATAATAATGACAATTTAATATTCATCTTTTATATGCTACATTTTAGATTTTCCTAAGAATATTCAGGATAGTTAAGTTCTTGGTTTGAATTATTTGGGGGTTAGCAGTCATATTCCCAAGAAAAATTCCAATGAATCAACTTGATATAATTGAAATGAAGTAGTTTTGTTTTTATTTAGATATATAAACTGTAAGACGATCTGAAAGAAGACTGATCAATTTATCATAAATTTCTTAGGAAAAAAAAGTATACTAATGAAAACCTTGTGAAAGAAACATAGCGGGTGTGACCAACCCTAATGAAAACCTTGTGAAAGAAACATAGCGGGTGTGACCAACCTGGTCAAATATTAAAATATATTTTAAAGCCTCAAAGATTAAAAACATGTGCCACTACTACAGCGTAACTAAATAGATGAACAATGAAATAAAATAGAAAGTCCAGAAATTGACTTAAATGTATGTGGAAAGTTAATGATAAAATAGCATCCCACATCAGTGGTCAGCTACGCAGAAAACTCTAATCTTATTAAAATTCTATTAGAAATAAGAAGTGAGGTAAGCAATGCTATGGGGTGCAAAATCAACATATTATTTATAAAAAATTGTGAATAAAAGCTTTTCTTTCCGCCTTCCTTTCTAATCTTTGTGTCCTATAGTCGTTCTTCCCATCTAATTTCATTGGCTGGGCTCTCCAATACAACGGTGAATAAAAGCAATGAGAGCAGATATCCTTGTTTTGTTCCTGAGCTCAAAAGAAACCATTCAGTCTTTAGTATTAAATATAATCTTAGCTTTAGTATTTTTTTCTGTAAATGTATTTAATCATGTTAAGTTCTCTTCTCTTTGTAATAATACTAATAATTGAGAGTTTCATCTTTCACATGATTTTTCTTCATGTATTCAGATAATAGAATGTTTTTAAAAGTCCCTTTATGTTGTGAATTACCACGATTAATTATTGAATATTAAATCCTGTACTGCTTGAATGAACAGCACTTAGTCACAATATATTTTAATCTTTATATTTTACTGCATTCAATGTATCCAGCAGCATAATTCGTGGGACCCAGTGCAAAATGAAAACTTTCGGCCTCTTCTTCAAAAATGCAGGAAAAGTGTGCCTTTAAAAGTACTAAGCAACACAGCTTTTCCTTTTCTTCCGCATCTCTCTCAATATACTTATCATTGTGTTTTTTCCTTTGTTCTTTAATATTGTCCTACATAAAGAAACTTTAAAAATTTAAATCATTTGCAAGATGTTTATCATCACACCTATATTGTGCAATACCAGTTTTAAACGAAAACACATGAGCACTTAACTCTAATGCAGAATCATCAAAATTGCACATTTCATATTTTGTGGCTCTTATATGTATATGCATTTCATTCTTAACATAAAAAAATGAAAACACTACAGAAATCTACCTCAACTACAGCTACTCTTGATGTAGTACATACTCCCAACAGTCTCTACATTTGGCTTAATGGTGGATATGAATGGAATGAAAGGAAAACCAAACCAAAAATAAATAAATAAATAAATAAATAAATAAATAAATAAATAAAATAAATAAATAAATAAAATAAAACAAAACTATGGTTGCTCTATTTTTCCCTTCATTTTTATGTCATGATATTTAGCATAAGTGGTTGGTCAACACAGAAAAGTTTATATGGAAAGTGTAGCCTCTTAGGGCTATCAGTGACCTGGGTTATTCAGTCCTGGCTATTGATGAAATGAACACAGAATTCCCAGGGCCCCCAAAGCATACTAGTTCAGCAAGATTCAAAGTGCACACAAGATGAGCTACAATAACAAGCTTACCTCATATTCTCCTTGATTCTCACTGAACTACTCTGCGTTTTGGATTCATCAGAATCTGGTGCTTACTGGATATACAATAGGGGCATCAAAAAAGTGGGACATGCATATCGTGTGTATCTCCTCTGCTCACATGCAAGCTCAATGGTCATGTCAGACTTTGCTTGCAAAACGATTTCAAAAAGGAAATGATTAAGAATTTCAGGATGGTGATATCAGAGCATTAAAGGGTATGATGAATACTGGGTTCTGTGCATCTGTACAAGTCATAGGCCTATGATGTTTATCCTTTTATATATGTGATACACATGTTCATGTTCTGCAAGCTTAAATTGTGTTAAAAAGAGAAAATGAGCATTTACAGACTTTGTCCCTCTCTGTGGGAAATCAAATAGCTATGTCCTGGTTAAGGAGATTATAGTGAACACATTACACTGCTTTCTGGCCATGCTAAAAATAGCTGGCCAGTACCCAGTTAATGCATATTTAGGGGTTGGGTCTTGCCTGTGCGCATGATTTCCTTAGACCATGTTATCTATGGAATATTTTATCTTGTTCTCCACCCTGCTTTCAGCATCTGCTCTTTCGTAATCTTGGGAATGCCTTGTTTTATTGCATGCTTTCTATACATTCTTACTGGCATGTAGCCAGTGACATATTGTGCATATTTTCCCTATAATGTATGCCTAATAAATATGGGAAATTGAGAGGATCTCGGGGAGATTTCCCTTAGCCTCCTGCTCACCTCTCCTGATTTGCATGGAGTCTTGAGTAATCCTTTCTGCAGTCCTTGGCTTTGCTGGACAAAGCCAAAAGTGGAACCCACAATTGGTGACCCCAATGTGATTGCCAAATCCACACCTCTCTTTTTAAAATTTAAATATATATAAACACATCTTATTCTAGTTATGTTTCCTCAATTATACATTTTCCTTTTTAGGTATTTTACATTGAATTTTCTTATTTGAACATCACTAGGGTATCAATCTTTCACACACTTAACTAGTTGTAGCATTATTATTGTTGTTACTGCTTATATTATTGTTACAACTACTGACATTTCCAAATATTGGATAATGAGACTCACTTAAACTATCTCTTTTGTACTTCATCTATTACCTTTTATAGCACCCATGTTTTCTAACAACAACATTGCTACCAGATCCAACCTGACATTTTCCTTGTTTTCTAGGGATATGGATGATCAATGACATTCAAGGTGTTCCTTTAGAGGACATGAGAGTATGAGAGACATATTAAAAATACTACAGATGGGCTTGAGAGTGGGTCGTAAGAAAGAGTGCTCTGATATTTTCAGCCACAAATAATATGGATTGCGTAGGTGGAAATGTCTTATAAAAGATGGGGATTCACATTGATTAGTCCAATCTATTTTTCTCTCAGAATATTCTTCATCTATCAGCAAAACTTTCTATAATAGTGACATTCAAAAAGATAAATTTTCAAAAATCTTATACATTACAGATTACTTTTTTGATTTTCCTTAGATTTAATGAAAAAATGGGTTCATATTTCTTATTTCTTTACCTCTTTTTACTACCACTCCTGAAGTATAGAATAACTAATCTTGCATTTTAGCCATACATAATTCTTATTTTTGTATAATATGCTATCTTCAACTTTTGAATGTTATTTAAGGTTTTTGTATTATGTTTTGATCTAAATTTATAATGGAATCTCTAAATTCAAATAGTTATAATTACCTTATTTATTTATTTTATTAAAAATTTTTTATTAGTTTATTTTTTTAGAGAGAGAGGGAGAGAGAGAGCAGGGGAGGGCTGGAGAAAGAGGGAGAGAGAAAATCCCAAGCAGTCTCCATACCATCAGCACAGAGCCCAACGTGGGGCTTGAACCCATGAACCATGAGATCATGACCTGAGCTGAAATCAAAAGTTGGATGCTTAAACAATTGAGCCTCCTAAGTGCCCTATAATTACCCTATTTAGATGAAAGGCAAAGTTACAAAAACAAAAACAAAAACAAAAACACACTTCATTTTAATGCCACATTTACTAGAAACTAAGCTCTTAACATCTATAGCCCTATGAAGGAATTAATCCTTTGATAAGCCTACAAAGACAGAGGGAGCAGGATCCCTTTCTGAGTCCTGACATAATGACAAGCATGACTGAGCATTTTAAAAAATGTACCAAATACCCAGGCACATTTGCCACTTCTCACTTTCTTGAGAGAGATCCTAAAGGCATTGCTGCATCTGTAAATCCTATCAAGATGTAGAATTTTCTGGTCAGCAGCATTAAGACTATCGTTTATTTAGGAGTTGTTCATGTTATCTCATAGTGGCTGTGATGTGGAAGTCAGCCAAAAACAGGGTAATAAGAAGGAACGAGGCAATTATCTAAAGAATGAAAGTAACAATATGCACTTGTGACAAGAGGGAAGAAAATGACTGGATGCTTGTCTCAAATAAAGAGATTACATTATGAGTTCAAGGGAAGAGGCAGTAATATATTGCTTTATACCTTATATATATGCACCATAAAGAGAAAATAGTGCGATACTAGGGAATGAGAGAATGAGAATTTGTAGGGAGTCAGCTTTGGACATTTTAAGACAGTCTCTTTAAAATGATGCACATCTTCTCAAGGACACGCTTTGCGTCCCAGATATATATCAGAGAACAGAAAATTTAATCCCTTAGTAACATCACAATTCTGGGATAATGCCTTTCTGTATTACCATATTTACAAAATTAGGAAGAATGATATTTTTTAGGTGAACTGTGCTGTACATGTATGGGCGAGGTTGGCATTTTATTACTCCTCGTAATGACAAGAATAACTTAGGAATCTCTCTTAATCTTGATAGTCTTTTTGTTGTTTTTTTCCCTTTACAATAATAACTACTTTGTGGGGAAATCCTTAGATACTCTATAAATATGTGGCTCCTGTTATGATAGATATTATATTTTCCAAAACAATGTCTCTGGTCTCATGTGCTCTTTTACCATGTTCCCTGGTTAACCTCCCATCAAATGGTGGAATCTAAAAACTTCCCCCTGATCTGTTCGGGCTTATAAATGCTTTGACAAATACCGGTGGTAGTGGTGACACTGTGTGACTTCCAAATAATAGATGATGTAGCCTTTCCATGTTTTACTGGAACATGCTCACTTAGGGTGCTGAACTATAATATAAGGAGTCTAACTTCCTGAATCCATGCTGCTGTGAGGAATTGAACTGGTACAAAGAGACTATATGTGGTAACTTTGCTTCTGGGAGATTCCAATAGTGATGGCATCTCATTGTGGTGTTCATTTTCATGTCTCTAATGTCTAATGATGTCGAGTATCTTTCCATACGCTTATATGTCATCCATACATCTTCTTTGCTACATGTCTATTTAAATCTTCTGCCTTTATTATTAAGTATTGGGAGTTCTTTATGTATTCTGAATATAAATGCATTATCAGATATAGGAATTGCAAATATATTTCCCAGTCTTATGTAGTTATTTCATTCTTTTAACAGTATTTTTCAAAGGGCAGACACTTTCAATTTTGATGAAGTTCAATGTGTAAGTTCGATTTACTTTTATGGAATGGGTTTTCCGTATTGTAATTAAAGGCATCTTTCACCAACCCAGGATTACAAATACTTTTTCTAGGTTTACTTTCAGGAGTACATAGTTTTAAGTTTTAGATTTAGGACCATGATCCATTGTCAGTTAATTTTTGGACATAATGCAAGGTATGGAGCGAAATTCATTGTTTTTCCAGGATCATTTCTTTTTCTCTTTCTTTCTTTCTTTCTTTCTTTCTTTCTTTCTTCTTTCTTTTAATTTTCTTGATTTATTTTGAGAGAGACAACAGAGACAGGGGAGGGGCAGAGAGAGAGGGGGAGAGAGAGAGTCCCAAGCAGGCTCCATACTGACAGCACAGGGCCCGAGATGGAGTTTGATCTCACAAACCATGAGACCATGACCTGAGCTGAAACCAAGAGTCTGTTGCTTAATGGACTGAGCCACAGAGGTGCCCCTCCAGGGTCATTTCTTAAGGATATATACTTTCTCCACTGAATTGCCTTTGCAACTTTATTAAAAATAAGCAAGTTAGTCTCTTTCTTTCTTTCTTTCTTTCTTTCTTTCTTTCTTTCTTTAGTGTTTATTTTCGAGAGAGAGAGAGAGAGAGAGAGAGAGAGCAAGTGGGGTAAGGGGTAGAAAGGGAGACATAGAATCTGAATCAGGCTTCAGGCTCTGAACTGTCAGTGCAGAGCCCCACGTGGATCTGGAACCCATCAACTGTGAGGTCATGGCCTGAGCTGAAGTCAGATGCTTAACCAACTGAGACACTCAGTTGCCCCGAAGTTGGTATATTTCCTGACTCAGTTATCTGATTTCTTGGGTGATGTGTCTAAATTAATGACACTAAGGCACTATCTTTCTTGAATATTGTACCCATTTAGTAACTCCTCAGGGAAGGAAAATAATTCCTCCTATTTTTTCAAAATTGTTTTGGTAACTTTAGTGACTTTGCATTTTAAATGGATTTTGGAGTCACATTTTCAATTTCTAAACTCTAGCTCATATTTTAATTATGATTGCTTTCCATCAATAGGTGGTTTAGAAAAAAACCTGGTATTTTAAATTATTGAGTTTTCCAGTCAATAAACAGTGTATCTCTCCATTTATCTAGATCTTCTTTATTTCATAGATAATAGTTTGCATTCTTTAGAAAAAAAACCTGTAAACAATTTGAGTTTGGTTCTTAAATGTTTTATATTTTTGTGATATTGTTAATGTCATGCTTCTCCAAATTTCAATATCCAAGATTTTATTGTTAGTATTGGAGCAAATAATGGTTATTTTTATATTAATCTTGTATCCTAAAACTTCACAAAATTATATTCTTTTTTTACTTAAAAATTTTTAATGTTTATTTATTTTTGGGAGAGAGAGACAGAGCACAAGCAGGGGAGGGGCAGAGAGAGGAAGACACAGAATCTAAGGTAGGCTCTAGGCTTTGAGCTGTCAGCACAGAGCCCGATGTGGGGCTCAGACCCACAAACCATGAGATAATGACCTGAGCCAAAGTTGGACGCTTAACCAGCTGAGCCACCCAGGTGCCTCACAAAACTAATATTCTCATTCTCACCACCCCTTCTTACTCTTTCGAGGAGTTTTTTGGAGATTGCATTGGATATTTTTACATCAACAATCACAGCATCTGAAAATAAAGATATCTTCATTTCCTGTCTTGCAATCTGGGTGCCTTTTTCTTTTTCTTTTTTTTTTTTTTTTTTAGTTTCAAATACTTTATTTTGTAGAGCAGTTGTTTTAGTGTTCTAAAAAATTTGAGAAGATAGTGCCAAGAGTCCCCATCCTGCATAGTTTCCTCTATTAACATTTTATATCCATATGTTATATTTGTACCAATTAATGAACTGATTGTTGATGCATTGTTATTAACTAAAGACTACTTTTCTCAGGTTTTCTTACTTTTTACCTAGTTCTTACCTTTTCCTGTTCCATGACACCATCTATGAAACTATATTACATCAAATAGTCATATTTGGCTGTGATAGTTTCTCAGACATGGATGATATCTGAATAGATTAATATAATAAGGAAAAAAGTTGTTATATTCCAACTACATATATTTTGAGTGTCCATCATACCTTTATGAAGTACAAGAATTCCCACTGGCATTATTTTCCTATGTTTACTAGGACTACATTCAATATTTTCTTTAGAGTTCAGTTCTTTGGATATATTTTTAAAATTTTCTATTTGAAATTCTTTTTATCTGCATAAAACTTTGAAATATATTTTCATATTTCAACCCAGGTAAATAGCCTTGTGTTGACAGATATTTTTTTTTCCTTCCAGTACTTTAAAGGTGATGCTACAATGATTTATTTCTTCCTTTGTTTTTCATAAGAAATCTGCAGCCAATCTCATTTTTTTTCTTTGCACCCAATGTGTATTTTTCTTTCATTCTTTTTAAGTTTTCTTTCCTTCTCTTTAACCATGTTTTCAAGCAGTTTAATTATGATATGCCTTGGTAACACATTTCTTGTTCTTGGGGTCCTTTGAGCTTCTTTAATATGTGTTTATAGCTTTTATCATATTTGGAAAGTTTTTGTCCATTTTTTCTTGAAATGTGTTTGCTGAAAGTTCTTGTAACTGCTCTCCTTCAATGATCTTAATGGCCTAACTCTAGTCCATTTAAAATCATTCCCTATCTCACATCCCCTATCTCTGTTCATTATTTTAGGTTTTTTTTTTTCACTCTGCACTTTATTTTAGATAGCTTCCATTGGCATATCATCAAGTTCACTACCCTTTCCTGCTATAATGTTTAATCTCATCAATTCATTTTTCATTGTAAACACTATAGATTTCATCAAGCAGAAATTCCATTATGGCAATAATGGAAACTTCCAAGGTTCTGAATATGTTCATATTTATTCTCTTTCCAAAAATAAATCTGGGTACTGTTATCAAAGAAAGAAACCTTAAATAAGGGTCAAAATATCAATAAATATTTGCCATGTTCCAATTTATTAGGAAGTGCTGAATGGAAGTACACATGGGAATTGGTATAGTCATGTTCAGACATATTTAATGTAAGATAAAATTGCAGATGTCATAGATGGTAATTTAATTTATAATTACAAATAAATAGCATGCTAAGTTTTTAACAGAACTTACTAATTTTATTATTGGCTCCCTTATTCCACTATTGAGAGAAACATTGCTTGATGCTTACTTTTATCTAGGTATTTTTCTATGAAATTGTAAGTTTAACTGACCCGAATATTTTGTTCTTCCTTTCATTTTTATTTTATATATTTAAAAAAATTATTCTTAATCCAGTAGTCCAATTGGTTGTACTGAATACTTGTTCACAAGGTCTATTCTTGAATAGATCAAGGGAAATCCACTGACATGTCATAGTACTTTTGTTGCCTCAAGGAAACAAGTTATAGTTTCAATTCAATGGAATTCGAAAATGCACCCATCGTAAATAATCTATTTTTTAATCTTCATTTTGTATTTGGGTCTACTGTCTTCCCACACTGCTATAGCTTAGGTAAAAAATAAGGTTTACTACCCTTAAAAATGTAGACAAGTTTATGCCAAAGACCAAAAAGAACGAAAAAGTAGAGAAAGAAAAAGGAAAAAAAACAACAACAAATCTCTTCCTTTCTTCTTTTCTCTTGTTTTGAGATATAATTGAAATAAAACATTGTATAAGTTTAATTTACCTAATGTGTTCATTTGATTCACTTATATATTACACTATGATTACCACCATAGTGTCAGTTTTTCATTTTAAAGATTCCACATATAAAATGGATATCATAAAGTACATGTCTTATTTCACTTAGCATAATGCCCTTAAGTTGCATTCATATTGTCACAAATGGCTGTATTTGTGAATTTGGGAATGGTTTTTCTCATGGTTGAATGACATTTCATTGCATATGTAAACCATATGTTCTTCATCCAATCACCCACTGATGGACACTTAGGTTGTTGCCATATGGTGGCTGTTGTTAATAATGGTGCAATGAACACAAGAGTGCTTGTGCTTCTATCTCTGAGTTAGCAATTTTAATTCCTTTGGATGTATATATCAAAGAAGGATTGCTAGATCATATTTTTTGAGGAAACTTCATAAGGTTTTCCATAGTGGTTGTATTAATTTACATTCCCACTAACAGTGTACAAGGGCTCCCTTTTCTCCACACCCTTATCTTTTATCTTTTGTTTTTTGATGGTAGCCATTCTAGCAGGTGTGAAGTGACATTTCATTGTGGCTTTGACTTGCATTTCCCTGATGATTAGTGGTTTGAGCACCTTTGTGTATACATGCTGGCCATTTGTATGCCTTCTTTTTTTTTTCAACGTTTATTTATTTTTGGGACAGAGAGAGACAGAGCAGGAACGGGGGAGGGGCAGAGAGAGAGGGAGACACAGAATCGGAAACAGGCTCCAGGCTCTGAGCCATCAGCCCAGAGCCTGACGCGGGGCTTGAACTCACGGACCGCAAGATCGTGACCTGGTTGAAGTCGGACGCTTAACCGACTGCGCCACCCAGGCGCCCCTGTATGCCTTCTTTAGAAACAAATATCTATTTGGTCCACCTGCTCATTAAACATTTGCCCATGTTGTTCTGACTACTTTTCCACAAAGGATTTTTTATTCTTGCATTTGAGCATAAAAATTAGGCAATCAAGGGGCACCTGGCCGACTTTGGCTCAGGCCATGATCTCGTCATTGGTTAGTTCGAGCCCCACGTTGGGCTCTGGGCTGAGGGCCCAGAGCCTGGAGTCTGCCTCGTATTCTGGGTCTCCCTCTCTCTCTGTTCCTCTCCTGTTCACGCTCTCTCAAAAATAAACATTAAAAAAAGAAAGGAAAGGAAAAGACAAGAAAAGACAAGACAAGACAAGAAAATAAAAGAAAAAATTAGGCATTCAAAATTTGTTTCTTCTTTGAATGCCAGGAAAAGCAGGTAATGTTTTTTAATTACCTGTTTCCATAATTATATAATTGTTTCACTCAAAGTTAATGTAGGCTTAATTTGTTTAAATTTTATGGTTTATGTTGTATCATAAATTTTACCAATTATGCTTTAAAAATCAGGTCTAAGAAGTTCTTTGCTAGCTATCAATCACAGTCCTTAATGCTTCTTGATTATATCTTTCAGAATTTTTTATATTCATTTATTTAATCTGCATTTATATGTTTCTTTAAGTTTTAAAATCATATTTGTTGCATGTTTTAACATTAATAACATTATAAATTATTAAGCAGATTAATAATTTGCTACACATATTACTTAATTTGTATTAAACTACTTCTGATATATATAACATGAAAATTCTCTTTCTCTCTAGTTGCAAATACAAGTTATCTGCTTAGGTTTAATCACTATTTAACAATTCCTTGTGTTTTTTTTTTCCAGAAAATTTTCATTTACATGCAAATATGTATTATACATATGCATATATATACTTATAAATAAATGAATTATTCTATTATACCTTGTATTTGTTAATCTTGCTTCACCACTAATAATTACTTCTGAATGTCACAGGTATCTAATTTATTTCATGTACAACATAATATTCCATTTAAATTATATTAAAATAAATGAAGCTCCCATTCTAAGAAACAATTAAGTTGTCTGCCATTTTACCAGGACAAAAAATACTGTTTTGAAAATTTCATGTAGATTTGTTTGAGTATTTCTATAGGATTAAATTCATAAAAATGGAATTGCTAGATCTAAGTCTATACACTTTTTAAATGTAATAAGGAGATCAGTAAAGTAGTTCATTGGATTTACTCTAGACTGAAAGATTTTAGATTCTTCCAACCATTATGGGTTTTCCACGTGGCAAATGAGAAGCGAAATATTTTAAGCTACAAGTCTGTCAAACATGGCCTACACAGCACAACAAAACCGGCACGGAATGTTAAATAGGATTCTTCCTGGTTTGGCGTTTTATCTGAGAACACATAGTTAAAAGAAGCATGTGCTTTGTATCTCCAGTTTTAAAATGGGTAACTATATTGATAAACAGTTTAGTTGATCAGTATCTCCAAAGTGGTTTTACCACCCTTAAGTCATTTTCAGACTTGGTAGAGGGTAAGTGAGGAATTAATAAATAAGATAGATGGATGAGTTTTCAAGATCCAAGGATCTTATGGCCCCGTGAGGAAGGTGGAGTTTCCTCCCCACAACTGTAAGCACAGTGAAGAGGGTGTCATGTGACGACTTTGGAGGGCAACATCTCTGAAATATTCAACTGACAAGTTCCTAAAGTAAGTGGCTGACTGGAGCTGACACAGCAAAAGTTAAAAGAGAGTGAGAGAGGGAGAGAGAGAAAGAGAGAGAGAGATGGATTTGGACCTGTCCCTTCTTGGTTTTCAGTGTAAGTATGCTAGAATTTTCCTCATGTCCAAGTAAATCTTTGGAGACACATTGCAGTTTTAAACTTTAAAGGTAGCTAGCCACCATGGCTTGCCTGAAGGTATAAGATTACTGCTCAGAAAAAGTTTCTGTGGAATAAACTGATAGAAAACAGGGGTAAAGATGTATTGCTAAGAGGAATGGCCAACTAGATGAGACACATCCTGCTGTGAGTATCCGCCAGTGGGTGAACCCAAGGATTTGAATTAAC
The DNA here is from genome assembly GCF_027475565.1 of Acinonyx jubatus. Taxonomy (NCBI): domain Eukaryota; kingdom Metazoa; phylum Chordata; class Mammalia; order Carnivora; family Felidae; genus Acinonyx; species Acinonyx jubatus. The sequence goes on from NC_069380.1 coordinate 215,407,254, forward strand.
CAAGGGCACCAAAGAGGTGACAGAGGTGACAGAGACAGCTTTGGACTTCCTGAAGCAAGATTTAAAGCAAACAAGCTGGCATATTTTTTCCCCTTCTTTTCTTCTAAAATAACTTTTTCCTGGCCTCAACACAAGAGAGGATATAAAAGCAACTACTGAGTTCTGGAGAGTTTGGAATTTCAAAGATTAAAGAAACCAACTATAACCCATTCCTTCTCCACTAGTCTTCTAATTTACAGTGAGAATTAAAGGATTTTTGAACCACTAATAGACAATATTTGAAAAAAATGCACAAATTTATCTTTAGAGTGTTCTTATTTAATTTTAACATATGTTCTCAAATATAATTAATGTATTAATACGGAGACTATAAATTTTGTTGTTACACTACAAAAAATTAAAAAATACACGCTTAGGTCTGTTTTAAGTACTTTACGTGTTGTGATCAATGAAGAAAGTGTGGCCCCAGCTGCCATTTTGCCTTCCCAGCAGGCCACATGCAGTGGCAGATTTTTGTGGGGTATAAAGGCCTGGACATTTCAGCACAACTAGAGAAAACTTTGCAAGACTATTCTTGCTGCAAAGTTTCCCCGACTGATCCGTTGAGGTGGTTGCCAGGCCTGCTTTGCTGCTGAACTACTCCCTTTGGTGCATTTTTACTTTCATCTCCTTCCTCACACAGGTGTTAAATCTAAGAGCACTTAAAACATCATGCCAGCTAAATTGTATCCCAAAGTCTGCACCAGAAGCACCCAATCAGCAATATATATTATAATTCAGTTAATATTAAAACAACTCTCTGATCGGAGAACTATTAATATTCTCATTTGAAGATAATGAAATATAGAAATGCATATATTTTTAAATAAATTGGTAAACATAAGTGAATGTTTCAAAAAAACTTAAAGACTCTTAGTTTAAGAAATTTAAAAAAGTACTCTAGAGAGCAGACCTAGGAAGGACAATAGTACATTTAAACACCTTTTTCAACCAAACCAACAGGATATCTATGGAACAAGCAACATTGTTTTGCCACATAATAAGACTTCTTATTTTCCTCTCTGATCATTTTTGAAACACCAAACATCTGTCTGTTATGTCAAACATCATGACTTGACCATTTTTCTATACTTTAGATTTGCTTTTTGATTTTGTGTGTCTTTACAGGATCAAGGTCTTACTTCCCAGCTTTCAAATATTTTCCCTAGTTTAAACCCTACTCCCCCCTTACTTAAATACCACCTACTAGGTTTAAATATCTATATTTTTCAATATAATGTGTTTTATCCTAGAGTGACAACGAAATCAAGAAATCCCACTGATTCAACTTAGCAAACGATTATTTGTCGATCCGACAAAGTCTCCTGTAATCTGGTGGCTCTTTAGACACTCATGGACCTAGTGCATGTCCATTGTACAGCACAATCATCTCAAGATGTGATTTCCAACTCTCTTCAGGGTGGAAGGAGAAAAAAAAATTAGTCCATATATATCCTGATATATGCCAGGAGTCAGGCATGTCATTTCTTTCTCTTTTTTTTTTTTTTAATTTTTTTAATCTTTATTTATTTTTGAGAGAGAGACAGAGTGTGAGCAGAGGAGGAGCTGAGGGGAGGGAGACACAGAATCAGAAGTAGGCTCCAGGCCCTGAGCTGTCAGCACAGAGATCCACATGGGGCTCAAACTCATGAACCAAAGTCGGATGCTTAACCAACTAAGCCACCCAGGCGCCCCTCTCAATCATGTCATTTCTGTTTAAAATTCTTTAGGAAGAACTAGCTTCTACCTTAAGTATAAGAGGCTCAGGAAACAGCCTGCTGGGCTTCCTGTAAGAAGGGGCACACCAGGTATTGATGAGCACTGGTAATGTTAATAATCTCCATGTGGACCAACGCTATGACTCAAATGTCTGTCTATTTTGACTCTGTATTTAGAATGCTCCGGTCACTTTCCAGACAATAAAAGAACAGGATATGATTACATCAGTCCAAATTCTCCAAATCACTCTAAAGGAAACATATGGATACTGAACACTTAGTATTCAGACCATTTTTTCTCTTATCCATTGCATCATAGGTATGTTTGGCAGTATTCATAAATTATTAATTCATGTTCAAATAGTTGAAAAGAGTTTTTAGGAATGTTATTGACGTTTGAGTAGACCATACAAAACATCTTTCTGTGTTGATTATCTTGTAATAACCTTTGGAAAGTTTCACAGTGTCATAGAAACAAATAGTATTTTGAATATGGTGAGTTCTCAGCAGTTATTTGCTTAAGGATTAATTATTACATTGTGTCTTGAAATTACAGTTAAAATTGCAGAACATATGTCCCCTTTCCCAGAGACTGGTTAGCTTTTCAATGCATTTATATTTGTAATTGTGCATTTCAACAATTAGAACTAGTTACCATTTGAAAAACTAAAACCATTGTTGATGCACCTTATAGGATTAAATCAATTTAATACTACAAGCATGTATCAGCTGTATCCAAAGTACAAACCAGCAAGATTATAAGAACAAAACAAAATGATTAAAATATATGCTGTCAATTATACCTTTATCTTTTAAAATTTTACTTTAATGTTTATTTATTATTGGCAGACAGAGAAAGACAGAGCATGAGCATGGGAGGGGCACAGAGAGGAGGAGATGTGGAATCTGAAGCAGACTCCAGGCTCTGAGCTGTTAGCACAGAACCAGACTCGGGGCTCGAACTCACAAACCGCAGATCATGGATGCTTAACTGACTGAGCCACCCAGGCGCCCCAAATTATACCTTTATCTTAAAGACAGATTTACTGAAGCTGTAAGATTATAGAAGAAAATAATCTAAAAACTATCTAGGTTTACATGTTATTTTTTTAAGTGAGAGAATGAGAGTACATGAGCAGAGGAACAGGACAGAGAGAGAGAGAGAGAGAGAGAAAGAAAGAATCTCAAGCAGCCTCCTCGTTCAGTGCAGAGCTCAACACAGGGCTTGATACAACAACCCTGGGATCATGACCTATGAAGTGAGCTGCAATGAAGAGTCAGATGCTCAACCAACTTAGCCACCTAGGAGCTACCACAGGTTAATATTAACTACACATTTTACACTCCAAATCATTAAAAAAATAAGACAGATACTATATTAAGAGCAAATAATTGCTTGTTTACTTGATCTAGGGTCTATTTAGTCAGTGTTCAATGATTAAGTACATAGGTTGAATATATTAAATCTATGCATCTCAGCCATATTAGAATGATTGATTTATAAGGTCACTTCTTATTCTAAAGAGTTCAATTGTATAATTCCAAAAAGCCATATGCCTAACCTTATTGCAAGAATCATAGACTAAACTGAAACTTTTCTTATGGGTCAGAGGATGCCTTGGGCACATAGGCTACATACCAGCAATTCTATTATTGACTCAGCTATAGATCATTTTGATTTGGCATGAAAACTAGCCACTTAATCTTTTCTGCTCTAGTTCCCTCAGTTGAGGATCAAAAAAAAAATGTTTCTGTTTGATTGTCTTATAGAGAGGACATTTATGTCATGCTGTTAGCTCTAATCACCTATAGAAAAAACTTGGCCAGCGATACATGGCTTCCTGTTTCCCAGCTGTGTTTTCCAACTGTTCCTTCTGCTAAGGTATTTTTGGGGGTATAACAGGTAAGTAAAAAACCTTATGATGAAAAGAACTGATAATAATATGATAGAGGTTAAGCAGTTTCTTGACAAACATAAACCTGGAGGAGAAGAAAGAGGATTGCCGGTGACAGATAGAAGCCAACTGTATTGAAGTAAGTGGCCAGGGAAACAAAAACAGACCAGAGTCTCGATCTGGGTACACCTAAGAGCCTGATGGTAAACAGCAAATAAGACTGCAAAGTCTGAGTGGACTACAGCTACCCCGTACTTTACCAGGAATATTACAGAAGAATTAAGTGTGTATAGATTATTTTGATTCATGGGCATATATTATAGGATGATATTGCTAATATATTGATGGAGCCAAAAAGTTTATGCTTTTTAAATAAGAAATTAACAGGAACACTCAAAAATGGTAATGAGCACTTCCTCAAAGATTCCAACATTTATATTTGCCTTTACATATGAATATTGGCATCCTATTATTAAAGAAAGCCAATACAAGGCTTAGAGTTTATTAAACTTTTGCAGAATATATTTATATCACTTTAGACTTCATTAACTCGATGAGAGCTAACTGCATCTACAAGTAGCTTAAGGCTATGGTTTCAATCTGGCCAGGCCTGTCATCCTGTGGTATTACTGTGGAAATGCACCTCACTGGGATACAAAATATCATAAAGAAGAAGGTGAAGAAAAACCCAGGGACATACCAAGTGAAGTGGTTTTTCTGGTAGCAAAGGAAGAAGCAGGAAATATCTAAGTGTATTCCAATGAGAGGAGACAAGAGCGTTTACTAAAATCAGATGCTTGAAGGAGGTATCTGCTCACCAAGGTCTTATGTCTTATACTATCTTGCTGTAAATTATCCTTACAACAGTAATTGAAAAGCAATAATGACAACAAAAACAAACTCTGTTTTCCCATTTTAGTCTTCACTGATATACCTTACTACAAAAAAATAAAATAAAATAAATGTTTTAAAATCCAAAGACTAAGTCCTGCTCAAACGATAGCTCTCTAATTGGGTCCTAATATCAGTGAATAGCCTGTAAAAGGCAGTCAGGAAACATTTTTTTTCTAAATGGTTATTTATTTTTGAGAAGGAGATCGAGAACAAGTTGGGGAGGAGCAGAGAGAGAGGGAGACAGAACCCCAAGCAGGTTCCACACTGTCAGCACAGAGCCTGATGCAATGCTTGAACCCAAAAACTGTGAGATCATGACCTGAGCTGAAATTAAAAGGTGGATGCTTAACCTCAGTGGATGCTGGGCCACCCAGGTATCCTGGGTAAAAAAGAAAAGTTTATTTATTTATCTTGAGAGAGAGAGTGAGCATGCAAGCAGGGGAGGGACACAGAGAGAGAATCCCAAGCAGGCTCCACACCATCAGCCCAGAGCCCCATCTGGGGCAACCACCCCAGGAACCATGAGATCATGACCTGAGCCTATTTCAAGAGTTAGATGCTTAACAGACTGAGCCACCCAGGTGCCTACAGAAAACAAAATTTTAATGTGATGCCCCAAATATTGGGGGAAGGACACCAAATTTACAGTGATAGAGGTTTTGTCTAGATTTGTTATTGTAGTATATAACATGATAACTTTTATTTGGAAAAAATAAAATTTACAGAAAATTATAAGAGCAAGAATATTGCAAAGAATACCTATAAGCTTTTATCCAGTACATTACTATTTTATCCATTCATACATGTAGTTATTTTTAATTTGCTCCCTCAATCTCTCTCTGTCTCCATACACACACACACACACACACACACACACACACGTGCGCACACGCACACACATATTCACTCACACACAAACACATGATTTTTGAAACATCTGAGAAGTTAAATACATTGTGGCCCTCTGTCCCTAAATATTTAAATATTTCTTTTAATAATAGTGAAATTCACACTGCAGTTATCAACCTGAGTACATTTACAAGTAACATTTTACCTAATTACTTCCCATGATACAATTTTGTTGTTTGAACCAATGATGTTTGTTACAGTATTTTCCCTTCCACTAATGATCTCAGTATAAAATTAGGTATTGCATGGTATACTATAATGTTGATAGAGATAAATGGAGATTGATGTGAAAAAGAATGCTATTAAATTCACCTGTTTAAATGCCACTGTTTTTCCTTTAATATATATAGGATATATTTTGTGTAATAGGAAAAATGAGATAACATCATCTTTTTATCTAAGACTGTTTTTAATACTATGTTAGTTTTTTTCAACAAATGTGTTGATGACTATATCAAATATTTTATATTAATTAACCCATTTATTTATTTAGCATGTATTCTAATGAGTGCTTACTATATGTTGGGATTTTTATTGACAAGCTGGGGATATACAGATGAACTCATAGGAAAGCTCCCTGCTGAGAACAGTAGAAACTGAGGTCAGAGAAGGCAGAAATCATATCATAAAAGGTATTATAAGTCTTGATAAAGAGTTTGGAATGTATTACAAATATTCGAATAAGTCATTAATGGTTTGAGACAGTGTAATGACTTATATTATAGAAATATAAATCCGGATACTGCTTTTGAAACAGATTTTAGAGTGTTTGGTAAATTGGTTGTAAAGGTGAATACAATTCTCCACTCTTTTCGCCCCACCTCCCCAAGCCCCTATATCATGTCCACAATCCTTGCAACGTGTCTTTGCAACAACTCTCATCATTTCTATTTCTCTACCCATTAATCTGGCTTCGCCTTGCAACTTTTGGCCAATGGAATGTGGCAGAGTGACAGCGTTCCAGATCTGAGCCTAAGCCTCATAAGGCATGGCACACTTCTGTTCTCTCACTTGGACCTCTTAGATCGTCATGAAAAGACACCCAGGCTGGTCTCCTGGATGAAGTGATGTGTGAAATGGAGCCAATAGTCTAAGGTGAGGGTATCTTACATCAGCCAACAGCCAGCTGACTGTCAGACATGTCAGTGTGCCTAAGCCAAGCCCAGAACTTCTTTGCCAAGCCTACTGAAGATCTTTTATCTTCTACTCGTCAACAAAATTAATGCCTTCGTGTCTGTGATAATTTGAGTTACCCAATGGAAATAATTCTAGAACAACTATTGCTTATTCTAATAAAGCTCTACTTGGGGAAAAAATAAATTGGCATTCTTTATTTATTTCATTTTTAATTTGATGTAAAAATTCTTTTCCTATCTTTTAATTCAGATTTATCTTGAAAACAAAGTATTTGGAAATGATTAAATGCATGTTTAAATAAAGACCTGTCCTCCTGGTTTTGTTATACAATGCCACAATATTAGAAGCATACTGTAGGAAATAAGCTACTAATTTTCAGCTGCTTTTAAATGTCAGGGATTACTTTTTAAAGCTTTTTTGTATTAAGAAAGCACAAATTACCATTTCATTTTTTTTCTTATCGATGAGCATAACAGGATAATTTATGTGTATTATTTTGTTGTTGTGGAAACTATAAAATGTCATTCATATAGCATATGAACTTTTACAAAGTAGAAAATAAAGCATGAATAAAGCTTTAGGGAATGCTTTTCTAATACATTGAAGACTATCACAATTACCTTTGAAGAGTTAAGGAAATGATAAAGGGTTTTGATGAGCTATTTAAGTATAAATTACTCATCACACTGATATAACATTTTATTTTAATGTCCATGATGGTTAATTTTATGTATCAGCTTGACTGGGCTATGGAGTACCAGATATTTAATTAAACTTTATTCTGGGTGTGTCTGTGAGGGTGTTTGTGGAAAAGATTAACATTTGAATTGGTGAAATATACAAATTAAATTATCCTCCACAATGTGGGTGGGCCCTAACCAATCCATTCAAAGATTGAATAGAACTAAATTCAGAGTAAGAGAGAATCCACTCTCTGTCTTTGTGCTGGGACATTGGTCTTCTCTTGCCTTTGGACCAGAAATTACACCATCAGATCTTCTTCCTTTAGGCCTTTGTACTCAGACTAGAACTATACCATTTGTCTCTAAGCTTAAAGTAAAGGGGAAGTATAAAGTGCCAGAAATGCATTCACTCATTCATTCAGCAAAAATAGACTGAAAGTCTGTTAGATGACAGAAAATATTCTATATACTATAAATGAAAATGTTAAAAAATAATAAAACAACTTCCTTCTTAAAGTTTTTATTTTGTTAGAGAAAACAATTTAAAAATATATTAATAAAATCTGTGATATGTTATATACTTCTAAGAAGATACATTTTTATTGAAAATATGGCATTTGAATAAAAACCTGAAAGAGGTGCATAAGTGAGTAGTTTAGATGTTTGAAGAGGGATCCCTCAGGCTGATGAAAGAGTAGGAATACAGCCCTTGAGGGGAGTACATATCTGCAGTACATAAGGAATGACTATTAAGTAATGTTTCATGTATTGTAGATCATTTTAAAGCTTTTGATTTTTATTATGAATGAGATGGGAATAGAGTGGAGGATTCTGAGTAGTGATTAGCATGATCTGACCTCTACTTTAACAATGTCTTTTTAGCTTTTGGGTTAGGAATAGATAAAATAGGACATATGTAAAAGCAGGGAGACTGTCTGTTGTAATCACCCAAAAGAGTGATGATGATGGCTTGAACCAGGGTGTCAGTCAGTGGATGTCTAAGAAGTAAGTGGGCTTTAGGGGCGCCTGGATGGCTCAGTCAGTTAAGTGCCTGACTTTGGCTCAGGTCATTCTCTCACAGTTCACGAGTTTGAGCCCCACATCAGTCTCTCTGCTATCAACATGGAACATGCTTCAGATCTTCTGACCCCTCTCTCTCTGCCCCTCCCCCACTTGTGTGTGTGCACGCATGCACACACTCTGTCTCTCTCTCTCTCTCTCTCTCAAAATAAATAAACATTTTAAAAAATCGTGAAAAAACGAACTAAGTTTTAGATATATTTTGAAAGTAGAGATATGTTTTTGAGAGACAATGGTGTGACAATACTCAAAGATGATTCCAAGTGTCTATAATCTGTGTAACTGGGAAAGTGGACTTCACATTTACTGTGATCAGAAAGACTGTAGGAAGATCAGATATTCTGTATAATACAAAATCTGTTGGACACAAGTCTGATATCTCTAAGAAGTTAATATATATAAAACAGACAGTTAGACATAAGATTTGGGAACTTATAAGAGATCTCTGGCTGGAAATATATATTTGGAATTTTCTGTGTACAAATGGTAGGTAAAAAACTATAAATTAGACAAGACCAAAGAGGCACCAGGTGCAGATAAAAAGATATATCTTCTAAATAACTGAATTTGGGAACATTTCAACATTAAGAAATGATTAAGGAGGAAAATTTAAAGGAGACGAAGGAGAAGTGGTCAATGAGAAAGGAGAAAACCTTGAGAGTGTACTGTTCTGAAGTCTACATGAAAAAAGTATTTATCTGAAGAAAAGAAAAAAAAACCTGGATAAATACAAGGAAAACTGAGAAATGACTAATATGTATAGGAACAAATATGCTTAGCATCCATGCTGGCAGAATACTGAAGAGGTAAAATTCTATTTGGAATGGTTTAAAAAGTATTGGATGAGAAAAAATTGGGTATAGACAATTTTTTTCAAGAAATTTAATTCCAAGGTGAAAAAGAAAATTGAGCAATAGTTGGAGGAGAAAATGGCATCAAAAGAAAATTTTATGAAATGTGTGGAAGCTTTTTTAAATTTTTTAAATGGAAATGATCCAATAGTTACCAATAGAATTGACAATGCAGGTACAGTGTGTGCTTTGGGTAGTTTCTATTTACTAAGGGGAAGAATTTGCCTTTGCCTGTAGCATAGCCGATTCTTTCTAAGTAAAAGGAGTTCTGGGAACTTTCTTATAACTTGAAAAGTAAGAGAAGAAAATGCAGTAGGGAAATACAGTACTTTTCCCAGGCATCACTCAGGATCTTTTTCAGGTATCATTTTCTCCTGGAATGTATCACAATTTCTAGTGTCCTGTTTATCCATTTCTTTCCTAGAGATGGGGAGCGCTAGTATGAATTTGTCACATAAATAGAACCATGTTTTTTTTAAATTTTTTTCAATGTTTATTTATTTTTGACAGAGCGTGAGCGGGGGAGGGGTAGAGAGAGAGGGAGACAAAGAATCTGAAGCAGGCTCAAGGTTCTGAGCTGTCAGCACAGAGCCTGATGTGGGGCTCAAACTCACAAGCTGTGAGATCATGTCCTGAACAGAAGTCAGATACTTAACCAACTGAGCCACCCATGTGCCCCATAAGGGAAGATTTAGTAAGAAGATTAAATGTAGTTTGTAGGAATTCTTTTGGTTTTATTTGTTTCCACACAGCTTGGGGTATGGAAATTGAGGGTGCTTCCACTAGGGAGACTATCCAAGCAGATTCATTTTCCCTTTCTTTTCATGTTTCATCTGTTTCATCTCACAGGGGCTCACTGACACAGGGACTGGAGACACTACCTGAAGAATACTTGAGTAAGAGTCCTAAGCAAGAACAATATATAGAAATTTAATCACAAGATATTTCTTAACTCATTTTTATTATGTTGTCTGTAGCCAAAGAATATATTAACATATTAGTCTTTTAAAAGAATACAAAGGAAGGGGTGCCTGGGTGGCTCAGTCGGTTGTGCATTCGACTTCAGTTCAGGTCAAGATCTCATGGTTTGTGAGTTCGAGCCCTGTGTTGGGCTCTGTGCTGACAGCTCACAGCCTGGAGCCTGCTTCAGATTCTATCTCTTTCTCTCTGGCCCTCCCCCACTCATGCTCTGTCTCACTCTCTCTCTCAAAAATAAAATAAAAAAAAATTATAATTTTTTTTAAAAGAATACAAAGGAAGCTTGATGATTTGCTTTGAGGCCTAATCTGGCACGCAGTCCAGGAAAAAGAAAGTTCATGATATGGTTCAGACCACCTTAATATTGGCATTTGTATGCAAAACAACATGTTAATAAAGATGATTACCTTATCAGTCATTGGATACTTCTCATATGTGATCTTTGGGAAATTTTTGGATATGGTACCTGAAAGCAGAAAAAAATTCCAGTGTTTGCAGGCTTCCTGGAAAATTATCATCTCAATATTAACTATTAACATATTTACAATGTTTTGGAAGACAATGTAGAAAATTTCAATATCATGCGTTGTCAAATTTTATTTAAAATTCATTTACTCCAGGCTTTTTTTGTTAATTAATGATTTGAGAATATTCAGTTAGTCCCTTTTGCCCAAAAGTCGTTAACCTACAGATTTAAACATCTTTTGAGAAAGCATTAACTATTTTATTTTTCCTGAAACATAATTTTGGTAATTGGCAAATTCCATGATTATAATCAGGAATAGGTTACTTAGGTACCAATGAAATATACTGCCATTCCTTCTAATTTTTAATTCTTGTTTCTTATTTTTGATGGTACTCATTTTTTTCAATCTTCATCCTTTAACTTTATTTCTTCCTGCCTACTTGGATTAGATAAACTCTGTTAGCCTTAAAAGAATATTCAATTATAAATTCTATAGATACACAAATATTTTTAATTATTCCATACGAAAATGAACTGAAAACTCTAATGTGCATATCAACGTAGAATTCACACTTTGGAATATAAAATTAACTTTAATATTTAAAATACCTCAACCCAATATTTGCAATCATAAAGGAAAATGGAAGAAAAAGGAGCAATTGTCTTTTGATTTGATATCACCATTTGTTCTATTTTCCTGTGGGGAATTCATATAGAAGTGCAAGGACAATAAATTGTCAGGTTCCAATTAAAATTTATACCTTGAGATAAAAATAAGAGGCACAAGAAAACAACATAGATCTTTTCAACAGAAGGCCTCCTGTTGCTCCTGATACTACGGGGTCCAAAGGTCCTATGAATTAGTTACTCTCTTGACACATTGTTGGGAACTTATTGCCAGCCTTCTTCCTTACAGAAAGCCTTTGATGTTTGGAAAAATAGGAAGCAAATTGTATTTTACCTTCATTTTAAAACTCTGAGGCAACTCTAAACAAAACGCATTTCTTGTGCTTCCATTATTTTTTATGGTATACTATAAATGAAATACTTTTGTGGTAAAACTCTTCTCTTAATTAATGAATACACTTCCTCTTCTCGATTTCTGTCTTATTGTTAAAACCACCTTCATGTCTTTATATTTGCAAACTGAAATTTTGGTTTCAGTTCTGATTCATACATCCCTATTTTTGTTCAAAGAATCACCAATGTTTTACAGTTTCACTCTTCAACTATAATTTTAACCATCACATCGTATCGATTTCTACAATCAAAACCATTTGTATACTTTTATTTCTTCTACTCATATCATTTAAATATGGAAATTATAATTGATCATGGATTTGTATTTTCAATTCAGATGTGAGTTTTCAACTACTCAGAATGATTTCGACATCACGTTAACCTTCTGTTCAAAAAGTTCAAGAATCCACCATGCACTGTCCAAATTCCAGTAAGTTTTCCACAAAAGAGGTATAATGAGATCATTAAATATTGATCTAATGGAAATCCAACATAATGAAAATACACAAACAAAAGGATATACATTAAAAATAATTATGAAAAATTAAGAATTTTGCTAGCATTCTAGATTTTGTGTAAGAAAGATTTTTTTGTCCACTTATATTTTTTATAGAAATAATGAAATCGGTAACTAACAAGGGTGGAGGAGCATGTGATAAAGGGATAAGAAAAATAATCCCAAACTGAAAGCAAACAAGACAAATAAAGGGTATTTCTGGTAAATAAATTAATGAAATATAAGAAGAATAATGAAAATAATTTGTCCAAGTAACATTTGAACATATACTTTAACTATAAACCCTCAGCTAAAACCAACATACAAACATACACACAGGTATTCCTATTGAAAGCTAAGTATTTTTGAGATAGTGGTACATATTTAGTAATTCTTTAAAACCATCTTCTGTAATTATAGGATTGAGCAAGAAACAAACATATTATTGCTTAGAACTGGCTTCCTCAATAGGAAAGAAGGGAAATATCAATCAGGAAGACAGGGAAGAACAATGTAGGATTAGATTTCATTAAAAAGTATAAATGTAGCTCCTGATTATGTGTATGTATGTGTGCATATGCATACATATATACATATACAGACACATTATTTCTGATATATGTATATATGTGTATATTTACATATTTATATATATTTCAGAGTGTATGTGTGTTTGTGTGTGTACCTTTCTAGTATAAAGCTGAGAAATAAAACCAATGAGTTAAAAAATTCCCCTAAACTCATATAGCTGATGTACATTGGAGGTAGTATTTAAAATGCAGCACATGCTCCAAAAGTATTTGGCTGATTATAATGTAAGTCAGAATTCAGGTATTACAGATGTATATTAATTTTTATTATGTAAAATGTGCACACTGTTACTTACCAGTTAAAATAGAAACTAAAAGTTGCATTCATAACATTGAAACTATGTTTGAATGTTAATATATGTTAAAAAGAATAATTGTAGTCTTCTAAAAGTAAACATACAGCAAAAGCTCAAAAGTGAATCACTTATATATTTATTTTCCAAAAAAAAGTTATAGTAAAAAGGAAATGGATAAAATTATGGTAGCCAAAGACAATTTAAAAATATATATATTCTTACTATCTGACAAAGGAAATGTGTCCAAAACAATAACTGATAGACTTGACAAAACTGATTTGACAAATCGTACATATTATATCCCATGAAATATAAAATAACCATGGGACGTTTAGACATGATGATCTTTTATTTCACCAAGACAATCTCCATAGATCAAATTTATAGTGTGTTGTTTACAAAGTCATGTCACAAAATGCAAATTTTAAAAATAAAAATTAATTGATAAAATGAATTTTCAACCATATTTTATTTTATTTTTAAAGTTTATTTATTTTGAGAGAAAGACAAAGTGTGCAAACATAGGAGGGACAGAGAGAAGGAGAGAAAGAATCTCAAGCAGTCTTCGAGCAGTCAGTGCAGAGCCCCACATAGGGCTTGAACTCACAAACTGTGAGATCATGACCTGAGCCAAGACTGAGTCAGGTGCTTAACTGACTGAGCCACCCAGGTGCCCCATTTTTCGTCCATATTTTAAAGATTAAATTGCATTTAACTAAAATTAACTAAAATAGGAATATTCCCATTAAATGAAGATTAAAGCAAAAATTAGAGGTACTGCCATATTATTTATTCAATTCCATACAGTAATATAAAAGTGAATACAAGTGAGAAATATTAGCAATGGTGAAAATGCCATGTCCAAGTACAATTATGATTGTTTCCCTGTAATCCAAGAGAATGATTTTGATAGAAAGATTTAACATTACATTATTAATTCTTCTACAACATTCTCAATTATTACACAAACAAAAATTCCAAAAAACCTAATTATACCTAATTTTAATAGTTATTGGGTAATGAAATATTATGTTATAGACGTTTGTATTCTGGGGGCACCTGGGTGGGTCAGTCGGTTAAGTGTCTAACTCCTGGTTTCGGCTCAGGTCATGATCTCATGGTTTGTGAGTTCAGGCCCCATGTTGGGCTCTGCACTGACAGTGTGGAATCTGCTTGGGACTCTCTCTCTCTCTCTCTCTCTCTCTCTCTGCCCCTCATGCACTCTCAAAATAAATAGATATACTTAATAAAAAAGTTTATATTCTGATGAGGAGACAGTAGGGAATAAAACCAGATAATACAAGGTCCTAAGTATATCAGTGGGGAGTAGATTCTGAAAATAGCTAGAAAGAGAAGGTTTACTCAATATGAAAAAATACTCACACACACACACACACACACACACACACACACACACACACACATATAGACTTAACAGTAAAGGAGAAAGAAAAAATGTGAAATGAGGTGACATTATAGGGTATATGACAAAACATGGTGGGAAAGTACAAATATGTCAAAATGTGCCTATATACACACATTGCTTCTATCAGATATATGTTGACGGTGGAATATCATCACAGAATTACAAGAAAAATATAGAATAAACTAGATTGGTGAATTTAATTTAATTTAATTAATTGTTTTGGTGGAGTTAAGTTTTAAAAAAAATCACAGGAAAAAGCAAATAATTTCTATATATATTGAAAATTTACATATATAAATTTCTTATTGTAAAAAATGCTACATACTTATTGTTGCTGTAAAACATAAGTACATATTTCAATTTTTACATATATCAATTCTTATTGTTGCTGTAAAAATGATACATACTTATTTTTGCTGTGAAAAAATACTACAAGCTCAGTGGCTTTAAGTAACACCACTTTATTATTTCAGTCTTGGCTTTCAGAACTGTGAAATAGACGGGCAGGACTATGCTCATTTTGGAGGTGCTAGGAGAGAATCTATTCCTTAGCCTTTTCTAGGCTCTAGAGGCTGACATTCCTTGACTTCTGGGTCTCTACCAATCTGACATTCGTTTTGGTCATCACCTCTCTGACTTTGAAATTCCTGCCTCTATCTTCTAAATAACCTTTTGATTGGATCAGGCCCACCCAAATAAGTCAAAATAACTTCCCCATCTCAAAATCATTAACTTAATCACACCTGCAATATCCCTTTTGCCATGTAAGGTAGACATATTCACAGATTTAGAGAAATAGGGTGTGGACATCTTAGGGGACTTTTATTCTACCCACAATACATACAAAAAAAATAAGCAAAAATACCACAATTAAGACATAAGTGCTCTATATGCTGTCTAAAAGAGACTCACTTTAGAACTAAAGATACCTACAAATTTTAAGTGAGGGGTGGAGAATGATTTGTCATGCAAAGAGACATCAGATGAGAAAGCCAGAGTAGCCATACTTATATCAGAAAAATTAGATTTTAAAACAAAGACTGTAACAAGAGAGGAAGAAGGACACTATATCATAATAAAGGGGTCTCTCCAACAACACAATCTAACAATTGTAAATATTTATGCCCCCACCTGAAACACTGAATTATATAAAACAATAACAAACAAAAGGGAACTCATTGATAATAATATGATTATAGTAGGGGACTTTAACATCCCACTTAACAGTGATGTACAGACCATCCATACAGAAAATCAAGGAAACAATGGCTTTGAATGACACACTGGACTAGATGGAATTAACATATATTCAGAACATTTCATTCTAAAGCAGCAGAATTCACATTCTTCTCGAGTGCACATGGAACATCCTCCAGAATAGATCACATTCTGGGTCACAAATCAGCCCTAAACAAGTACAAAAAGATCAAAACCATACCATGCATATTTTCAGACCACATGGTATGAAACTTGGAAGTCAACTACAAGAAAAAAATTGGAAAGGCCACAAATACATGGAGGTTAAAGAACATCCTACAAAAGCATGAATGGGTCAACCAGGAAATTAAAGAATACATTTAAAAAATACATGGAAACAAGTGAGAATGAAAATATGATGGTTCAAAATCTTTGGGATGTAGCAAAGTCAGTCACAAGAGGGAAGTATACAGTGATACAGGCCTACCTCAAGAGGTGAGGAAAATCTCAATAAACAACCTGACCTTACACCTAAAGGAGCTAGAAAAAGAAACATAAATGAAACCTAAAGCCAGAAGAAGAAGGGGAATAATAAAGATTACAATAGCAATAAATGATATAGAAACAAAAACAAACCCTAGTAAAATAGATCAATGAAACTAGAAACTGGTTTGGTGAAAGAATAAATAAAATTGAGGGGTACTTGGATGGCTCAGTTGGTTAAGCATCTGACTTCAGCCAGGTCATGCTCTCATGGCTCATAAATTCGAGCCCCATGTCAGGCTCTGTGCTGACAGATCAGAGCCTGGAGCCTGCTTGGGATTCTGTGTCTCCCTGTCTCTCTCTGCCCCTCCCCTACTCACCCTCTGTCTCTCTCTCTCTCCTTCAAAAGTAAATAAACATTAAAAAGTTAAAAAAAAAGAATAAATAAAATTGATAAACCCAAGCCAGACTTATCAAAAAGAAAAGAGAATGGACCCAAATAAATAAAGTCATGAATGAGATAGGAGGGATCACAATCAATACAGCAATACAAACAATATTAAGAAAATATTATGAAGTTATATGTCAACAGACTGGACAATCTGGAAGAAATGGACAAATTCCTAGAAACATAAAACCTACAAAAACTGAAACAGGAAGAAATAGAAAACATGAACAAACTGATAACCATGGAAAAATTTAATCAGCAATAAAAAGTCTCCCAAGAAACAAAAGTCCAGAGCAAGATGACTTCTCTGGGGGATTCTACCAGGCATTAAATTTTTTTTAACATTTATTCATCTTTTGAGAGAGAGAGATTGAGACAGAATCCAAAGCAGGTTCCAGGCTCCGAGCTGTCAGCACAGAGCAGGACGCGGGGCTTGAACTCATGAACCATGAGATCATGACCTCGCTGAAGTCAGATGCTTACCCAACTGAGCCACCCAGGCATCCCTCTACCAGACATTTAAAGAAGAGGTAACACCTATTCTTCTCAAACTATTCCCAAAAGCAGAAATGGAAGGAAAACTTCCCACCCTATTCTACAAGGCCAGCATTACCTTGATTCCAAAACCAGATAAAGTCTCCACTAAAGAAGAGAATTATATGCCAATATCCCTGATGATCATGGATGCAAAAATTCTCAACAAGATCATAGCAAAAAGAATCCAACAGTGCATTAAAAGAATCATTCACCACAGTCAAGTATGATTTATTCCTGGGTTACAAGTTGGGTTGAAATTCTCAAATCAATATATGTGATACACTATAATAATAAAAAATGTATCAGAACCATATCATCTTGTCAATAGATGCATAAAAAGCATTAGACAAAATACAGCATCAATTCTTGATAAAAACCCTCAACAAGGTGGTGATAGAAAGAACATATCTCAAAATTATAAAGGCCATGTACAAAAGACCCACAGCTAATATCACCCTCAATAGGGAAAAACTGAAAGCTTTTCCTTTATGGTCAGAAAGACAGGGGTTTCCACTTTCACCATTATTATTTATCATAATACTTGACGTCCTAGTCTCGGCAATCAGGCAACAAAAAAATAAAAGGCATCAAAATCATCAAGGAAGAAGTCAAACTTTCACCATTCGCAGATTACATGATACTCCATGTAGAACACATGAAAGACTCCACCAAAAAATTGCTAGAACTGATACATCAATTCAGAAAAGTCACAGGACAAAAAAATCAATGAACAGAAATCTGTTTCATTTCTACACACCAATAATGAAGCAGCAGGAAGAGGAATCTAGAAATTAATCCCATTTACAATTGCATCTAAACCAGTAAGATAGTCTGGAATAAACCTAATCAAAGAGGTAAAATATCTGTAGTCTGAAAACCATAAAACATTTATGAAAGAAATTAAAGATGATGCTATGAAATGGAAAAACACTACATCCTCATGGATTAGAAGAAAAATATTGTTAAAATTTCTATACTACCCTAAAGAATGTACATATTTAATGAAATCCTTATAAAAAATACCACTAGAGCATTTTCACAGAGCTAGAACAGACAATTCTAAAATTTGTATGGAAGCACAAAATACCCCAAATAGCCAAAGCCATCTTAAAAAGGAAAAGCAAAGCTGGAGGCATCACAATTCCAGACTTCAAGATATATTATCAAGCTGTAGTCATCAAGACAGTATTGTATTGGCACAACAAAGCAGACATATAGATCAATGGAACAGAATAGAGAACTCAGAAATGAATCCACAACTGTATGGTCAACTAATCTTCGACAAAGCAGGAAAGAATATCCAATGGAAAAAAGACAATCTCTTCAACAAATGTTTTTAGGAAAACTGGAAAGCAACATGTAGAAGAAATAAACTTGACCACTTTCTTACACCATACACAAAAAATAAATTCAAAATGGATTAAAGAGGGGTGTTTGGCTGGCTCAGTCAGTACAGCATGCAGTTCTTAATCTCGAGGCTGTGAGCTAAAGACCCATGCTGGGCATGGGGCCTACTTAAAATAAAAAAAATTGTAAATGGATTAAAGACCTAAATGTGAGACAGGAAACCATCATCATCCTAGAGGAAAACACATCCTAGAGGCAACAACCTCTTTGACCTCGGCTTTAGCTACTTCTTACTAGACATGTCTCCAGAGGCAAGGGAAACACAAGCAAACATGAACTATTGGGACTACATCAAGATAAAATCTGCACAGTGGAGTAACCAATCAACAAAACTAAAAAGCAACCTTTGGAATGGGAAAAGTTATTTGCAAATTACATATCTGATAAAGGGTTAGTATCGAAAACCTATAAAGAACTTATAAAACTTTCCACACACACACAAAACCAAATAACCCATTTAAAAATGGACAGGAGACATAAATAGACATTTTTCCAAAGAAGACATGCATATGGCTAACAGATACATGACGACATGCTCAACATCACTCATCATCAGGGAATACAAATCAATACTAAATGAGATATCACCTGACACCTGTCACAATGGCTAAAATTAACAACACAAGAAACAGCAGATGTTGGTGAGGATGCAGAGAAAGGGAACCTTCTTACACTGTTGGAGAAAATGCAAACTAGTGCAGCTACTCTGGAATAGTATGGAGGTTCCTTTAAAAGTTAGAAGTACCCTATCTCTCTATCTCTCTGTATCTATCTATCATCTATCTATCTATCTATCTATCTATCTATCTATCTATCTATATAAGTTTAGAGACCAACTGAGGGTTGCTGGAGGGGAGGTAAATGGGGGGATGGGTTAAATGGGTGATGGCTATTAGGAGTACACTTGTGATGAGCACTGGCTTTTAGTGTTGAACCACTAAATTCTGCACCTGAAACTAATATTACACTAATGTCAACCAACTGGAATTCAAGCAAAAAACTAAAAAAAAAAAAAAACCTAAAACTTAAAAACTAAAAAATACATAAGTGCAACTAACAAAATACATAAGTGAATACATAAATACATAAGTGAAACTAAAAAAATACATAAGTGCAAGATGACAGTAAAGGTACATATTTATATTCTTCAGATGTATAGAGGCATTGTAGGTCCCCAACATAAATCATATTCAAGAAATCTAGATTTTTGATAACACAGAACTGAAAAATGTGCTTAAGATCAGAAAACTATATCCCAATAATAAAATGTCCTCAATCTATGAAAAAACCTTCACCAAAAAGAAATGAAATAAACACTGCATATAGCAAAGTATTTGGATTACTAATAAACAAATAATAAAATTACTCTCAGATTTCAAAAGTAGAAAACAATGATACTCATTAAATGGTGAAAGAAATGTAAATTGGAGCAACTTACAGTGTATCATAAGATAAAAATTTATCTGATGCTTTCTCCATCAATTTTAATTATAGAAATATCACCCAAGACCAAAATTGGAAAGAATAAAATATTTTATAGAAGAATTCTTAACAAAGAATCAAAAAATGAAAGCTATATTAATAATTATAAGACACCTATAGCTTAGTATATTTTGCCAAAATATAGACTAGTGAACATATATTGACATGCAAAGATGTTCCTGATTATATCAAATGATATATGAGAAAAATACACATACACTACTCCCAAAGACACACAGTAGCTGTAAAGTGTCATAACAAGATCAGACTCTGAATAACTACTTATTTCTTAGTGAGAAGCTTTGTTCTATAATTAATAGGTGATCAGACACATTGATGTTTGAAATTCTATCAGTAAGAAACATTCTGCTCTTGCCTGGAGAATCTTGATCATATCAACACTGAGAATCAGCCTCCATTTAATCCCGGGTGCATATCAGTGGTTCCTGGACAGAACATTATATATCTATTTTAAATTTGTAGTTTCGAAGTACATAGGGACCCTGAGGTCACTTTATGGTCTAGACCTGATTTTGACCCCTTATACATAGCCTAGGGTTACTTTGATCCATCAAAATACTGCTTCATCTGAATTTCACCTAATGTATTTTTCTCCAAATCCTTTAATTTCCAAGTTTTTCCTTTGTTGAGTGAGACACCCACAATTTTTCCTTGATGCAAATAGTGCTGAGTTTAGCCAGTGTCAGGAGCTCAGCTGAGCTAGGCAAGAGCTGAGCTGCAGAGTATGGAAGTGGCCAATTGAAGCAACTTTGAGCCAGATGAAAGTAACAGTGGATTAAGACTCCAATCATTTATCATGATAGTATAAGGAAGAGGCCAAAACCAGAGAAAGGTTTAACTCTCCCCTGTTTGATTTCTACCCATGAAGCAATACACTTATGGAGAGTCAGGTGGACCAGCAAAGATGTGGGTCCTTTCTCACAATTGAGGAAGTCCCAAATAAAAGTTTTTGACAGTTTTATGGATCTACTGCTTGGGTGAAAGGGCCAGGGGAGAGGGTTACGAGTGGAAAAGTACTGTATACTGAGGTACAGTGGATAAAGTATCTTCAGGATTTCCATCCCCTCCCTTCCCCCATGTAAATATGCAAAGAACATGATCAGCAAAAGCTATACTCCTCAGTCAGAACACAATTTTGTCCCTTACTGTTTTAGCTGACTGGTTTAAGGCAATGCATGGATGTGAGTGCATGTGCACACAGACAGACATACAGACAGGCACACACACACACATACCTACACACTTACACATCTAAACAAAAACAATTCATGATGGGTATAGATGGTGGAAAATTCCATTTTTATATTTGCTTGTTTAAACATTCAAATTTTGTTTATTAAACTGATATTACTAAGCAATATTGCACTAATAAAAGTTGGGGAAAATGTGAAATAAAGATAAATAGAGCCAGTAAGAAATTAATGTTTGTTTAAAATAATGATGACATGAAACCATTTTATAAGTCCACAAAAGACAATAAAATTGTTCACTATCTCTGAAATTAAAAGTAATGAACCTGCTTAATGAGGAGCAATTGTCTAAGGGAATTTTGAATAATCAAAGAACTAAGTATACTTAAAAAATAAGACTCCCTTTTGTTTGAAGAAAACACAAATACAATTTGTCTACATATTCCTGGATACAGAAAAATGTTTTTCAACAGTCTGCATATTTCAAGATTGTTAACAGAAACACATTTAGAAACATGAAATGCATTTCAGAGTGCATAGACTCCAGCTAAATTATTTTTTCAATAATACTCCGACTTCCATAATTGAAATATGAGCTTCTACTCGTCACTTTCTATATACATAATATGTTCCACAGAAACTTAGCAAATAAAGAAATATGGGATTGGAAAAATATTATTAAAAGGGTTTGGTACATTGTAGGACAGAAAGCTTAGATATGTGTGTATTAGTTTTCTATTGATTTGTCATACGAGATAAAGAAAATTTCTGCTTAAAACGTACATGCGCACAAAGGCCAGCCTGCTGCTGATCATAAGTCCGCTTGAGCCTAAAGGACTCATCTCTGGGAGATGAAGTCTGGTTTCATGTCCAAATAAATGACATCATGCTACAATAATAACCAATCCCAAAAAAGACTTTTCAATTACATTCTGTAACTAATCCAATTGGTATTTTTCTGAATCCAATCTTATTTAAAATGAAATTCCTCCTTCCTGCATTCTAACTGCCCCTTAGACTACATATGCAGAAATATTCAGTCTACTTGCCTAATAAACTAATAAATTCCATCTTGATTTAAATGAATTTTTGCCTCTATTTTCCAACATCCTCCCACCACCAAAAAACATGATTTCAGATGAATTTTACATGCTATCTACACCAAAATATCAAATAAATTGTAATTTAAAAATCTTTCAGCATACAGCTGATGTTTTTGCTTTTGAGAATCCAACTCTTCTTCTTCCTTTTTTGGTTTTTACATTGATTTTGTGTCTCTTGTCATAAGGCATATCTAGTCTGCCTCTCTCTACAGAAGTTCAAATTGGCTAGATCATCCCATTCTTTACCCCATGCTTGACGGCGAGTGGCTAAGTAACATGAGCACTGCCGAACCACTCTTTCTTTTTATGATTGTTAATTTGGGAAATTTTTGAAGACATCATGTAGGGAATTTGAGGAGGTGAGTTAAAGCTAGCACATAACAATGAATATATAAAATCCTGTATCATGGGGATACACTGATCTTATTTGACTAACTGATATGATTGTGGTTGCTACTGCCTGTATCTTTGGAATTTTCTCAGTTCATTACCTCCTACCGCCTACATTTTTCAAATTGTCTTTCCAATTACTTTCAATTGATTTTACTTAATTTTCTCCATGCGTTTTAAAAATATATATCTGAGGTCACATCATATCATTTGTAATTTATAATCCTGCCTGGTAGATAAGCTGCTATAAACAGTGGCTGTAGGCAAAAGAACTGGGGCCAGTGAAGTGAGGGACTGAAAAATAACGAAATGGCTTAGATTAGGCAGAAGCCTATAAACACCTATTCATAATACAAGCTGGCAAATTAGCTGACGATTTGGAATCAAATGCTCATTGAGGTAAGCTCTTGCAGAATGAATTTTTGAAATCCAAGAATTCTGAATGGAAGAGGATGAAAGTGGCTGTTTTTGACAGTGTTCTGCAGGCTAGAGAAAACTTAAGACCAAACACATACACACACACACACTCACACGCACACATTAAATAACCTCCAAATTTTGCAGCTCAAATCAGGAACTAAATTCAGGAATATTCTATAGCAGTGGAGGAACAATGTTTGAAATGGCTAACCTCTTCAGAACAGAGAGGACTAGACATCACACTCGGAATTTGGCTTGGTAGGTTGTCACATTAGAACCTCCACTGGTGAATTCTAGCCTGGTTTTAATATACACAGTCCAAATAAATAAAGATGATAGAGATTCCCTGGCGTAATCAAGAACAATCTTTCTCAATAACTTTTAATTCATGTCAAAATAAAATTTAGCATTTACATGATATCCTAGAACAAGTAGAAAAGATTAATCATAGCTCTAAAAGACCAATCCAGGGGCCTAGCCCTTCCTAGTCCTTCCTATCCCTTCTAGGAATTGGAGGAGGGGGGGCGGAATATAAGCACAACTGTATGACAGGTACCACACCTCATGTTGAGGGAAATAAATATAAATATTTTTAAAATCTTTTTTAAAGTTTGTTTATTATTTATTTATTTAGTTAGAGAGAATGAGTGAGCAGGGGAGGGGAAAAGAGTGAGAGAGAGAGAATCCCAAGCAGGCTCTGCACTGTCAGTTCAGGGTCCGATGCAAGTCTCTAACCCACAAACTGTGAGATCATGACCTGAGTCGAAATCAAGAGTCAGCCGCTTAACCAACTGAGCCACCCAGACACCCCCAGGAAATCTAAATATTTAGAAAGATGGAATTTTTGGATCATATGTTTGGGTTTAAATAACCTTTAACTATGATTTGTAAAATAGTGTAGAAAAATGTCTCATTACTAAAGATTTTATGAATACTTCCAGTGGGAGGAAATTTCAACATCCATGGAAACCTTACTGGTAGGTAAGATTCTCTCTGCTGGAGAAGATAGTATGAACTGCAATAATTTAAAGGAATCTGTGGTGGGGTGCCTTCGTGGCTCAGTCGGTTAAGTGTCTGACTCCAGCTCAAGTCATGATTTCACAGCTCACGGGTTTGAGGCTCAGGTCATGATCTCATGGCTCATGGGTTTGAGTCCCACATTGGCCTCTCTGCTGACAGATCAGAGCCTGGAGACTGCTTCAGATTCTGTGTCTGTCTCTGCCACACATCGCCCCCCCCCCTTTTAAATATAAATAAACATTAATTTTTTTTAAATGGGATCTGTGATGGTGATACAATCATTTTTGGTGGTTATGTGGTCATGGCTTTCCTTAGAAATAAACAGATGAGCAATCTACTCAATTTTACCTCCCTTTAAAAATTCATCAATTTAAGACTAGTAAGTAAAAAGTTATAACAGAGAGAAAGGGTAGAGAATCATGATTTCCTCCCCCCCAACCATCCACCATATTTGTGTCAAATCAGAGATGTGATGCTTGCAGAATGAAATGTGTTAGATTCTATTATTTTGTCCATGTATTTTCTTTACTTGGTCCTATGACTAAATAGCCTCTGCCATCTGTCTCTCCCTTTGAGAAGGCTATACAGGCTTGGCCACTGACATATTAATAGAAAGTGATATCTTCCATTGGTAAGTAAAAGTTTAAATTTTTTTTTACATTTATCTATGTTTTAAGAAACAGAGTGAGACAAAGTGTGAGTGGGGGAGGGGCAGAGAGAGAAGGAGACACAGAATCTGAAGCAGGCTCCAGGCTCTGAGCAAGCGGTCAGCACAGAGCCTGATGTGGGGCTCAAACCCACGAACTGTGAGATCATGACCTGAGCTGAAGCCGTACGCTCAACCAACTGAGCCACCCAGGCACCCCAATTGGTAAGTAAAAGTTTTAAAAGGCAATTGTGGTAATGGCTCTTTTCTCCTGACCCTAAAAATGACATGTTTCAAAATGAGTTATTTCCTTAAGATGCATCCCTGAATGAAGAAAACGGGTAGAGTCACAGTCAACATGCAACATGAGAAAAATAAAATAAATTTTCATTGTGGATTTTTGATTTGCCAATGAGGCATAGCCTAGTAAAGGCTGATGAGGTCAGAAAGGAGTCCAGGTATACTTAAAACATGGATATGCAGGAACAACTCAAACAATACTGGATACTGATGGGTTTATTTCTAATAGCTTTATCTAAAGGATCTCTGGATAAGCCATTTAAATATACATTGAAGTAAGAAAAGCTCAGAACTTTCTGGAAATTTCATGTACTAGTTCTAAATTGTCACCAATTCCTGGAAACTCACAATATCACTGCAACCCAATAATTAAAATACAGACATTGAATTTTGATGGCTAATGACATTTTGACTTTAGTTACATTCATGGTTACCCCAAAAGAACCCAAAGACCATTCTCCAGTGTCTAAATATAAAATTAGAATATTTTGGGTCAGAAATTGTCAAAATTTGTTCTTTCTCTCTGATTCAGCAGCGAAGTCAGGAAATCTAAGAAGATGATCCATGAAGGAAGTGATTGAGTGCTTATATGAAAAGTGAGTAGGGGGTTTTGAAGTGAGAAGGTGGGGGGGGGTATCCAAACACAGGAAGTAGTATGGAAAGTAAAACATGGTAACTTCTAAAGAAGGAAATAAGGCCACTACTACTAGAACAAAGAATGGAATGGGTGGGACACCTGTGCATTTTTATTAAGACTATGGCTATGCTAAGAGCTGTAAATACGATTAAACCTATTTTAGCCACATGATTAAACTTTCATTTTGTAGTTATCATTTGGTTTGGGTGTTCAGAATTAGCCAGCAGGGGGCAAAA
This sequence comes from Acinonyx jubatus, assembly GCF_027475565.1. Classification (NCBI taxonomy): domain Eukaryota; kingdom Metazoa; phylum Chordata; class Mammalia; order Carnivora; family Felidae; genus Acinonyx; species Acinonyx jubatus. Next base: position 215,433,249 of record NC_069380.1, read on the forward strand.
AAAGGAAATAGACACATTTCTATGCTAAGGTCCAATTCCAATTACTAGACACCTGCAGTAGCATATACTTGAGAATGATGTGGGGTAGAGCAAATTGGACAGAGAGATATCAAAACATATCAAAAATGAAAATATGAGAAACTTAGAGGTAGATTGCTTAAGAAAGTTAAGAGCAAAAGAAGTAAAAACTAAAGCTTGGATTTTTGGGTGGAACACACACACACACACACACACACACACACACACACACACACACCTCTCTTCTTTTTCCTTAGAAATTTCTGTTTTGTTATCTTGATTACAGCGTTGTTTTTCCCACACTTTAGAAGTCATTCTTATATTTCTATGACTTTATGACATAAATCCCAATAGTTGAAAACTGTTAATTTCCTTCATTTTTTTCTCAATTTTAAACATTTTATTACATGTAAGTACATAGAGAAATTTCTAAAGGTACAGGTTGATAGATTTTCAAAAAGAGAACACACCCTTATAACCAGCACCCTCACCCCACACCACAAAATATTAACTAAAACCAAGAAGCCTCATAAAGTCACCTTCCAAGAGTAACTGCTATTCTGACTTTTTCTTTTTCTTTATTCTTTTTTTTTTTGAGAGAGGGCACAAATGAGAGGGGGGCAGAGAGAGAGGGAGAGAGAAAGAGAGAAAAACAGGGCTCACCTGAAGCCTGGTTTGTATTTTCATCAGAAGTGGGGCTCATGCTCACTAGAAGCAGGGCTTGAGCTGACCCAGTGGAACTCATAAACCCTGAGATCATGACCTGAACTGAAGTCAGGTACTTAACCGACTGAGCCAACTAGGTGCCCTATTCTGACTTCTAATAGCCCAGTTTTAGTCTTGGTGTTTTTCAAATTCATATATATTGCAAAAAAATACAACAGTGCGCTAAGTTTTACTTTTGCTTTTCATAGTGTTTGTTTTACATTGTTTGTAGCTTTTAAATTTAATATAGATAAGTCATGTAATCCCATCCTACAACATTTTCTTTCATGCTTTTGTGGGCATATGGCTGATTGTTTCTTTGAAAATAGCAACTGAAGAAAACAGAGCGTGAGTAAAATATAAGGAAAATTGAAGGCATGTACATGTCAGAAAGAGAAATTTCAAGATAAGTTATATGTGTTTTCATAATGTTTGAATACTCTATTGCTGGTTTTGCAATAGAATTCTAATTTGTTTTTAGTAGGTTGTCAATATATAATGACAAGACATGGTGATATTCACTTTATTTTTAATCATCACTACAAAGATTTTATTATAATATCAAAGAAGAATTTTAATATTTATTGCTTTGCCAGTAGCTGTTCTAAATTCTTTAATGAGTGATTTCCTCAAGATCAGACAACTAAATGTTCAGGTTAGAATTCTAGCATGAAAGGATGGCTTCAGACACCCCCACACTCTTAGTTCAAGAATCTGAATGCATTATCTCTGGTAGTTCAGAAAGTAGATCTGGGTGGAATTTTTAATACTCTAGTCTTGCAAGTTACAAGGAAGAGTATCTCTAAGATATTTAAACTAATCCATATTCCTGAATATTTTTAACTGAACCTTAAACCCATTTCCAAAAATTATTATGCTTACTTAATAAGAAACTGTTTAACCAATATGAAACATTTTAGTCCAATACACTAATCAGAAAACTGCCGATTGTTGAATGAAATTGGCTAATAGAAGCATATTTAATAGTTTAATTCACAACATCATTCTTTCTCTTATAAAGCTAGTTGACTGCCTTCAAACTGTGATTTCTTGGTAGAATTTGTTATCTAACCACACTTAGAATTAAACTTAAAATAACTGACATAATCCTAAACCTTTCACATTGATCATACCAAATTATATGAAATATGTTGTCTCAAAAAAGGACTGCTATCAGTGAGAATAAAATATACTCAAGATTATGGTATTAGATGCAGAGTATGATTTTAATGTAATGATTCATTTTATTTAAAGAAAATTTCCCTAAGATCTTAGCAAGACTAAAGCTCCAATAAAACACAGGAAAATTATATTTAAACTATTTAAAAAAATTATTCTTTGGCTGTCATACCTGGCAGCAGGATTTCATGCACATTACAGAAGAGAGATTTAATTATGGTTGTTTTACTGCAAAAAGCTCATCACTTGCAAAGAGAAAATTGATGAATAGAATATGTTATTATTAAATTTTAGATTATGAGTATATATTGATTTTGAAATGTAGGTTTTGGCAATTTTATCAGAGCCCATCAAAACTTTAAAGCAATATTTTGAGAAAGTATTACTCTGGGGGAATATATACACTGTTCATTTATCCTTGGTTTTAGTAGAAGTACCACTTAGTAATTTCAAGAAGTGAAAATGATGTATCTCCATCACTTTTTTTTTGTCTGAAGTTCATTGCCCTTGAAGTTTCCTGCCAAGAATTGTTTTTGTGGCCATGCATTTAAATGTCACCTTGCCTACCTGGCCTGGGGCCAGTGATGAGAACAAGTCATATCTTATATAAGGCCACATACAATTCCTTAAACTAAAGGAAAACACATTTTTAAAAGTAAAAAGGATAGAGCTTTAAAAGTAAAAAGGTGTGGTTGATGTTGAAAATGTCTGCTTTGAGCACTTTTATGATATGGACATTTCTTAAGCCCTTTGTGTCTATAAAGACCCCATTTGTTGCTTTGATGTGTTCAAATCGAAGATGTTATTCTTGGAAGTCTAATTCCTCTCCTAGCCTATGTCATAAACTTGACTGTTACATAGCACATAGGTTCTAACATCTTCCCTACCTTGCCCATTTTTTCTAACCTTCTCTTATTAACTACCCTTCAGTGCTGTGCTCCCAGCTCAGTGATCTTGCTATCCTATAAGAAAACTAAATTCTTTCCCACTTATGGTCTTTTGTACCTACTCTTATGGCTACCTGAAGGTATGTTTCTCTTTACTCTTCATGTGGTGGAAGCCTTCTTATTCTCCACTGTTCAGTTTAAATGTCATATTCCCAGGGAGGCAATCAATGGATAATGTATCTCACTGAGTTCCCTTGTTGCCAAAATCTGAAGGCTTCTTCACATCCTGTTATTCTCTATCATTACAGCTGTTTCCATAATTGTGTGTATTGCATGTTCTCATCATGACCTGTGTTTTTATACAGGGATATAGATAGATACAGATGTATGTCAACAAAAAATTTGCTTACCTGCTTACTATCTCCTAATTTGCTTTAATTTATGTACTGTGTATTGCTTAGTGTTTTATTGTATCAATGGTAAATATTAAACCTGACACAGAATGCAAATCATATTATGTGGTAATTTGTCATGGTTGTTCTTAATCTTGATCTATTCTAAAAATCTATTGAAAATTTCCTTCATTTATGTTATAGTTAGGCCTAAAAGGAAAACATTTCCAGAGACTAGACAAAGTTACTAGAAAATATACACTCTGGAACAAAGAAGTAAGTATAAGCATTCCCTAACCAGATAGGTAAATCTTCATTATTTCTACTCAGATTATCTTTAGAGCAATATCTCCATCACATCCTTATTCCTATTTCCCATTACTGGAACCTTGTTTATTTGCTATTACTTGAACAAAGATGGCATCTTCCAGTGTTTGCTCAATTATTGTATTGCCTTTGCCCACCATTATTTTTTTGACATATGCTGTTCCTTATTTTCCTGAAATGCCATTACTTTCATTATTCTTCCAACTCAGAAGTAAATATTCTTTACTATTCACTCTCATAACTCCATGTGGTTTAACCTCCCTTTTAGTTTTAATCTCAATTGAAAAATTTAGCAACCTATCATGGAACAACAAAAAGCCTGAAAAAAGTCATCCTTAATGACTATTCTCTCAACATACATGTTCAATTAAATTTTCCAATATCCACCATGAATTTATCCACATTTCATCCATTTATCTCTATTCCATGAACATTTCCCATCTTCACGTTGTATTGCAACTCAACAAGGCTACCACAATGTACAAAAGGCTTTCAATTTTTTTTTCTTCTCATCTTGGCCTCCTTGAAATGTTTCACGAAAGTTGCCAGGTTTAACAATGAAAATACCAGTGGGATACTGTTACCCCTTGAAACAAAACACCTCAGTCTTCCCTATTTTCTTCAAGGTCAAATCCAGTCTCTCTCTCTCTCTCTCTCTCTCTCTCTCTCTCTCTCTCTCTTTAATATGAAATTTATTGTCAATTTGGTTTCCATACAACATCCAGTCCTCATTGCAACAGGTGCCTTCCTCAATGCCCATCACCCACTTTCCTCTCTCCCTCACCTCCCATCAACTCTCAGTTTGTTCTCAGTATTTAAGAGTCTCTTATGGTTTGCCTCCCTCCCTCTCTAACTTTTTTTTTCCTTCCCCTCCCCCATGGTCTTCTGTTAAATTTCTCAGGATCCACATAAGAGTGAAAACATATGGTATCTGTCTTTCTCTGGATGACTTATTTCACTCAGCATAACACTCTCCAGTTCCATCCATGTTGCTACAAAAGGCCATATTTCATTCTTTCTCATTGCCACGTCATATTCCAGTCTCTGTGATCTGACAGATGAAACCTTCTAGGTTTGCTTTTGCTAGAATTCCCCCCTTTACCCTCCCTTTATTTCATTTGTCTATTTCCATACCCCAATAATTCCAAACTGCTTGACATTTTCCATAGCAGCATTTCTCATGCTGTTTCTTTACCTTGGGAGCCCTTTTCCTGACTCTCTTCCCTTCCTTAACTCTTGTACTTTATGATCTGTCAGAGGGCATGTCCGAACTTAACCTCAGCCATCACAAGCAATCCCGGTAGGTAGTTCCTCAGTTCTTCATACACTCCAATGCCACCATGCATGTGTGTGTGTGTGTTTTTATAGTGTGTGTGTGTGTGTGTGTGTGTGCATGTAAGTGCATTTAAAAATTATATGAGAGCAGGTGATGGGTTAAATGGGTGATGAGTATCAAGGAGGGCACTTGTGATGAGTACTAGGTGGCCCTTGTCGTAATAAGTACTGGGTGTTATATGTAAGTGATAAATCACTAAATTCTACTCCTGAAACCAACATTACACTATATGCTACCTAACTAGAATTTAAATAAAAACTTGAAACCAAAAAAATACATGAATTGCATTGCAATCCCATGTTTGTTGGTTTTTTTTAATGACCTTATATAACATTAAGCAAGATAAATCTCTGTGCATCAATTTCTCCTCCGAGATATGAGAATCAAACCTAAATTAAGGGACTGTTATAGAGACATAACTAAACCATTTTTGACTCAAGGAAAGCATCTGCTGAATGCTCCATGCTTATTTTGTTGTGATTATTATTTGTATCATGAACATCTGTCTCTTTGTCCGTCTCTCCCCCAGACTGTCAACTCCTGGAAGACAGAATTCATGTCTTATTTATTTTGATGTCAGCATAGTGTAGAACAATGGCAAGCACATACACTTATTCAAAACTTTGTTTAGTTAATGAATAAAAGAAAAAACAAACTGATTATTTTGAAAATATAAAAACTTTCCTACTAGTATAGCAGGTTTTATTTGTATGTGTTTTTTAGTGTTTTGCATATATTTAACCAATTAATATATGTTAAAAAGAATCTAGATATCACTTATGCATTTTAATAGCAACCTCTGCAGACAGTGCCTCAATTAAAAAAAAAACAAAACCCAAAAATCAATTACTGGAGAATGGCAGGCTGTGGAACCTGAAAATGATGCTTACAATGCTTTGGCATTGACTGTGGCTTATTTCTATTCTACTCCAGACTTTAGCTATTTTCCTGTGATGTGAGGTCTGTGATCCAAAAGGAATTTATTTTTCAAACTTTGAAATACTTAAGGATAACATTGAGTTGATGAGGAGGAGTGAACACTAAGAGATCACATTGCATTTTGTTATTACTCATGAAAATGGATGATTTCTTATTTGCATATGGTTTTGCTGAGATCTGCAAATGGCAAAGTTGCAGTGACTGTTTGATAAATTGGCCAATCTAGAATATTTTTTTTAAAAAAACTCGTGTATACTCTAATAATCTTACAGTAGTTATGGCTTGGAATTTTTCAATATGTAATTATGTGTGTGAATGAAAGAATTGGTATAGAGGAAAGAAACTGTGTGTGTGTGGTGGGGGAGTTAACCACTAAACAACATAATTTTATGAATTGCATATAAAGCAGTAAAACCAAGTGTTTCCAAAAAACAAACAAAATCTTCAAGATTGATCATTATGTTTACTTAAGTCTTTTCATTTAAAATAATAATCTTTTTTACATCATATAGTCAATATTTTTAACTAAAATTCAATCTATTTATTTGTTTAATGTTTTTAAGGTCTATACTGAAGATATTTATTTACTAAGTAATTTAAAAATCTATTTGTTCTGTTTATTTACATTGGATATTATATTATTCAGTAAGTTTGTAATATGCAACTCCAGAAATTTCTTCCCTATTTAGGTGTAATGTACTATATATGTATTCAATTTATACATATATATATATATATATAAAATACAACTTATATATACATATTAATATGTATATATACATATTACATATGCAAAGCTATGTATATACTATATAAATACAATACCTTGAGTAATAAATTTGTAAATGTACTAGCCTTTTGTAGTCCATGTTCATTTATAAGTGGCATATTAATCTAAGTAAGAAAAAGAAAAGGGCTTTGTGTCTCACACTCAAAATATAGTGATACTTTTAGAAAATTGTATATAAGGAAAGACCAGATAATGGTTGTGTTTTGTTGAATATGACAGAAAGAAGGGAAAAGAAGTCAACTAAGTATATTTGGTAATTTGTCATAATAACTGTGGACCAAAACATCTCTGCTAGACCAGAAGGAAAGTGCAAAAAGAGGAGAAAAGAATGATGAAAGGAGTGTCCTGAGAATAGCTTACCAGAAGGGGATAACAAGATGAGATGTTTCAATTACTGATTGACTTTCATGATATTATTTGTGTCAACAAGACCAGGAAATACTCACAGGAATCTGTGTTTATGTTGAAAAGAGAAAATACTATTGGAGGTATGCAGGTGAGGAAACAGTTTGGGTGGATATATCAATGTCCATCCATACGGATTTATCAGTGTAGTTGTGTGAGAAGGATGGCATGATTTGGGGTATATAAGAAACCTGGGAGTCATGTTTATGGCCATATACATATACATATATACATATACATATACATGTATGTATGTATATATATTTTGTATGTATGTATCTACATGTATGTATATGTATATATATTTTCCATTCTCAGTTCCACTCTTTTATTAATGTTGATTTGCTCTTTCTCTAACTTCTACGATTATTAGTTGTATGTCTTTGGGCATTAAGTACAAAGCAAGCATTGCAAGCATTTGGGGAAATGATAAAAAAAAAGATGACTTTTCAACAAACTTATAGTCTGATGAGAAATAAATACGAGTTAACGTGTTTGGCATTATGCATTACAAATGTGAAATATTAACTTATGCATGTTTTTATTTTCTCCTATTTCATGTTGACCACAAAATGAAATCTTGTCTCCAAGTGACTGTCACAGGAGAAGCAGAAAAGAAGAAAAAGTATAGGTGCCCAGTAAACACTCTGAGAAAGAACGCCCACTTTAAGTGCCAGGCAGTAGGGATCTGAGGTAATAGGACAACTGTATGCTGAAGAAAGTAGAGCAGATGCCTATTCCTCCCACCTCACCAGCATAGTCAGGCATCAACAGAGGAGGAGTATGATAAGACAGCAGTGTGATGATGGATCTCTGTATTCCAACGGTGTCAAGAGATGGACAAATGACCTTAGATCCTGAGTGAAGAAGCATGTGCCTTTAATCTCACTGCATAAGAGGAGATGTTATATAAAAGCAGTGAAATGATACACATCAGCAACACAGCAGGTAACAACACAGAAAGGTGAACAAATCTGAGACTCACGAAGGATGTCAGTATGGAGAAAAGCAGAATACGTATCTCTTCTTAATGCCTGGTAATGACATAATCAACTTAAAACTTAGAGGCTTTTCCAGTGTGTAAGAGAAATGAAGAAAGGTTAGAAAGGAGAAACAAAGAAGAAATACAGTGTGGTCCACACACACCTTCATTTCAAAGATCTAAATCCATTAGCTTTTCCCTCTCACATGGTATGTGATATCCTCTGGTGCCTTTTCTCTTTGCCGATCCTACACTCACACTATCTTTTTCTCAAAAATAAATAAATATTTAAAAAAAGGGTATCTCAGGCATTATGTCCACTGGGGATTTGGTACCCTAACTCTCGACTCCTACAGAGAGTTCATCATTTGGTAAACACCTCCTTGTATTATGCTTATTTGTTTGTTTGTTGTTGTTTTATCATCAAAATATAAATTCTGAGAAAACAAAAATTATGTCTTTTATCTTTATATCATGTATGCCTAGAATAGGGCTAGATTGATCTTTGCTAAAACAACAACAAAAACTGCCAAATAAATGAATGTCCCTATGGATGCACGGATTCAGTGCTTGCAAATTTCATATAATTTTACTATACAAAAGAATAGACAGAATCTTAATCCCAGTGTTTGCAACAAGTTACAGTAGTCAATTTTCAATGTTTCAGAGAAAAGACTTGTCTTATTTGCTTTATTTTCTGTATGACAGAGTTTCATTAAGTTAAATACAGAGTCCAATGTATTATAGACCTGTACTTTTCCTGTTCATGTAGGTGCAAAGATTTGTTAGGATTTGTAACATTAACATTACTAACAGTGTTAGTAATTCGTAAATCAACTACATAAGTAATTATGGCCAAGATCCCAGCTGATGGTAACTTGAGCACATCTATACCTCTCATATTAGTGAAACAGTGGGGTGAATGATAAAACAGTGAAGAGATTGAGATTATTAAATAAGAAAGTCAATTGCAATGGGCGCCTGGGTGGCTCAGTTGATTAAGCATCTGACTTCAGCTCAGGTCATGATCTCACTATTTGTGGGTTCGAGCCCTGCATCTGGCTATTTGCTGACAGCTGGGAGCTGTCTTCAGATTCTGCTTCAGATTCTGTGTCTCCCTTTCTCTCTGACTCTCCCTCACTCGCACTCTGTCTCTTGCTATCTCAAAAATAAATAAACACAAAAAAATTTTTCTAAAGAAAGTCAACTTCAATAAAATAAAACAATTAAAATAGATAAACATTTAGGAAGGCAGAAAAGTAATTTTCAAATTCAAACATTTTCGTTTATGCTCCTTGGATAGTTTCTTTAATTTCTTCAAACCCAGAGTTAGGACATTTCTGAAATATACAGTATATTATAAAAAGAGAAATGCTGGATCAGATTATCATTCATGGCAACAGTTTTACATATAAGTGATTTTTATTAGTTTTTCATTTTTGCTTATAAATGCAATGTGACAATATTTACATAATATTTAAAAGAAAAAATCTTGAGCCTTAAAATCAATTGAACTTAATTCAGAACTGATTCTATGAGTGCTTAGTCTCTGATTATATACACTTTCTCCTTCCTTGCCCCTAAACTCTAACTCATGGGTGCTTCCTGTTATATGCATTACAGTTAATTACTCTTTCATGTTATGTAACTACACACACATAGTTATACATGTAACTATACATATAACTACACTTTTACCAAATTATATCTCTCTTGAGGATTCTAAATGCCATTAGGGTAAAGGGCACATCCAACTTTTAGTGTGATGCAAGAAACATACTATTCCTTAATGACCTGGTTTTGTATGATTAAATAGTAAGTATATTGAGATTATGGGAATAATTGAAAGATTAAATATAATACAGAATCAACTTCAAAATAGTTTATAATCTAAAGCAAGTGATGAAGGCAGACACAAACTGAATATAGACTGTAAGCTTGTATAAACACCAGGATTCTACTAATGGTAGAAAAAAAGATAATTTCAGAGCACAGAAACAGAAAAAATTAGTTCTTCTTGAAGTATATTTAAATGTGTCATTTTAGTGGATTCAAAGAGCAGAATTTCAATAGGCAAAACGTGAAACACTTTTCCAAGGTAGAAGTATTACAAAAGGTGAAAAGTCACCCACCTCTTCTGTGGCTTTACATTGGGTTTAGCACTTAAACTTTGGATAAATGGGAGTTGACGTTGTAGAAGAAGCATCTGAAAGTCCATATAAAATTTTAAAGAATAATGAATAACAGTGTAAAAAATATAGACTTGTTTTCTATATTTTTGGGGAACCAAAACTTGTTTTTTCCTTCTTCTTCTTTTTAAATGTAATGTATTGTCATATTGGTTTCCATACAACACCCAGTGCTCATCCCAACAGGTGCCCTCCTCAATGCACATCACCCACTTTCCTCTCTCCCTCACCCCCCATCAACCCTCAGTTTGTTCTCAGTATTTAAGAGTCTCTTATGGTTTGCCTCCCTCCCTCTCTGTAACTTTTTTTTCCCTCCTTCCTCTCCCTCATGGTCTTCTGTTAAGTTTCTCAAGATCCACTTTTTTTCTTTGTTTAAAAGATGGGGAGTTGGGAGGGCCATAGAAATACTGATCAGTGCTAAACACTTGGGTGATAGGTAGCAACTAAATACTACTTGACCTGTTTTAATTCTAAAATCATTTATTTATGTTTTTATTAAAATAATAAGCCTTTCTCATCTTTGTCTTATTTCTATGTTCTATTATATGATATTCAATATAAAAGATACAAAATTAACAACATATATTAAGATAGTGGTAAATATTTGAGTGCTTCAATATTAAAATACTAGTTAAATTTTATCCTTTGCCTTTGGACAACCGAGTTTAAGAAAAACAATTACAATATTTTGATTATACACAGTAATATTACTGTGGCATATTTATATGATATTTTAAATGATGTTTAAAAATTCTCACAAATATGACTAATTCATAAGTTTTTAGTTTCTTCTATTGAAGTTTCCTCTCTTTTTAAATTACCATTCTCTCAATATGTTTTTCTTTAATTTTTAAAACTATTTTGGAAATATCTGTGTCAGAGATCAAAAGGTCTAAATTAACAAATTGTCAACTCTGATCAAAAGTGGTGGGTCAGTTACTGACTGACCCTTTGCTAGGTCCAAAGATTCTTATGTGAGTTTATGACTGTGATAAAACTACTTACTGTGTACCTTTAATACAACTTTTAATTAGTTACATACGTGTAACATAAAGTTTTGATCTTTCTAAAATAAACACTGGAGATTTATTTTCACCCAAGGGTAAGCATTTTAGTTCCTACCCCAAGATGCCATGAAATATCTCATTATAATATTGTATGTACATTGGTATGGCACACGTGTTAATATGAGCTGGCTAATTCCTACATAGCAGAACCTGTGTTCTGAAAATAGTTGTATGAGGAAATAGCTGTTTATCATAATGTTAGAATTGTCAGTGTTATTAAAATATTCCTCTTTATTTAAAGATCATGTTATCTAAATTATTATAATTTTTTCTAAAATATATTACACATATAATCTCAAAAGAAGATACGTAAGTTTAAAATGTGATCCTTTGTTCAGATAATAAATTGCAGATTAATTGAAATTCAAGTCATGGGGCAGTATCCATTCATTTTTTGTGTATATTGGTCAAAGGAGGTTGGTCAACAATTTTATTCATATCCTATTAAAGGCTAATAGATGATCTAGACAATTTTCTGATTGTTGAGCTCATCTCACAGTTATTAATGTTTGTATCATTATTATGTATATATAAAGAGATTTCACAATAGTAGTTTGTTCTATAAATTTGAAAATAAATTCAATGAATATTTTAATAACATTTAATAGGGAAGGCCTTCAGGGATCATAGGCAGTAATTATGCTAACAACCTTCTTAAAATTTCACACTAGTTGAAACAAACATGAATATTTGCATTATACTATTTTTAGCTCATGTTTAGTATGAAATCAATTTCTTCAAGTAAGAGCATCTAATTTTTAAAATCACATATCTCTTGCTTATTGTCAATAACACTAAATATTTTACATATATGTATATATATTTTTTATATATTGTATATATATATATATATATATATATATATATATATATAATTTAGTCGAATAATAGAACAGTTTTCCTAATGCTGTCAATAGAGGAAATTCTTAAATAGAATTCTGAAACTGAATCATTATTTGTCAGATCCCTTCCTCATTTGTATCAGAATAATTCAATAATTATCATCACATTTCAAGTGGCATTCATGTTTCAATTTGGGTATTAGAGTAGCCTCCTAATTTGTTTTTTTATTTTTCTTTGTTCCATAGTCTATTCTCTATAAACAGGCAAAGAGATTTTTTTTTAATTCTTTTTATTTTTAGGAGAAAGAGAGAGCACATGAACAGAGGAGAGAAGCTGAGAGACAGAGAGAGGGAGAGAGAGAGATATCTCAAGCAGGCTTTACACTCAGTACAGAGCCTGATGTAGGGCTCCATCCCACAATCCTGGGATCACAACCTGAGCCAAAATCAAGAGTGGGATGCTCAGCTGACTGAGCCACCTAGGCACCCCAAAAGAGTTCCTTCTTAAATTTAAGTATGTTCATTCCAGTTCCCTGCTCAAACCCTGTGATGGATTTCCAAACTTCTTAGGACCAAAGACCTTAATTCTGCTCCCAATAGCCTATATAATCTGACCACCATTGTTTTCTCTGGCCTCATCATCTACTAACTCTGGCCACTGGTTCATTCTGCCCCAGACATACTGGCCTCCCTCTTTCTTGGTCATGTCATGTGGGCAAAGCTTTGAAAATGCTGGTTTGCTTCTCTTTCTTCATGTACTTATTAAAATCATTCTCTTACAACTTACAAAGTTCAGCCCAAATATAACTTAATCAAAATACTTATTGACTGCCCTAAATCAAGTTTTATCCCTACTTCTCTCCATATCTTCTTACCCTATTTTTTTCTTTAGAGAAATTATTTCCTAGTGATGTATTATGTTTCTTTTTTTTATTTGTTTGCTGTTTACTTTCTATACCTTTACCCCCTCTACAATTTATCATGAAACTGATTTTTAAATTTTATTTTGCTTTAAGTTTTGTGTTGTGTTCTTTCACTTCTATTTTTGTTACACTATATACAAAAGTTATAATAATTCTTGGCAAAGCATGGGAGTTCAATGAAAACAAATGGAATGAATTAATACATATTATCATGTGATTAAGCAAGATAATAGGTTTGTGAGCTTTCAGCATTTCCCTCTCGTCTTGTTTGTATTTGAAAAAAATATTGCATTCTTTAAATGTATAGGGACTGAATTAATGTAGAATTGTAAGAAAGTTAGAAAAGACACATTTTGGAAATAGTTCAGAACATTTTTTAGGAATTTGTCCAGCATAGATGAATTACTAATTATTTTTTAGATGCACAGAAGCGTGAATAGAACTAATCAGTATTTGTTGGGTGAGTAAGTGGACACACATAGATGGATGAACAAGAGAGTAAAGAAAGAAAATAAGAAACTTCATTATGGACAGATGTGTTTTGTCTCCTTTTTGCCCCATTAGTGAAGGAGTGATTCCTGCCATAGTTTATGGGGATGGCTGAACACACAGCACCTGACATTAAACGGATGGGATTGACAGTTGGTTATTAGTCACATACGCTTGCAGCCAGGGGTCAGACACTATGCCACACAGGGCCTCATGGGGGTTTCGCTCTAGGACACAGTGAACAAGCAGGGCCTGCAGGAAGCAGGCTTTGTAGTAACAAGGGGGAGGTTGTGATTGAGTTATATGAATAGTTCTGAGAGTTGGCAGAAAATGAAATCTGATGCTAAGGATTAAATAATCTTTGTGCCCAGCCTCTTGATAAGGAGAGTTGTTTGGCTAGGGAACCTTAGCCAATAGAGGGGTTAGGCCATTTAGGTGTAGCACAAGATATTTAATCTTATTTTTAGGCCTTGCACCACCAGATGTCTATGCACAAAGAAAGGTAGGATTCTGAAATGGAAGATGGTGAAAGCATCTAGTGAGAGTAATTGCATAGAAAGAAGAGGGACTAAGATGTAATTTGACATGCCAATTATGCTGTTGACATATAAAGCTGGTGAGTTTGTTTGTTTGTTTGTTGAGCTCAAAACAAAGGTTTAGGAGTTTTCAATAGGATGTTTATTTCCAATTGAGTACCAAATTTTGGTAGCATAAACAATGGTAGGGTTTATGACAAGCATGGTTATATGCACATTTTTAGAACATTAAAAGTAGAATTCAAACAACATGTTAATGTACCTATTAAGAGGCAGAAACTGTATTGTGTAATTTATTTAGGGAAAATAGGGGGTTTAGTTTTATCATTTTAGGATACAGATATTGATTTTCAAGCCATCAAAATAATCTAGCCATGCTTCTGACAAACTTCTACCATTTATCAAATCCAGTAACCTTTCCACCAAACCACAGTTGCCATTGGTTTTTGTTAATTATTTTTTAAATTTTTCATAGAGAGAGGTAAAGTGTGAGCAGGTGGGGGGGGGGTGGTTCAGAGAAAGAAAGAGAGAACCTTAAGACGGCTCCATGCTCAGTGCAGAGCTGGATGTAGGGCTTGATCCCACGACCTTGAGATTATGACCCGAGCTGAAATAAAGAGTTGAATGCTTAACTGACTGAGCCACCCAGCCACCCCAAACCATGGTTCCCATTGTAAGTGCACCTTAAAATTTTATAATATGTAGGCAGGAGTAAAAATCAAAACTTTTCCAAGCATAAACTAACATTATCCAAATATTAAAATAGTAAGAATATATGATACTAAGAATAAATACTCAACTGTATGTTTATTTTTCTTCAGTGGAAGAAACCCAAAACTATGACTATGATAGATATGGGAGTGGACTGGGGAGGCAGTTGAATAATGCATCAGATTATCTACTTGACATTGTAATATATTTGTTAAAGTATACTTTAAGAACGTATACCTTAAAAAGCAACAAATGTAACTTTTAGGGTTATCTTTTCTTCAAGACAAAGGTGAAAAATGGTCCAGTCAATAGAAAGCCAATTAAAGGCATAAGCCCTATACTTATAAGCATTCATTAACCTCTTTTGCTAATTTCCAAGTTTAATTTATTTTTTCTGACACTTTCAATCTTTATCAAAAACATATGAAACAAATCCACTTGAATGTATTTCTATTCATTTCACAGGAAAAAAATAAATCTCCCAAATGTCTAAGCTCAAAAATTATAGAGTAAATAAGTAAAAAATATTGGATAATAATGAAAGTCCACTTTATTTGTAAATCTGTCATCTTTCCATTGTGACAACTTTCTGCTTAAACCATCTTTAAAGTTGGACAATCACTCAGTAAAGATATATTAGGAGGAAAGGAAACATTAGATTTGTAGTTGTTTCAATAACCAATATGTATATAGACTGAGGTTTATACATAAATCTCTAAACAAAATATTTGATACCTACTCTATTTCCCTCACTCTCATGTGATAATACTGTAATAATAATTTTAAAAGTCTAAAAATTCCATGGGTGCCTGGGTGGCTCAACTGGTTAAGCATCCAACTTCAGCCCAGGTCATGATCTCGTGGTGCATGGGTTCAAGACCCACGTTGGGCTCTCTGCTAACCGCTCGGAGCCTGGAGTCTGCTTTGGATTCTGTCTCCCTCTCTCTTTGCCCCTACCCCACTCACGCTCTGTCTCTGTCTCTCTGTATCTCAAAAAGAAATAAACATTAAACATGTTTAAAAAAATGTCTACAAATTCCGGGCACCTGGACGGCTCAGTCAGTTAAGTGTCCAACTTTGGCTCAGGTCATGATCTCATGGTTCCTGAGTTTGAGCTTGGCATTGGGCTCCCTGCTGTCAGTGCAGAACGTGCTTAGGATCCTTTGTCTTCCGTCTCTCTGCCCTTACTCCATTCTCTCTCTCTCTCTCTCTCTCTCTCTCTCTCTCTCTCTCTCAAAAATAAATAAACATTAAAATTTTTTAAACAGTCAACAAATTCCTAACCATTGATATACCCTTCTTCATGCAACTATATATGCATATAGTCTTCTTTCATATACTATGTAAGCACTTCCACTGCTCCAAATATGCCTGTCCCTTTCACCTGTGCATTAGATTCTATCCTTTATTACTTACAGATATTGATGCAGAAATGCTATCTACTTTGTCCTGCATATTCAGTGTTTTGCCCTCTCTCTTTAATTTCCATTGCAAACAAGCATGATGTTGTTTATTCATCTTTCCTAAAAAAATTGCCCTAACTTTAGCTTTAACTATGAATCTATTTCTCTTCTTCCCTTGAGAGAAAAGATTCTATGAAAATATTGTCTTTGCAGTTTGCTCAAAATTCTTTCTTATATTTGTCTTAAGTCCTATCTAGAGACCTTTCATACCTTCTCCACTGAAATTGCTCTTGGCAAAGTAACAAATAATGTTAAAATTGTGAAATCCACAATCTATTTCTCAGTTTTCATTTTACCTGAAATGTTTCTTGGATTCTAGGACACAATATTCTTCGATATCAGTTAGTTCTCTTTTTAGTTTATTTTGCTAATTCTATCTCCCTGACTTATTAATTTAGGATGGCTGGAAAGCTTAATTTTATAATAACATCAATAAACTAACTCTAATTTACATTTCCAGAATGAATCTTTCCCCTGAACTCCAGTCTCATATATCCAACTGTCTAGTAAGGTCTCCAATCCCATGTCAAACCAGTACCTGATCATGACAAATTCAAATAGTCCCCTGTCTCCCTTGCCATCATCTCCATCTCAGGTGACATCAATCCTACTCTTACAATGACTCAGCCAAAATAATTTGGCATCCTTGACTTTTCTCTTTCTCTCTCATAGGCTGTATTTAACCTACACACAAGTCTTTTTGGTTTCATCCTCAAAATGTATCCAGATTTCAACCATATATTATTACCCTCAATTCTAAAATCTTGTTCAAGCTGTCACCATCACATTCCCACTAGATTATTCAGTGGCATCTTAAACTGTCTCCTTGCTTCAATTTTTCTTCCCTTTAATTTATTCTCAAGGAAATATCCAGAGAAGATCACCCATATATAAACTGCCATTTCTCTGTTCAAGATCCTTGATTGAACTTCTATGTCAAACACTTTCCACCAGTCTTTATAATGATTGACAAGACCTTACATCAACTGACCTTTCATTATCTCTCAGATGTCTTCCTATTTCTCATACTCTCACTTGCTCTGTCTTCTATAATATCAGTTTTCTGTATTTTAATAGAAAACTGCAGGAATGAACCCAAGTTAATATATTAGTACAGGTTATTCTCTTTAATGAAATTCAATTTCCTAGTTATCTACATGGTTCACTCCCTAACTTAATTTGTGTATTTATTCTAATATGATTTATTGTATATTTATTCTAATGTGATGTTGGAGTGGTTTCTCCCAACAACATTATTTTAAAAGTTATTACTTCCTATACTCTCTTCTCTGAATTATTTTTTCCATTAATCACCATTAAGATTTTCTACATTTGAATCAATATGTTTTAATATCTGTATCCTTTATTTGTATATAAGACATCTGAGTAAAGAAATTCTGTCCTCTATTTTTGACTCTCCTTTCTCAATCTCATAAAATAGCATGTGAATGCTCAGCATATAATGGACTTTCTATAGATACTTGTTCACCAAGTTAATGAACTATGAATAGATGAATAGCATCTGATCAATAGGTTATAGGTGCTTATTAAATTCTTTTCTTTTTTTTCCTTGACCCTCTATTCCAAACCAGATCTACTTTCCTATGATTCATTGATTCTAGATGTTCAACTTTCCAAGATCAGTATGACAGTAGATCTAAGAAAGTTACATACATAACCTCTACTGCAAATTACTTTCATTTTTTTCTCAACAACATTTATATACATAACACGTCTTCAGTGACATTAATCTAAAGGAATGATTCTCTAGTAATGTAATTTAAAATATTACAACATGTTGCCTAGGAGATTGACATGACTAGAAAGGTAGGAGAACCTACTATGGAGTCTAAAGTTTTTTTTTTCCTCTCTTTTAAGGAAACATGTTTAGCATGACAGGATATGTAGATTTTTTTTTATTGTGATCTGAAATATCTCTTCCTTGGGTGATATAAAAGAATACCTTTTGAATCAGAGTTACTTGGGAACTTTTACACCCCTATTCATTAAAAACAGACAAACAAACATAGAAATGAAAGCACCATTACTCTATGGAATGTCAGTACATATTAATCTAATGAATAAGAGTATTAGACTTTTTCAAGAGTGTGGGTACAAATCTAAGGGAAGTTGTAAGTAAGAACTTTGATGACTCAGCAAAAAGAACATGGATTTCTTTAGCAAAGACCTAAGGATCCTTAACAAATGGGGTGATGAATAAAAGGTGATGAGATAGCATGCACAAAACCCATCTTTCTCATTTTTTTCCTGGGACTGATTTTATGTTTTGCTTATTCCTGTTATATACATCCATACATTAATGAAGATAACCATGGAACGTAAGTAGACAAATTATGGAAATATGCTATCAAATGATGATGCATCTTTCTTAGAAGAAATTTCTTCTTTGGTTCTATAGTTATAATGAAGTTTATGCTCAGGATTTACATATTTGTAGAGTGATCAGAACTTCAGGACTCTAACTGTACTCACTAACTTCTTCCCATTTGAAGGAGGGTATTTGCAGAGTGGAAGAAAGAGTAAACAAATCATGTCAATCACCTCTAGCTGTGCTCTCCAAGTGCCATTCTAGCCATTCTTGCTTTTTTTTTCACTTTAAGTATATTATATCAAGTTACAACTGCCATACCATGCATATCAGAGTTTAAGGTTTGAAGGTGTAATTGCTTAAATTCTACATATAACTATAGCCCTACATGTGTGAGATTTACTCTTAACTCTTCGCACAATGTGTGCATTCCACTTACAATGTCAGGAAAAAAATTAAAAATGATAAAATGCAAATCAATGGGAAATCCTGAACATATCACAATTTTTTATTTTTTCTTATCCTAAAATAATAAAAATTAATCAAATATTGATAGAATAGCCAAGAATATAGTCTTTTCATTATTTGCAATTAACTACCACATTGTAAATTTCCTAGCTACAAAAGGTGTTAACGTGGATCAATGGCAGCAATCCCAGATTTAAAAAAAATGTTGTGTTGTTATTTTTCATTCAATCAGCTTACATTTTAACATGGGATATGATGTGATAACTATAGGGATTTTGTCTAAATTATATAAACTGGAAGGCTTCCCAAATTAAAATGTCATTTAATATTTCCCTAGGAGGAAAAGCTGAAAGTTCTTTTCTCTTTCTTCTATTTTTGTTTGTAACATAACTCATGTTCAATAGTCATTTGTGGTTGAATAGATATACTTGGAAAAGAATAATTGGCCAAAGTGATTTCTAGATCAGTATCACTACTGTTTTAAGTAGCAAAGTATAATATTGCATATATTAGTTTCCAGGAACTACTGATAAGGAAACTGATTAGTTTCCAGGACTACTGATAACTGAGTGTCACCAACATTATTGGATTCTCTAATGTTTCAGTTCATAAGTAAACGGATGGAAGATTAGTAATGGGTTAGAAGCTTGTTATTCTAAGTATAGTTTATCATATTAGTTTCCTCTTGATTCTGAAACAAGTTATGATAAATCTACTGGCTTAAAACAACACAAATTATTATCTTACAGTTCTGGAGGTAGGAAGTTTGAAATGGGTCTTGCTATGCTGTCAGGGATGTGTTTCTTTCCGGAGGCTCTAGAGAAGAATCCATTTCTTTGTCTTTACCAAAGAGGTTCCCCATATTCCTTGACTTCTTAACCCTTCAATCTTCTATGTTAGTAATAGTCAGTCCAGTCTTTCCCATGATGCCATGTCCTTCTTGTTCTGACACTTCTACTTCCCTCTTCTCCATTTTAGGATCCTTGTGATCACATTGTGCCCATGTGGGTAAATACAGATAACCTCCTTCACTTAAAGTCAGATGATTAGTAACTTTAATTCCACTTGTAACCTTATTTCCCCCTTGCTAAATGACATAACACATTCATAGATTCCAGGAATTAGATGTATACATCTTTAGGGGATCATTCTGCCTACTGCATCTGTAAATAGCCTAAGCATCAACTGTGAGTTGGCTAGAAATGCAAATTATTGCACCCTATTCAAGTCCTAGTCATTCAGAATCTTTTAGGATGGGGCCCAGGATTCTATGTTTTACCAAGATTTCCAAGTCATTTTTAGTCACACTAAATTTTGGGAAATGATGGTTTAGGAGACACACATGAAGAATAAGTGACCTTCTTTGTCTAATAAGAATTAACATCCTAAACTAGAAACATTTCAAGATACTCCCTTATTTTGGATCTTTTCCCAGCTCTTCCTTCCTTGCTTTTGCATTGCTGAACAGTTTACTACCAAATTTCTAAATGAATTGCTGTTGCTGTGTCCCTTTCTCTGATCACCTTCCATTCTGTAGTTTATAGACATTTTATTTCTATCCTCCCTCTCTTCTCACCCATTTCAGGGACATCATTGCTGCTATTACTTCTCTCAAACCAAGATTACACCATGCCGATGCTTCTGGAAAATAAACGGTATCAGGGATTTCTAATCCAGAGTCTGGTGATTACTATCGCCTTTCTGGATATTGGTTTTGTCATTTCAATCTCTACTGCCGGAGAGCTGTAGTGCATTTTATGAATTGTAGCTGGACATATTGACATTTTTTCCTGATAGAAATATCCCAGAAACAAGATAAAATCATAATTCAAACAATGTAAATGTTTGTTTTAAAAAATCTGTTATAAAAATCATACCATTTATTATATAAACAGTGACCTATAAGATTGTTACAACAAAGATTACAGTTTTAAATGAAACTGAAGAAACAAAATTGCTTTCCTACTTTGCCACTTTTCTCTCATCATGTTATCAGATATTTACTATCTATAATTAATTCCATATTAGGCAGCATTATTTTTCTTAATTACTCAGGTAGAGACATTGATTTGAATCCTTTCTCAGAGATATGTTGATTTGAATTCTTTCTCAAAATAAATTTGTATCTCTGTGACATTAGGCAAAAGGTTTAGTTAGGGTTGGTAGGAATTTAAGAGGCAGAGACCAGCCAATGTTCATGTAAAGACCTTCCTGCCTATAAATTATTTACTAAATGTAGGGCCAAGTAATATTTCACACTGATGCTCTTGCTGACTGAAAAGGAAATCCCGAAATATTCATAAAAGTCCAGAGCATCTATCCTGCTTAGCATTCTGAGTGAAGGGGTATCTGTCACAGCCTGTGCTGAACGGATTCCCTGCTTACATTATGAGGCAAACACATTTATGACTCAAGCCATCTGCTATGTTTTTTCTTCAAAAACTTTGGGGCCTGATGTAATATCTAATAAAGACAATAATCACATAGTTCAGGAACTATTCCTAGATTATCTTTTGGGGAAAAAAATAAGCTTGATATCTAACCAGATGATCTTTAGCCCAGAAACACATATCATGGAATATTTTATGTAAAACCAACAGAAGTGTTTAGTCTTTTTACCCCATCTAATCTCCACTGGCAAAAAAAGTTATTCTGTTGTGTTGAATTTTCCTGAATCTACATCATGTTTCTTAAATGTCCTTTGTTTCTATTCTCCAATATATGATATAGAACTAATGTAACCTCATGCAGTTATTTTGAAAAGTAAATGAAGTAATAATGTATATAAATTCTTTAAGGTTATATGTCATATGGTAATTTCTCAAATAGTAATCTCAGAGACAATATATCATTATTGTCTCTATTTTTTTATTTTTGTGTTTTGAAATATTATTTAATTTTAAAATTATATATATTTAAGATGTACAACATATTTATTATACATATACATAGTGAAATGATTACTACAGTTAAGCTAATTAACAGATCTTCTCACATAGTTACATACAAATGGGCAACAGGTACATACAAAGGTGATCAACATCACTAATCTTCAGGAAAATGTAAGTCAAAACTACAATGATGCATCATCTTAACGCTTATTAAAATGGCTATTATAAAAAATTGAAATTAAAGATAAATAAAATTTAGGAAGTGTTGGTGAGTATGTGGAGACAATGAAACCCTCATACATACTGTTGGTGAGAACATAAACTGATATAGCCATTATAAAAAACACTGTGAAGGTTACTCAAAAAATGATCCAGTAATCTCTGTTTTGTGCATATACTCAAAGGAAATGAAATCAGTCCTTTGGAGAGATATCTGTTTTTATTATTTTAACATGGCAGTCTATTTAATCATGTGATTTCAGCCACTGGATTCTTCTTTCTGTAGAGATTTTAGACAATTAAATAAAAGAATAAAATAGGAAAATTTAGGAGCTGAAATCATTGACCTTAACCAAAACTTTAACTCCTAATATCTCCATTCCTTTTGTTTTCTAATTTTTTTAAACTTTATTTTTACTTTTGAGAGACAGAGAGACACAGCATGAACAAGGCAGGGGCAGAGAGAGGGAGACTGAATCAGAAGTAGGCTCCAGGCTTTGGGCTGTCAGCATGGAGCCCCACCTGGAGCTCAAATTCATGAACCTGGAGACCATCACCTAGGCTGAAGTCCCCGGTGCCTGGTGCTGTTAACTGAGCACCCAGGCGCCCCTCCTCTTGTTTTCCAAATTGAAACAGGAAAACAACACACACAAAAAACAAGTGATCAACCTTTTCTTTTTTGTAACACAATTTGGAGACTCTTCCTTAGGTGCTTTTTATAACACGGTTTTCCCCTTTTCATTCCAATTAGATCCCAACTTCCAGCACTGGGGGCACTTTTGTCCAACACTTTTTAACTACTTCTGTTAGTTGATGTCATGTTTCTTCTCACCACTCCTAGGAATCAAGCTTCTAAAATGTAGTTTGAATGCTATAAAACACAGCATGCAATTGCTTAAACATGAAGAGCAATTACTTTCTCATATAGTGATCTGTAGGGTCCAAAATATGTGTTTAATTTTAAACAATTCAATGGAATGTGCTTGTTTAAAAAATGTATTTCTTTCTCAATGATAAGCGCATATTTCCTTTAAAAAGCACACACATGAAGAAAATATCATAGAATAGAGCCATCTCATTTGAATATATATTTTGTCATGTCTAACAAGTAACCATACTCTAATTTTGTGCTTCTCTAACTTGTTTAGGGTATTCTATGACAGTAATGTGAACTCTGTGGAAAATAAAGAGTAATATTCAATCCTGAATCACTGTGGTAAGATACATAATATAAATGAACCTAAAGAAATAAAAGTTTATTTATTATCCATTATCTTGTGATACGTATTTATAAATAAAACATAAGCCAGATAAAGTATGTCTTCATGTAAACCAATATATTATCAAGTTAATGCACTAAGGAAATATTTTTTTCACAAAGACATCATCAACATCAACGGCAAATAATCAATTTTTTAAAAAGGTTCTTCACTTTCAAGCTACTACAACTTGAATGAGAAGCTCATATTTCAAAAGAAAATGAGAAAATGTTTTTGTCTACTCTACACATTCATTCAAAATAAAGGGTTGTCAGTTAGTATGTGCGTGTGGTAGCTATTCTCTGTGCTATACTGTGTGATCCAGGTGCGTGGAGATGATTTATTCCTGTTCACTACTCAGTCTCACAACCAGAAAGAGCAAATGGACTGTTTTTAACTAAGAAAATGGGTAACATTTTCTTCTTTCTCACGTAAAGAACTGTAATTACTTACCAGGATTCTAAAGTTTTAAACCTATTCCCTAACCTAGGCAACTATTTGGCAACCTAGGCCTTGGCAATATGTCTAAATTTCTGTGTCCTCCTTTCTTTCTCCACCCCAATTCTATCTTCACAATTTTCCTTTGATTTAGCCTGTATCTCTCTGTATTTTATTATGACAATTAGTCAACCTATTGTAGCTGTGACATCCTTTTGAATAGGAGACTTCTTTAAGCTTACGGTGACAAAGTAAGGTTATATAATCAACATAAGTGAAACATATATTTTCTTATTGACAGGTTTCGTAATTATATATTTTTACATACTTAAAAAATAAATCATTAAATTAAATCACATTCCCTAATTTTTTTTTCTGCCATAATTATCTAATGCATTGTCCATGGCTTGACATTTCAGAAGACATTTATTTTTTAAAGCATTACATTTTGATATTGGAGTTTTTGCAACAGTAGATTGATATTTATCAGATTCTGTGTCACATCTCCATAAGACAGCACATTTGCTGGCACATATTCTATCCTCCATAAACATTCGATTATTGAATGACTTTCATTATTTTCCCATCAGTGTATCATTTAGGACAACCCTTCTGTGCACTGCCACTCTCAAACAGAGGGATGAGGAACAGCAGGATATGGCTGGGGAAAAGAAACCAAATCTAAAAATCTGTTAGGCTCAGAGTGTTCTGGAAGATTCTATTGGTGGGCCTATAAGAAATTAAATATGTAGAACTAAATATGTCTACAAAAAGTATTAGGTGGCGAATGTTGAACTAAGCAGGAAAGAAATTCAGTTTAGGAAAGTCGGGAAAAGTAAAATGAAACTACCAATCTGTCTACTCCTCTGTTTTAGTTTACTTGTGTGTTTACACTGACCAAAATCACTGAGATTTGTAAAAGGGAAAAATAGTCATCAGAAAAATAAACTAGGGGTTCCTAGGGGGGTCAGTCAGTTAAGTGTCCGACTCTTTATTTCAGCGTGTGGTTGGTGAGTTCAGCCCACCTTGGGCTCTGTCCTGAAATCATGGAGTCTGCTTGGGATTCTCTGTCTCTCTCTCTCTTCCTGATCCTCTCTAATGTGCATGCACGTGATCTCTCTCTCTCTCTCTCTCAAAATAAATAAACACTAAAAAAATAAAAATAAGGGTGCCTGGGTCGTTCAGTTGGTTAAGCATCCGACTTCGGCTCAGGATCATGATCTCTGCGTTCCCGAGCTGGAGCCCCGCATCAGGCTCTGTGCTGACAGCTCAGAGCCTTGAGCCTGTTTCAGATTCTGTGTCTCCCTCTCTCCCTCTGTCCCTCTCTCTCTCTCTCTTTCAAAAATTAAAAAAAAAATGAAAAGTTTTTAAAAGAAAAATAAAGTAAGATCATTTCCCAAATTATATATTTGGGTCTGTCAAATTATACTTTTAGACCTATACTTTTAGGTAGAAAAAAAAAGTCACATAAATGACTATATCAATGCCAATCCAGTTACAGAAATGTAATTCTTCATTATATTGTGATTTTTAAATGAGATTTTGTGAAATTTTGTTATGGCTCTTCATAAAGATAACAGGGTAGTAACATTTATACTGACAACATTTTTTTCCATTAAAACCGATTTATCTTTTAGAGTTTTTTTGTATTAATGCAGAGTAATGAAATAACAATCAAATGCATGCCAGTAAAAACATTTATATTAGGGATTTATTATACAATCCATGTTAATCTTCAATGATTATCTAGTTTTAAAAAACCACAGGGTGAAAACAACATTTTTAAGACATTGGCAATGAGACAATGGAGGACACCGATAGTTGCGAGATGGAAAACAAACAACATGAGTCCTACAATTTCCCTAAGGTATTTCCCCTTTAGTACATCAAGATCTTAAGGCAGAGGAACAAAAAGCAGATCATAAAACAGGGAGGAGAACTCAAGTCTGGAGACTGACAAATTCCCAAAGTGAGGCTATGTCACGGAGATTGTAGGGAGGCAAGGGTACTTGAGTTTGCAAGGCAGAGCGCCAGAGAAGAGAGAAATGAGCAGAGAGAGAAATCCAAAGATCTATAGCAAGTCTCCCTTGAGTAGTTAGCAGCATATAAATCAATGCAGGCATGTAAGCCAACGTCCTCAGTTTGGGGAAAGAACATCCATAAAAATTAGAGAAGATTTTAGGAAAGCTTGTGATCATGGCCCCAGGTAGGGCATTCAGAAGGATCTCAGAAAGGAGTGATTAGACATAGACTGCAGCCTGTTCTGGTCCCACCTGACAAACTTTCCAAGCAAATCTCTAAAGAAGCAGTTTCCAGGTAACTTAAGTACACTTCAGAATAAAGTTCAATAGCACTTAAAAGGGAGGAAAAAAATGCTCTGTAACTAACAGGGTGCAAAACTCATAGTGTCTGCCATCTAACCGAAACTTACTAGACATGCAAAAACAGCAGCAAAATATATCCCATTCTACAAAAAACAAAACAAAACAAAACAAAAAAACACATACACACACACACACACACACAAAAAAACAAAAGCAAAAAAAAAACCCAAATAAATTGAAACAAACCAAGACTGAAACTGATGTTAAAACTGTTATAACCTGTTCCATATATTCAAAACCCCAGACAAAAGATTGAACATGTTTAGCAGAATTATGGAATATATAAAACAAATCAAACGGATAGAGATGAAAACTACAATAATAGAGATAAAAGTATATTGGTTGAGATTAACAGCAAATTAGAGATTATGGAAAAAAAGATGGATTATCATGAAGATGTAGTGATAGAAACTAATTCAAAATTAATCACAGAAAGAAGGAAATAATGAAAAAAGAATCAGTTAACAGTGGGATATCTTCAAATGTCCTGTATAATTGGAGTTTCAAAAGGAGAAGATAGAGGGAGAAACAAAATATATATTTAAAAAATGACCAGAAAAAGTCTAAATATGATCAGAATCATAAACTCACAAACCCAAGACTTTCAAAGAAACCCAACCACAAGAAATGTGAAGATAACCACACCACTGATCAACATTGAGCTTCTATTACAATCCCTAAACCAGCAACTTCTCTATGGTTTTTACTAAGAAATCCCATTAGGCCGCCTTAATCAACCCTTCCCAACCACAATGTTTATATATATTTTTCAACTATCATTCTGTTGGATAGAAAGTTCATATAGATTTCTTTTTCTTATCTAGGTTGAAAGATCTTTCAATTGTTCTTATTTTCCACTATTTTGTATTATGGTTAAAGGTAGTAGCTTTATGACCAGGATCCTGTATCTTTCCCTATTTTTTTTTTTTGTAGTTTCATGTTTTAGCTGCACTATTTTTTGTTTCTGTTATGTATGAGATCAATCTTATGCACTGTTTTAGATTATCTTGACCTTATTTATTTTGGCTTTTTTACATTAGATAATCTATTCACTTCAGGTCTTTCTACTTCCCCTAAGATATTCCAACTCTCCAACTACTCCAATCATTTGCAGAATGTGATTAAACACTGCAATTCAAGGACTGGAATCTGGCTTCATGGCAGTTGTGAAGGGAAAAGTGATATCACCCCAAATTCTAGGAGCATCAATTCCCTGATGAGCGACTGTCAACCAATGGGAGCAGGAGATAGAAGGGAACTTCAAAGGGGTGCATGGGTGGCTCAGTCGGTTGAGCTTCATGATATCATGGTTGGTGAGTTTGAGCCCGTGTCCATGCTGACAGTGCAGAGCCTGTTTGGGATTCTTTCTGTCCCTCCCCCACTCACCTGAGCTCTTACTCTCTCTCTCCCTTTCTCTTTCTCTCTCTAAATTAATTAAAAAACCAAAAAACAAAAACATGTCTTCTCCATCATGCTGTGTAAAGGAAAAGCACAAGATTTGTTGTTTCTCTACCCCTGTCTAGTGATGCCCTACTTGGCTGAGCAGACATGCTATGTCTCTTTGTGAAGCAGTGGTCACCTGGAATGCATCACTTGTATGGTTTCCAGTCCATTCAAGACTGAACTCTTTTCTTCTTCACTTTCACTGCTTAGGTTTTGCATCTCCCAAAAAAGCACTGCCACTTGGGCTTTGCTTCAGGTCAAACACAGTGTTCAAAGCACATTTTAAAGTTTTAGTGTGTGTGGGTGTGTATGTGTCTCCCATCTCTGATTGCTTTAGATTTATATCCAATTTTACACCTTTTACGTGTTTACATTTTACAAGTATTGAAATGTATTACATTAAAAATGCAATACTTTTTGGGGAACCTGGATCGCTCAGTGGGTTGAGTGTTTGACTTCCGCTCAGGTGATGATCTCACAGTTCTTAGGTTTGAACCCTGCATCGGGCTCTGTGATGACAGATCAGAGCCTGGAGCTTGCTTCAGATTCTGAGTCTCCCTCTCTCTCTGCTCCTCCCCCATTCAAGTTCTTTATTTCTCTCTCTCAAAAATAAATAAACATTAAAGAAAATGCAATATTTTTCAAGGTATAGATTTAATATATAGTCATTTCAAAAAAATTTTTTTTCTGTTTATTTTTATTTTATTTTTCAATATATGAAATTTATTGTCAAATTGGTTTCCATACAACACTCAGTGCTCATCCCAAAATGTGCCCTCCTCAATACCCAACACCCACCCTCCCTCCCTCCCACCCCCCATCAACCCTCAGTTTGTTCTCAGTTTTTAAGAGTCTCTTATGCTTTGGCTCTCTCCCACTCTAACCTCTTTTTTTTTTTCCTTCCCCACCCCCATGGGTTTCTGTTAAGTTTCTCAGGGTCCACATAAGAATGAAAACATATGGTATCTGTCTTTCTCTGTATGGCTTATTTCACTTAGCATCACACTCTCCAGTTCCATCCACGTTGCTTACAAAGGGCCATATTTTGTTCTTTCTCATTGCCACGTAGTACTCCATTGTGTATATAAACCACAATTTCTTTATCCATTCATCAGTTGATGGACATTTAGGCTCTTTCCACAATTTGGCTATTGTTGAGAGTGCTGCTATAAACATTGGGGTACAAGTGCCCCTATGCATCAGTACTCCTGTATCCCTTGGGTAAATTCCTAGCAGTGCTCTTGCTGGGTCATAGGGTAGGTCTATTTTTAGTTTTCTGGGGAACCTCCACACTGTTTTCCAGAGTGGCTGCACCAATTTGCATTTCCACCAACAGTGCAAGAGGGTTCCCATTTCTCCACACCCTCTCCAGCATCTATAGTCTCCTGATTTGTTCATTTTGGCCACTCTGACTGGCGTGAGGTGATATCTGAGTGTGGTTTTGATTTGTATTTCCCTGATGAGGAGCGACGTTGAGCATCTTTTCATGTGCCTGTTGGCCATCCGGATGTCTTCTTTAGAGAAGTGTCTTCATGTTTTCTGCCCATTTCTTCACTGGGTTATTTGTTTTTCGGGTGTGGAGTTTGGTGAGCTCTTTATAGATTTTGGATACTAGCCCTTTGTCCGATATGTCATTTGCAAATATCTTTTCCCATTCAGTTGGTTGCCTTTTAGTTTTGTTGGTTGTTTCCTTTGCTGTGCAGAAGCTTTTTATCTTCATAAGGTCCCAGAAATTCATTTTTGCTTTTAATTCCCTTGCCTTTGGGGATGTGTCGAGTAAGACATTGCTACGGCTGAGGTCAGAGAGGTCTTTTCCTGCTTTCTCCTCTAGGGTTTTGACGGTTTCCGGTCTCACATTCAGGTCCTTTATCCATTTTGAGTTTATCTTGTGAATGGTGTGAGAAAGTGGTCTAGTTTCAACCTTCTGCATGTTGCTGTCCAGTTCTCCGAGCACCATTTGTTAAAGAGACTGTCTTTTTTCCATTGGATGTTCTTTCCTGCTTTGTCAAAGATGAGTTGGCCATACGTTTGTGGGTCTAGTTCTGGGGTTTCTATTCTATTCCATTGGTCTATGTGTCTGTTTTTGTGCCAATACCATGCTGTCTTGATGATTACAGCTTTGTAGTTGAGGCTAAAATCTGGGATTGTGATGCCTCCTGCTTTGTTCTTCTTCAAAATTACTTTGGCTATTCGGGGCCTTTTGTGGTTCCATATGGATTTTAGGATTGCTTTTTCTAGTTTCGAGAAGAATGCTGGTGCAATTTTGATTGGGGGCATTGAATGTGTAGATAGCTTTGGGTAGTATTAACATTTTGACAATATTTATTCTTCCAATCCATGAGCATGGAATGTCTTCCCATTTCTTTATATCTTCTTCAATTACCTTCATAAGCTTTCTATAGTTTTCAGCATACAGATTTTTGACATCTTTGGTTAGATTTATTCCTAGGTATTTTATGCCTCTTGGTGCAATTGTGAATGGGATCAGTTTCTTTATTTGTCTTTCTGTTGCTTCATTGTTAGTGTATAAGAATGCAACTGATTTCTGTACTTTGATTTTATATCCTGCAACTTTGCTGAATTCATGTATCAGTTCTAGCAGACTTTTGGTGGAGTCTATCAGATTTTCCATGTATAATATCATGTCATCTGCAAAAAGTGAAAGCTTGACTTCATCTTTGCCAATTTTGATGTCTTTGATTTCCTTTTGTTGTCTGATTGCTGATGCTAGAACTTCCAACACTATGTTAAACAACAGCGGTGAGAGTGGGCATCCCTGTCGTGTTCCTGATCTCAGGGAAAAAGCTCTCAGTTTTTCCCCATTGAGGATGATGTTAGATGTGGGCTTTTCATAAATGGCTTTTATGATGTTTAAGTATGTTCCTTCTATCCCGACTCTCTCAAGGGTTTTTATTAAGAAACGGTGCTGGATTTTGTCAAATGCATTTTCTGCATCGATTGACAGGATCATATGGTTCTTATCTCTTCTTTTATTAATGTGATGTATCACGTTGATTGATTTGCGAATGTTGAACCAGCCCTGCATCCCAGGAATGAATCCCACTTGATCATGGTGAATAATTCTTTTTATATCCTGTTGAATTCGATTTGCTAGTATCTTATTGAGAATTTTTGCATCCATATTCATCAGGGATATTGGCCTGTAGTTCTCTTTTTTACTGGGTCTCTGTCTGGTTTAGGAATCAAAGTAATACTGGCTTCATAGAATGAGTCTGGAAGTTTTCCTTCCCTTTCTATTTCTTGGAATAGCTTGAGAAGGATAGGTATCATCTCTGCTTTAAACATCTGGTAGAACTCCCCTGGGAAGCCATCTGGTCCTGGACTCTTATTTGTTGGGAGATTTTTGATAACCAATTCAATTTCTTCGCTGGTTGTGGGTCTGTTCAAGCTTTCTATTTCCTCCTGATTGAGTTTTGGAAGAGAGTGGGTGTTTAGGAATTTGTCCATTTCTTCCAGGTTGTCCAATTTGTTGGTATATAATTTTTCATAGTATTCCCTGATAATTGTTTGTATCTCTGAGGGATTGGTTGTAATAATTCCATTTTCATTCATGATTTTATCTACTTGGGTCATCTCCCTTTTCTTTTTGAGAAGCCTGGCTAGAGTTTGTCAATTTTGTTAATTTTTTCAACAAACCAACTCTTGGTTTCGTTGATCTGCTCTACAGTTTTTTTAGATTCTATATTGTTTATTTCTGCTCTGATCTTTATTATTTCTCTTCTTCTGCTGGGTTTAGGCTGCCATTGCTGTTCTGCTTCTATTTCCTTTAGGTGTGCTGTTAGATTTTGTATTTGGGATGTTTCTTGTTTCTTGAGATAGGCCTGGATTGCAGTGTATTTTCCTCTCAAGACTGCTTTCACTGCATCCCAAAGCGTTTGGATTGTTGTATTTTCATTTTCGTTTGTTTCCATATATTTTTTAATTTCTTCTCTAATTGCCTGGTTGACCCATTAATTCTTTAGTAGGGTGTTCTTTAACCTCCATGCTTTGGGAGGTTTTCCAGACTTTTTCCTGTGGTTGATTTCAAGCTTCATAGCATTGTGGTCTGAAAGTATGCATGGTATAATTTCAATTCTTGTATACTTATGAAGGGCTGTTTTGTGACCCAGTATATGATCTATCTTGGAGAATGTTCCATGTGCACTCGAGAAGAAAGTATATTCTGTTGCTTTGGGATGCAGAGTTCTAAATATGTCTGTCAAGTCATCTGATCCAATGTATCATTCAGGGCCCTTGTTTCTTTATTGACCGTGTATCTAAATGATCTATCCATTTCTGTAAGTGGGGTATTAAAGTCCCCTGCAAATACCACATTCTTATCAGTAAGGTTGCTTATGTTCATGAGTAATTGTTTTATATATTTGGGGGCTCTGGTATTTGGCGCATAGACATTTATATTTGTTAGCTCTTCCTGATGGATAGACCCTGGAATTATTATATAATGCCCTTCTTCACCTCTTGTTACAGCCTTTAATTTAAAGTCTAGTTTGTCTGATATAAGTATGGCTACTCCAGCTTTCTTTTGGCTTCCAGTAGCATGATAAATAGTTCTCCATCCCCTCACTCTCAATCTAAAGGTGTCCTCAGGTCTAACATGAGTCTCTTGTAGACAGCAAATAGATGGGTCTTGTTTTTTTATCCATTCTGATACCCCATGTCTTTGGTTGGCATATGGGTTTAGAGTCATTGTGATGTCTGTATGTTTTATGCTTGTAGCGATGTCTGTGGTACTTTGTCTCACAGGATCCCCCTTAGGATCTCTTGTAGGGCTGGTTTAGTGGTGATGAATTCCTTCAGTTTTTGTTTGTTTTGGAAGACTTTTATCTCTCCTTCTATTCTAAATGACAGACTTGCTGGATAAAGGATTCTCGGCTGCATATTTTTTCTGTTCAATACATTGAAGATCTTGTGCCAATCCTTTCTGGCCTGCCAAGTTTCAAAAGAGAGATCAGTCACGAGTCTTATAGGTCTCCCTTTATATGTTAGGGCATATTTATTCCTTGCTGCTTTCAGACTTTTCTCTTTATCCTTGTATTTTGCCAGTTTCACCATGATATGTTGTGCAGAAGATCGATTCAAGTTACATCTGAAGGGAGTTCTCTGTGCCTCTTGGATTTCAATGCCTTTTTCCTTCCCCAGTTCAGGGAAGTTCTCAGCTATTATTTCTTCAAGTACACCTTCAGTACCTTTCCCTCTCTCTTCCTCTTCTGGGATACGAATTATGCGTATATTATTTCTTTTTAGTGTATCACTTAGTTCTCTAATTTTCCCCTCATACTCCTGGATTTTTTTATCTCTCTTTTTCTCAGCTTTCTCTTTTTCCATAATTTTATCTTCTAGTTCACCTATTCTCTCCTCTGCCTCTTCAATCCAAGCCGTCGTCATTTCCATTTTATTTTGCATTTCGTTTAAAGCGTTTTTCAGCTCCTCGTGACTGTTCCTTAGCCTCTTGATCTCTGTAGCAAGAGATTCTCTGATGTCTTCTATACTGTTTTCAAGCCCAGCGATTAATTTTATGACTATTATTCTAAATTCACTTTCTGTTATATTGTTTAAATCCTTTTTGATCAGTTTGTTAGCTGTCGTTATTTCCTTGAGATTCTTTTGAGGGGAATTCTTCTGTTTTGTCATTTTGGCTAGTCCCTGGAGTGGTGCAGGACTGCGGGGCCCTTCCCCTGTGCTGTCTTGAATAACTGGAGTTGGTGGGCGGGGCTGCAGTCCGACCTGATGTCTGCCCCCAGCCCACCGCTGGGGCCACAGTCAGACTGGTGTGTGCCTTCTCTTCCCCTCTCCTAGGGACGGGATTCACTGTGGGGTGGCGTGGCCCGTCTGGGCTACTTGCACACTGCCAGGCTTGTGGTGCTGGGGGTCTGGCGTCTTAGCTGGGGTGGGTAGGCAAGGTGCACGGGGGCAGGAGGGGCAGGCTTAGCTCGCTTCTCCTTAGGTGATCCACTTCAGGAGGGGCCCTGTGGCAGCGGGAGGGAGTCAGACCCGCTGCTGGAGGGTTGGCTCCGCAGAAGCACAGCATTGCGTGTTTGCGCAGAGGGAGCAAGTTCCCTGGCAGGAACTGGTTCCCTTTGG
The DNA here is from genome assembly GCF_027475565.1 of Acinonyx jubatus. Classification (NCBI taxonomy): domain Eukaryota; kingdom Metazoa; phylum Chordata; class Mammalia; order Carnivora; family Felidae; genus Acinonyx; species Acinonyx jubatus. The sequence continues at coordinate 215,466,962 of NC_069380.1, forward strand.
GATTTTGGCTGGGGGATGGGCGGGGGAGATGGCGCTGGCGAGCGCCTTTGTTCCCTGCCAAGCTGAGCTCTGTCGTCCAGGACTCAACAACTCTCCCTCCCGTTCTCCAGGCAGAGCTGTTAGCTTATCACCTTCCAGATGTCAAGTCCTGCTTGCTGTCCGAACACATTCCGTCTGGCCCCTCCGCTTTTGCCAGCCAGACTTGGGGGCTCTGCTTGGCTGGTGGGCCGCCCCTCCCCCCCCAGCTCCCTCCCGCCAGTCCGTGGAGTGCGCACTGCCTCTCTGCCCTTCCTACCCTCTTACTTGGGCCTCTTGTCTGCGCTTGGCTCCAGAGATTCTGTTCTGCTAGTCTTTTGCAGCTTTCTGGGTTATTTAGGCAGGTGTAGGTGGAATCTAAGTGATCAGCAGGACGCACGGTGAGCCCAGTGTCCTCCTACGCCACCATCTTCCTCGAACCCCTCAAAAATTTTTTTAAATAAAAAAGGAGAAGAAAATAAAACTCAGAGTCAAATAGTATATTTTTAGTATATTTCCTTCCAGTCATTGTCTGTATCTGTGTGAATGTATGTGTGTATTAAATGGAGATGTATTTCCTGATAAAACTTCTAGTATTCAACTGTATAGCTTATTTGTCTATTTAATAATATGTGGTAATTATTACATGCTATTAAATATGTCTTTAATATATGATTTAAAATTTGATTTCATAAAGTGAAGATGGCCTTAATTACTCATAATTTGTATATCAGATTTTATATGTGTGTATGCACAAAGCAGTTCTTGGCAAAAGTTTCAAACTTTTTTTTACTTTTTTCATTAGGATAATTTCTCTAAAATTGGCTTACTTGGTCAACGATTAAATGTTATATCTATTCTTCAAAATCATTTATTTTTGAGAGAGACAGCGACAGAACATGAGCGGGGGGATGGGCAGAGACAGAGGGAGAAAATCAGAAGCAGGCTCCAGGCTTTGAGCTGTCAGTACAGAGCCTGATGCAGCGCTCAAACCCTTCAACTGTGAAAGCATGACCTGAACCTAAGTCAGACACTCAACCGACTGAACCATTCAGGTGCCTCTATTCTTCAAATTCTTAATACTTGTAAAGTACATTTTAAAAAATATTTTCAGTTTATAGGTAAACATTCTATATAATATACATATAGGAATAACTATATTTTGGGTATATTATATATTTCATATAATATTTTATCTTATTATATTTATTATATATTTATATCCTTATTCTCTTAAGAAGGTAAATTTCATTTTACATGCTTTTTGCCACAATAAGAATAATCAACCAATCAAAGAGAATGAAATCCACATTCACTTCAAATCCCTTGTATTTTTATATTTTGAAACATAACCAGACATAATCACAGGCTATTATTTACAAGTAAAAAATAATTTTAGAAGAGAGAGATCTGATAATGCTACCTAGCCAAATGGCCCAATATTCTATGAGTATAATGGGATAATTTGATATCAATTTCCTCCTCAAAATATATATGCAGGATAGCATTGTGTAACACTTACGCAGTATTCTTCCAAAAATGGAAAATCTACCTAATTATTAAAAAAAATTCAGATAATTTGAAATGCCTATTATTTCAAGCAAATTGTTCTGTACTTTTCACAAATGTCTATTTCATGAGGGAAAAATAAAAGCATAGGAACTTCTCTAGTTTAAAGACCAAATAGACCTAACAACTAAATACAAAATGAGCAACCCTGGATTGTATGCTAGATTTGGAGGAAAATGCTCTAAAGCATATTATTAGGATAAATAGCAAAATTTTAGTATGGATTGTAAATTAGAAAATACCATTGTATCTGTGTTATGTTAGATGCCTGTTAAATTTACTGTGCTTTTGAAAAAGAATGACTTTGGCTCAGGGAAAGATCTTAAGTTCACAGAAATATTTTCAAGTGGGATAACAATATCATTCTTCTATTTGTTTAGAGAGAAATAGATGAGATAGATGATAGATGATAGATAGATGGATGGATAGATAGGTAGATAGATACAAATAGAGCAAGCATATGTAACAAAATATCAACAATTGGTGAATGTAGATAAAAGATATACAGATTTACTTGGACTATTTTTTTCAAACTATTTGTTTAAAAATAGATAAAACAAATAAAACTATCTAGACATTGTAAACCACAAATATCATTATATTATATACATTGATACAAAACAATGTTCTTCATCACAGAGTTACTGCTAATGTGGAAGATTACTGGAAACTTCCCCATGATACTATTTAACAGAGCAGAGAGAGAAATATAGAGCAGTGTCTTAACCTTGTGATAGAGATATAAGTGGTCTAGCATGGACTAAAACTTACTAGTACTATATATACATATAATTACAGTGGAGAGCAGCAAGAATTTTATTCTTGAAAGGAAACATTCAAATTTGCAAATATTATCAAGAGCCCTTCTGATCTACATTTTGACAAATTTTCATTATGAGCATGTTATGACAGCTTGTAGGAGCATAGGCTATTTATGCAAATGTTGCAAGTACCAAAAAATGCCCTGGGGCTAATTGTGTCACCTTTTTTTTTTCAATTTTAACTTTTTATTTAAATATGAATATACATACAGAAAAGCATATATAAGTACATAGATGATGAATTTTTACAAACTGAGAACGCCTGTAAGAGCACACAGATTGGGATATAGAATTTTACCAGCACTCCAGAAGCCAGCTCCCTTATTACCACAGTCACCACCACCCCTCTCCCACCCCAACACGGATAACCACGTTCTTGATTTATAACATGATATATATGTTTTGCTTGTTTTGGTACTTTGCATCAATGAAAGGAAATCTCTACACTTGACTATCAAGGGCTGGAGCTAGCCTGGCTCTAACAGCTTGCCTAAGGTGCTTTCCTTTGAATGTATTAAAATATCATTTTAAAATGTCAAAATTGAATCAAAAGTTCTTCTAAAGATATATGCTTTTCCCTGGCTCTCCCACAATAATATGTAAATTAAGAGGCCAAAAATGTGTGTGGTCTTGATTATTTTTACTTTGCCAGTATCATGGAGTGTATTTTCCACAGCAAACCTACTGTAGTTGTTTTAACAGTTAAAATATAAAAAGACCACTTCTATGTTATTATATACCATAATAAGGAGTATAATAAACAACATTATCACACTGACAGAAATAGCAATATTCAGATATAAAAGGTTTCTGATAAACCATGAGATAGCAAACTGTTTAATCCATGTGCTTCCAACCAAATTACTTTTACATATTTTCATATTTAAAGGTAATTACATTTATAACTCATCATTGAAAAGAAAAGGCTCCGAGAAAATTAACACGTAGACTTGACCAATGAATCAGAACATTCGGATGCTGACTTTCCATATTTATTTACTATTTGATGGCTCAGTTTCTCCAGTATTGATGCCTTGTATAAGATTATTGTAAGAATTTTTAAGCTTTATGTAAAGTCTTTAGAGAGCTACAGAGTTGTCTCAAACTCAAATATTATTATTAGAATATATTTCTCTTATAAGTGATTGTCCTTAATTTATGAACAACTTATAGAAACATATAAGACTGAGAATATTGCTAACAAACAAATAGAAAGTAATCCTTTAAATCAGTAACAACAGTTCACAGTACATGGGAGTATAAATAATTATGGAAATAGAAAATATTTAATATATATAAAATATATAATATATATAAGCCTAAGATGGATTTCATTCTTTTTGATTGATTCATTATTTTTATTGAATTTTTTTTCAATTTTTATTATTTTATTGTGGCAAAAGACATGTAAAATGAAATTTACCTTCTTAATAGAATTTTAAGTATACTGAGGCACCTGGGTGGTTCAGTCGGTTGAGTGTCTGACTTCAGCTCAGGCCATGATCTCACGGTTTTTGGGTTCGAGCCCCATGTTGGGCTCTGTGCTGACAGCTCAGAGCCTGGAGCCTGCTTTGGATTCTGTGTCTCCCTCTTTCTTTGCCCCTTCCCTGCTCATACTCTGTCTCTCCCCATCTCAAAAATAAACATTCAAAAAAGTTAAAAAAAAGAATTTTAAGGGTTCAGTACACTATTGCTAGTATACATTGATGTACAGCAGATCTCTAAAATGTGTTTGTGTTGCATGAAAAAACCTCTATACCCGTTCAAAAGAACTCTCCATTTTTCTTTCCCCCCCTCCCTCTGGAAACTTCCATTCTACCTTCTAATTTATGAGTTTGACTACTTTAGATGGCTCATATAATTGAAATCTTAGAACATTTATCCTCCTATGACTGGTATATTTCTTATAGCAAAAGGTTCATATTTCATCCATGCTGTAGTGTGGGATAGGATTTCCTTTTTAAAGGCTGAATAGTATTCCACTGTACATATATATTTACATATAATATATATGTATATATGTATAATTTTATTTATCCATCTGTTGATGGAAATTTACATTGTTTCCTCCTTTGTTGTGAATAATGCTGCAGTGAGCATGGAATGTGCACATCTCTTTGAGATCCTGTTTTCAGTTCTTTTGGATAAATGCCCAGAAATGGGATTGCAAAATATATGATAGTTGTATTTTTAATACTTGAGGAATCTCCATAAAGTTTTCCACAGCAACTGTATCATTTTATATTCCCACTAGCAATGCACAAGAGTTTCCATTTCTCCACATCCTTTCAGAACTTGTTATTTTTCTTTTCTTTCTCTGTCTCTCTCTTTCTTTTTGATAATGGTCATCCTAACAGGTATGAGGTGATAGTCCAACATGCTTTTGAGTTGCATTTCCTTGATGACTAGTGATGTTGAACATGTATTTCTTTCATATGTCTCTTGGCTAACTGTATGTCTTCTTTAAAGAAATGTCTACTCAAGTCCTTTGCCCAATTTTTAATTGAGTGGGTTTTTTGTTTTTAATGGGGTTATTTTATTTTGTTTTTTTTTTTATAGAGTTCCTCATTTATTTTGGAAATTAACCCTTATCAGATATATGGTTTGCAAATATTTTTTTCATGCTTCATAGGTTAACTTTCACTCTGTTGATTCTTTCCTTTGCTGTGTGGTAACTTTTTAGTTTGATGTAGGCACACTTGTCTATTTTTGTATTTCTTGCCTGTGCTTTTGGTGTCATCGCCATGAAATCATTGTTAAGATCAATGTTATACACTGTATGATTTTTGCCTAGGAGTTTTAGAATTTCAGGGCTTATGTTTAAGTGTTTAATAGTAGAAGCAGAAAAGGGAACAAGAAAGACAACACAGAAGAGAATATCCATGAGATATAAACTATGAGGGAGTCAGGAACTGACAACTGGCACCAAGGAAGGAAGTAGGAACTCAACTGACAACCTGAAAAGAATTAGACACCTTTATCCTAAAACTATGTAAGAATGGGATTTTCCAAAAAATGAGTAAGACTAGAGGTTGACTGCGCCCAAGAACCTCCAGGAAAGAGTCCAGACTGACCAATACTGTGATTTTTCCTTATAAGATTCTAAGCTGATCAGTCACTTTGACTTCTGACTGACATAAGTGTGATAAAATAAATGCATGTTATTTTAAGCCACTACATTTGTGGTAATTCATTCTGCAGAAATAGAAAACAAATACAGATTGTGTATATGTGTGTATGTATGGATATATGGAAGGATGGATTTAAATGGGATTAGAAATTAATTTTCCTTCTCTCCATTGGTGATTTAAGTTAAATTGGGCATTATTAAATTCTCCAGTCACAAGATCACTTTGTCATAAATTCTTCCTGAGACAGATGTTTATGTATTATAGCCAGAAAATATTTTGACTTTATTTAAGCTGTTCTACCATTTCCTAATTAATTATCTGTACAGACTACCAATCTTAACTTCCAATGCCTTCACAGTTGGGGTAAAATATTAAAAAGAATGGACATTATTGTTTTTCTCAGCTCTATTGGGTTTTCTGTCAAAATCTTTATTCTTTTTATGCCATCGAAACCATTTTATTCTTTGTATATGCTGGAGGCACACAACTAACTTTCCTAAGCTGCTGCATTTAAACTTTAATTTGATTTACTTATGTCTTATATAATATTTAATTACATAATTAATCTTGACCACTAGAGAGATGATCATTCACGTTCAATCAGTCATTTAGAACTCGAAGTCATATGTATACATTTTCCCCACTTTCCTGATTATTTTCAGATATTGGTAACTGTTTAGCAAAGGAGATGGGCTTCCCAGAATTCAGAAAACAGAAACTAAATTAATATAGTTTCTAATGAAATATGATCGTAACTTAAACATACTGTTGCACAACTGGATAACAATAAGGGCAAAATGATTATTTTCAACCTTATTTATGAAAAATAAAATCTGACACTTTAAAATTATGTTTATATATTTTAAAATATGAGCTAATAATGTTCTTGTATAACTGTGTATAAATATTTTTTCATTTTGTGTTTTGACACTGTATTTTTTGCTTTAGTTCTTAGAAATAATGCAATATTTTAATGATTTTTGTTTCCCATTGATATGTTTTAAGTATTTCCTATATATCTGTTTATATTCAAAGCAATCTTTTAGAAATTCATGTAGCATTTTCCCCCCTAGAGGTTTAATGCAAGACATTTTTATCTTTAGTGGTAAATAGATCTGACAACATGTTTAGCCACAAAGCCAAGAAGATTAATAATATCTGTTAAAGGAAAATTAAAAACATTCTTTTCCATCTAAAAAGAAAAAGTAAATTACTGCAACAAATACATTAATGCAGTTAATCCATTACATTTATAGATTCCATTATGTAAATTTATTAGATTTTTATCCAACATCATTTATTCAGAATAATGCAATCTTATAAGCCATAAATTGAAGCTTGCTAATGGATTCAGATATGTTTATATTTTTTAAGCACTGAGGAGTAGAAATGCAAATACTGTTGGGCCACAAGTGACTCAGATCATTCATCCATGAATGAAGACAAAAACTCATCAAAGGCACAAAAGATGATCAGGTGTACATGAATATCAGCATATATTTTCAAGGAAATGCTACTATCTAGTAAAATCTGCATTCAATGTTAATGAATGGGAAAATGTTAAAAAAATACTTTAGTATTGTGTCATTCATTCAGCTTAGTAACTCCCAACTTTGTGTGAACGTGGGTAGTTTTGGTTCAAAACAGAAGCTCTCAGGTTATCTCCTGACAATTTATTTTTTTCTCCCGATTTGTTTCTGTTTTCCAAAATTAATGCATAAGATAATCACAAAATTTCTAAGAGCAATTGAAGATCAGAGATAAAAGAAAAGAAAACCTATTATTGACTTTCATGCTTCAATTAGATCCCACCAGCCATTAACCTTGTAACAATCCTCACCTATATGCTAAGTAATTAGTATAGTCTCCAAATCCTGAAGCCCTTATTCTGAGAACCATTTTATTTACATGGAGCCAATAGTGTTGATTTAACAGTTCTATGTGATAGTTTAATATTCTAATTATTTACATTATTGATAACTAGAAATCATATATATGTTTTTTCAATGAGTACGTATTCTCACTCAAAATTTGCACTGTCTAGAATAGTATTTCTAAGTTTAGAATGCCTCTTAGAAGAAGTAATCTATAAAAATGCTTCCATTTATAATATTTTTATTATAAACAATTTTTGGTAGAGGGTTTGGAGTAGGATATGAACATACTTATGCTAAAGAATATCTCAATAAAAACATAATGCCACATATATGGTTCTACTTGAATCAGTGCTATTTTCATAGGTCTACTGTTAAACATAACCTCATAATAAAAGTTGCCTCTTTCCTTTGAAGATTATCTTACATAAGGAAAGTCCATGTTATATTACAACCACGGAGAAATTTTCAGTGTGCATTGAGTGGACAGCTAAATGAGTTAATTTTCCTTTTAATTAGGTGACAAAAGAAAACATATCATTATTTTATTTAAAAAGGAAATCTCTCAATGACTGGTAGAAGCTCTAAATATGTAAATTAGTAATGGATCAGAAGCCAAACATATGTATGTTTTCATATGAATACATAAATAAATTGGTCTTTAGTTTTCTTATCATTAAAAATATATATTAACTAAATAATTATGGGTAGAAGTGCAAATACACATAGTTTAAATGAACATTTAAATGAATAAATACCTAAAGATGCACCTGTGTTAAATAACTCTTGCTTTCTGTGCTGATAGTGCTCTTGCCATTAGGTGAACCTTCCTAAAATCCGCTGGACTTGAGAGGAAGCAGAGTGGCCATGGTGGGCAAGCTGAGCTGATTTTCCAGAAAGAGGCTAAAATCACAGAAAGATTGTTCTGAGGCTTGAATGAGTTGAGCCCAATTGCAGATCTAAGAGAATGCTGGCTCTTAAGAGATGCAAGCATTTTGAACTAGGAGGAGGTAAGAAGAGAAAGGGCCAAAAGATCCAGTTTTCACCTTCGTATTTTGTTACCTTATGAAAACAATAAAATCTCGAGGTTATGTTCACTGCAAAAGAAATATATCTTAATGAATATACGCACACTTTGTTCAACACACCCTATTCACATGTGGTCACTACAAGTTCTTGTCCCTACTGAAAAATGAAATAATATGAAGGAAAAAAAAAAAGAAATAGGAATATAAGAGTTGCTATGTAAGTTCTAAAAACTGTGGAACAATGTCATTTTATAGAACATAAAATTCCTACTAAGTCTAATGCAAATGGAAAATATTCCAAACTACATAAAGATCTTGAGGTGCAACTCACAAATAGTCTTTATTAGAACTTACTACTGCAATAAATTGGCCGGCCCTAAGAGGATTCCCTTTGGGGAATGTAGTGTAGTCCCAAATATGTACCTTCCTAAATCGGTAACCTGGGATACATTATTTACCTTAATTTCTACCATGGTATTAAAAATTGAATCAATGGTAGTATTCACCTGTGTTGGTATGAATCATCTGAGGAGTAGGATCAAGACCATTTAAATATGCAAGGATGTTAGAGGGAAACTGAGGAGAGAGCTTCGTAAGATTGGAACAGCCATCTAAGAACAAGTGAAGTCTGACCCATAAAGAAGGAAAATAAAAGACAGATTTAGTAGAAGGTTTGTAAACTGCTGTGCAATGGAGAAAATTTTAGCAAGGATGTTGGGGAGTCTTTAAGCCAAAAATAATCACTAGGGGTACGTTAGGTCTCCCAGGAATGGGTCTACAGCAGTGTCCCTGCTGAACTCAGTTACTGCCTGGGAGCCGCCCGAGTGAAGTATGGACTGAGTACACATGCAGAGATGGGTTTCAGAGCATAGCAGCTGAGGCGTTGGGTTAACTTTTCTCCCTGTAGTCAAGGGTCTGTGGGGTGCATTTCTGTGGCCACTTCATTACCTCATAGAGTTATGAATTTTACAAAAACAATTTTATAAAACGCTTAAAAGGTTTTTGCTCGATAAATGCTTGCTATTATTTGAAACTGGAAAGAACCTGCCCTCAAGTAGTGAAATAAACTGCAGTTCACATGTGGATCCTTAGAGCTATGAAGGTTCACAGAATTCAGAATTGCTAAACCAGAATGCCCAAGTACAAACTGAGGAATGCAAAGGGCACATACAGCAAGGAACGAGGCTTTCTTCTTTTTTCCTTCTTTTTCCTGACCTAGCAGTAGCATCAGGGAGTTGAAGATCAGCCTTTCTAAGGGAGAAGACCAAGGGAAAATTGAACATTTCAGGTTGCTCCTGATACAACACATTCACTGATTATAGAGAATAAACTGCATTAAGGCAGTATAAGCACAGAGCACCCAGCCTCCAGGGATGTGTGAACAGAGCAGTCTTACAGGGCTTTTGTAAACAAGTGAAGTATATAACTTGCAAATTCTGACAGAATTAAAAATGTAAATTAAGTTAAAACAAATACCTTATTTTTATATGACATACAAGATTTTATACTTAGAATATGACTCAAATGCAGAGTCCTCCTTATGTACACACTTTTCTCAGGTTCTATGCTGCAGTATTGGATATTAGACCATAAAGGGACTTAACATTTCTAATGATGCATTTATGTTCAAGGACAGTATTTTATATCTGTTCTATGATACTTCAGCTATAACATACTATATTCAAATTTAAACCATGCTCAAAGACTTGCATCATCAAACTTGAATGAGTGTAGATGAGGACAGGAGGACCACTCAACAATGAGAACAATATAAGAACTTAAAATTGCATGCCATTGTTGAGACAAAAGGACTGTTCATACCACACAGCACGGAAAAGTTTCAAGAGGTAAAGACATCTACACATTTTCTTTCTATAGCTACAGACTGCCACATGTGCTGCTGAGTATAATTTTTTAAATTTTGTTTTTGGGGGGCCTGGGCAGCTCAGTTCATTAAACTTCCAACCCTTGATTTTGGCTCAGGTCATGATCTCACGGTTCTGATATGGAGGACTGTGTGGGGTTCCGTGCTGAGCACGGAGTTTGCTTGGGATTTTCTCTCTCCCTTTCTCTCTCTGCCCTTGCTTTGCTCACTCTCTCTCTCTCTCTCCAAATAAATAAACATTTAAAAAAGTAAAATAAATTTTATTTTCATTTTGGAAATACTGGAAATTACCAGGAGTAAATTTCTGATCAAGAAGCACTGTGACATCGATGAAAGGCATTGTAGTCATGAATCATTTCAACAACTTAAACTTTCTGAGCCTCAGTTTTCATACTCATAAAGCAAAGTGGAAATAACTTTCTCATTATAATGCTCTTATATTAAATTTATAACATATGTAAAATATTTACCACATATCTACATCAAAGTAAGAAATGATAAGAAAAAATCTTGAACTCATATAGTAGGCTATCACAGAAGGAGGCAGAATGTCTGTATTGATAGGAGCTTCCAGACTGGTGAAAGCATCCGTGTGTTGGGAGAGTCACACACCCCAAAGCTACAGGGACAGAAGATCCTGTGCTCTATATCCTTCTGAACCTTGCCCTGTGTACCTCTTCCTCTGCCTACCCATCTATGCTTTTTGTAACAGCCTTTATAATAATAGCAAACATAAGACAATATCTATGAACATAAGAACAGAAATCTCAGATTCAAATGAATACATGAGCTATTCAGATAGCAAGCGAAAACAACACTTATTTCCTAATGCTGAACTCTGAGATCAGTGGAGTCCTAGTTTTAGTCATATTTGGAGATGATGTCATATTTATGGAAGAGATTAACAAATTTTTATGATATAAATCATGTTTTAAATTTATCTGGCTACCTCAACGTACATATGAATACCAATGTATGTCAAGGAGGATAGAAGTGAAAGTGTACTGTGTTTACCCAGAAGACAATAAAACTTTTGAAGTTGGGGACATACATATAATTTTCAGGGTAAGCTTAAAAATTTTTAACTCTGTGGCAAAAATTTAAACAACGTATGGGTTCATCCAATTCTGAAAGTACAATCTCATTCATGAAACTAGTGAAATAAAAGATTCCATTATTTAAATCGTGTACTAAATTCACTGTATCGGGGCACCCTGGTGGCTCAGTCACTTGGATGTCTGACTCCTGGTTTTGGCTCAGGACATGATCTCACAGTTTCCATTTTGTGAGTTTGAGCCCCACATTGGACTTTGTGCTGCTAGCACAAAGTCTGCTTGGGATTCTCTCTCTCGGCCCCTGCCCTTCTTGCACTGTCTCTGTCTTCTCAAGATAAATTTAAAAAAATAAAAAAAAAATGTTCAATGTATCATAAGCCTCATCACTATAAACAGTCCTATAATTTTCTAACATTAGCATTTTTCTAAATTTTAATTAGTAAGGTTATGTTTTCAATTATTAACAGATGATTACATATGTTGTTAAACAGTGAAAGTTTTGTAAATATATACTGACTAAAATCCAACTTCTGTTGATGCAGGAATTGAACTGATCCAACTCAACTCATTTAAAGTATGTCTACCAGATGGAAGTAAAAGGATTTTTGTATATCTAATTTTTAGATATTTACAAATATTCTTCATACTTACATATATCTTATTATCAAAGCACTGATGATAAATCATGTTCATTTAAGAAAGAAAATATTCACAGAGAGGCAGGATATATTTCAGGCTTGTTTATTTCATTGAATATTAAATCACTGGAAAAGTGTTAAGTCCTGTTCAGAAAACCTATACTCTCCTAATAAGCTCTGCATTATGCAATTGAAATTTTGGATAATGACTATTTCTCCAAAGTTTCTGCTTAGTTATTTTATTTTTTCTCTTTTTTTTCTTTAATTCCTTTTTTTTTATTTACAAAGAAGTAATTTACTCAAACATGAAAGTAAAGTAAAATGGCAAGTGATTATGTAATATTTTGAAGCGTATTTTTTTATAAGCTTACATTCCACTCATCTAATTATCTCAAGAGATATCTCTGTATTTAACTGATGGTTTCCAGCCTCATAAAGGTAGAAACTAGCATATTGAAAAAACTATGAGTTGTGATCATTTGTGGCCTATAGAAATGATAACTTACAGCATGTGATTTTTTAACTCTGTAGAAAACTAATCTATCATTTAGCTGACTTGACTGTCTTACTTGTGCATTCTTTCTTTAATGAGTTCTTCAAACTCCTATTAGCATGATTTCTTGTCTTTCTGCTAGTGCCTTATTAGTAATAGAGAAAAACTTTGAAACTGAGCCAAAACCCAAAACAAAATTAAGCCAAAAGTCTTTCAATATTTTGCATTTACCCATTTTCCATTATCTTCTTTCCCTCCCTAACTCACCTATATTTGTTCCTTCTTTTTTTCCTTCCTCTCTTCCTTCTTTCCCTTATTGACTCTCCCATCTTCATTTCCTATTCTTTGCCTTCAATCCTTTCTCCCTTCAATTTTTCCTTTCATTTTTTCTACATTTACCCTTTTTTGACCAAACTGCATGTGAGCAGTTTGGTAAGCACTGAGCAATTTTGTAAGCACTGATAATATTTGTATCTCATAGCTTTATTATAATGCACCATAAAATTCTGCACAAAGGTCTTAGTTTTGATAAAGTTCAATTTACCTATGTTCTTTTGTTGTCTGTGCTATTGATTTCATATTCCAGAAATTATTGCTAAATCCAATGTCATAAAACTTTTTCTCTGTATGTTCTCTTTAAGAGTTTTATTTACGGTTTTTGAACCATTTGGGGTTAATTTTTGTATGTCATGTAAGGTAAGGATCCAAATTCATTCTTTTGCATTTGTATAACCAATTCATTCTTTTGCATTTGTATATACAATTTTTCCAGCACTGTATGTCGAAAACACTGACATTTCCCCATTGACTGTCCCTGGCACTCTATATTACTTTGAGTCACTGAAGTCTCAAATATGGTTTGAAGTTACCTTAGTAAGTAATGTGTCTTATAGGTCATAATGATGAATCACCCCAAATTATAAATATTTATGTTATAAAATAGTACCTCGAGGTTCTGAAATATGTAGTTTACTTTGAGGCTTTGGGTTCGATCATTTAACTGATTTCATTTTCTGTTTATTTTTCTGAGATAAGTGAAATTATTGATCATAAACTTTCATCCTATAGATCACACAAAACCAGATTAATGTGGATTGTGAAATAAGAGAAAAGATATCATACTAAAGTCGATAGTCATTTTTAACTGACACAGACTTAAGAGTCTTTAGTAGTATAAATGGAAAACCTGCACAACACCGCCATGTCAATTTATGAAAGGTTACACTTGTTTGTGTCAAGTGCCTGAGTCTCCCTCTTATATTTTTGGTTTGCCTGATTTTAAGAACCAGCATATTTTAGAGGTCTCTACTTCTAAGACCTTGTTCTGATAGAAATAGTTTCCAACAGACTGGAAGAAAATGCAGGTGACTGACATTTACACAGTAAATTATTTCAACTATTGCTGTTTCTTTAATCACACACTACATGTCTGCCACTTCTAATAACAGCTTGGTGTCTGGCAGACATTCTGTTTTATCTCTGAATTTCGCTGCTTATGTGATCCCTCGTGAATAACTTAGTCTAGTCATTATGCACATTTTTAGATTCATGCTCACTGTAATTTCATTGCTTCCACGTGTCTCTGTTCAAGACTAACTGGCACTGATGCTTGGTCTAATCTGACCTATGTGTTCCCTCTGCTTCTGTTAGAGTTTCCATAGACCAGGTACCTGCCACATTTATTTGTAGAAATTGCTCCTTGGTTCAAAAACAAAATCAGAAAAGATCTTTCTTCTGTCTTTTGCAGAGCTGTATTGAACATGACTTTGTGTTTCTATTTCTGAATTATTTCATTCACTGAATTGTTGGTCTCTTATATTTCAGCCTAAGAGTCACAACCTGTGTCTCTATTAGACTTTTTTTCTTTCTCAATTCCCTCTCTCTCTCCTATATTAAGTCAATAAAAGTGGTGTATTTTATTAATCTATTTACTTTTAAATGGTGCTTAATATTCCATCTTCTTAATTTGCAGTTGAAAAAATATATGTATATTTGCAATATAGTGATTTAACACTCCTACAACACTCATGCTATGACTGTAACCTCTTTTACTCTAAACTATGAACTGCAATATTCCTTCTATCCTTGCTCTATAAAAACTTGCCACCAAATGCTCTATTCAAATTTAATGATTTTTTTATTGCATTCCTATACACCAATAATGAAGCAACAGAAAGAGAAATCAAGGAATTGATCCCATTTACAATTGCACCAAAATCCATAAAATACCTGGAACAACAGAAGTGAAAAATATAAACACTGAAAATTATAGAAAGCTTATGAAAGAAATTAAAGATGACACAAAAAATGGAAAAAATATTTCATGTTCTTGGATTGGAAGAACAAATATTGTTAAAATGTCAACACTAACCAAAGCAATCTACGTATTCAATGCAATCCCTATCAAAATAACACCAGCATTCCTCACAGAGCTAGAACAAACAATCCTAATATCTGTATGGAAACCGAAAGGACCCCGAATAACCAAAGCAATCTTGAAAAAGAAAACCGAAGCTGGAGGCATCACGCTCCCAGACTTCAAGACGTATTACAAAGTTGTAATCATCAAGACAGTATGGAACTGGCACAAAAACAGACACTCAGATCAATGGAACAGAATAGAGAACCCAGAAATGGACCCACAAATGTATGACCAACTAATCTTTGATGAAGCAGGAAGAATATCCAATGGAATAAAGACAGTCTCTTCAGCAAGTGGTCTTGGGAAAACTCTACAGCAACATGCAGAAAAATGAACCTGGACCACTTTCTTACACGATACACAAAAATAAATTCAAAATGGATGAAAGACCCAAATGTAAGATAAGAAGCCTTCAAAATCCTCAAGGAGAAAGCAGGCAAAACCTCTTTGACCTTGGCTGCAGCAACTTCTTACTCAACACGTCTCCAGAGGAAAGGGAAACAAAAGCAAAAATGAAATATTGGGACCTCATCAAAATAAAAAGCTTTTGCACAGCCAAGGAAACAATCAGCAAAACTAAAAGGCAACTGACGGAATGGGAGAAGATATTTGCAAACGACATATCAAATAAAGGGTTAGTATCCAAAATCTATAAAGAATTGATCAAACCCAACACCCAAAAAACAAATAATCCAGTGAAGAAATAAGCAAAAAACATGAATAGACGCTTCTCCAAAGTAGACATCTAGATGGCCAACCGACACATGAAAAAGTGCTCCACATCACTGATCATCGGGGAAATACAAATCAAAACCACAATGAGATACCACCTCAAACCTGTCAGAATGGCTAACATTAACAACTCTGACAACAACAGATGTTAGCAAGGATGTGGAGAAAGAGGATCTCTTTTTCACTGCTGGTGGGAATGCAAACTGGTGCAACCACTCTGGAAAACAGTATGGATGTTCCTCAAAAAATTAAAAATAGAACTACCCTATGATCCAGCAATTGCACTACTAGGTATTTATCCCAGGGATACAAGTATGCTGTTTTGAAGGGGCACATGAACCTC
The DNA here is from genome assembly GCF_027475565.1 of Acinonyx jubatus. NCBI lineage: Eukaryota > Metazoa > Chordata > Mammalia > Carnivora > Felidae > Acinonyx > Acinonyx jubatus. The sequence continues at coordinate 215,482,968 of NC_069380.1, forward strand.
AATGTTTATAGCAATGTTATCGACAATAGCCGAAGTATGGAAAGAACCCCAATACCCATTGATGGATGAATGGATAAAGAAGATGTGGTATATATACATACACAATAGAGTATTACTCAGCAATCAAAAATAATTAAATCTTGCCATTTGCAACTATGTGGATAGAACTAGAGGGTATTATGCTAAGCAAAATTAGTCAGTCAAAGAAAGACAAATATCATATGACTTCACTCATATGAGGGATTTAAGACACAAAATAGATGAACACAAAGGAAGGGAAGCAAAAATAATATAAAAGCAGGGAGGGAGACTAAACGTAAAAGACTCTTAAATATAGAAGGCAAACAAAGGGTTGCCGGAGGGGTTGTGGGAAGGGGGATGGTCTAAATGGGGAAGGGGCATTAAGGAACCTACTCCGGAAATCATCGTTGCATCATATGCTAAGTAACTTGGATGTAAATTAAACAGTAATAAATTAAAAAAAAATGATTTTTTCCTTTGCAGGAATAATTCCGTGCAGTCAATAATGACTGTATCCTTTGCAGAATCTCTAAAACATGCATCTTTCTTATTGAATAATTTAAATATTATATAAGTTTGGTTTTTTAAATACTCTGTTAGAACTCATTCATTCTTCCGAGATAAATCCACCTACTAATTTTATATGTCAATCTGTGTTATGTGTCAATGTGTGTTTCTTCTAGTCTATACCACCTCTTAAAATTAATGGAGTAGAAATATAAAGTTAGCGAAAGGTATTTTTTTGGTAGTTATGAAAGCTTTAAAGTCATGATTTTCGAGTAAAAGTTAACGAACTTCTCAAAATATTACTCTGTTTGTTCATTTATACTCAGTTAAGTTTCAAAGCATATGAAAGTTGTTTACGCCTTATAAATTAATTGGTACTTTTGGTATAAACTATTCATTCAAAGTTAAAAAACCAGCATGCATCGATTCTTCCTATATCACATATATTTGTTACTTTGAATTGGTATTTATTAAACAGTTTTATTTAAAAGAAAAAAATTAATTTGAATTGATTGGTTATATCAGAAAGCGTTAGCCTCTTTTCTAGCTTATGTCTCATCAATAAACTTGAAGTTTGAAGACAGAAAATAGTTATTGGTAAGGAGTTTTATTCTATCACTATCTTGTGAGTGTCATATTACTTTTCCCTCTGAAATATGATGTATCCAGCCACATAATGAACTAGGAAAATGGGTCAACTATTTAAAAAATTTTTTTTCAACGTTTATTTATTTTTTTGGGGGGACAGAGAGAGACAGAGCATGAACGGGGGAGGGGCAGAGAGAGAGGGAGACACAGAATCGGAAGCAGGCTCCAGGCTCTGAGCCATCAGCCCAGAGCCTGACGCAGGGCTCAAACTCACGGACCGCGAGATCGTGACCTGGCTGAAGTCGGACGCTTAACCGACTGCACCACCCAGGCGCCCCATGGGTCAACTATTTTATAAGAAGCAAATAATTCTAAAGTAAGCTATCTATTTTTAAGTCAATGATATTTAAGTCCCAAGATTGTCAATGGTTACAAGGAATAGAACATACTATAATGTTATATAAATAGTGAATATTATCGTTCAAAAGAACATTAGGGCTTACCCAGGGGCTTCCTTCTTACTGCGGTGTACTGCTACTCCACAAAGAGACAGGAAGTATATAAAAGATAAGGCTGCTGGGAATCTTATACTCTGACAGTCAATCCAAATGCTTTGAGCTTTGAATTAAACTGGAAGTCAGTTATTGGCAGCAAAGGAAATCTTTTGCTTGGGAATTCCATTTAATGTTTAAGAAAAGAAATAAAAAGTTACTGATTTTCATAGTAACAATTCTAAAGCTATTCTTTAAAAAATGAAGAGTTTTTTTTTCATTTATAAAACTGAGTCACCATCTATCAGAAGGGAACTTAAAAAACTATTTGAATTTCCAAAAATATTTTTATAGAAACAAGTATATTACCATGAATATTATATCTATATATACAAACATATAATAGTATATCTAAATTCACTTTTTAATAGTTTTTTTTTAAATGTATGATTCCAGACCACAGGTAATTTGAACACAGTCAAGGTATATTTAGAGAAGTCAAAGACAAATTATTCAACAGTGGACATACCAGTCCTACTGGATCAGTATTTACTGGGAAACTCATCAGGTCCGGATAAATCACAGGTGTGTGGGTTTCCAGTTTTTCTTACATTATACCATATGGAGTAGTAGGCATCTCACACATTATAAGGGAAACCTGACTCTTGGGCAGTGGGCTTTTTAACAACATGCCATTTTTAACTCTAAAACTTGAAATTCTTTTTTTTTTTTTCAGTTTGCAATGTTGAGCAATGGCAAAGATTTGTAAAAAGAATGTTTTCGTCCTTGAATGTGGCTGATTGAATTGCTGTGATGTTTTTAGAAATGATTTGCTAGAGGTACCAAAGCGAGGGTTTTTTTTAACTGCTTTTTAAAATTTTTTTTTGAAGGAGTGAGAGAGACAGAGAGAGACAGAAAGAGAGAGAGAGAGAGAGAGAGCATGAGCAGGGGAGGAGCAGAGAGAGAGGGAGAGAGAATTCGAAGCAGGCTCCAGGCTCTATGCTGTCAGCACAGAGCCGGAACGGGGGCTCGAACTCACAAACCATGAGATCATGACCTAAGCTGAAGTCAGACACGCAACCGACTGAGCCCCCCAGACGCCCCAAAAGCGAGGTTTTTTTTTAATTTTTTTAACGTTTATTTATTTTTGAGACAGAGAGAGACAGAGCATGAACAGGGGAGGGGCAGAGAGAGAGGGAGACACAGAATCCAAAACAGGCTCCAGGCTCTGAGCTGTCAGCACAGAGCCGATGCGGGGCTCGAACTCATGGACTGTGAGATCATGACCTGAGCCGAAGTCGGACGCCCAACCGACCAAGCCACCCAGGCGCCCCCAAAAGCGAGGTTTTTAACACATCACTTATTTTATATGTTTAGTGACTATATGTTATTTTATATGTTTAGTGGCTTAATCCGAATAATAATGGGGTAATATATTTTTTTTATTCTGATATTTTTGATTTCTAAATTTTATAGGCTGGCAATATATACTGGGCTGATTAGCCGAAAAGGAAGCACTCAGTATATTTATTTTAAGAAATAAGAACTGTATCTAGTTATAAGAAAAACTATTCTGAAAAACCCCAGTGACATTAGTTAAGAGCCCTTATAGAGCTGATGAAAGAAACAGAAATGACCACCAGGTGGCAGTAGCACATACACAAACTTTCTTGGGTGATGCTGGGACAGGTTGGCATGGAGAAAGATCTTCATAGCACCAAACTGTCCAGAAGCTATGGCAAGTGCCACCACCCAGAAGGTGAGTAGGTCAAGGAACTCTGGGCAAGAGGGGTATGGAAAAGGGGCCTTGTGTGTCTAAGTGATGTTACCTAGCAGCACGATAAGCATTCTTTAAGTCATAGGACTCTTAAAGGTAGTGGTGGTTTGGGGACCTTTATGGCACGCACGACTCCTATCTTACCGATGGCTAGCAGATTCTGGCACCACAATTTTGTGGGATATGCAGAGCAATCAAGTTCTTAGTGGCTAAAATGTTGCTTCTGAGCTGACAGTTCTCAATGTGTTGTGAAGGAATATCACAGCTTATATACAGAAGCCATCTTTGGCCATTTGTGTAACACACTGAAGTATATCCCCTAAAGAAGATGCTCTGTAAAAATTTCATTTGCGTTCATTTGTTGAACGCATTCAGCAAACCAGCCACAGAGTTTGATCTGTGACTGGGTTCCCTTAATTTAGAGCCTACTCTTCTATCACTATTCTTCCTTCAAACACTGTTAATAAAGTTAGTAAGTTTACAGAAATATTTCCAAATCTTTAATTTTCAAGTTTATTCACCTAATTCAACTTCTGATTTTTGAATGCTGAATACCAGTCTCTTTGTGTCATGTAAGGAAAGTGATAATGAATAAAATACAATCTTATTTTCCACAGACTTCTGAACATGGTGAAAATATTATCACTTAGTCAACCTTCGATTTTCTCAATGGGATAGATAGATAGATATAAACATATAGATGCATTCTGCAGAATGTTTAAATTTGGGATATTAACTTTATGAAGAAGGGAAGTTTGTATCTAAATATCATCCACTGATGTGTGTTACAGATGGTTTAGCAGAAAGAATTGAGTTAAAAGTTCTCTTTAACAAAATGTGAGTTCTGATTAATTAATTAAGGAGGCCATTAGACCAAATTGCTTCTAATGCCATGGTGACCTCTGTATGCAAGCCAAAATTGAAACCTATAAATGCCTCCAGGTTACAGAATTAAAATGCTCCGGACAACCAATCACAAACAGCCAACTAGCCAATTAAAAATGGCCTTATTTTGTTTCTGACTTTTCTCTATAAAAGTCTCTTCCCACAATCTATTGGCATATCATCCTAACCACTTCTGGTGTGCCACTGCCCGATATAATGATTTTTGCTCAAATAAACTCTTAAGAATTTTAATATGCCTCAGATCATGTTTCCACAGTTACAGTTCTGGCTCATCCAATAACACAAAAATTAATATTTTAGGAAATTCTGGTCAATACATTCTAATCTAAGTATAATAAACCTCAGGGCATTTTTTAATGTGTAGAATCTTAAAAAAAATAATGAGACATTTTACAATTTGAGGTATTAAATTTATAAGGGCCAGACATATGTGAGGGGTTATATTGCCTTTTGTACCCTTAAATGTTGATTAATGCACATTGCATAATCTGCAAAAATTAAATTAGTATAATTGGGTTTTTTTACACTCTTCATTATGGTATTTCTTTGAAAACATAATATCTGGTGGCATTGTCAGGAAATCTTTACTATGTACTATTATGACTAGTACTACAATAATTTTACATTGATTATGGTAAAATGAACATATACAAAAAGCTTTGTATGTGTGTCCCTATGCATCTTTCTACGGACCTGTGTTGCTACATAGAATACTAATTTTTAACAGAGAAAGGAAAGTTGTTAGAATTCAGCTGAGTAAGCTAGTGCATCATAATTTTATTCATTTTTCTCAAAAAATTTACATTACTAAACATTATCCTCCCTGTGAAATATTTATCATAAAACAAAAGTCATCCACTTCATTTTATATGAAAGAGACTATAATATCAATTGCCCATACACTTAATAAAGGTATTTAAAAAACAAAATTCAACTGACTACTTTTGAAGATCTTATTGGCTTTATTTAATAATTATTGAATTGGGCAGTATCCTATCTATCAGAGAGAAAGGACCCCTGAAGAGATATACAAAATAGAAGGCTTTTATGGGCAGAAAGGAGGTGGGATGAGGAAGTTTATATGAAACCTTTCAGGTTTCAGGAATGTAACCTTCCTTTCATAGGGTGTCCCCCAGGTATCTTCACTAGTTTTGAACAGATAATTCCAGATTAAATAGTTAAAGGTTATATTCCTGTCAGAGGCTGAAACTGCAATTAGTTTAGATATTAAGTCTTAGTTTGCTGACATGGAGCTTAACACAAGTGACTTTATTTTGGTCCTGCTGTAGTTTTTCTTTTTTCTTTTCTTTTCTTTTTTTCTTTTTTAGCAAAGGCTAGAAGGAGATAAGACTCCAGCAGAGAAACAATTTTGAAGATGAAAAAAATCAGTGGCTATTCAGAGCTGCAAGTGTTAGGGAGGAATATAATTTTTATTCTACTTTTCTAGGTTCTTGGCTGAGACCACTGTGATGTAAGACAAATTAACAGGAGAAAAAGCAGAAGTTTAAAAACATGTATACCTTCTGCCTATATAGCAGATACCCAGGAAAACTGAGTAACTCCCAGAAATGGCCCAAGCCACCACCTTAAATGTCATGTACAGCTAAAGACCAGAGAAGATATTGGGGGAGCTGTTACTGGAAGACTATCAGGAAAAGCATAAAAAAAATAAGAGCTAGGTTGTTACCCTGATTGAGGTCATTGTCTTCTTCACTGAGTTTCTAAAGATTTTAGCCATCCCCCTCAGCCAGGTACAGAGAGGAGACACCCTTACAAATAGAGATTTCCCTAATAAATGTAAATACCGCTTACAAAAGAGTAACTTCTACTCAGTTTTCAGAGCTTTTCCTATGTTGCTGTTTCTTAAAAATAATCGGTCTAAAATAATCCTATGTCAAAGAGACATAATTTAAGGTGGCAAATTCTGATCCCCTTCATAGACAATATATTAACTTGTCTAAAACAACAAATTAGATAGTATGTAATATGAGAATAATAATATAAAACCATCATGTTATATATTAAATAAAAATGTTTGATATATAAACAGAAACAGTTGTGTATAGCAAGAGATTTAAAAGACAGTAATACGGATGGCTCAGTCGGTTAAGCGTCCGACTTCAGCTCAGGTCATGATCTCACAGTTGATGCATTTGAGCCCCTCATCGGGCTCTGTGCTGACAGCTCAGAGCCTGGAGACTGCTTCAGATTCTGTGTCTCCCTCCCTCTTTGCTCCTCCTCTGCTTGCTCTCTGTCTCTCTCTGTGTCTCAAAAATAAATAAAAATGTTTTAAAAATTAAAAAAAAAATAAAAGATGGTAATATGTGGGTTGAAACAATAAATCTCTCATGCTTTTTAACTTGTACTATATATTTCAATTACATATTTTTCATTGTACTATATTTTTCAATTTTTAGGACACCCTCCTCCTTGGAACAATATGGTGATGGGTAGGAGTTTTCCTAGGATGGTGATGATATAAGTTATATCTCTATACATAGCCTTGAAAACCATAGAGTTCAAGAAAAAGGGAAAATAAAACCATGCACGATCCACACCTAAGAAGGAAGTAGGGGACAGAATCCAGTGACCTTCTATTTGTTCCTAAGTGATAGAACAAGTTTCTGGGACCAGAGAGGCAGACTCAGGATTCCATGGCAGAACATAGAATCTGGCATTAAAAAGAAGAGTTCTGGTGGTGGCAGGTGCACATAATATCACCCAAAGGAGAGTCCCACTGAGAGAGGAAAACAATGAGAAGAGGAGCAAGATTTAGTAGAACAGAGCACTGGCTGCTGAGAAATTGAAACAGGGTCTCATTGGTACACGTGATCATAGGGGCAATATGAGATGGCAGTGCTGATGGAGAGGAAAGTAAGTTGAAAGGTGAGGCATATCCTGTTGAGTTTGTGCATGATTAAAAATAAATAAATAAAGTAGTAAAAATAAGAGTTCTGCAGTAACAAGAGCATCACAATTCTGAAAACCATAGTTGTTTTATTTTTTTCATTTTTGTTAGTTTATTTATTTATTTTGAGATTGAGAGAGAGGCAGAGAGAGAGGGACAGAAAGAATCCCAAGTAGGCTCCACACTGTCAGTGCAGAGCCTGCACAGGGCTCGACCTCATGAACAGGTAGATCATGATCTGATCAGAAATCAAGAGTCAGAGGCTAAGGACTGAGCCACCCAAGGCGACCCAGAAAACCATAGTTGTCTTAAATGGAATGTTTTATCCAAATAAATGCACTTCATTTTACTAATAAGAAGAAAATTAGTAAGCTAATGAAGCACTTCATACCATCCATAGAAACAGGGGTTACTCCTCTCAAAGTACTTAGCATAACAAACAAAAAAAGTCAAAAGTCATACCTGAAAAAATAATATAAACAATATAGAAAGTGATCAATACAATTTCTACATGGTGAAAATACTAAGCTACTAGGTAAAACTATAAAAAATCCCATCAAGGGGCCCCTGGGTGGCTCAGTCAGTTGAGTGCCAGACTTCAGCTCAGGCCATGATCTCACGGTTTGTGGATTTGAGCCCCGCATCGAGCTCTGTGCTGACAGCTCGGAGCCTGGAACCTGCTTCTGATTCTGTGTCCCCCTATCTCTCTGCTCCTCCCCTGTTCATACTCTGTCTCTCTTAAAAATAAACATTAAAAAAAAATTTAAAAAAAAACCCTCAAGGTAAATGATAAATTTAAATATCGTTAAATTAGCAATTGTAGCTAAGAAAGTACATAAAGAATCAGTGATTTCAAAAAGAAAAACAATAAAATGTGAGAAGAGAATTCAGAAAATTCACCGAAGGAAATCACCAAATCAAAAAAAGAAAGATGGAGTTACCAGTTGGGCAGGAAATAATAAGTGTTACTATGAGACTAAACAAAAAGTGAAGAGAGTAAAAACAATACAATGTGCTAAGAAAATGAGAAAGTGAAATATTTAGAATACCTTAAAAATAACCCTAAACCTAACCCTAATCCAATCCAATGTGCAAATTGAGTTCTCAAAGAACAACAAACAAAACAAAGGGATAGAAATAACATATGACTATTCCTTAATAGTTTTAGAAATAATATATGACTATTACTTAATAGTTTTTATCCATATATTGAAGGTTTCATTATGTAATTAGGAGTATAGTACATGATTGACAATTTTAGGACATATAAAACTGTTGGACCATAATTCGTAGGGAAAAAAGATGCAAAACCTCCAGGCAAAATGATCACATCACTTTTAAAGAAAATCAGGTCAACAGCAGCTTTTTGACAACACGCAGAATAAGACAACAGTGAAATCATATTTTAAGAACCACAGGAAAAAAAACATTTTAGAATTCAGACAAGCCATCGTTCAACTATCAAGAAGATGAGAATAATTGAATTTTCAAGAATGTAGAATAAAGTCCTTTCTGAAAAATCAACTAGAGGTAAAACTTTAGTGAAGAACAATGCTCAGCAATAAACATATTTAATTGTAGTTGTTAGAATCAAATTGGGAACAAAATGAACCAATGATATTTAAATTTTATAAGTTCTATAAAAGTAGAAATAATGAATGTGGGAGTGTAAAATAACCTCATTGATGATCACATTGCAAACGAGTGAGAATCAAAGATATACAAAGATGATAAAGTAAAATGTAGAATCCCAAATAAATAGGAACCTAAGGATATTACGAAATATATTACTGCAAGATGATTATTTGCACAAAATCAAAATCCTCATACATTCCAGAATTAGTACAAAAGAGCAGAGGAAGCACACTATATATAGAAAGATATATTTAACACACACATGAAAGTAACGGAGTCTCATGAAAATATGAAACTAAGCATATCAAGCATATCAATATTTATAAATGGTGTTTAAGTTTTCTGCTTTTGGCTTTGCTCACTAATCAAAATTTAGGTTTATTCTCTATAAGATACTTACCTAAAAATAGACCCATCAAGGCTAAAGAGAGTAGACAAAATTTTCAAAATAATTTTTTTGAATAAGGGAATGCATGGGCTGGAAAGAGGATTTAGTCTAAGGATATAAAAGCTCATGTCCTGCTCCAGATAGTCTGTGTATGTAGGTAGGTATGGGTAAAGATGAATGAATAGCTAGATCAGATTTGGTTGAAATAAATTGATGTTTTGAAGTACTGAATAAACCAATCTCAGAATTAAACTATAGATTTGAAAGAAATGAAAACACATGTAATATTATTTCATTTCATACCAATTAGTATTATTATAAAAGTGCATAATAGTTATGTGTTAATGCTTTTAAGGAATAAACAATAAAAAATTCTATGCCTATGTTAAAATTCAAAAGAAGTGAGACATTGAGGAGAGTGAAAAGAATCTTAATTTTATGGATGACACACATATGATAATTACAGACTGGATGTATTCTGCATGATTTTTCCGATAAAATGTTACAAATCAGAAATGTTGCTAGTACAAAGGGAGAAATGGGAGCATTTTTATTGCTTCATAGTGTAACAGCAAATTCGTGGTCAAATTAGGCTTTGTACTTTCTGAAAGTAATATTCTAGGGCTTTCAGCACTGATTGAATGGTGTATGTGCACTTAGAAGATGATTACATCATGCTCAGAAGAACTCAGCACTTTGAATACAAAGGTGAAAAGAAGAATTCTACCAGATAATGAAGCTTTTGGTGGCAGAGTGGGGATGTATTATTGGTAGTGATGGATGGACCTCCTGTCCACGAAGACCATTAGCTTGCTCTGTGTGGCTATTCATGCTGCATTCTTTCTGCCAGAGAATTGGTTGATCATGGAACTGAAGTGAAAGCAGATGTGTCACTAACATACATTCAGACAACTCATGACAAATACAGGCAAACAGAATCACATCCAGCCATTTACTATGGCAGGCTTTGACATAAATTATTTTAAAATATTTTGGTTGTGTTGCCCCCTGTTTCCACAACAGGATTACACAGAAGAGTTTCAAGGGAAGGAAAACGAAGTGGAGATGAATCCAGTTTCTGTAATCTATTCTCAGAACCATGTAGTGAGTTGTACTCTCTGGCTTTGCCCACTTTGGTTCTATTTTATTTTTTTATTTTTGAAAATAAAACGTATATATAACTGGTACAATGTTACATTTAAATCTACCCCCAAAATCAAGAGCACACTGCATACACTGTATATTAGCCAACTTGACAATGAATTATATTAAAAAATAAAACATTTCAAATGTTCACAATCTAAAAGACTCAGTAAGAATTCCTGTCTCTACAAAATCAGTAGCATTCTTTCTCCTGATTTCTGCTGACTGACATATAAGATCTATCAACAAATGTCTAGTGTATTACCTGAACAATTCAGCATGAAGTCTACTAAGGAGTCAAGCAAATATTTAGGAAAAGCAAATGGTATGATCTGTCAACTGCATTTTGTGATTAAATCATTTTTATTTACTCATCACTACAGAAATAAATTACCATTTTATGTTTTGTATGGCCTGATATTCACTGTGCAACACGAAGCAAATTTGATCATGGTTAAATCTTCGTGCTTCCATTGCTTTATAATAGATTGAAAATAAGGTTAGATATGCAGAAACAAAATGTTTATCTTGCATTCACATAAAATCATGCTCAGTTTGCTTTTATAATTAATAAGCAGTGATAGCATTTTCATGTTTTAAAATGATATATTATTAATTTTAATTATTCTTTTTGTTTACTTTTCCATATTTGCGATCAAAGGAAATATTTTCAGTTATCTCTTCCATTTGGTTTTCAATCATTTTATCCAATTTTGAAAAGAACAAAAAGGGCTTTCGATCTTGATTTAAGACAAAAATTTGACTTCTATGCTTGTTAGAACCATGATAATTCTATAAAAATAGTTATATGGTGTCCACTCTGTGCAGTATGGTGAATGTAAATGTTGTTCAGGTACAATCATGTTTTCTAAGATTTTAAAATCTAAAATATTTAATAAGATATAGACATGAATATAACAGGGTTGAAAAACATAGGTCATAAAAGAGTTAAAAAATAAGAGTCATTATTTATTTGGAAAAGGAAGAAACTGCTTTAGCACTCGTCTTGAGAGATGGAGAAATATTCTGTCCCAGTTGAGAGAGACGCTAATGTGCAAGTGGAATGTGGAACAAAGGAGATGCGTTGAGACCGAGGAGCATCTTTGTAGAAATAATGAAGATCTGAAAGTATAAGCATGTATTAAAAAAAAATCCTTACTTTGGACAGGTCTTGTGTTTCATTAAAAGGATTAGAAAAAGATGAAGCTGAGAAAGTCGAGTGGGGTTAGTTCAAGCAGAAAATTAAATATCAGCAAAATAAGATTGGAGTGTTAAAAAAAAAGACATTGGCAATTTTGTTTTCATTGGTGCTATTTGTTTGCTTGGAAACTGAAATATCAAATCCTATGGGAGAGAAGGGAAAAGAAATTGCAGAGAACTTTATGGATATTCCAGGCGAGACACACTGGGATTAACTATCAACTGCAGAATTGACAATAGAGAGGTGCCAAACATAAATTTTGATTATATTTAAGAATTGTCTTTATGTCTCCTTATGGCAATTAAATGAAAAATATATGCTAGTCTTTGTGTGAAAAGAGACGCAAAAGTTTCAACTTAACTAGTAACACTATTTAAGTTAAAGTAATCACTGGGGTCTACTGAAGCCAAGACTACAATGTAGGTTAACTAACTTGAATTTAGGGAAATAAATAAATAAATAAAGGTTTTTGTAATTTGAAAAAAATATAGATACACTAAATCATAAATGATGTTATATTTTCAGTCACTGAGTCAAGTAAGAAAAGTATTACGATTCCAAAATAATTTCCACATGCTGTATTTAAAAAGAACCTCAGCATTCTGATTGATCTTAGGAAAAAACTCACACAAAAATAAAATGCTCCTCTTTCCAAGTCCCACCTTGATCTGACGAGGAGCAACAAATTCTTCCACAGGCTGAGGCTTACCTACAGAGTGAGGATGTTAAAATGCCCTATTGCTTTTCATCCCCCGTTGAGACATAACTCAAACTCAGCTACTTTCCACATATGATAAGATCAAACACCAGCTGTTGCTGCTCTTTTCCCCCAAAATATACTCCCATTATATTGCTCACCAGCCTTATACATTTACAGGAGAGGTACGCTGATAATTAAAATACCTTGCCTCAATTCTGACTAAGTCAAGAGACAGTAGAATGAAGGAGATATAAGGTACATCGTATCATAATTTTATTCTGCAAAGCTTCCTCCTAGAATATTTTCAGGGACCTGAGGTATGTAAATTGGTAATAATAGCCTAAGTATAGGGAAGTGCCTCAATGTTCAGAAACGTTGCGTTCTAGCTTTATAGAAATATCAGTTACTCCCATTTGTGACTCCTCTATTTTCTTTATTTATGGTGTTCTTAGATAAAACTAAAATCTTAATTTTAATATTTCCATGTTAATAAATTGTTTATCTTATTGCTGTTACTTTCATGTCTTCTTTAAAAACATGTCTTCACCCAACCTTATAAAAGTAGTGCAATGTGTTTTAAAATGTTCATATTTTTGTTGTCATATTTAAATATAATCTATTGTGTATACTGTGAGGTAAACATCCAATTCTTTTTAAATTTGGGAACAAATGAACCTTTCTCTATTTCTTTTTTTTTAATGTTTTTATTTATTTTTGAGACAGAGAGAGACAGAGCATGAGCAGAGGAGGGGCAGAGAGAGAGGGAGACACAGAATCCAAAGCAGGCTCCAGGCTCTGAGCTGTCAGCACAAAGCCCGACGTGGGGCTCAAACTCACGGACTGCGACATCATGACCTGAGCTGAAGGCGGACGATCAACCGACTGAGCCACCCAGGCGCCCCAACCTTTCTCTATTTCTTAAGTAACTGGTCCTTTCTCCATTAATTAATTGTACTTCCAATATATGATCTTCATGTGGTCCAGTCTGTTTTTAAGCACTATATTCTTTCCATTGTTTTATGTTTCTTTTTGTATATCAATACCATATTATCTTAATTAATATAGTTGTATTACAACCATTGACATCTGAAAGGGAAAGTCTCCTTTGATTTGCTTTAGTTGTGCATTGACAATTTTTAATTATTTACTCATTTATATATATGCCAGAATTATTCCATCAAATATATTTTGTTCCATGCAACAATATACGTTGAGATTTTCAGTAGAATTGTATTGAATCCATAGTTCAATTTGGGAAGGACTGACAAGTTTTCTATAGATGAATATGATTTATATTTCAATAAGTTAGCTTATTTATAATATCACTCCATAAAATGTCATTATTAATTTTTAAAGTTTCTAAATATATTTTGTACTCTGAACTATTATTAACAACTCTTAGAAACTCTGAACTACTGGTGATATTATACACATGTCTTCATTTAAATTATGTTGTTAATTGTTTACACGTGTACAGACATGAACTTGTATATTTATTTTAAATGAAACTTGTAAAACTCTCTCCTATTACTTCTAATAATTCACCTGTTTTGGCAAATGAATTTATGAGAATAAGGAACTTCTATGACTAGTGTTTATATTTCTGATAATAAAAGGATATTAAATTTTATAAAATACTCTTTTTTGAACTATTGAGAGGATTATATGAATTACCTTTTCCAATATGTTAACATGGTGAATTAGGCATGATTTTTAATACTTCAATAAACTAGTGTTTTTAAGTAAATATTATCTGGTTATTATTATAACTATTTACCTATACGTCCATTTATATCAATCACCATATTCCTTACTTCCTTTAGTAAGTTTGTTTGCAAATTATATTTTAGTGGTTACCCTTAAAATTAAACATAGTTGATATTTTAAAAATTAAGTAATTCAAAACCACTAGCGTCATCCTCTCAATTAAAAAGACTAATCACCTCCAAACAGTCTGCATGTTTCTGTTATACATTTCAGTCTTATTTATTCTTCCTCACTACTACTTTAAATATCATCATCATATTCCTCATCTTCTTCCTCTTCATCATTATTTGGGTAAGCGTTGTGTTATTTTATTTAAATTGGTTTCATGCCCAGTGAGGAGCCCAATTTGAGGCTTGAACTTATGACCTTGAAATCAAGACCTGAGCCAAAATCAAGAGTCAGAGGCTTGGGGCACCTGGGTGGTTTAGTGAGTTGAGGTCTGGCTTTGGCTCAGGTCATCATCTTGCAGTTCATGAATTCGAGCCCCATGCTGATAGCAGAGAGCCCACTTTGGATGCAATGCCCCTCCCCCACTTGTTCTCGCTCAAAAATAAATAAACATTAAAAGAAAAAGAATCTGAAGCTTAGCTGACTGAACCACCCAGGCACCCCTCAAATATAATTTTATCAGTAGAGCAATCTGGTTTGTCAAGTATTGTCTCTCAGCTCTTTAAAATTATTCCATTTTTAAAATGTTACATATACTGCTTTTGAAAAAGCTCTTGTTATATATTTTTTCTTGTAGTTAATTTTCCTTTTTCCCTGGTTGCTTTTAATATAATCTTTTTGGCTTTGTTTTGCTGCAAGAATTTATTATGAAGGAAGTGGTTTTTATTTATTTTCTGGTATGTGTTCTTCTGTTAGCTGTGGTTTTATATCTTTTACAGTGTGGGACATTCTGAGAATATTCCACTGACTTGCTGCTATTTTCAGGCCTTTTAATCCATAGTCCTGTTCATTTAACTGTTGTTTCATTTTCAAGTCTTCTTGTTTCTCTCATTTGTATTCTGAGTGATCTTTCTAAATACATTGTCAATATATTGTGATTACAAAATTTGAATTCCTCTGTGACTAATGTGGTGCTTTACTCATCAATTGATTCTTGTTTCTGAGTTCATTTTCATATACATAATTCTATTTTTTTCCTTCCTCATCATTGAATTTGGTTTTATTTGCTCATTTTGTCAATAAAATTTGTTTATATATTTTAGCATTGTTGGCTGAAATGAACTAAGAGTTAAAAATATAGCATATCAGTACTTCTGGGGTTCTGTGTTGGTAGATCTGGGGTTAGTGCAGACGAGAGACTGTAAATTCTGAGACCAGCATTTAGAAGAGAATGAAGAATAAAATATATTCCTGTCTCTCTGTAACCAAGATAAGAGCTCTTTAGACCAGTGAGGGGCATGTAGCTTCAGAAAGTACAAACACTAAATACTAGGATTCCTCACCTCACCTTTTATGAAAGAATAATAAACCAAAAACAATATATATTTGATTTATAAACTGGCGAGTTTACTGAAAAGCTTCCAATTTACCTGACAGAGCTTAAGAAATGCTGCTGCAGTCCTGCATGAAAGAAGAACTTTCTTCAGGAGCAAATAGAAAGAAAACTGGTGGACGAGTAAAAGGTCTGATGGGAGGTGGACAAGTACATAAGGAAGGCAGTCCTGAGGATTTGGGCATGATGTCAACCAATGTATTAAGGCTAAAGAGCTAGGACTAAGAACGATAGGGTTTCTCTGCAAAAAAAAAAGAAAAAAAAAGTTTTGCTGATGACCTGACTAGAGGTTGAAAACTGAGAAAACTGTAACGTTTATAGGAATCCAACGAGTTCTCTGTAAGGGCTCTGTCTAGGCAATTTCAGCATTGTGAGGGAAAGAACCAAAACAACAAAACAATCACACACACACACACACACACACACACCAGTCCTCTTGGTTGAAGTTGGTTGAAGTAGAAATTGTCTAAGAGAGGAAGGAGTCCTGGGAGGACATGAAGAAGGGACATTATCACTTTACTGTTTACTAAGAGATAGCTGCTATTTCTTTAACATCCTTACAAAGTCTTAGAGAATTTCAGTAAGTTTTTAAAGTTCTCATGTTTAGAGTACGAAATGCATACTTGGAAATTGACCAAGAACATACTGTAGAGTATGCTGTCATAATCCTGAGTTTTACCATATCCCAAGAGAACTCGTTGACATGACCTAAATTATAGAACCAATGTGATAAATACAAATCTCCAAGTCATTAATTGATGAAAACCTAGTTTAGGCTGAGATATCAAATTGTTTTTAAAAGTACACCAAAGATTATCCTCTATCCTTCTATTGCAAATGCTATTTTAAATAGCAATTCATCAAGTAAATATTTGAAATAATACTTCTCAGAGTTAATAGGTTTCTCAAAATTCAGAATCTCTTTTTATCATGGCGAAGCAAAATTTTAAAGGGGAAAAATTTATGAATACAATTTCCTTTTCCCACTCTGGGAAATCTGATAACCAGGTTGTTGGCTGAAGTGACTGGCTGTTGTCCTCATCAGGCAAACATAACCTTAATACTATTGGAAAGACCATGAAGAGGTTTCAGAAATCAGATTTTAGAGTAAAATGTGCTGTGCAAGTATATTCTTTTCCTTTCATTTTAAGATTGCCATTCTGGAACATTCAAAATTGTTACATTCATAACCAGAGACAGAACAAACATGCAAAGAAGCTATGGTTTTCAAATTTTGCTATGCATTTCAAACCAAGCACTGTTATGATTGCTAAAGAAAAATATAACAGCTTGCACACTGATACAGAATACAGAGCTGATATGGTCATTTCCTAGCGTTTTTAGATATTTATGAAGTTTTTTCTGAATTTTCATTTGGAACACAACTGGATTTCATTCCAATAAATTGCCCTGTTTTAAGTACAAAGCCCTATGCTATTTTTTCATAAAACTCCATGAGATGTATAAAATTATTACCCCCATTTCAGAGATGAAAAACCTAAGCAGAGTGTTTAAATACCTTTATAGAGTCACATATTTTAACAGAGAAGAGCTAAGATCCAAACATAGTTTTTCTGTTCCAACCACTATTCTATAACCCTTCCCTAAAAATAATTTGCTTTAATAGGAAAAATAAATACATGAATAGAAGAAATATTTCTAAATTTTAAAACACTGTGGCAAAACTATGTTTCATTATTGTTAAAATAAGTATCCTTAAGTATGTTATGTGATATTTACACACATCAAAAATTGAAATGTGAACTTCATCCATACATGCATTTGATAATTTTTGTTTTATTTTCTCTTCTGATTTTGCATGTAAGGGTTAAGAAGTAAACAAGCATGACTTAAAGAGAATTTGTTCAGTATATGCAGAGAATGATCATTTGCCTACTCATGAAAAGGAGTAAAATATTGGGGCAACTGGGTGGCTCAGTCAGTTGAGCTGATTCTTGATTTTGGCTCAGGTCATGATCTCATGGTTCATGAGATGGAGCTCTTGGTTGGTCTCTGGGCTGAGCGTGTAGCCTACTTGGGATTCATTCTCTCTCTCTCTCCTCTGCCCCTCCCCTGTTGAAGGTCTCTCTCTCCCTCAAATATAAACAAATAAACATTTAAACAAATTTGAAAACGAGTAATATAAGGTGTCTTGGTTTAATAGCTCTCCAGCCACTCTTAACTTGCTTCCAGTTGACACAGTCCTTGCTTGCTGACCTAAGGCCCTTGATCTGTAACAAAACTAATTTACTTTCTTTGAGATTTGCAGACCACTGGCCTTGGGGAATGAAGTACTACACCTTTGCCAGGCCAAAAAGGTCAGCAAGCCTTTTGAAGCCACCTTGGATTTCTAATTAGTCCAGCAATTTTTGAGCAAAATGTTTCTCTTTTTTAAGGTCACACAAATGACTTGACTGACCTCCATTTGCAAATCTATAGATTTTGCCCTTTTTTTGCAGAAAGAATAGAGTACTCTTGCACAATTCCTTGGTACTAAGGAACCAGATCTGCTTGCACAACCTTGGTGCACTGAGATAACTCTGTAGTTGGCATCATTGAACCTGCATATAACCAAGAAATGTCACATACCACTGCACTCCCTTAACTGATTTAACCCCTTTAAAAATGTCTGGGTCAGGCAAAAACCTTGGATTTGGCTTTTGGACAAGAGTCCACCTTCTCCTCAGGTTGCCAACCTTCTGAGTAGAGTTCAAATTCCTTTCCAACCAAATATTGGCTCTTGAGTATTGGCCTTTTGAGTGACAGAAGCCAAACTTGGGTTTCGGTAACATTGGTGGATCTGGGCAGCTATAACAGAATACTATAGACTTGGTGGCTTATAAATAAGAGTAATTTATTTTTAGAAGTCTAGAAGTGCAAGATCATTTTTTAGGGCATGATGTCTAAATTAAATATTTTCCTAAGAAAAGCAGTATGTTATTGAATTATACCATTTAAAGTACTAACATTTATAAGCAAATGATAATTTTAGCTGTTGCAGGTAATAGTTATGTTTTATCCTGTTCACTAAATGTACTTAGCTTTCTGATGGCTTGGAGAATTCATGGTAACAGTAGGAATATAAAATTGACAATTCATGAGACAGTTCTGTGATATTAATGATTTTTTTAAGGTTTGATTTTTGATCAGTAAGATACTGGAGGAATTTGTTAATGCAAGGAATAACCATCAGCTGAGTTCTGCTTCAATGTACCATTCTCCAGTGTACCATCCTTGTTGGCTACCAGTGGGTACCCAAGCCAAGGGATATATAAATTTAGCGTTGATCAAACTTTGTGACACCTGGTAGGCACATTGCTTGGTTCTAGTGTAATAGATTTTAAAATGTTGATGTTTGTTATTGATCTCACACACGTTTGTATAGACTTTAGTGTGTGCCCAATCATTTAATGAATATCTTAGATAGGAACACATCTACCTTCAAATTGACTTTTTATCCAGAAGCCTCCAAGAATTTTTATTTTAATATAATCCTACTCTGAATTTATATTTTTTATCTTCATATCCTTATGTAATGATTATTGCATAATGAAAGTGACATAAAGCTAATGCTTAGGTTTGGATTGTGCTTTTTCATAATAGCATAATGGTACGATAATCAGATGATATGGAAACTCTGCCAAATGTTATTCTTAAATATTTTTATAGAAAAATTAATGCAAGTTACAAATAAGACAAGTGGCTATCAATATATTTATCTCCATTTATGGCAGAAAATGGTCTCAAATTTGTTGACATTTCAGTATCTCAGATTCCAAGTGATTCTGGAAGCTCAAAACCAAAACAGTGCATTATTTACATTCATAATTTGCCTGCTTTTGAGGAAAATGACATCTGTGCAATTTTTTCCTTCCAAAACACATTAATTTCCACATAGGCTGAATTTAGAGCTGAGAAAGCTAATGCAGAATACCATTCCTATCCTGTCATGTATAAATAACATTACAAAATATAAATTTATTTTCTAGTAGACATACTCTTTGCATAATAGCACAGATCAATATTTCATACTATAATTTGTTAATTTCATAATCAAAGTACTTCAAATATTTTTATAATTTTTAATTAAAACTAATGCTATTTATCTGAAGGGGGTTGGTGTCCAATTCTTTGAGTTTAACATATGCAAGATTCATGTGTCTTTATGTTTTCAATTCTCCCCTTATATTCTTAATCCCTGTATTCTTTTTACTCTCATTCCTGCGGCTGAAACATGAACTACATTCCTGTGCTTTCCTAAAATAATCACGTAATGAGAAGTGTTTCTCTTTTTTTCTCCCTGTCTTTATATGATTGCTTCATACATAAACAATACATCTTTTATGCCACAAAGTGATTCTGAGCATCCTAGAGTGCAGGGTGCTGCATTTCAAAGCTTCTCAAAATGACAAGGGAGATGCAAGTAGACTGGGAAGACTACTCCTCATATTATGGTATGTCATCTAGTGAAGAAAGGTTTCTAGACTTGGGTAATTTATCAGCTTCATATTTTCATACTCACTATTTTACATGTGAAAATGAATAAAAATCCTTATGTCCAGATACTTCAAAATGGTGAAAAGTAGACTGTTAATTTGGGTCTTAAAGGATAAAAATCAAAAGATAAAGGTGGTTTTAGAACCCTAGTTCTGAGAATTTCAGATTATTCACTTTCTATAAATTTACCTCAATTTCAAAGCGGATTAAGTTTATGTCTTCTCTGAGACTCTTAATTGTTGTGTCCTCATTTGCAATTGTGTGCATTGTTCCTGAGAGATAAAGGGTCAGTTTGGAACTCAAAGGGTCACATGCCCAAACTGGAAGAGCACATTTCCTGCTCATGGTTTATCTCTCTGACAGTGCTTTCCTGCTTTTCACTCCCTCCTCATCTGCCAACAGAACCATACTGATTTCTGAAAGCTTTCTATATCGACTCTGCTTTCCTTCTAATTCAAGTGATGCAGTTTGCATTCTTCTAGAGCAGATAGTGTAATGCAGTGAAAACTGCAAAAGGTATATTGAAGAATAACACATTTTAAAGACAAAAGGGCAAGTAAGTAGAACTGTGCAGGGCAAATAATCAGACTCTGATTCCAACATGAGAACATCTGAGCCAGTCCAAATGAGAGCAAATACTACCTGTTAAAGAAATCCCTTTGTTGGGCAGAAACGACTGAATCCTTTTCTACCTTCTTGGTCAGCCATTAGCTGGGTGCCTACTTTCTAAGAGCATAGCTGCTGCTCTAAAACATAGGTATACCCTGAAAGTCCTAAGCACTGGAGATTTTAACACATTGCAGTTGGACATTGCAGTACTTCTAGGATGAGATAGTCTAAGTGGTGTTTCTGCTTTTCCAAGTCTGACACAGCAAGCCAAAAAATAAATAAAAAAAAAAAAAAAAAAATAAAATAAAATAAAAGAAGATAAAATAAAATAAAATAAGGTCTAACAAATTTCTTTACCTCACATTAATAACCTTATAAACCAATATATTTCTAAGTCTATCTATAATTAGAGCTGATAATTCAGAGTATATTATTAAAGTAAAACATAGATAAAGAATTATCTATGCCCATATTACCCAAAGCAATCTATGGATTCAATGTAATCCCTACCAAAATACCAACAGCACTTTTCACAAAACTAGAACAAATGATACTAAAATTTATATGAAGCCACAGAAGATCCCAAATAGCCAAAGCACTCTTGAGAAAGAACAAAGCTAAAGGTATCACAATTCCAGATTCAAGATATACTACAAAACTGTATAATCAAAACACTATGGTACTGGCACAAAAGTAGACACAGCTCAATAGAACAGAGTAGGGAATCCAGAAATAAATGCACATTTATAAGGTCAATATATTCACGTCAAGAAAGGCAAGGATATACAATGGGGAAAACACAGGTCTCTTCAATAAATGGTGCTGGAGGGCGCCTGGATGGCTAAGTCGGTTGGGCGTTCAACTCTTGATTTGGCTACGGTCATGATCTCAGGGTTGCGGGATTGAGCCCCACGTTGGGCTCTGCACTGAATGTTGGTTAGAATTCATGAAAATAATAAGCCTTTGCTCTGTGAAGGAAACCACCAACAATACAAACAAGCAACTTACTGAATGGGAGAAGATACTTGCAAATGATATATCTGGTAAGGTATTAATATCCAAAATATATAAAAAACTTATAGAACTCACATCATAAAAACAAACAATCCAATTAAAAAAGGGAAGTGTGGACATGGAGGTGCATGACGATTGGCTACCAGGAGGAACTGGAGGGAAGCCAGCAGCAGGCAAACTGCAGAGAGGCTTCTAGCTCCTGTGAGTGAGGAACCATTATCCTTATGGGCCACCATCCAGGAAGTAGACTGTAAAGGAAGAAACTACTGGGGTTGCTTGGGAGGAACCGAGATTCTAGGTAAGGATTCACTGAACTTTTGTGGCATGTGTTGACAAGAGGGTTTCAGAGGTTTTAGTCACTTAACCTGACATAGCTAATGTCTCTGCTGAGCCAGACTGTTTGTGGTGGGGAAGAAAGTGGCCCAGATTGAGCGAACCTCAGGTCTTCTGAATATAGTCCATCTGAAAAGGCCAGTCTCTGTGCCCTTTTTCCATGGCGACCTCTAGGATGAGCTGATGCTATAGTGGCTTATCATGGCCCAGTGGACAATGTGGCTTATAAGTCATGAACTGATATTTTGGCTTTGCAGCACCCTGAGATTCTCTGTATGGTATCCATCTGCTGGAAAATGAGCCAAAGTCCTCACTGGAGCACATTATATGCCTATTCTGAAGATGGTAACCTTTCTTAAAGCACTACTCTTCGAACTTACATTATTGAATGATAAGGACTTCATAGAGACTTATGATAGCTGTTCACACATTATAAAACATCTGTCTAGGGTCTCCTAGTAGGAGGTGGAGAACTTTTGCAAGTTGCTGCTTTTCTGAAGAATAACATGACATATGCTTTGGTCCACTAGTTGGACAAACTTTATCCCCTCAAAATTATTGTAATTTCACAAGATTTGAACTTATTTTGGGGGCAAAGGATTTTCTTTACATGGGTCAAAAAAAGGACACAGAGCTAAATACAGAATTGAACCAACTGCTGGATTTACTTCTATAAGCTTGTCCATTTGGAATTTAGTTATATGCCAACTTAAAGAATTCATTGGATAGTATTAATTTTGCTTCTGTGACACATCCACAAAAACATCCATCCTGGAAAGTTAGAACATACAAAGGAAAACCTCAAGTTTCTATCACTGAAAAGGTAAAATCCTTGCATTATGATAAACAAGATATAGCAGATACAAGGCAAGTCGTTGGAACTATCACTTATAAGTGTCATTTAGAAGGAATCATGCAAGGGCCTCCTGGGTAACCCAGTGAAGTGACTGATTGGCTCAGGTCACAATCTCACAGTCAGCTGTGGAATCAAGCTCCATGTTGGGCTCTGCTCTGACAGTGTAGAGCCTGCTTAGGATTCTCTCTCTCCCTCTCTCTCTGCTCCTCCCCTGTTTTCAGGCACACATGCTCTTTCTCAAAATAAAAACATAAGCGTTAAAAATTTTTTAGAAGAAATCATGCCAAATGTTACCATCAGCTTGGGTCTTTCCACCAATGGATCTCCACTTCAGATTATTCTAGTTCATCCTTGTGTGACTTCTCTGGACTCTGCCATTCTTCTACTAGCATTGATGCAATGGATGATTCTGTACTTAGTGGACCTTACACATTTCCATTCACTCCTCTTTTAGAGTCATTCAGCTTACGCTACTATACTCACAGGTACCTGTCCCACCAGTTTTGGGTTTTTATCAAATGAAATAGGAAGAAGTACAAGTAAAAATAGCAATTAATTTTAAAACTTCATGAAACTGTGAAAAATAATTTTTTTATGCTGTACAGCTCCTATACCTTATCATAATAGAATTCCAATCACACATGTGAAATGCAAAGTTGGTTTTGGCCAGCTTGAAGTGTTTTGAAAGAAAAGCTTATTGATGTGGATTATTGAACACAAGTTCCCCAAATCAATGGAAATTAGTGTTTCTGGAACTGTAACTTTGGGAGCCAAGAATCATGAGAAGCAGCCATTTGACCATATTTGCATTGAAGGCACATCATATTTAAAGCTTCATTTCACAGTCTTAGATTACACATTCACTGGTTGTTATGTGGATAAGAATTCAGTTTAAGTTTGTGCATCAGTAAAACCAAAAGTAAGTACATACCAGAAACTAACTTCTTCAATGACATCTGGAATTCTGAAACTTCTGCTCTAGTCACATATGGATCATTACTACTATAATTATCTTATATTTAAATAGGATTTATATAACGGTAACATAGCTTAAAATAATAATAGTCTTTTATTTTTAATGTATATGCATATAATCCTTGAGTAAAAAACATCATATGAATGATTTAATTATAATAACACTTAAGTTTAATGTTTTTAGTCTGACATAGTTTGAAAGAACATTTTAAAGACTAATGTCTATTTTGCTACTCTTTGATTTTACTCAAATATGATCCACTGCACAAAACAGGAGCTATTCATTTTAGGCTTATCTTAGACTAGTCCTGGGTCACCCTTCCCTTCCCTATGGTAGATGTAGCTAATCAGTCACAGCCTTCTTTCTCTACTGAGTCTTCCTGGATATGGGCTCAGGCTCCTTATCATTGCAGAACTGAAGGCAGTCACTCCTGATGGATTGTAGATGATGCGCAAGATAAACTCTTTGCTCTTTCAAACCTGAGTAGTAAGCTCCTAGCACAATGTGTTGTTACAGATTACCAGATACCATATCAGAAACCACTGTAAATCTCTTGAAAAAAAAAAGTCAATTAAAATGAAGGAATATTGTTTAAACAGGAACATGTTCTTAATCAAAATTATCTTCTTGACTAATAAAGAATTGCATAATTCAAAAAAAATTAAAAATAAATAAAAATAAAATAAGGACAGAGGACTTGAACAGACTTTGATTTTTCAAAAAAGACCTACAGATGGCCAATATACCATGAAAAGATGCTCAACATCAGGAAATGCAAATCAAAACCAAAAAGATTTATCACCTTATACCTATCAGAATGCCTAAAACCAAAAAGATTAATAATAAATAATAACAATTGGAAAGGATGTGGAGAAAAAGGTACAGTTATGCACTCTTGGTGGAAATGCAAATTGATGCAGCTGCTGGGGAAGACAATATAGAGATTCCTCAATAATTCAAGTAATTCTATTGCTGTGTATTTATCCAAAGAAAATGAAAACACTTATTTGAAAAGATATATTCACACTTATGTTTATTGCATCATTATTTACAATAGCCAAGGTATGGAAGTAACCCACGTGTCCATAGATAGATAAATGGTAAAGGAGATGTGGTGTATATATTATACACACACACACACACACACACACACACACACACACACACACATATATATGTATATATAAATTTTTTAATGTTTATTTATTTTTGAGAAGGGGGGATGGGAGGAGCAGAGAGAGGGAGACACAGAGTCTGAAATAGACCCCAGGCTCTGAACCATCAGCCCAGAGCCCTATGTAGGGCTTGAACTCACAAACCACGAGATCATGATCCCAGCCAGTCAGACACTCAATGGGCTGAGCCACCCACGTGCCCCTATCTTTAGCTATATCTATATCATCTATATCTACGTCTATATCTATCTATATCTATATCTATATCTATATCTATATCTATATCTATATCTATCTATCTATCTATATCATCTATATCTATATATCTATCATCCATATCTACATATCTATCATCTATCTATATCTGTATCATCCAAATCTATATCTATTTCTATATATCTAAACCTATATCTATATCATCTATATGTATCTATGTATCTACTATGCATCTATATCTATATCTATCTATCTATCTATCTATCTATCTATCTATATCTATCTATTATCTATCTATGGGAATATTGTTCAGTAATAAAAAAGAGATGAGATATTACCATTAGCAACCACATAAATGGACCTAGAAGATATTATGGTAAGTAAAATAAGTCAGACTGAGAATGAAAAAATCACATTATTTCATTCATATGTAGAATATTAAAAAAAAGGAATAAACAAGCAAGCAAAAGCAGAATCAGCCTTATAAATACAGAGAACACAGATGGTTGCCAGAGGGAAGGGGATGGAGAGGAGGGGTAAAATGGTGAAGGGAAGTGAGAGATACAGGCTTCCAGTTATGGAACAAATAATAAGAAGAATAAAGGGCCCAGCACAGGAAATTAGTGATATTGGAATAGTGCTGTGTGATGACAGTAGGTGACTATACTTGTGATGATCATAGCGTAATGTATAGAGAAGTTGTACACCTGAAACTTATGTAATGTTGTGTGTTAACTATATATTGAAATAAAAATAAATTAAAATAAAATTAAAAAGTAAGCCATAGATATACTCTGAAAAATATGTTGTTTGAAAGTTTTTTCCCTAATGAAAAACAACCAAAAACACCAAAATAAGCACAAAATACTCCATAAGAATTTTTCAACACATAAGCTTATATATTTTTGCTTTATTTGTTCTATAAAATTACATTATCAAGAATAATGGTGTGGGTCAGTTGATTGAACATCCAACTGTTGATTTTGGCTCAGGTCATGATCCCAGCCAGGATGGTGGAATGAAACCCCGCATCAGGCTCTGTGCTGACAGCGTGGAGCCTGCTTGGGATTCTCTCTCTCTCTCTCTCTCTCTGCCCCTCTCCCTCTTGCACTCTCTGTATCTCTCTCAAAATAAACAAATAAACTTAAAAAAACTTACACCCTGAAAACCACAAAATATTGCTGAGAAATATTAAAGAATGATTCAGTAAATGGAGAATTTCCATTCTATATGTATGGACTGGAAGAGCCAACATTGTCAAGGGAGCAATTCTGTGCAAATTTATATTATAAATACATTGTTTTTCAAGATCTCAACAGACATTTTTGTAGATATTGTCAAATTGAACCTAACATTTATATGGATTTAATAGGAATTATATAAATATACAGTAATCAAGATAGTGTGTAGCTTTGGTGAAAAAACTGGTTATGTAGATCAATCAAACAGAATTGAGGGTCAAGAAATAACCTTTGCATTTTTGGTTGTATCAATCTGTAATAGGTGTCATCAGGAAACGTTATCTTCAAATTGTGTTGAGGTAATTGAGCAACCCTTTGGAAAATAAATTAATTTGACACTTTATATTGTACATAAAAATTAAGTCAAAAGGTGCATAAACCTAAATACAAAAACTAAACGTATAAAATGTCTAAAGTCAGTCAGAGAAAGACAAATACCATATGGCATCACTCATATGTGGAATTTAAGAAACAAAACAGATAAAGGGGAAGGAAGAAAAAAAGAGACAGAGGGAGAGAGAAAGAGGAAGGCAAACCGTAAGAGTCTCCTAATTATAAAGAACTAACAGGGTTTCTGGAGGAAAGGCTGGAGGGGGATGGGCTAAATGGGTGCTGGGTATTAAGAAGGGCACTTGTTGTGATGTGTACCAGGGGTTGTATGTAAGTGATGGGTCACTAAATTCTACTCTTGAAACAAATACTACACTATATGTTAACTAACTAGAATTTATATAAAAACTTGAAACAAAACAAAAAGAACACATGGGACAAAATATCCATGGCTATGGGTTAGGCAAAGAGTTCTTAGACGAACCACCAAAGGTATGATTCTTAATGGGAAAGAAAAAATAATGACCTATTGGACCTTCTCAAAATTAAAAACTCTGTACTTCAAAAGACAACATTATGAAAATGAGAAGATAAGCTACAGATTGAGAGAAAATGTTTACAAAACAGGTCGGATAAAGGAAACATATTCAGAGTATAAAAAGAACTGTTCAAACTTAATAATTAGATACCAAATAAACCATTAAAAATGGGCCAATGATTGAATAGACATTTTGAATTAGGAGAGTTTCTACCTAATCACAATTTTATATATCACAAACATAATTAATTTTATTTTCCTAACATTTATGTTTCTTTTAACACCTATACATCTTCCATTGATATTTAATAAAGCATATTTCTTGAGGTTGTATTTTTTTAAATAAAACATTGTTATTTTAATTTGCATATGTGTGCTGTTTGGTTTAATGGCTAGCCTATGTACCCAAAATGTTAGCTTGTATTCCTTGGTTATTTAGATAAATTATAACTTAAATTTTAAATAGAGGCATAAGGAGGAAGCATAATATTTGCTTATAAGGTATTATAACGTTTATTGAAAATATTCTATCTCATATAGGTGGGATGTCAGAATATATTTTACTTAAAAGTACCTCCTGAGTTTTTTGTTCTGATTTTTTAATAATTATAAGAGAATCTCATGGTTTATATACATCTAAATAATTATGTTTTATACGTGAAGAAGGCTATGGTTTTTTAATATATTTAGAAGTACACACCATGAATGTTAAAGCAGATGACAGGGAGTTATTTAATATTTTTCTAAAGTCTTAGTTCACAGTGTATAATGATCTTTAATGCAAATCAATGATTGGTATCATTTTGATCACGTTTGTCATCATGGATATACTCCACCAACCTTTATTGTGCAACAAGCAGAGCACTCTTAAATGTAAATTGGTGAGAAAGTTATAAAAAATAGGTCCCAAATGAAAAAAAATATATTAAAGAAAAAAAGAGAAAGAGAGAGAAAAGTTTTAAGAGCTGTATCTGTTCCTCAGTGATGTGGGCTGCACGTTGAGGCAGATTTCTAACACATGAGGTAATAAAGAATCATGTATATTCACCTTGGAAATAGGGTAGTACAGAGTCCCAAAACTTAAATGTGTACAGAAATTTGCATAGTGATATAAATGAAAGAATCTAGCCATAGGTAAGATTAGGAAGATGATTGATTTTTTGTAATGTCTGGTTTTCATTGAGTCATGGATACAGAAAATGTGCTTTTTCCTTCATAAACTATCTCCTCATGAGAAAAGCCAAAAAGGAAACCTTGGTGATTAATGGCTGACACTGGGCCTGAATGTCAAAAAATCATTGGGGAGGAGTAGATAGTAGGAAACTATCAAGTGCTGTGATCTAGCTAATAGATGGCCATTATTCAGCTCTGTCAGAGTGTTGCAAAGGGGTAAACATGTGTAAATTTGTCCTTTTTTTTTTCTTTTTTTGAGAAGAGTACGAATCTCAGATATTATGTGGTATTGCATATTTGGATACAAATTTAATTAACACACACATTTGTGAACCAATATTTCCTTATCCAAATGAAACTCAATTTAGGCAATATAGAGCATGTGCCTTGCCAATTTGCAACATCTAATAGTAGTGATATCTGAATTGTATAGGTATTAAATGCTGTTGTAAAATTCTTACCATGTTGTAAATTAGATGACTCTGAGTTTAAAGCATCAATGGTTGATAATGTCTAAAACTCTCAGCATCTAGAATCTGGAAGCAATTGCTATCTCTATTTTGCAATTTCAGTTTAATTTTTTTTAATGTTTATTTTTGAGAGAGAGAAAGACAGAATGAGTGTGGGAGAGGCAGAGAGAGAGGAAAACACAGAATCCAAAGCAGGCTCCAGGCTCTGAACTATCAGCACAGAGCCCAAAATGGGACTTGAACTCACGAACTTTGAGATCATGACCTGAACCTAAGTTGGACGCTTAACTGACTGAGCCACGCAGGCACCCCACAAATTCAGTTTAAAACATTAATATGGTATGTCATATTATTTGTCAGCTATTTTTTTTCTCATGTGCTTATGGAGCAGTTATCATTTTAGCGTTTCCCTAAATATTTTGTAATACATGAGTGAAGTCTACAAATTGATACAGCATTTTTTATGACTTTGAGTAAATTATTAGGTTATTATAAGCCTCTATAAGATAAAGGACCTAAATTTATTATTTTTCCCCCAGATTCTCATTCTCAACTTTGTCAAGTATATATAGGGGGAATTAACTTTTGGAACCAGGCAAAGCATCTGTTACAGACATGAGAGTAGAGGAGAATGAGTCTCTATAGACCACTCTTTCTATTTTTAAGTGAATGTCATAAAGAAGTCATATCCATTATACTAAAGCAATGGTGTAATTCCTGAAATAAAACTTACATCCACAGAATGAAGAAATATTTAAGAATTGAGTATAACTAATTCAAATTTGAGGATTTTATATATTGGAATATCTTTATGTTTGCTGACTCATAATTTCAATTAAATATATATGATAGGTGATCATCAATGTAATGATTCAATTAAAAATGCTAGAAAAATTTCAGTTTCATAGTTATAATAAAAAAAACCTATTCAATTTAATTAGGCATCAAAAAAGACAACTGTACTTCAATGATTCCCAGCTCTACTTTTTTCAAACTGTGTTGTCAAGATAAGATATTAATACAACTGAGCTGTGTGGCTGAGTATCATCTTATACTGCACCACACAAATGCGTGATTGCTTATTTCTTAGTTCTTTCAACAAAGTAAACAAATATTTAAAATACATTTCCTCTGAAAAATTTTGCCATATAAAAGGACAAGTAAGTTCATCAATCCACATTTCTATGTTAGTTGGTCTTAAGCTTCTTTATCACTGCCCAGTTAATTAGGCGGCCAGTAAATAACAGTTTTCAAAAAAGCCTTATTTTGGAATCTGGAAGGATGATCACTCTGGTCAAAGAACGCTATCATACTAGAACCAGAGCAAGATAGGATCGATTCACTGGTCTGTACAGCTACAGCTTGTTGTTTAAAGTAGAGAAAGTAGAAAGTAATAGATTTTGTTTTGTTTTGTTTTGTTTTTTAGTGTTCTCAAAGCTCAACACATTTGGCTTTAGATATAAGTTGGTCACTTTGTAATCCTATCTATTTAATTGGGGCTGCTGATTATTGCCCCACATACTTATGACAAATAAAAGAAATACATGCAGTTTAAATAGTCTTTCAGTGAGTTCCATATGAGGAAAATATATTATATATCTGCATTCTAATATATTTTATATTTTCAGACATTTTCTATTTAAAAATAATACTTTAAAATTCTATTCTTAAAAACTGAGATGAGGATCAGAGATTAAAATGTTTTCATGTGTGATATTATAATCAATAAAATGATGAGAAAAATGCGTAATAACTGGAAATCACCAAGAGTTGAAAGAGTATGCTTCTGCTTCTGGGTAGGCTATCAGATCTGCAATTTATTCATTAGCCAATGTAAAAAAAAAAAGTGGGATTGTTTTTTTTAAAGATACTTACTTAAATTAAGGATTTTATTACTTTGAAGTTTCAAGAGTCTGCATTTTGTTGTCTCTTGTGAGAGAAAACCCTGAGCAATAACTAAATGAAAATATCACTCAGAGCAATATTTTAAAGCCAATAATGCAAATTATGAATGAATATGACCAAACTGTTTTTGCAACTCAAAAGAGAAAATTCTTGGCTGGGAGCAATGCAATGAAAAATATAATCAAAAAGCAAATTAATTAAGTGCTTGGAGCTTCCTTTTAGAAAAGTTTGAAAATTGCCTTGATAAGTGAATTTTATGAAATAGATGAAAACTTGGCACAGCCCCACAAGTAGATATGTGTCATGTGTCAAAGAAGGAAGTCAGGATCCGAAACACATCACCTTAGGACATTACTTTTAAGTATGTAAATGGGTACATTTGCACATTTAAAAGTACACAAATCATGCTTGAAAATAATAAGACAACCAAGAAGACCAAGATTAAGCTAATCTCTACAACTGGATGAAATGATGGATATCATCTATTAAACTTAATTTCCATTTTCATTTACTTTATTCATATTGGTGACTTATAAAGCTGATAATTAACAAAGTACTTTATTATTAAAAGCAAATCTTTGAAGAAAAGAAAAAAAATGACAGTTTTGGAGAATGCTGAATTAACAGGAAAAAATGAATGCCTGTATAGAGAGTTGTCAATTCAGTGTGTGAAACAGTATTAACAGTCCAAGAAGTATTAACAATATTCCCACCCCAGTTCTTTTTTATTCTTTCTTTACTTTACTTTTTTAAGTTTATTTATTTATTTTGAGAGAGAGAGAGAGAGAGTGAGCTGGGGAGGGGCAGAGTGAGAGGGAGAGGGAAAATTCTAAGCAGGCTCCTTGCTGTCAGTGCAGAGCCTGACACAAGGCTTGATCCCACAAACCCTGAGATCATGACCTGAGCTGAAATCAAGAGTCTGACACTTAACTAAGCCACCCAGGTGTCCTTCTTTATTATTAATGACATAAGAGGCAAAATTTAAAAGACCCATGCCTTACATATTTGATTTCGCAGCAAATAAAAGTTTATGTCTTTATTTTGAAAGAAAGAGGCAGAGAGAGAGAATCCTAAGCAAGCTCCACACCTTTAGCAACTTGGAGCCTGACATGGGGCTGGGACTCAGGAACCACGAGATCATGACTTGAGCCAAAATCAAGAGTTGGAAGCTTAATTGACTGAGCCACCCGGGTGCCCTGATTCTGCAGCATTTTAAAGAAAAGTAAAATGTTTCTAGGATATTTGAGATAAATTATAATTTAAATCATTTACAATTTTAAGATAAAATGGTATTTAACGTTTAGAAAAGGATGGAAACATATGCCATATACTAAGTGCAGAGTGATCTAAGAATAACTTTAATATTCGGCACATACACAGAAAGTATGATTTATTCCAATTTGAGAGGTGGCAGGAGTAAGGCTTAGAGAGGATAAATAAGCTGACCTAGCTACACCCCTATAATATCAAGATTTAATCTCCACCTGCAACAAAACAAATCCCTTCTCTGTTACATCAGATTGACTTCTCTGGTGGGGCAGATGTTACAATTCAGGTTTACTGAGAAATTTATTGTTGTTTGTGACTGTTTCTTCCATTATTTGGGACAGAGTTGTGATGGTTATAAATCTGTGCAGGGGAAGCTTCTAGTGTTCACAGAGACACAGATAGCACTAGACAAGTGTGCAATATCCTTGTTAGCATTTGAGGGTAATATGAGGATAGCATGCCCAGAAATGTTTGTGTTATCTATATAGAGAAAGAAAATGTCTTCAGTTCCTTGTACATGTGATTCCTGAGTGATTTCAATTACTTTCCAGTAACTATGTTAGCAACTATTTTAGCTCAGGCTGTCAGCTAGCAAATTAATTTAGAAAGGTCCTCCTGAGGGTGGATTTTCTGACTCATGCTAGTTACTGAAGAACAATATAGTTAGGATTATACTACCTGTCGTTACACTAGAAGTCAGTATCACGTGGCCCTTATTTTAAAAGTGAAGAAAAAAGGGGCACCTGGGTGGTTCAGTCAGTTAAGCATTTGACTCTTGGTTTCGGCTCATATCATGACCTCATGGTTTGTGAGGTCAAGCCCTGTGTCGGGCTCTGTGCTGGCAGGGCGGAGCCTGCTTGGGATTCTCTCTCTCCCTCTCTCTGCCCTTACACCCCTCTCAAAATAAATAAATTTAAAAAATTTTAAACTGATGAAAAAGACTTAGTGATTTGAGTGTTTATTTCCAAAGGAATTTCTAGATCAACTTCCCAACTGATGTAGTATTGGTAAAATGAATTTATATATCTTGTATTATATTATATATGTTCATGTGCATGAGTATATACACACATATGCATGATATATGTGTATATTATATGTGATATATATGAATATATAAAAGATGTATATATACGGGTATATGTATTCATTGTCTAGTCTAGGATGCAAGTGGCAAGAGCCTTTGTCTGGAAGGTTTCGTGCAATGCAAATAGAATCAGAGTTGAGAAACAGAAGATAAATGAACATACCCTACAGGTATTAGGACAACCTCATTTGTTCTCAACAGATTGCATTTGCAAAGCACTTGGTAAGGAATGCATGTTGCCAAAGTTAATAATCTGGTTTCTTAAAATGTAAGTTCACAACAAAGACTTTTCCATTAGACTATACATACCTAAAGTTTATTATTTTAAATATTTCAATATCCAAAGGGGGTTCATCTTAGCTGTGAAAGCCTGATATATTTTGTTGCACTTTTTTTCTCTCATATATCTGGCGTTAGATTTAAGTAGTTAGAATATTAATTTTTAAAGTGATCATACTTAAAAATAAATATACTTTAAGGTTTCTATTGATTTCTCTTATATACAGAAGTATCTACTGGTAGGTTCTTAAATATATATTCATACTTGAATGATGGGAAGTCACAAGGATTTCTATTGCCTGTAATGGAAATATGTATGCAGATTCTGTCATTGAAATGTTCCTTTTACTTTATCATATTTCACAGAACTTTATATCCAAAGGGGAAAGAGAAATTTGCAAATATTTCTATTCAATGAATAAACATAAGGACAATCCTCACAGCGCTTTGCAGATTGTGCTAAGGCATCAGACTGGCAAGAATGTAAAGGCTCCAAATGCCTTTGTTGGTCTATTTGTTTTGCACCTGCCAGCATGTATGTGTTCTAGCTGCCGACACCTGCTCCTCCAATTTATTTTGCGAAAATATACCTAATTTTTAAATGGGAGGAAAGCAAACCTTAATAGTTAAAGAAAATATATTACATGAAAAAAAACCCTCTGGCATTATGTCAAAATCCAAAACTTTTCATTCAAGACAATCGTATAAAAAGCCATATTAATGTAAGGCTACACCCCAGGAATGATTCCTGCATGCTGAATAACTGAGAATTCCTGTTATATGAATTATTAGGAATTCCATTTGTTACCTAGTTAACTGATCCAAAAATTTGATTACATTTTGGATCACAGACTATTTCGGGGAAAAATATATATTTTTTTAATGGCCAAGAAAAGATTGTCAGCCATTTTTTCTCTGAACAAATATTTTTTTTGGCAGACCCTATTCAAGCCACTTCATTTACATTATTAAACAAACAAAAAGATCTTTGCTTTCATGCAACTTGTAATATTGAAAAAAATGATAGTAGTGAAAAAACACCGTATCTCTGTTTGCATGTCATAGTTTCCATTTGTGGCTGTGTTCCTGACATGTTAATGGCAAACTCTTCCATTCTTCCAATTGTACAAGTTGGATAATATGTTAAATGGTCACCTTACCAAAATAAACAATAACTAGGTAAATTATATGGAATGTTAGGTGATAAGTGCTCTAGAAAAAGAAATAGTGAAGGGTGATGGATGATATTGAGTGTGGCAGATGGTGGAGAGGAAGCTGTATGCCACTCTGGCTGTCAGACTAGGCCTCATTGCAGGTTGAATTTCTGCAAAGATTGGGATGGCTGTAATGACTATCTAGAAAAACCATGTCTACAGAGAGGAAATGCCACTGAAAATATATCCAAAGACATATTTAGTCTTTGGATCTTTACAGAAAAATATTTTTTTTGACTCCTGTTATATAATGTTTTGAAATTTGATAGGACCTGGTTATGAAATAATACATAGAAAATGATGTAGGGTTCTATCTCTCGGTTGTGACAAACTGACATGAACCAGCGTCCCAGCCATGTACTATTTTATTTGTTTACAGAATAAGATTTACTATATATTTTTAAATCTACATATTTGCTGATTTCTTTATATTCTCAGTTAATTGTTAAGTGAATTATGTAAAAAAAAGAACACCTTGATGATAGGTATGCATTTTTACTTTCATTTCTCTTAATTAGTTTAATTATGATTGTGCGATATTATGGTAGGGGCATATGAGTTTAAAATTAAAATTGATATTATGATAGGGGCATGCGAGTTTAAAATTAAAATTTCCGTCATGCTTTCAACACTGCCTTAAAATCTCTTCCTCTTAATTTCAATAAATCTACATCAATTTTTTTATTTTTATTATATTTCATTACATCTGTATTTTTTCTCAGTTTATCTATGTGTTTTATACATTATTCTTGTAAACAGCACATAGCTGAAGTTGTGTTTCAAACTAACCTAAAACTATTTATCTTTTAAATGTTTAATTTATTTAACTTATATATAATTTGATAACTCATTTATTTATACTTACCTTTAAACCATTTATTTTATTCTATTTACTTCACTTTATATACCTAAGTGTATGTGTGTGTGTGTGTGTGTGTGTGTGTGTGCGTGCATGTGTGTATGTGTGTTTCTCCTCTTTTGGTTTTATTTATTTTGTTTTCTAATTCTATTAACTTTTTTCTACTAGTTTCCAAGTTTGTATATACTCTTTTGAATTTTCTTAGTTGTTTCCCTTAATACACTAATTTGATGAAACATGAAGTTACTGATAAGTTTACTACTTTTCTAAAAGATACAACTGCAATGAGCTCTCTGACTTTGATGATGCTCTTTCCAAATGTCAATGTCAATGTTGTAAAATTGTTTAGCATTCCCTTTTACGCCACTTGTTAGAAATTATTTCCATTTTAATTTATCAAACTGTGTATTTAAATGTTTAATATTTTATTTAATGGATGTTCTTATGTGTATCTCAATTTCCTATGGTATATGCTTTAGAAATTCCTTTGGGGGCGCCTGGGTGGCTCAGTCGGTTAAGCGTCTGACTTCAGCTCAGGTCACGATCTCGCAGTCTGCGAATTCGAGCCCTGCGTCAGGCTCTGGGCTGATGGCTCAGAGCCTGGAGCCTGTTTCGATTCTGTGTCTCCCTCTCTCTCTGCCCCTCCCCCGTTCATGCTCTGTCTCTCTCTGTCTCAAAAATAAATAAAAAAACATTAAAAAAAAAAGAAATTCCTTTGATGATACACTCTGAATTATATAATGTCACATTTTAGTTTGTATTTAATTTTTTTTTAATTTTTATTTTGTATTCATTCTAGTTTCTATTGTTATTGTTAGAAGTCAGCTGACTTATAATCTAGTTGTCATTCTTTTGTACTTAACCTCCTCCCTCCTTCCCAAAAGACTTTTAACATATTTCATTGTCTTTGGTGCTTTTGCTGCTTCATGATGATAATGGCAAAATGGGAATTCTTTCCAGAATACATTAGTCTACCTTTAAGAGTTTGTGACTTTAAACAGTTTTGGAAAATTCTGAGTTAGTATCCCTTTATATTCTGTATCTCTAAAATTTTCTCAATTAACCACTACTAAATTATAAAAAGACATGTTGAACCATCTCATTTTATCTTCCATATCTGGTATCTCTTTAACATTTTCCATTTCCTTGCTTATATTCATGCTGTTATTGTTTTTTCAGATCTATTTTTGTGGCTTCTAATCTCTTTTCAGGTACTTCAGACCTGTTATTTAACTCATACACCAAGTTTGTAATCTCAATATTATATTTTTACTTCTTAAAATTTTTATACTTTTACAAATCTAATCATTTTTTGAAGATCTCTTGTTCCTTTGTTATAATTTAAAATCCATTTTTTAAACAAATACAACATGTACTTGTCCTTTCTGATGCTTCTCTGACTCCGGCCCAGGATGGTTTGTTCTTCATGTAGTTATTGCTTTTTTTCATTGTGAGCTGATATTCCTTTATTTGTGTTAATTTTTGAAAGCCCGAATTTAAAGATGCTTTCCTTCATAAATGTGAGCCTGTCATTGGCCTTATGTCATTACTAACTCAGGACCAGTTTCCCCATCTTCTAGGATTATAGTTGATTGGGCCAGAAGAATACAGTGAATTCAGATCCCAAGGACTGTTTTTGCATTTTCTGGGAATTTTTCTGGTCTTTCCAAGGAAAATGAAGGTCTTTAAAAGCAAATGTAGGTACAGTCTAGTTCTGTGTGGTGAATTTCCAGATTTGTTCAATTTTTATGCATGGCAACCCCTTTCAAAGATTCAGCATTTACTTGGGAATCTATAATTTGGCATTTACCATGTGTTTACTCCAGGGTTTGTCTTGTATCTTCCATATATACAGATAATTAAAACTCAAGACATAAGATTAAGTGATGATCAAATGCCTTAAGGCAGCTACCAACTTGAAAGTGGACTTTCTTCTTTAAGTTCATGCTTTATCATCATTTTAGGCTCAGACATTTCCTTTACTTTCTTGACTGCTGTGGATTTTTTTGGAAAATATTTTGTTCATATCACTCAGATTGCTAAATTGCCCATAAACATAAGTACTCCTGTTTCTAATACATTTTCTGAAAATGGAAAATTGCTGAGACAAATCATTGTTTATACTTTCTTATCAAATTTTTTTTTCAAGTACAGTTTCTGTGCTTTTTATTCCTCTCTTTTCATTTTAGTTAATTGAGGAATTAACATGTTGGTACTGCTCCTATCTTGAGCTAAAGTACTTACAACTGCCACAAACCTATGACTTTTGTGTAGCACTCACTATAAAATCAGGAATTTGGTTATCTGGATGCTTCTATATCACTTTCTTTCCTTTGGTGTTTTGGTGGTAGAATCATAAGCAAATAGTTGACGTATAACAAGTTATTCTAATTATTGCTCTAAAATATCAGATTCCTTCTACATTATATAAGACAATGAATTCATTATTGACCTGTTTAGTCTTCCAAAGAGTTACCAAACTATGGTAATAATGTCTGTTGAAGGCATTTTCACAAATGTTATAAAGGAACATTTTACCTTTTTGCTCTTTTTGAAGCTTGATAATAAACTAGTTTTCTCCTGCAGCAATTTTGTTTCAAAATATTATAACTGACAGACATGAGGAAATGGAATGAAGGAAGAGTAAATTTGACCAGCAAAAGACATAAATGAAGATATCTACACTGAAGGAGAGAATAATTAGGTGAAAATAAAATGGCTAGAAATATATAAATGTTATCCTATAATTTCAAAAATATGCTAGAAGTATCAACTAGTGCTGATATCTCTTTCTAATCCTAAAACACAATAAACGATATTATGTAAATTTTGTAGGTTGGTAAAATAAAAGGCACAGCGTTTTACTTATCAACTACTAATAGATTGTTAGCAAACCTAAAAATGGACCATGAAGAATATTTTCAGAAAATAAAAACATAAGCTACTTCCCTTCTCTTGCATCTATTTAGACATTATTATTAAATAAATTAATAAAGCATGAATTTTTGGCAACCAACTTGTGACAAAAGTTATTTTTTCCTAATTTCCATAAAAAGGGCTCTATAATGAACTTCTTTTTTAATGTTTATTTATTTATTTTGAGAGACAGCAGGGGAGGGGCAGGGAAATGGAGAGAGAGAGAATCTCAAGCAGGCTCTGCCCTGTCAGCATGAAGCCCGACATGGGGCTAATCCCCTGAACTGTGAGATCATGACCTAAGCCAAATTCAAGAGTCGGTTGCTTAACCGACTGAGCCACTCAGGTGACCCATGAACTTCTGAAATAAGAAAAGAAAATATGTAAAGATTAGCTTATAACTAGGACTGTCAAATGCTTGGTAAAACAATATGAAAACGGAGCTTTTTTATTCAACTGAATACTGGGGAAGAGTCAGTGACACTACTAGTTCAGGTCCTTGCTGTGTGCTAAAAACTGACTTTAATGTGTAAGACTGTAAACTAAGAAACCAACTTCCTC
Organism: Acinonyx jubatus; assembly: GCF_027475565.1. Classification (NCBI taxonomy): domain Eukaryota; kingdom Metazoa; phylum Chordata; class Mammalia; order Carnivora; family Felidae; genus Acinonyx; species Acinonyx jubatus. The sequence continues at coordinate 215,522,019 of NC_069380.1, forward strand.
TACTCTCTTACTCTTTCCATTATGCTAAAATAAAGTACTTAGGTTTTCTTTTTCCCACTAGTGAAGTTACTAAGAGAAGGAGTACTTCTTTTAATTTCTATTTCAAAAACCTAAAGTCAAATATGAACTTTATTAATAATTAATATAAGTATTAATATAATTAATTAATAAATCCATATTTAATTAATTATTAATTGAATTTATTAATTAAAATGAAATGGGGGAAGGCTAATCTTCCCCTAAAACACACATAGTGGTGGAATATATAATTCAATCTGGATTCAAAAAGATGGAGAGGGTAATATTCTTATTACTCTGGATATATGGAAGGGTTTTGCACCATACTTTGAGGTCTGTGCATGTAAAGGCAGGGGAGACTAGGAATCTTCTCATCTAGATTTATATTCGGCATCTTTTCACTTATTAGAACAGTTGTGAAGATAAAATAATGCATATGAAAATTATTTTGTAAACCAATAAATAAACACTTTTTAGGTAGAAAGTTGCTATAGCAGAGACAATAACAAGGAATATGAAACTATTAAATTAACCAAAGGAAGTCCAAAAAATCCTGCTTTAATATTGATTTCTCTGATGTATTCTTGAGATTATATGAAGTGCTATGCAGTCTTTTCTAAGTATTATTCAGATTTCTATTAGCTATGGGGTGCTAGCCAATGGGAAATATGCTGAGCAGATGAATGTGAGTAAAAATTAGGCACACTCTGTCATCTGAAGCTTATATTCTAGTGTCTGAGTAAGGCATCAATCAAAAACAACGCACAAAATCAGTTAAAATTGTAAATATGCCATAAACACTTTCCTTAAAGGGAACGGTGAGGTGAGATTTAAGAATGGGTAGGGGTTGAGTAAGTGAATGTGATTTAAAAAATATCCAGTGGGTTGTTTGTTTGTTTGTTTGTTTGTTTTCATCTTGAACACTCTGGTACCAAGCAGGCATGATGGTATATTTCCTGATATTATATTGTGTCAATTCAAGAATAAAAGCTACAATTTAGCAAAGAGAGTCTTTTGACACAAATCCAGAAGTTCAATCAGATCATAAAATATATTGACACTTGTAATAGAACACTTATTTTTTTCATTGTAGGCATTGTTTTTGTCACAAATGGCTAAGCTCTACATTTTCAGTAACACCTAAATGTAGATAATACCTAAAACTCTATTGAAGTATATTTATTTTTTTGATTATCAATACTTATTGCATAGAGTATATTAAAATGGGTATGAATTTGAAAGTTTGAAAGTTATCTTTTCTTATATCACCATTAAAGTTGCCCTAAACTTGCTTTTCTTAGAGAGAAAGATGGAAGAGTATTTTAACATAAAAAGAAGAATAATTATCAACCCGATAGTCCTAAATATCATATAAAGAGTTGAACATGACAAGGTGTACAATTTGTACTTTAATCAAAGCGATTTTAATGACATCCATATAAAAATCTCAGCCAGGAGACTGATGGTGGCCACATATATTTGCAATGGGCAATTATTAGGTAGAAGTTCCCAACATTCGTTTGATTTTTGATCATTTCAGAGGACTCAGAACATACCATGATGGCCTTGTTGATAAGGATTACCTGACTGCTTAATTCTTATTTTACATATCATTCAGAAGTAGAACATAAGCCTATCTAGTATTCCAAATGTTGTTTAGAGATCATTTTAGACTTATACAACACATTTTTTAATCAATACAGATCAACTACATTTACCATATCTATCTATCTATCTATCTATCTATCTATCTATCTATCTATCTATTATCTATCATCTAGATTTTTAAAAGTAGCATCTTTTGGGGTTAGTAAAAAGTTACAAGATCTTCCTTTGAGAATGTTAAAAATAAAGCAATGGAAGTAAATAACTTCTTCAAGGAAACGTGGATACAGGGACTTTGGATCTGAAGTTAGGTTCATTTTGAGGACTGTATTCATTTTGATGCACTAGTGCCTATCCTTAAACTAAATAATCACTGTTTAGGCTATAATTCAAAGTTCTGTCAGAAGCCTTACAAGCCTAACATTGTATGTTCCCATATGCATTGTTCTTCTTACACACCATCTGCACCTGTGTCTATGGTGAATTACACAAGGAAAATATAAGCATGGTGGGTAAAAGATCGCCTGCAAAGACAGCATAAAGCTCAACTTAGAGAAATTTGGCATAGTTGCATACAGCTGGGAAGTGAAAGCAGCAGATGGGTTATGTTGACTTCCTGAAATCAGAAATGAGATGGTTTGTATCTAACACGAAATTTGCATAGCCTCTAAGGCAAAGGCATTGCAGGCTTTGCAAATGATAATCAGAAAATAATAAGGTGACATTCTTGAAACTGAATGCCAACAATAGTATAATTGGCAAGAATTTTGTAGATATAATGTCTTCCTCCCTCCCCCTTCCCTCCTTTTTCTTTCCTTCCTTCTTGCTTCCTTCTTTCCTTCTTCCTTCCTTCCTAGTGAAAAGAAGAGAGTACCAAAAAATAGGATCAAAAACCATTTTTATGTGACAAAGCTTACTTTAAAAATGAGTTTTCTCATCCATGTACAGAACATATAAACTATTGTGTTTATATCACTAAAATATCATATTTGCTGAAGTAACTAATAAAAAATTCAAGTGCAGGAATATGTATATTTCTATTTGGTTTGTGTGTTTTGTTTTCCATTTTTGTACTCAGCTATAGTGTTCCTAGAATGTAAGGAAAGATAATAAAAAAATACTGACACTTTGCACACTGAATTTATAAGCAACATTTAGCACTGGCTTAGTAAAGCCTTCGTAAGACTCCCTTTTCTGATAATGACCTGATCAATAATGGAAAATACAAGTTAAAGTACATGATTTATCTTCTTCCTATAATAGAAGATTTAGTTATCATATAGTGATAACAGTATAGTATCTTTACCAAGTGCTATGCCAAATTAAATTAAATATTTAATTTTATTAATTATGGATATATATGTATTACTTTGTTTCTATGAGTTACTTTCAGTAACTATGAACAGCTAAACTTCTGCAGATCAAAATCTACATAGCTAAATGATCATATTATTTATTATTATAGCAATGGGTTCAACTTTTAAGAGAAAATTTTAGGGACCAAGATATTAATATATTATTACCTGGTTTTAAACATTTTCTAATTCTTTCCTGCTTTGTGTGTTTATTTGGTTTTGTGTCAACTCCTGGCGTCTCTGAGAAGACTGGAGTGACAAGGGTCAAATGCTGAGTGGTTTCCTGCACTTATCATTCCCCCCACTTATATCATTTCAGAATTGTTGGTTTTTATCTTAGTTACTTGACAATCTATATAAATGAGCTTCCCTTTTTAACTGCCCATTCATTTCTATGGCAAGGATAACTTTTCCCCATATCTAGAAGGAAATGTTAAAGTTTATATGACTGCTTGTGTAATAAAAAATGTCAAAATACACATTTCTCAAATTAGTTTCATATTCCACAACCGCCCATCTCTGTTTTAATGGTGATTTGGCTGTCTGGAATCAGTATCTCAGCCCATTTGAAACTGTTTAGTCCTTGGTAAAATTGCTCTGCTGTTCTTTCTCAAATGGTTCAAATGGGGCAATCATTGTCAAGGTGATCTTGAGTTTTTGAAAGAGAAAAAATAGATAAAAGTTGTACTTTCTGAAGAGCTATAAAAAAAGTAAAATACACATTTATTTAAGGAACACCAAACATGACTTCTCCATGGCAGGCCTAAAACTTCTCCTGTAAAGTCCTTACAAAATTTTCTCATTTCAATATTGATAAGGATCAGCTTACCCATTTTCAATTTTAAAATCACATTTGTTTTCAAATTAGAATAAAAAGGGGTGATGTTAGACACAAGCAGAATGGGTAATTATCCGCATGACTCAAGGGAAGCTGAAATGTATTGTCTTCACAAGTATTTCTTCAAAACTTTTTGATGTTCTTTTGTGTCATTGTTTGATATAAATTCACTAAATACTTTTGTGATGAAAGGCAAATAAACAGGGATTTACAGTATATCTTAAGGTTATTTATACCTTAGTAAAGATTTCATGTTTCCTTTTCTCCTAATTGTTAGTAAAGTATAAAAAAAATCTAAATTACAACTGCGATGAATTATGTTGGAAATAGAAAGGTAATTTTAGAATAAATTTTTTTTTTTGCATATGATCTCCAGGTAGATTGGCTAGGTCCTGTAATAGGAGATATCCTAGGATGTCGAAGAAATATGATTAATGGACAAGGAGACATGAACACAAAAAAGAAGGTAAAAGAACATCAAAAACACCATTATTGATTTGATAAATTTGCTGAGAGTTTTCCACATGACTACATTGGACAAAAGACAGAAATAATCTTTTTTTTAAATTTGCATATGCTGACCTGCTGGTAATGATCCGAAAGAATACTGGTGATGAGTTTTGAGGTTAAGTTGGAAAAACTCAATGATTTATGCAAATTGCAGCCAGCTCAAGAAAGCATTGTTGCAGAGGGCCAGCAGTGAATCTGTCTTTCCTTTTTATCTACCTTATTTATCTTTCCAATTATACTTTTCACTTATCTAGTTTTTTTTTTACTCTTATATCTCTTATTACTTTTACCTAAGTTATATGATATCTCATTTAATTTTTTTCAGGCTAGAGCTTATGCCAAAGTATTTTTATTTCTGTAATTCTGCAAACTATGACTGATCAGCTAAAATTGCTTTAACCGTGACACTTCATGATTCATGACACTTTTTTAAACCAAGTTTCAAATAAATTTCTTTCACATCGCATACAAAATTTTTCTGGCTTTAACTCATTCATTGTATATGTAATTGAATCAGTCATTTCATTTACAAATCAAATGCTTATTTTTTCCTATATTTCATATTATCATAGATTTATATTAATGAAAGTGTCCTAAAAGTTACCTGGTCTTACTTTCTTTCTTAGAAAATCAAGTAACTGGGTCCCAAAATATTGGAGATTTATTCAGAGCTTTGTAATTAGGTAACAGCAGAAGAAAATTTGGAGTCAAGGTCATAGAGATGATTTTCCAATGTTTTCCAATGATTTTCAAGATCATCTGTGGATTTTCTTGGTACTATACACCTTTTAGGGGGTTCTTGGTCTAATACATGTGTCATCACACGTTCGGTGTATTGGATGGTATCTATATTTTTTCAGTTTCAGTGTTTCTAAGCAATTGAACTTTGAGTTAGGTATAGACACTTGAATGTAGGCTTTCTTAACAGGAATCTATAATCAGTTATTTTGATTAGAGAATCATCTAGAATTCTGAGCTTTAGTAACTTCTTGGGCTTGCTCTAGATTTCAACTTGGTGCCATTGGGCATAAGTACTATTGTAAGAAAGAAGGATTTGATGTTACAGGGAACTGGGTTTGACTCTGTTTCTACTTACTGGTTATTTGATTTAGAATCCTCTTATTACCACTCAGAATAAATTCTCTCAGGATTGCAGTTACCTCTGTATATTTTTTGTTAGGTGAAAGTATCTCGTGGTCTTGGCTGGTACTTATTGACTCCAACTTCTTAAGGAAAAAAATCCAAATCATATTTCCAGGTTTTGCTTCATCTAATTATATACCCTCAAATTACCTCCTCTATGATGTCCAGATAGTTTTCACCTTTCTCTATAAGAGTTTCTTACTCGCATAATAAGTCATTGATGTTGGCTAGAATAAGCTTTCTTAAATAACAGGTATGCATGCAGACATGTGATATTTCATATTGTGTTATTGGATTATTATTGCTATTATTATTATTATTATTATTATTATTATTATTAGAATTACTAGTAAGTGTGAGTCTTGGAACAATAAGTCTAAATAAAAGCAGTGAATTAGAAGTTTTATTTTTGGAGACCATTATAGTAATAGACATGTTTCATGTGACATACTTCCCTTGAGTGAAGGAATTATTTTGAGGGTCACAGGGTGTATATGTAAATACGGAGGCTGAATTATCACTGATGTTTATTATCAGTAATGGAAAATATAAGTTAAGGTACATGATTTAACTTCTTCCTCTAAAGAATGTTTAGCTATATTCTAACTAAATCATGAGGCAATTTTGATAGGCCAGGTTTCTGCTAACAGAAGACATTAGATATTTTAATGTTAATGCAAAGTCAGTCAATATTTAACCACTGAAAAACCATTAATTCCATGGTGTTTAAAAGACAAAATTTTTCTTGGTGTGTCTCAATTATGGTAATGCTGTCATTGACCCCTGCTGACTTGATACACCAGATACTATTTGGCAGGGGCTAATTAGTTGTGGGAATAAAATCAAGTGTATGCTCCAGATCCTATGTTTATATTACAAATAGAAATACCATGAGTAAGAAGGGATTAGACTTTAAGAAGAGGGAAGAAAGGCATTAACATATGCAATGTATAGCTGGAAAATGGTTCTAAACATCCTAAGAAAGTGGTAGGCATCCTATGTAAATAGCTTAGTAAATTCATAGATCTTTTTCAGAGCAAGTTCAGTCAATTTGGATTAGCAGAAATATTAACAATGATGTATAGTTTGTGTGCTGAGGCACTAGTAGCCTTAAAAACATGGAAATCTCTCCATCTGTCTTTTTTTTCACAGAGGGGATTTTTTTTTCATAAGTGAGAAAATTATGCCAATGTAGTTGTATAGAACATTGGCCTTGAATTTGAAGTGCACTAATGGGAAGATAGCTTTCAGGCTCCAAATACATTGAGTCACCTACATTTTTGCATGGAGGTACACACCACAAACAGAAAAGTCTAATATATTTTGACTATTATTATAAAGGAAGTGTATAAAGGAAACAACACACAAAAAAGTGTAAGTTTTTTTCACAGCCTTTGTAGGGCCCTTAGGAAATTCTTTACAAGTGAAATATGAGTGTGTTGAGACCCACTGAATAAATCCAATGTGGGTGATTAAGGCAAAGGAAACAGCATGTATAATGGCAGAGAAGCATGAAAATGCAAGAAAGGACAAGATTTGGGTGTAGTGGAGTGAAGAAGGAAATTTAAAAACCTGGTGTGGTATGTGAATGGATGTGATGTCATCTTTGATGTGTCTTCAAGTTTAAAATGATCCATTTTTGTATTTTGAGCAAAGGAATGATGCAAAAATATTTGTTAATAAAAACTTATTTTTTTAAAAAAAAATTAAATGTTTATTTTTGAGAGAGAAAGAGCATGAGCATGAGCAGGGGAAGGGCAGAGAGAGAGGGAGATACAGAATACGAAGCAGGCTCCAGGCTCTGAGTTGTCAGCACAGAGCCTGACGTGGGGCTAGAACTTACAAACTATGAGATCATGACCTGAGCAGAAGTCAGATGCTTAACTGACTGGGCCACCCAGGCACCCTATAAAAACTTATTTTGATAAAACAGTAAAATAAATTATGAGGAGATAATGCTAGCTAAGAAGCCAGGAAAATTACAATGTGACCCTGAATTACAGCACTGGTGTGGACATCAATAATAATGGGCAAATACAACAGATATTTATGAGATAAAATTGTCAACTAGTTGGTCATAATGAATTAGAAAAAAACATATAGAAGATAGAATGCAAGATGTCTTCTTGTTTGCTGAATTCTCTTGATGGATTGTGAGAGTCGTCCACCAGGACATAAACTATAGAGGAATATTGGGTTTGAAGTGAGAAGAGGTAAAACTTAAGATGCTTGCAGGCCATCCAAGTGAAAATTTCCAATAGATCCAGGAATGAAGTTCTGGAGACTATGGAAATTTGTTGGCTGGAAATGCAAATGTTGGATTCATCATTGTGTTGATAGAAGCAGAAGGGAATAATTCCTAGAGAAATAGCTGCACTGAGTTGACTTCTGTCTTTTTTTTTTCAATATATGAAATTTATTGTCAAATTGGTTTCCATACAGCACCCAGTGCTCATCCCAAAAGGTGCCCTCCTCAGTACCCATCACCCACCCCCCATCAACCCTCAGTTTGTTCTCAGTTTTTAAGAGTCTCTTATGCTTTGGCTCTCTCCCACTCTAACCTCTTTTTTTTTTCCTTCCCCTCCCCCATGGGTTTCTGTTAAGTTTCTCAGGATTCACATAAGAGTGAAAACATATGGTATCTGTCTTTCTCTGTATGGCTTATTTCACTTAGCATCACACTCTCCAGTTCCATCCATGTTGCTACAAAGGGCCATATTTCGTTCTTTCTCATTGCCATGTAGTACTCCATTGTGTATATAAACCACAATTTCTTTATCCATTCATCAGTTGATGGACATTTAGGCTCTTTGCATAATTTGGCTATTGTTGAGAGTGCTGCTATAAACATTGGGGTACAAGTGCCCCTAGGCATCAGTACTCCTGTATCCCTTGGGTAAATTCCTAGCAGTGCTATTGACTTCTGTCTTCAATGAAAGCTTTATTAGAGTTAATTCAGTTCATATCCACTAATACATGCTAGACAACTAGGAATCTGGAGCTACCTAAAAGACAACTGTTGTTGCAGATTCATATACATTGTAAAAATGCATTTTAAAGTTAAGAACAAAATTAAGAAAACAGTTACAACATTAAAAAAAATACCTTATTTGGGGGTGCCTGGGTGGCTCAGTTGGTTAAGCACCCAACTCTTGATTTCAGCCAAAGTCATGATATCAAGGTCATGAGATGGAGCCCTTTGTCAGCACAGAGCTTGCTTGGGATAATCTCTCTCCCCCTCTCTCTGCCCATCCCCTGCTCATATGCACATGGACATTTTCAAAAAAAAATTTAAATAAACTTAAAAATACCTTATTTGGTAAATTTTAATTGAAATATCTTATAAGTATTATGCAATATATAATATGAAATATGTGTATGAATATATATTTCATATTATGTATATTATTTTTATTTTTTTTACAATTTGAACCATTTTTTTTCAAAGTATTTTACTTTCCCAAGAATGATTGTCAGGACTAGTTCCCTGAGTATGTATGTCCTTTTTGTTGTTTTAGGAATTATTATTATTAACCTTTGAAACAGAATTAATTTTCTATACAGAAAATTGCATCTTTGTATTTTGTTTACTTCATGCGTAGAACTATAGCAGTGACTCTCTTTATATAAACAGATTTCTAATTTTATACTGGTTATTCTAAATCCTAAAGGTCCAATGGGGCTTTATAATATGAGATGCTTGCTCTTAGAATCACTAAGGGATATTTGCAGTTTTAAAAATAATGGAAAGTCATAAGAGATGTCTAGTATTTCCATATTAAAAAATTGACAAGCAATATTTATTTGTTCAATTTGGAAACGTCTGTATATATATATATATATATATATATATATATATATATATATTCCTGATAGTGTCTCTTTCTCATTTTTTTGTTTCAATTTTTTATTTAAATTCCATTTAGTTAACATATAGTGCGATATTAATTCCAGGAATAGAATTTAGTGATTCGTCACTTACATATAATACCCAGTGTTCATCACAAATGTGCCCTCCTTAATACCCATCACCCATTTAGCTTTATTTCTAGTCTGTATTGTCATACTATATATTTAAAATTGCCACTTCTTATCTTTTTCTTCCTTGTCCTCTCCTTTCTTCTTCCTCCTTGTTTTATTTCTTTTCTCCTATGTCTTCTTAATTTTTACATTTTATTCTCAAGCAATGAAAAAGGATTACCCCTTTAGTTAGGTCTTCTAGACTTTGCTCTGCTTATCCCACACTACATGCACCATCTTTTTTTCATTAGTTTCAAACGTAGAGCAGAGTGAGTCAACAATTCTATACATTACTTAATGCTCACCATAAGTGTAGTCACCACCTGTCACCATACAATGCTATTGCAATATTACTGATTACATTCCCTATGCTGTACTTTTTACCTCTGTGGCTATTTTGTAACTGAAAGCTTGTAACTGAATCCCCTTCACTGCACACTATCATCTTGGATGGCAAAAGTTTACTTTCAGTTCTTTTTTTATTCTCAATAACTTTCAGATATTTTTTCCTTCTTCTGAGGCTTGTTATATGACTCTCCAGGAGAATTTAACAATAGAATAAGTTGTTAAATTTCTCTGTTCAATACTTTTTCTTGCCCTTATTTTCATGTCTTCCGTTCACACTTCTCAGTTTAGTTGTCTGGTTGATACAATAATATTTTGCCACTTGTCGCTCTGTCATGGTGACCAGGTGATGTGAAGGTAATATAGGTATGCTCTCCCCCACTTTTCAAACTTTGTGTTAGACCAGTTGGCTTTTAGGAAAGCCCTACATTACTATCGAATTTTGCTAACCAAAAGAAATCTGAAGAGGATTTTTTACTTTAATGAAAAAAGGCAAAAGTGAAAACAGTGTGAAGCATTTGTTTTGTAGTGAAATATCATAGTGGGAGCATGCACCCTCATCAGTGACAGTCGCACTGCACATCTCCTCTGGAAACTACACTCAGCATCTTACCATAAAGTCACCACAGCTCTGAACTGTGTCCGTGAGCATCTGTGCTTAATATCTCAATTGATTGTGTGCATCTGTTGGCAAGATGTATCCTAAGAAGAGCCCAAGAGTGGTTGATTCTTGAGTCTGGAAACACTAAATTTTTTTTCATATAAATTAAACCTCTTCTGTACCTGTTTTGTTTCCTAAAGTGTGCTTAGGAATACTCTACTTATGGAGAGTGGGGGGAAACCAGTATATTTTCTGCTCTACTGTCAAGGTGGTATTTTATTAGAGATAACATTTTCCATAATCATCAAATTATAAGTTTAATTTTTTTCTATTATTAATCTCTCCTAAGAACCCCATGTTATATTTAAGACGTTTATAAACATAACCTGACATACTAATTAAAATGCAAGCATGCTGTATGATAATTTTAATGTTACTCTTGTATTTACATACTAACAAATATACTAATTCATGAGTAATTATAAATAATCCGATTTAAATTATTTTGCTAGTAGTCTTTATTCAAAGACTTTAAGAGCTAAGGATTGCATAGTGAAACAATTAAATCGGTTTTGTATGCTAAAAAAAACACTACAATGATATGGGGATCTTTTCCTCTGGGGATATATTAGAACTGCTCTTTATGCATAGTATGAACACAAGCTGGAGCATACAGTATACTTTACATTTATTATGACCTAGCTGCGTGGGCCATGAACTCTCATAATGTGAATATTTTTTGGTTGATCGAAATTGCTTTTTCTAGGCATATTTTCCACCAAATTCTTCTTATTATAATTTTTAGGATTAAATCTTTGATATGTTGCTATTCTAGTATTCTAGAATACTAGATGGTTATTTCTAATAGCAGTGGAGGAAAATGTAATTAATCTAAAAAAATAACTATTTTATTTTATCTCTAGTCACAGTTAATTGGGTTACTTTTTAGGTCAAGATATGGCAATGTGAATCATGTATTCACATACAACATGACACATCTCAAATCGTTGATATTTGCATGTTGAAATAAGCATGGGTATAAGTGGTGTCTTAGATTACACCTGAATAGACTTCAGAGAAACACTTAGGTCTATATGCCAAAATTACATAAGAAATTAAGTGGAACTTCTCAGCACCTTTGTTTTACATAAGAGACCTAATCATGTGATAATTAGGAGAGACAAAATGAAAATAATGTTGTTTCTATCATGCTGATTGACAGGTAGATAGATAAAAAATTACATTTATTAAATAGATTATTTATGAACAGAAATATTAACCTGCTTCAGAATTTTCTAATAGAATATAAAATGAAAATCTATCATTGAGCAAAACTGTCTACCTTAGTGATATACTCTGCCTGTTTTCCTGACACATTAGTGGAAGAGACAAGAGTTCAGATTAACATTAAAAAAGTGAAGACATTGCACTCTCTTTCTTAACTTACAAAACCAAACACCATTAAGTGATTTACCCTCATTTTATTAAAGAATCTAGAGATCTTTTTGTAGCTCTAGGGATTGTTTGCAAAATATTAACAAATTACTCCATATTTGATGTATGTAATATTTTGCATTAATTATTTTCTCCATTAAAAACATGTTAGGAGAGGAGCCAAGACAGCAGAACAGTATGGAAACTTTTTGTGTGTCTTGCGTCCATGAAATAGAGCCAGACCAACACTAAACCGTCCTACACACCTAGAAAACCGATTGGAAGATTAACACAACAATCTGCACAACCTGAATCACAGACTTCAGCAGGTACACGGCGCGAAGAGGTGAACTTGGGCAGCAAGAAGCCCTGAAAGGTAGGGGAACCCCTTTTGCGGGCAGAGAGAGGACAGAGACTGGGGAGTGGGGGAGTGTACAGGAAAAGCACCTCTCTCCAAAAGCAGCTGGAGAGAAAGTGGAAAATTGGAAACAGCTGCAGGGACTAAACTAAAAAGGGAGAAAGGATAAAGGAGAGGGTTTAAATTCCATTAAGACTGTAAACAAGGGGAGCGCAAAGGCTGCAACTCCTCAGCTCCATACCTGGTGGTGCTCTGGTGGTAAAGGTGAATCTCCAGGAACAGAGTGGGGTCCGGGAGGTTCTCGGGCCACACGGGGAAAAGCGTGTTCTACTGCTGGAAGGACATTTGGTAGAGACGGTTGAAGCCACCGGGTCCCAGCAGACTCCGGAGGGCAGCCACATTCGCTAGTGCTGGGGCAAGGTTGTTGAGGGGGAAGCCTGGTGCCAGATGTGTATTGAGATTTTCCACGGTCCTTGAAATGCTGAGGCTACACTGTCTCGCGATCTTTTTTTGGGTCAGGCTGGCACCTGGCTGCAGTCTCGGGGCACTGGCAACAGCAGGGTCCAGCAGGAGTTCCTAGGTGCAGCTGATATTCGGCCATTGCTCATTGGGATATTGCTTGGTGAGACCCTCCTGCAGAGGGGCGGAATGGGTCAAAGACGCGGTCCTTTGGTAGTAAGGGGCCAGGGAGAACAGCCGCATCTGAGACAAAACGTGGTACTGCCTGGGGCCTAGTCATGGAGAGTGAAAAAGTCCGCAGTGGAGGAGAGCTGAAGACAGAGGACTGGTGCGTGATTGCTGATCCAGGAGAACAGTCTGGGTGGCTGGGTGGTGCCATTTTTCACTGCTCTTGCGTGGGCACCCACAAGCACTGCCACAATCCACCCCACAAATGGCACCCAGAAATGGACCCACAAATGTACGGGCAACTGACCTTTGACAAAGCAGGAAAGACTATCCAATGGAATAAAGACAGTCTCTTCAGCAAGTGGTGCTGGGAAAACTGGACAGCGACATGCAGAAGAATGAACCTGGACCACTTTCTTACACCACACACAAAAATAAACTCAAAGTGGATGAAAGACCTCAATATAAGACAGGAAGCCATCAAAATCCTTGAGGAGAAAGCAGGCAAAAACCTCTTTCATCTTGCCCGCAGCAATTTCTTACTCAACATGTCTTCAGAGGCAAGGGAAACAAAATTTAAAATAAACTACTGGGACCTCATCAAAATAAAAACTTCTGCACAGCGAAGGAAACAATCAGCAAAACTAAAAGGCAACTGACAGAATGGGAGAAGATATTTGCAAATGACATATCAGATAAAGGGTTAGTATCCAAAATCTGCAAAGAACTCATCAAACTTAACACCCAAAAAAACAAATAATCCAGTGAAGAAATGGGCAAAAGACATGAATAGGTACTTCTCCAAAGAAGACATCCAGATGGCTAACCGACACACGAGAAAATGCTCAACATCACTCATCATCAGGGAAATACAAATCAAAACCACAATGAGATACCACCTCACACCTGTCAGAATGGCTAACATTAACAACTCAGGCAACAACAGATGTTGGTGAGGATGCAGAGAAAGAGGATCTCTTTTGCATTGTTGGTGGGAATGCAAGCTTGTGCAGCCACTCCGGAAAACAGTATGGCGGTTTCTCAAAAAACTAAAAATAGAACTACCCTACAACCCAGCAATTGCACTACTAGGCATTTATCCACGGCAAGAGATGTGCTGTTTCAAAGGGACACATGCACCCCCATGTTTATAGCAGCACTTTCACTATAGCCAAAGCATGGAAAGAGCCCAAATGTCCATCGAGGGATGAATGGATAAAGAAGATGTGGTATATATATACAATGGAGTATTACTTGGCAATCAAAAAGAATGAAATCTTGCCATTTGCAACTATGTGGATGGAACTGGAGGGTATTATGCTAAGTGAAATTAGTCAGAGAAAGACAAAAATCATATGACTTCACTCATATGAGGAATTTAAGAGACAAAACAGGTGAACATAAGGGAAGGGAAACAAAAATAATATAAAAACAGGGAGGGGGACAAAACAAAAGAGACTCATAAATATGGAGAACAAACTGAGGGCTGCTGGAGGGGTTGTGGGAGGGGGGATGGGCTAAATGGGTAAGGGGCATTAAGGAATTTACTCCTGAAATCATTGCCTCACTATATACTAACTAATTTGGATGTAAATCTTAAAAAAAAAAAAAAAGTTAAATTATTAAAAAAATGTTAAAGTCACCTGTTAGACTAAGTTCTGATGACCCAGCCAAGTTCTTTTTATGAGATAAGTAACTAACTAGATATCGGTGCTTAACTGTAAGAGGAGAAGGAGGAGGTCATTAGATACATAGCAGCAACACAATTGTCAGATAAGTCTTATGTTGGGGTCCACTATTTTTTTTTTAGCAATGTTCCATCTGGGATGTCAAGAGATGAAAACCTTTCTATATTTCCAGTTTCTAATAGATTTTACTACTAAATGAATTCTTTGACTAATCACTTCTGCACCGGTATAAAAATGCTCAAAGAAAGTAAACAAGTGACATCCAACTGATCACAGTCCTGTCAGTGTCCTTTATCCGTAGTGTCTGGCATGAAACATGGTGAACAAAAAACTATTCTTTTGTGATGATAACAGGCTTAATAATAATTTCAAAGAGCATTTTTGTGAATAGTTTGCATTGTTTTCCATTAAAATTTCATAGAAAACAAAATCAACTAAATAAAAAACAAAACCATATGATTTTTTCATTGCATGATGATTGGGTATTGATATAGTTTCTGAGAATGCTGGTGGGTGGGCTCACTTCTTATCAGCTCAAAAAGTCCAATGAGTATTAACTCATCTTATCTGATCTTATCCTTGTAATATCAGAAGCAGAACAGTAGATGGTTAGTTAAGGTTCTGAGCCTCTTACAGTGGGGGCATTCTTTGTAAAGGCCCCTACCTTTCACCATCTCTCTCCAACAGTAAATAGCAGGATGGGGAATAGTAATGATAACAAAATATAATGACTAAATAGTAATGACAACAAAATATAAATATTATAATGGCAACATTATAAATTTTGTGGATCTTACCAACATCCTTCCAAAATAACTTTTTATAACCCGCTGACCAGGGATGATGCAAAGGGTTTGAATCTGTCTCACAGTGATCAGTATTATGAGCGGAGACCAATGACTCTGAGGAATAAAATGCTGCATTACCCCCCTCCCCCAGGAGACAGAGAGTGACAAAATTCATGTGTAAATGAGTTTTCATGGCTCCCTGAAAATTAAAACTCATTCAAAATTGAGATTTTTTAAAAAGGAAACAACAGTGGCTCCTGGGTGGCTCAGTAGTTTGAGCATCCCACTTGGGCTCAGGTATGATCCTACAACGCGTGAGTTTGAGCCCCGTGTCCGGCTGTGTACAGCTCAGAGCCTGAAGCCTGCTACGGATTCTGTGTCTCACTCTCTCTCTGCCCCTTTCTCTCTCTCTTCCTCTCTCTCAAATAAAATAAACATTACAAAAATTTTAAAAATAAAATAAAAAGGAAACTACATCATAAAATCAGAATATTTTCTTGTTATTGTTATCTCCGGAATTCAGTACATTATAAAAGCTTTGGCTTTCCATAAAAGATGTGAAGTTTGAGACATTCTTGGATAAAAAGAAATGGGGAAGGGGTGTCATTACCTCGAAGGTAACTTATTGCCAGGAGGCTGTTGCCCACTGTATGTCTGTATAAATCTTTATAATTTCACAGGAGCAGAAAAACATCCTGAGTGACTGGCAGAGCCTGAGAGCAACATTAGAAACATTGTTATTTTTTTATATTTCAGTAAAATCAAAAACAAAAACAAAAACAAAAACAAAACCCAGCATTTAGTTCCCCATGTCTGGATTCTGCTGTAGTTGAAATGTATACAGCATTATGCTTAGTATAAAGGTAAGGCAGAAAAATATATAATCAATTACATGTAGTGAACACAAATTTTCAGCTACCAAATTACCAAGAAAACAAAATTAAATTACTTTTAAGAGATGTACATATGAGTGCCTGGGAAAAACAGTGTCTTGATAGCAGAGAAAACAAGACATAAAAAAAAAGGTGGAATACCCTAGAAGGAAGAGTATGGCCTACCCATTTATTTCTTTGGTATATCCTAGCCAAAAGGTTTGGATAACAACTAAGCATCGTTGAATAAGTCTAAACAATATACATAATGGATCGAAGAAGTCACAATAAAGGTGCATTAGCTCATAGTGCAACCTTAATTTTAACTCCAACCCAGTCATATTTTCAGAAGGTTTCCAAGAATTAGAAGTCCAGTGAACTAATGTTTACCTCACTGACTAAGTATGAAGGCTGAGGGAACATTAAAATGATTAAATGAGTATTAACTTCCATATCCAGAAACTTATCTACTGACATTAACCTTAGAGGTGAGGAACATTTTATTAATCTAATTGCCAGTGCTGAGGAAGCAACTGTGACTGTGATATGATCACCTGGATGCATCTGGAAAATCTAATTGATCAGGATCCAAACTACTTCCTGTTGAAGATGCCAGCTATAATGAATATTTTAGACCAGATCCAAACTGCTAATGATAGGAATTTTCTAAGATGCTAAAAAGTATTCTGCTATAGTTCTTAGATCCAAGGGATATAACTATGCACACTACTACAAAAGCCCTTTAACACAATTATGACTCAGATATTTATTTATGTTAATCACCACAAATTTGGAATTGAGTGGTAAAATCAGATCTGGGAAATAAAGATGTATTTAAGGTTTCTGCACTCCAGAATTTATATTTAACTATCAGCTTCATTATACAAGGATGTTCCTAGGGAATTTAGACACCTGTTTTATGTTAGTAATGTGACCATTCAGAAAATATGAACCATAGATCCTATTATAGGAGTTGAGATAGGATGCCTATACCACCATAGACTACAGTTGAATAAATATTTCAAAATGTTTTAGAGCAGAACTACTTTAAAAATTTTTTTTTACATTTATTCATTTTTGAGAGACACAGAGAGAGCGTGAATGGGGAAAGGGAAGAGAGAAAGGGACACACAAAATCCGAAGCAGGATCCAAGCTCTGAGCTGTCAGCACAGAGCCCAGACGTGGGGCTCAAACTCACCAACCGTGAGATCATGACCTGAGCTGATGTTGGATGCTTAACCGACTGAGCCACCCAGGTGCCCCGAGCAGAACTACTTTTTAAATGTCTCATCAAAAATTTGAGACAGTATCAGTCAAGGTTATGTAGACAAAATTAATCTAATTTTGACCCTCTTGGTACATATATTATAATAATAATTGAATTCAGACTGGTCACATGCAATTTTCAATTCAAATCCCTTATAAAAATAGTTCTATAATGTATCCTAAAGTGACATCTGATGCTGTGATCTCTTATTATCACAAAATCAAAGTCAGTTATATTATAAAAGAATTTCAAGTAAAAATGGTTGTTTGTGCCATAACCACTACCTTTAACATTCTAGATGGATCAATAAAACAACCATATGGAACATATCAATTCACTGTGAACTACTTGCATGTAGGTCAGATATTCTACATATTACAAAAGGAGTATTAGGCATTATTATAACTTGGAAAAGTCATAACACTAGCCTAGGACAAGCTCTACACAATCTTGAATGGAACATTCTGTACCTGGTCCTCACGCTCCAATTTTATTGCTATGGTAGTGACAGCAATATTGCTCCCCCCCTTTTTTTTCTTGGATCAAACAACATTAACACTGTTCCTGTGTTATAATTTATTTGGAAGGAATCCAAACTGAGCCATTGATTAAATTCTACTAGTTGTCAACCTGATGTATGAAATCAATAACATACTATTAATCAGGTTAACTGGAAATATTGAAATGAATACTCTAGATTTCCTTTTGCTGTGTATATTGGAACAAGTAAGAACTGTAAACACAAATATATCCAAAGCATCCAACCCGTGACAAACTCATTAGGGTCCAATATATGAGAACTATGCTTAAAGATTTGGCATTACACCTAGCCCCAAATGCCTCTTTGCATATGGTAGACAGATCATGCATCCAGAGAATCCTATTTATATGATTATACCATTTCATAAATAATGCCAATTAACATAGTAGAACACAGAACAGGAAGAATTTCAGTATAAGTGTAATTGGAAGTTGGGCATATATTTCTCAGAGTTTACATCGTAGATGGATATACCAGTATCTCAAGTCTTCTGCAGACCTATAAGGGAGTTAAAAAATGACACTTCCTAAAATTAGGAATGAAAACAATGGTCATGTTAATTAAAATGTATCTGTAACATTTTATAATATAAACATAAGACTCCATACATTAGTAATGACTAGGTCAATGCATTATGAAATGGGTGATATACAATGCCAAAACTAATCAAATAGGACTGATTACCATACAATCATAAAATGGGAAATACATACATTGCACAGGGCTTCACATGGTACTACTTTTGTTCATGTCCTTTGTCAGCTGATTGTATACAATACGAAGATGAAGTATCCTTGTCTTTCCCAGCATTTTTTGAAGGGAAACTGTGATTGTTGATGCTTTAGTATTACCTAATCTTTGTTGAAAAGAGTGAACATTATTCTTTGTTGTTGTCAAACATTTTCTAAAAGTGCAAAAATTAAAATAATTTTCACTCTTTTCTGAATATTATCTTCCTCTAGACAAGGAGGGACCAGTAGGGTGATGTTAATAAGAAATTCTATAATATTATTTCTATGATTAAGAATAATGTAAATTAGAATAATAAAGTCATTTTTATTTTTTTATTTATTAAAAAATTTTTTGAATGTATATTTATTTTTAAGAGAGAGACAGCACAGGGGAGGGGCAGAGAGAGAGAGAGACAGAGGATCTGAAGTGGGCTCTGTGCTGACAGTCAGAGCCTGATGTGGGGCTCGAACTCACAAACTGTGAGATCATGACCTGAGCTCACATGAGCTGAGGTTGGATGTTCAACTTACTGAGCCACCCAGGTACCCCGAATAAAAGTCATTTTTAATGCGTACTCCTCAATTCACTTCCACCCAATACTATCCAGTAATGAAGTATCCATTCTTCATTCTATTTTCAATAAAATCCCATTATAAAACAATATAATAATTAATGAAAGGCCAAACTTCCAGTAAGATGTGTCCCAATCAACAGGAGAGAAGTATGTTGATATGCCTCTCTTGGATGATTCTGCCCTGTGCTCAAGATTACTAGCCTTTATAATACTTGAGAATGTTTCAATATGTTACTGTTACTCCAAATATGACAAAAAAAATCCATTTGATAAGGATCCTGGTATACCAGCTAATGATTAGCAAGCAGTTGTGGGTCAAGCCCTTTTAGGTTGACTTAAATGTTTGGTTAGGCAAGCATCTGTCTTCTTGAAAGGAGAGTGAGTAGGACTCCTGCTATTACTTTCACTCTAGTCACCAGATGAGGGTTTGCAACTGATGGCATCAGCACTGGACAAGAGAAGCAGCAAAAGCTGAAGTTGTGAAACTAGTTTTAAGTAGAATAAAATTTGACAGATGCCCATAAGCTATTCTGATCTCTCCACTATAGCAGCCAGTTGGCTTTGTGTGCAGTTGAATTCATGAGCTAATCCTCTAATGTAGGATAAAATATCCATGGGTCTGATTTTGTTTTATTG
Source organism: Acinonyx jubatus (assembly GCF_027475565.1). NCBI lineage: Eukaryota > Metazoa > Chordata > Mammalia > Carnivora > Felidae > Acinonyx > Acinonyx jubatus. Next base: position 215,541,972 of record NC_069380.1, read on the forward strand.
TGTGCTGCCAAGAGGCAAAAAAATATGTTGATGAGAGAGATGAATGGCAATATTTTGGAGGTAACAACAATGTGGAAAAAAGACATTAAATTATGCTCCCCAATTTTGAGCTCAAAGTCCATATGGTTGGTGTGAAATAACAATCACAGCTAACTGGAAAAGTGCAAGGGAACTACTGTTCTCAAAGGACAACCAACATTAGAGTAGAGAGATAAAGAGACAGAGAAATGTTTTAAGCTATAACGAATAGAAACAAATTTGATGTAGAGAAACAGTACTTTTAGTCAGTAGGAGGCACAGTGAGTGGGAGGGTTCAATACCTGGGTAACACGTCTGGGTTAGAAACTAAACACAATGCAGGGAACATACTGCTGTAGAACAAGTGATTCTCAAACTACAAGACCCATACAAATCACCCGGGAAGCTGGCTACAGTGCAATTCTGGTTCTGGATGTCTGGAACAGCCTCAAGATTTTGCATTTCTTAGAAATCCTTCACATGATCCAGTGTTGCTGGTTTGTGGAGGATGATTTTGGTAGCAAAGCTATTGGCCAAATGACTCATAGGCTTACACTGTGGAGCAAAACCAGGAATGAGGAAGATACTTGCATCTTTTCTTTGAGGAAGGTGAGCACTAAGCTTAGTAGTCAGAAGACTAATATTAAACTGCCAGGATGGATGCTTGGATATATATTATTACTCACATATTTCCGAATGATTTGTACACTGTTTAAAGAGAGAAATCACGTGGAATTTAAAAACATTTTACAAATTTTCAAGAATGTCTACTTGATTCAATGAAAGTTATAAATAAATACTTCTTCTCTGATTAATTCATTAGTGTGTGCCTTTTATCTAAGAGGAAAATGTATTTGTTCATGGGTGGATTGCATTAAATAATTAACTAAATTATAAAGCAATCACTGCATTTTTTAAACAATTGTAACTCATTCATTATTTTGAATTAATATTATGCCACTTTTAGTGATTCATTTTAATTTTTATATTTGTTATAGCCACTTCTCACAGTTTTAATTATATCCAATTTAATTTAATGAAATTTTCCAAATATACTTCATTATTATGCAAGACAGAGATAGTCCTCAAGATAATTATACATGGAAGTGGTATATTGTATAATCTCTTATTTCAGAGTATCTGTATATGTGTAATGTTATCATGAAATTCAATCTGTATGTAGCAATTATTTTTCTTATATATATTTATATAACAACTTTCCTATAGAATTTCTAGTAAACATAATTACTGATAATATTGAATATTACTATTAGTCAAATAAAATTTGCACTAAATTATTCACAAGTGTTAAATTAGTATATTGCCTGATCCAATATCTTTTCTTTTGTCCTCTTTGTTTGGTGGGATTTTATTCACTTCCATACAATGGAGCAAATATTTACTGCACAACTTTTGTCACCTATACATTACATCCCAAGCTCTGGAAATGCAATGGTGAATTAAGGTTTGTGGTGTTATTCACATTAGAATCATATGGAGGCAACAGACTTCTAAGTGCTACAGTACATAGCATTCTGTTTAAGCAATGTAATAGCAGAGCAAAATGATACAAGGGTATACGGAGTTAAAATCATTTAATTTATTACATACGAAGAGGTCTTAAGAGGGAATTTGTGCATTTGATCTGAACCCCAAAAACTAAATAAGGTGTATGTGGGAAAAGTGGGTACTGAGAGAAAAACAGCACACATTTTTTAGTCGCTTTGAGCATCTACACCAAAACATCATTGACCGGGTGGCTTAGAAACAACAGAAATTTATTTCCCATAGTCTTAGTTTGGAAGTCCTAAATCAAGATGCTGGCATGATCAGGTTCTGGTTATAGACTGCTGACTTCTTCTTTCCTACATGGTGGAAAGAGGACAAGAGAACTCTCTGGAGTCCCTTTTATAAGGGCACAAGTCCCATTCATGAGGGCTTCACCCTTGTGACCTAACTACCTCCCAAAATGCCCACCTTCAAATACCATCCAGATTGGGGTTAGAATTTCAACATATGAATTTTGGGACACATAAACATTCAGTCTCTAACTAAAAATGAGGCCAAAGACATGTAAATGTAGTACAGGGAGTAATTTAGGTAAGCAGCATGGTGGGCCTGGAAGGGAGAAAGTTAGCCAGAACAGAAATTTGCAAGCACAAGCATGATGGCACTTAGACACAATATACTTCCTGAAAAGATGATAAATGTATCCCGTTTGGGTTATTAATAAAAAAAAAAAGAGGGTCAGGTGTGTTTATACTGATCATGCTTTTAAAAAAAATTTAATGTTTATTTTTGAGAAAAAGGGGGGCGGAAGGGCAGAGAGAGGGAGACACAGAATCTGAAGCAGGGTCCAGGCTCAGAACTGTCAGCACAGGTTCTGATGCGGGGCTCAAACACACGAACCATGAGATCATGACCTGAGCTAAAGTCCAGCGCTTAACTGACTGAGCCACCCAGGCACCCCAGACCTTGCTTTTTTAATGGTAATTGTTCTTAAATTTTAATCTAATGTAATCATAATATCTACAATCATACAAAATTGAAAATATCAAGAAGGACTGAGTTTAAACTGAAGATTGGCATGCCATATAAAACAACCCTTATTTACTTGGTGTACTCATTTAACTGCCAGAAGGGCATATTAATAGTAGTATTTTTTAAATGACAGCATTACTATTTCGTGTTAGATGTAGAACTACCAGTAGATTCAATTTCATCAATTGCAGTGATGAAAATATGGGATTTTGATGAGTCTGAGTCTGATCCTCAGTTGGGTAAAAGATGGGGGTGGGTATTCCCTTTAGGGATGAGTCTAGTACAGACAGTGATCTCGTGTCATAGCTCACTTGATTCAAAGAAGTTGTGGGTTTTACAATTGTGTTGTGCGGGGCGCCTGGGTGGCTCAGTCGGTTAAGCGGCCAACTTCAGCTCAGGTCATGATCTCGCGGTCTGTGAGTTCGAGCCCCGCGTCGGGCTCTGTGCTGACAGCTCGGAGCCTGGAGCCTGTTTCAGATTCTGTGTCTCCCTCTCTCTGACCCTCCCCTATTCATGCTTTGTCTCTCTCTGTCTCAAAAGTAAATAAACGTTAAAAAAAATAAAAAATAAATAAAATTGTGTTGTGTATATGGACTATAATTCTACATATGTTGGAAAGGATCAAAGGGAGAAACTGAACAAGGTTATAAAATTATAAAGAAAAGTTTCTCAAAGAAGCGCAAAAACTGACTGGGAAGCCGAGATCCTAAAAAGCTAAGGAGATATTATAACACAGACAACTGGCACACATAACAACCAATGACAATTGTAAATTAGAATGTTTTCCTGATAAATATCTTAGGTGGGGGCTGAAATGATTGTACAAAGCTGATTTTTATGCACTCACTTTTAAGTAAAGGATTTGACTACATCGAATGCAGTTATTATCAACTAAGACCCAGGAAAACATCTAAGCAGTATTGATGCCCATGCCTTATTGCAGATCAATTGAGCCAAAAATCTTGGGTATATTATCATTTTTAAATATAATGATTTTCATATACAGTAGGATTAAAAACTGCTAATCCAACTGATGAAGAAATTGAACCCAAACCAAAATTTTTTAGTTGTCACTATGAAATTCACCTCCATCCATGCATATGATAAAGTGTCCCCAATGATTACTCTGTGGTTAAGTGAAAGTGGTGAATTATTTTTTCTGCCTCCAAATGGAACAATTAAAAAGAAAAGCAACATAATAGAACACTGGATGATAAATGTAACAGGCAATTCAGTCCTGAAGAAAAACAAAGGTCCAATAAAATTATGAAAAGATGCTCAATCTCACTGGCAATCAAGGCAATGACATTTTACATAGAACTGACAATTTTTGAAATTTTATGCATTGATAAAAATATGGGAAAAGTAAATATACCTATACTGCTAGTTGAATGTGGATTGCTTTAAAAAAAAAGAAAAAAATATTTGGCGAAAATATTGATAAATTGTATTAAAATTAAGTATCTGCATGTTATAAAAAAGATCAATCCTGCTTCTGGCAAATACCTTCTGGAAATATTGACATATCTGCCCAGGGTGTTAGATTTAAAATATGTATCCCAGAATTAATTGTAATAGAGATAATATGGAAATAACCAAAATTCTTATAAAATAAGATAGTAAAATGTACATTTTGGTGCATTAAAACAAATGAGTTAAATAAATGAACAATAGTTATATGTATCAATATGGATAAGTCTTACTTGTTTGTATACATGTATGTGTGTGTGTGTGTGTGTGTGTGTGTGTGTGTGCGTGTGCATATGTTTGCGTAGCTTTGGCAAATGACTTTGTTAGGGAGCTAGGGAGTCTTTATATATTAAATGTATAAAATAATTCATGAAAGAGGTATTGCCCAGCTCTTGCAGAGGGGCATAACAGCAGGATCAAGAAAGAGTCATGGGAGATTGAGGTATATCTTAACATTTTATTTCTTGAAAAAGATTTGAATCAAATTTTGAAAAATGTTATGATTTGTTTTAGCTAAAGTGCCTGTTACTATTATTTTCTATGTTGGGATGTGCATAATTAAATGCACTGTAAAACACCGAATTTTAACAGTTGTCGGGAGAAAATTAATGATCAATACCACTCCTTTTATTGCAACAGTAGCCTGTGGATTGAGCACAATTATTCTTCGAGGGGTGAGCCCCACAACACTGAGGAGGCATAGAATGATAGGATATCCTGTTTCTCTTAGATTTCTGTGATCCATGCCAAAATGAAATTAAATGGGCATTCCTACTAAAATGTAAACTTCTCAGGCTGGGGATTTTTGTCTGCTTTGTATATTTCTGTATCAACACGTACCTAAACATTGTCTGGCTCATTGTTAGTCTCCAACTATTATCTGGATAAAGAAACTCATTTAGCGAGATCACTTTATTTTAATCCCAAGGTCAAGGATTAAACATGATTTTACACAAGTTATTGAATAGTAAGGGGAAAAAACAATAAACAAAACAAAATAAATCCCAAACTAAAAGTATTTGCTGCAGCACGTTTCTTGATGAGCAGTTATTATTTGAGTTTATTTTTAGGCCCATTAGCAGTCTAGGCCATCACTGATAAGGAAAATGAATGAACTCCGAATGGAGTTATGATGAGGATAAGGATATCCTTAGATGGCCAGAGCTCCGGAGAGTATGTGATAATGAGCTGCCCAGTTTTTTAATAAATTAGGAAATTCCATATGGATTATATATTCCTGTCTATTTGCAAGGTTGAATGAATGAGAAAAGAACATTTTTTTTTACATGTAATGAATATTTTCCAAGGCCTTGTTGTGAACTCTTAAAAAGAAAGTTTTACAGTCTCAGACAATTTAGGGTTCATTTTGATTTAAGTTTAGGCCAAAAAAAAATCATGCTCAGGATCCATAACTTTCCCTGAGATTTCCATCTAAATACCAGCAATGATAAACCGTTAAAACTATGCTTAGCAAGAAATTCATAGATTGGATAAATACATAATCTATCATTTAAAAGGAGACATTAAAAGCTAATTAAAATTATATTATTTTTGAAATATTGACATATTGGCTAGCAAATGAATTTTATATCAGTTGACCAAGACCTTTTCAAAAATTGGTTTAAAAAATCAACATTTTTCTGAAAAGGTAACATCCACATAAATGAAAATAAAAATATGTTGATACCTGAACAGGAAGAAATAACACAGAGAATTGTTTTTCATACATATTCCCATTATAATTAACTTCTTAATTGTAGTTACCCCCAATACCATGTCACTGATACATTTATAAGTAATGCCTTTTTTCTTAATATTATCTTTTAATTTTTTTGTGGTTTGCTTCAAAGTTGAACTCTATGATTAATACATTCGAGAATATTGACACTTTCAATGAAATCTTGTATCTGGGCCATAATTTTTCCATTGAAAAATGTTCTAAACCATCTCTATAATGATAGTGGAACAGTTCTCTCTTCCCCCACTCCACCTTTCTCTCTGCCTCTTCAGATATTCCAATGTTGGGTTTCTTGCTTTATTGGTATGTTTACTCTAGCTATCCCTTAACTATGTGACTTTAGGATGGGTATTCTCTTATAAACCCAACACCAAAACATAACCCCCACCTAGAACTCTGGGATAACCCCCATCTGGAACTCAGGAAGTCTGGAAACTTTCTGCTACTCTCTACTACTTCTACTGTTCGGGTTTGGGAAACAGTAACTAGACTCCACCTGAAGCACTGGAGAGAAAGAAAAGAAGTCTTTACTCTTCTAACCTTTATCCACACTTAGTGGAAACTGGTGGAAAGTTCTGGGAAAGCATTGCTTTGGGTCAGGTGTGAATTTGGCAGTCTAAGATTCAGTGTTGGAATAATATTTATTTCCCTTTTGTAACTCTCAATGTGCTGTTAATTCTCCCTAAAGGGTTGTCTCTTTGAATTTATAATTTCCCCCCCGGATTTAAATATATTTTAACCATGTATTTAGATTCTAATTTATTTCCATTTATTTCTTGTTTTGTTTCCCTTCAAAGGGCTAAAATCTCTTTCTGGGAGTAAAAACTTTACTCATTTGGTATTAAAAGACCAAATGGGTCTTAAATGACCCAAATGGTCTCCAGCAAATCTCAGCATTGTCTAATCTCCAGGATCAGACCCCTTCGATGTCAAATGCTGCTGAGCATTACTGATTTGGATTTACTTAAGCATTCTGGACTTAGCAACTTAGATTTGAATACCTCCAGGGAGACCTTAGCCCATCTTCCATGAGGGCATCCTGTATTCAGTCCTTTCATTTAACCTAGGATATTTTTTTTTCATATACCCAGGAGTTGTTTTGGATAATACCATATTGACATATGAACTTTCCCCTATGAGATAATGCTCTGTGTATCCATCCAACATCTCCAATGTCACACATTTTCATGGAAAGTTCCTCTAACAGCAAAGTCATGAGAATAAAAAAAGAAGTCTCATGGGAAAACTATCATGTGACATTTAAAATGACAGCTGCCTTTTTCTAATTTGTAATCATTGAACTTCTTGAACTGTTCTGTGATTAAAGTAGGAAATTAGCATCTGCTTACCTTGACTAATTTTTGACATATACATTTTTATCACTATATATTTTGGGGCTTATATGTTGCACAGGATTATCTTGTTATTAACTAAGCATTATTAAGCATTATCCTTTTCCTTCTGTCTTGGGAAACTGTATTTCCCAAACTCCATTTCTGGTATGGCCCAGGGTTAGAATATGACTTGAGAGGTAAATTTAGAAGTTGGAAGAGAGGAGGAAGAAGGCATTGCTTTTTTGAGACTGTTGTGTTCAGAGACCATGGCGTTGGGCCTTCAATTTTCAATTTTCTACCTTGTGGCCATTTTCCACTTTGGAGAGTCTTTGTAGATGCCTCACTAAACTTCCCTGGAAAACTCTTGGTGCGGGCACTTGCATGGTTCAGTCAGTTAAGCGACCAACTTTGGCTCAGGTCATGGCCTACCAGTCCATGAGTTTGAGCCCCACATACGACTCTGTGCTTGCAGCTCAGAGCCTGGAGCCTGCTTTGGATTCTGTGTCTCCCTCTCTCTCTCTCTCTGCCCCTCTCCTGGTCTCTTTCTCTCTCTTCACCCCTCTCTCTCTCAAAAATAAACATTAAAACAATTAAAAAAAAAGAAAAGTTTTGATGGACTTTTGCCCAAGATTCATTTCCTCTTCCTGTTCCAGTGCTCCAACACTCTGACCTGCCCACTGCCATGTTCCAGTCTTCAGTCTCTGAGCTTTTCCACACCCATGGAGGCCCTAATTCCTAACTTGTGCCCTGTATTTCCCTCATGCTTGCAGTGGCTCTTTTTACCTGACCAAACCCAGAAATACCATACATTCCTGGTGCCCTTGGTTTGAAGTGGACTTGGGTTCTTTTAAGTCCAAGTGTTCTGATTGTCAAAGACTGAATTTCTGTTGGGATAATAATCAAGAGTTCTTATGTTTTTACTCCTCAAAGATGTGGATGCCTAATTAATAACACCTCTAATCAAAGAAGACATTTCAATAAACAAGCGTTATAATGCTAAATTCTAAATATGCTCCCTGTTGTAAATTACCACCCAGCTGGGTATGAAAATCTATAAACAAGTATTTGTCAAATATATTAATCCCTTCTTAAGTTATAAAATGAGGATAACATTTAAAAATCAAACTTTATGGGGATCTAATTGGGACAAAATTCTGATTTTCCTCTAAACTGAGAGCTCTTATTTAAAAAATATTATTGGGTTTCTTTTATGTGCTAGCATTATAGCAAAGAGCTGTGAATATAAGAAATATGTCATTGAATTTGATTCTACTTTTTAGGATAATCCATCGATTGAATGAGACAACTTGTGAACAAGTAGTTGTAATTCAAAAAGATAATTCTTTTGAGAGTAGAGGTTTTAATTTTAATTCTTTGTGTGTGTGTGTGTGTGTGTGTGTGTGTGTGTGTGTGTGATTCACCAAAAACATGAGTAAAGCTTACCCTCCTGTGTTATTTCACATTTAGAATCTAAAGTGATGCAAATGATGTGATTTAATAAGGTTTACATTTTTCAGCCTATTTTTTAATTTATTTTTTACTTTTTAACTTAATTTTTATTTTTTTTTTTAAATTTACATCCAAGTTACTTAGCAAATAGTGCAATAATGATTTCAGGAGTAGAATCCAGTGATTCCTCACCTACATTAAAACACCCAGTGCTCACCCCAACAGGGGTTCTACATAATGCCCCTTGCCCATTTATCCCATTTGCCATCCCAACACCCCACCAGCAATCCTTGGGTTATTTTTTGTATTTAAGAATCTCTTATGTTTTGGCTCCTTCACTGTTTTTATACTATTTTTGCTTCCCTTTCCTTATGTTCATCTGCTTTTTATCTTAAATTCCACATATGAGTAAAGTCATATGATATTTCTCTTTCTCTGACTAATTTCACTTAGCATAATACCCTCTAATTCCATCCACGTTGTTGCAAATGTCAAGACTTCATTCTGTTTCATTGCCAGGTAATATTCCAACGTGTGTGTGTATATAGATAGATATAGATATAGATATAGATATAGATATAGATATAGATATAGATATAGATATAGATATATACACACACACATATATACATAAACCACATTTTCTTTATCATTTCTTTATCCATTGATTGATACATGAACATTTGGGCTCTTTCCATATTTTGGCTATTGTCAATAGTACTGCTGCTATAAACATTGGGGTGCATATGCCCCTTCAAATCAGCACTCCCATATCCTTTGGATAAATGCCTAGCAGTGAAATTGCTGGGTAGCAGTGTAGTTCTATTTTTAATTTTTTGATGAACCTCCATACTGTTTTCCAGAGTGGTTGCACCAGTTTGCATTCCTACCAGCAGTGCAAAAGGTTTCCTCTTTCTCCGTAGTCTCCCCAACATCTGTTATTGCCTAAGTTGTTAATTTTAGCTATTCTCACTGTGTGAGATGGTATCTCCTTGTGGTTTTGATTTGTATTTCCTTGATGATGAGGTGTCATAGACTCTAAGTCTAAAGTTCTCTTTTGGCCAGCAATGCAGGATTAAAGCAAGAGATGGCTAATGTGTGGGAAAAGACAAGAGCCCTGAATAAGGGTTCTTTCCCCATATTTATTCAGATCAGAAGGCTTATAAATGTGATGGGCATGTACAAAGAGACAAAGAACTGTGAATATTAGCTTGGGGATGTGAGGGGAAAAAAGGGGTTTTGAAGATATATTGTGTTTGGGTTTTGGGTCAATAAAAAACAAAATCCTGGCATAGGGCAGATGTGTATATGGTTGTTAATGGCATACAGGAGGGGCCGTGCCTGTCTATCTTTGCCAGCCTAGGGGTGAGACAGATAGGGGGAATAACCCCAGGGTTAATAAGGCACCTTTTCTTTTGGTAACCAACTCTGCTCTGGGCTGCTTTGCCTGCAAGTGCAGGGATCCATAGTCCAATTCACCAGTTTACCTAACCTGGCCCTATCCTTCTGTAAAAGCAGCTTTTCTGCTATAGTACTAAATTGGGGGTGCTTCCACCCTGTTTTCTAATCTTGTTTATTTCACATATGTATGTATTGGGCACCTTTGCGCCATTCCTATTTTAGGCCTTTCCATCTCCCTATTTTGGGGCTCTGCACTCCCTCTCTATTTGGGGGTGCCTTTGCACCTCCCTATTCCTGGCACCTTTGTGCCTCCCTATTCTCAGGGTGTCAATCTGGTTACCCGAACTCAAGTAAGAGCATTTTATGACTTTGTATTTCTTTATGCCTTGTGTAAGCCCAGGGGATTCCTAATCTTATCCCCCACAATGAGGGAGGTTGAGGATTTTTTTATGTACCTGTTAGCCATTTGGATGTCTTCTTTGGAAAAGTTTCCATTTCTTCACTGGATTATTTGTATTTTTGGGTATTCAGTTTGATAAGTTCTTTATAGATTTTGGATATTACCCCTTTATCAGACATGTCATTTGTAAATATCTTGTCCCATTACATCCATTGCCTTTTAGTTTTGCTGATTATTTCCTTCACCGTACAGAAGATTTTTATCTTCATGAGGTCCCTATAGCTCATTTTTGCTTTAGTTTCCCTTGCCTCCAGAGACAAGTCAAGTAGGAAGTTTCTGAGGCTGAGGTCCAAAAGGTTTTTGCTTGCTTACTCCTGTAGGGTTTTGATGGTTTCCTGTCTTACATTTAGGTCTTTTAGCCATTTTGAGTTTATTTTTGTGTTATGGCATAAAAAAAAATGGTCTAGGTTCATTCTTCTGCATGAACTCTATCCAGTTTTCCCAACACCATTTTGTCATAGACTCTGGGTCTGGAGTTCCCTCTTGTCCTTTAAAAAAAGGACACAGGATTAAAATGTGAGAGAGACTAATGTCTGGGAGGAGACAAGAGCCCCGAGTAAGGGTCCTTGCTCTGTTTTTATTAGGATCAGAAGGCTTACAAGCATGATGAACGTGCACAAAGAGATAATGAAACAGTGAACATTAAATCATAGGCATGAAAATATGCAGTGTTAGGAGTTTGGGTCAATACAAAACAAAATCCTGGCTGGCACTGGGCAGATGGTTGTTTGCAGGACACATGAGGTGCTATGTCTATCTAAACTTGCTTAAGGGACAAGAAAGACAGAGCATGTTACCTCAGGGTCAACAAGGCACCTTTCTTTTGCTAATTATCTCTGTTATGGGCAACTTCACCCTGCTGTGGTCTATAGTCCTGTTTACCTGTTTACCTATTTTGGTCCTTCCTGTGAAAGCAGCTTTCTGCTATTGTACTAAATTGGGGGGTGTTTCTGCCCTGAATACCTAATCTTGTTTACCTAATCTTGGATGCTTTCACCTAGAGCCTTCTTATTCCTATACCTTTGTTCTATACTGGGGGTGATTTGCCTTGTTTACCTAATTGTGGATGCTTTCATCCTGAGGCTTCCGATTCCTATATGCCTTGTTAACCCATGGGTACAAGCCCAAGGAATTCCTAAGCTTATTTCCCACATTTGCTGAAGAGACTGTATTTTTTCCATTGGATATTCTTTCCTGCTTTGTCAAAGATTAGTTGGCCATATGTGTATGGGTCCATTTCTGGGTTCTTTATTCTATTCCATTGGTCTATGTGTCTGTTTTGTGCCAGTTCCATCCTGTCTTGATGATTACAGCTTTGTAATATATTGTGAAGTCCAGAATTGTAATGCCTCCAGCTATGGTTTTCTTTTTCAGGATTGCTATGGCTATTCACGGTCTTTTCTAGTTTCATACAAATTTTAGGATTGTTTGTTCTAGCTCTGTGAATAATGCTCATGTTATTTTGATAGAGATTGCATTGAATATGTAGATTGCTTTGGATGGTAATGACATTTTAACAATATTTGTTCTTCCAATCCATTCTTCCATTTGGAAGAAATCCAAAATTCTTCCATTTTTTGTGTCTTCAATTTCTTTCCTAAGCTTTCTATAGTTTTCAGTGTATAGATTTTTCACCTCTTTGGATATGTTTATTCCTTTGTATTTTATGGTTTGGGTTGCAATTGTAAATGGGGTCGATTCCTTGATTTCTTTTTCTGTTGCTTCATTATTTGTGTATAGAAATGGAACCGACTTCTCAGCATTGATTTTATACCCAGCAACCTTGCTGAATTTATATATCAGTTCTAACAGTTTTTTGTTGAAATCTTTTGGGTGTTCCACATAGAGTATCATGTCGTCTGTGAAAAGTGAAAGATTGACATCGTCCTTGCTGATGTGGATGCCTTTCATTTCTTTGCATTGTCTAATTACCAAGTCTAGGACTTGCAACACTATGGTGAATAACAGTGGTGAGAGTGGACATCCTCATCTGTTCCTGATCTTAGGAGGAAAGGTCTCAGTTTTTCCCCATAGAAGATGGTATTAGCAGTGGGTCTTTCACATATGGCTTTTATGAGCTTGAGGTATGATTCTTTTATCCCTACTTTCTTGAGGGTTTTTATTAAGAAAGGATGCTGTATTTTGTCAAATGCTTTTTTGGCATCGGAGAGGATCATGTCGTTCTTATTCTTTCTTTTATCAACGTGATGTACCACATTGATTGATTTGTGGATATTGAACCAGCCCTGCATCCCAGGAATAAATCCCACTTTATCGTAGTCAATAATTCTTTTAATGCATTGTTGGATCCAGTTTGCTAGTATCTTGAAAATTTTTGCATACATGTTCAAAGGGAAATTGGTCTGTAGTTCTCCTTTTTAGTGGGGTGTTTGTCTGGTTTTGGAATCAAGGTAATGCTGAACTCATAGAATGAGTTTATAAGTTTTCCTTCCATTTCTATTTTTTGGAACAGCTTCAAAAGAATAGGTGTTAACTCTTCTTTACCTTTTTGGTAGAATTCCCCTGGACAGCCATCGGCCCTGGACTCTTGTTTGTTGCAAGATTTTTGGTTACTGATTCAATTCATTTACTAGTATGGGTTTGTTCAAAATTCTATTTCTTCTTATTTCTGTTTTGGTAATTTTTATGTTCCATTTCTTCCAGATTGCCCAATATGTTGGCATATAATTGCTCATAATATTCTTTTATTATTGTTTGTATTTCTGTGGTGTTGATTTTGATCTCTCGTCTTTCATTCTTAATTTTATTAATTTGGGTCTTTTCCTATTTTCTTTTTGTTCAATCTGGCTACAGTTATCAATTTTGTACATTCTTTCAAAGAACCAGCTCCTGGTTCCATTGATCTGTTCTGCTGTTTTGTTTATTTAATTTTTTTATTTTGATATCATTGATTTCTGTTCTAATCTTTATTATTTCCCTTCCTCTGCTTGTTTTGGACTTTATTTGCCGTTCTTTTCCCAGCACTTTTAGGTGTAAAGTTGGGTTGTGTATTTGAGACCTTTATTTCTTCTTTTGGAAGACCTGGATTGCTATATACTTCCCTCTTATGACCATCTTTGCTGCATCTCAGAGATTTTGTGCTGTTAGGTTTCATTTTCATTGGCTTCCATTTACTTTTTAACTTCCTCTTTAACTTCTTGGTTAACTCATTCATTCTTTAGAAGGATGTTCTTTAATCCCCAAGTTATCATGGTCTTTCCAAATTTTTTCTTGTTGACTTTGATTTTCATAGTCTTGTGGTCTGAAAATATGCAAGGTATGATCTCAATCTTTTTGCACTTCCTGAGGGCTGATTTGTGACTCAGTATGTGATCTATTCTGAAGAATGTCCCATGTGCACTCGAGAAGAATGTATATTCTGCTGCTTTAGGATGAAATGTTCTGAATATATCCGTTAAGTCCATCTGTCCCAGCGTGCTATTCAAAGCCATTGCTCCCTTGTTGATTTTCTGCTTATATCATATGTCCATTTATGTAATTGGGGTGTTGAAGTCCCTACTATTATGGTATTATTATCAATGAGTTTCTTTATGTTTGTGATTAATTGATTTAAATTTGTGGGTGCTATCACATTGGGGGCATAAATATTTATAATTGTTAGATCTTGGTGGACAAACCCCTTAATTATGATATAGTGCCTTCTTCATCTCTTGTTACAGTTGTTATTTTAAAATCTAGTTTGTCTGATATAAGTATGGCTATTCCAGCTTTCTTTTAATGACTATTTGCAAGACAAATGGTTCCACATCTCCTTACTTTCAATCTGCAGGTAACTTCAGGTCTAAAATGAGTCTCCTATAAGCAGCATATTGATGAATCTTGTTTTCTTGTCCATTCTGATACCCTATTTGTTTTGATTGGAGCCTTTAGCCCATTGACATTTAGAGTGAGTACTGAAAGGTATGAATTTAGTGACATTATCATGCCTATATAGATGGTGTTTCTGGTGATATTGTCTGCTCCTTTCTAGTCTTTGTTGCTTTTGGTCGTTTTTGTTTTGTTTTGTCTTTTATTCACTCAAAGGGTCCCCCTTTTCTTGTAGGGCTGGTTTAGTGGTCACAAACTCCTTTAGTTTTTGTTTGTTGGGAAACTCTATCTCTCCTTCTATTTTGAATGACAGCCTTGCTGGATAAATAATTCTTGGCTGTATATTTTTTAGATTCAACATGTTGTATATATCCTGCAACTCTTTTCTGGCCTTCCAAGTTACTGTGGATAGGTCTGATGAGAACCTAATCTGTCTTCCCTTATATGTTAAAGACTTTTTTCCCTTGCTCCTTTCATAATTCTTTCCTTCTGCATATTTTGTGAATTTGGCTGTGATATGCCTTAGTGAATGTTGGTTTTTGTTGAATCCAATGCAAGTTTCCTGTGCTTATTCGATTTTGATGTTTGTGTCTTTCACTCTATTAGGGATGTTTTCTGCTATAATTTGCTTACATAAACCTTCTCCCCTTTTTCTCACAATTAATCTCCTGGGACTCCTATGATTTGGATGTTATTCTTTTTTAATAAGTCACTGAGTTCTCTAATTCTTGTATCATGATCTTTTGCCTTAGTTTCCCTCTTTTTTCTTCATTATTCCCCATAATTTTATCTTCTATATAACTGATTCGTTGCCCTGCTTGGTTTATGCTTGTCAGCGTGGCATCCATTTGGGATTGCATCTTGGTCATAGTATTTTTAAATGTGTCCTGACTAGATTTTACTTCTTTTATCTCCACAGAAAGGGATTCTATGCTTTTTCAACTCCAGCTAGTATTCTTATTATCATGATTTTAACTTAACTTTAATTTAACTTTAACTTAACTTTCTATTTCAGACATCTTGTTCATATGTGTGTTGATTAAGCACCTGGCAGTTATTTCCTCTTGTTGTTTCTTTTGGGGTGAATTCCTTCATTTTGTCATTTTGGAGGAAGCAAAATAAATAATAAAATTAAATGAATAATAAAGATTTAAAAATTTAAAACAACACAAAATATCAAATAAAGGAACCTAGATCCTAGGTGTGTTTTGGTATTGCTGTTGAAAGAAGTTTGATAGAATAGAGAAAAAAGGGAAGGAAAAGATAAAAAGAAAAAAAAAGTAAGAAATAGTTTAAAATTAAAATATATATATATATATATACAATAAAATAGAATAAAATAAAATGAAGAAGTGAAATAAAATTTAAAAAAATTACAAAAGATAAAAAACATAGTAAAAAGAACTTAAACAATTTTAAGGAAAAGAAAATAAATTTTTCTTTCGTATCCAAGACAAAGAAAGGAAAGGAAATAATGAAAACAAAGAATAGATGAACCATCAAACAGAATGAAACCTGAATAACTTTATAGCCAGTTTCCCCTAGAACTCAAACTATGAAGCACTCTATAATTCATATACTAAGCAGGCAGATGACTTGTGGTGATCCTCTAGGGCATATGCTTGCAGGGCACAACTGGATGGGGCTTGGTATAATGGCTTCATTTTCCACTAGATCGCACTGCTTAGCTTACTGGTGTGGATTGGTGTGGTGTACATGTGTGTGCATGCCCATGCATGGAAGAGGTGAAAATGGTGTCACCCAGCTTCATAATTTCTGGCACAGGAACTGTGCATTCTTACTGAACCATAATCGAGCACCCCTCTGTTATCTCAGGTTTCTGTCCACTCCCCGCTTCTACACTGTCTGTCTCCAAGCTATCTACCAGCCAGGTGGCATCTCCCTCCCAAATTTTTTCTCAGACGGGACTGTGTTTACAAACATCTCACTTCTGGGAATCATGTAGCTTGGACCCACTCTGACCCTCTGGGGGAGGGTCTCACTGAGCAATGGCCAGGTGCCAGCTTGCTCCAGAAAAAGTTTGTGTGATCACACAACAACAAAGGTTCAGAGATTATGGCAAATCACAGCACACAGCTGGTGACAGTTTTCACTGCACTCTGGCATCTTTGTTCCAATACCAGCTAATGTGGCTATTCTCTGGGGTCTGCTTGGACCTTTGCCTGTGGGGAAGCTGTATTTCCTCTACCAAATGCCTTCCAAGCAGGGAACCTCTTGTCCCCATATGGCTCACGGATCCCTCGGACCTCGCTGCCTGCTTCTGGGGATTTGTTCTTCCTCCCCACCAGAGCACCACCAGGTATTGAGCTTCAGAATTTCTGACTCTGAACTTTCCTGTTTATAGAGGCCTAGTGGTTTTGAAACCCTCTCCTTTATCCCCATCAATGGTTTTGGGGAAGAGATTTCTTGTTCAGTCCCTTGTGAATGTTTCCACTCTTTCTCTTTTTCTCCAGGTACTTTTGGGGGTACTGCATGTCCTGTCTTCTCCCAATATGCTGCAGCCTCCCCCCACTTTCTCTGCCCTCTCTCTGAAAAAAGAGCTCCTTACCCTATGCAACTTATCTCTCCCCCAGCTCACCTCTCTGCACCACATACCTGCTAAGTTCTGTGGCTCCAGTTATGTAGATTGTTGTGTTAATCCTCAGATCATTTTCCCAGGTGTGCAAAATGGTTTAATGCTGATCTAGCTGTATTTCAGGGATAAGAGGAGCCAAGAATTTCCATGATACTATGCCATCTTGCCCCCCTTCCACTTCTTCAGCCTTTTAAAGAAGCAGCATGAAAATGGTCTTACATAAAGGCAATGATTCCATATAGGTACTTAAAATAATGAGTTGTAAAAACAATAAAAAATGATCAGAATACTATATATATATATATATATATATATATATATATATATATATGGCCATTGAATTGTTTAGTATAAATGTTTGATTTTACATTTGGAACACTTAAAGAATTACATAAAATATAATCTTCCACAATTTAGTCCATTGTTAGAAGCAATCAACCAATAAATTCACCTAATGCTAGTTTGTACTTTTGGTTGAAATTTATTGCTCTTTTGATCAAATTTGGTTTGGAAAGGAAAGAAACTAATAGCAATAACATTAATTGGATAACTACTAATTATTGGGAAAATAAAAATTACATCATCTTCTTTTAACTTTGGAAGATTTGTGATATCACATTATCCTAAAGAGCACATCTAATTGTGAGATTTCTAAAGAAAGCACTTTTCCAACTGCTCAAAGTTTTTCAACAATCTTGGTGTGCTAATTATCTAATTAACTGGGATAGACAGTCCAATTATAATTCTGAGGTTCACTGTGGAAGTATAATTATTTTTGTAATCATTAACTTGGCTTAATCACCTTTAACACTAGTTTTGTAGGTCCTCAACTAATTAGTTTTACTAGCTAATTACTGAATATAGAGGAATTTGATTTTCATTAAGATCTGATAAGACTTATTGTCATCTGGGTAGGAATGTGAGGACATTGTGTACATAACGCTAGATAAAGTTCATTAAAGGTCAACTTTTGTTGAACTCAGAAATTCTACAATATAATTGATTTATAGGAAAACATATAGATGCACAGCAAGTAGTCTATCATTAGCTTCTAACAGAATCTTTGATTTTGGCTACCTGTAAACTCCCTTCACATAAAAATTAAGTAATGTTGAAAAGGTCAATTTTAGTTGTAGCTTTCACTAAAGGGAGTTTTAAAAATTAAACCCTTAAGAAAAAAAAATGATAAATGAGGGAAAAATAATACTTTTTTGGAAATCAGTACAATTTTTCTCATCCTATGTTTTATTTATTTTATGGAATTCTTTCAATTCAGTCCTTTACTTCTTTTCTCTATTTTTTAAATTTTCTGTTTTTCCACTTTAAAGCCAATCTGCCATATCTTTAACTTCTAACATCAGTTATCGTTTCTCTGTGCAGTGTGATATTCACTTTGAAAAGTCAGATCCTGAAAGTCATTTACGTTGGCAAATTATATTCATTATAAATTCTGGAACTAAGTTCAATAGATATTTGTTCCCTTTGGATTATTATTTGGATGTAATACACTGATTTTGTCCCAAAAGATGAAAGAAAATATTTACATATTTATGAAAAATAAGTAGTCAAATATCTGAAATTATGCATATGAATACCCAATGGCAATACAATATAATTTAAATTTATAACTTTAGAGATGTTGCCATCTGTCTCACAAATAGCAAGAGACCAGCTTAAAATATTTCTAATGCAACTCATTTTTACTAAACTTATTGTTTATATATTAAAAAATAAAATATTTCATATACATTGAGCAAACCATAAAAGAATATATATGTGTGTGTGTGTGTATTTTTTTTTTTTGCTTACAATGAAATGGCATTAAGTACTGTAAATTTGTGACAGTTCTCTCTGAATATTATTGCACTTCTATTGTGTTTTATTGCTTTTCACTCCCAACAACAAGTTAGAGGACAGAAGAAAAATCATTGCCTCTTCCTTTAAGAATTGTCATCTTATAAGGAAAACTAAATATAGGAAAAATTACCTAAATTAGTAACTGAGAAAGTACACAAGCCATATTCAGTAATTCAAGTGCTAGACACACAAACTGTTGGCAATTCATATAAATTACATGAAATTTACATATTTTAGTACTCTTTTTATTCTACATAGTACAATTTATCTTAATTCAGATGAAAATAATTTGAAGACTGGAAAACATATTGGAAATACTTCCTTCTTTTGAGTTAATTATTACGTAGTTGCCTTCTCAGCTGATGTGAGATACAAAAAACTATTCACAAAGTGCTGCATGAACAAATAAGTGATAAGTAAAAGAGGTAATATATGCTTGTGGGACAGAATTTCAAAAATATTGAAAAGTATATTATGTACAGTAAGATTATGAACACTTTAGTTGCTCAGTCCTTCTATTTTTTCTCCCAAGTGTCAAGCATTATCTTTAGCTCTTAATTACTGGTTTCCCAGATATCAAAGCATATTTCATTTATTTTAAAACATGGTAGCATATAATACCCATTTACATGTTGCTTTTTCACTTA
Source organism: Acinonyx jubatus (assembly GCF_027475565.1). Lineage (NCBI taxonomy): Eukaryota > Metazoa > Chordata > Mammalia > Carnivora > Felidae > Acinonyx > Acinonyx jubatus. Next base: position 215,561,311 of record NC_069380.1, read on the forward strand.
AAAATATTTTTCCCCATAAATAATTATCAGCTACAGAATAACCATTCAGAATTTACGCAATTATTTAGTATGTCCCTACTGATACATGTTTAATATTTTTCATACTGGATATATCTTAGTTCCTTGGTTTGAAGAATATTATAGTAAATTTTATTATACAAGGTCATGCCACACATGTCCAAGTATATATGTAGAAAGAACTCCTATGTATTAATAACCATATCCAGGGGTGTGATCGTATTACTCTCTAATATTTTACCTTCTCTTGAATTCATGCCCTTTGAGGTGTGGCTTTCAAATTAATCTGGATAAAGAGATGTAGCTTATTTCTCTACACCTTAATTCTGAGTTCATCCATGTAGTTGGTTTGTGGACCAGTGCAGTGTTGGATAGCAGGATGTAAACAGAATATTGAAAGACTTTCACAACTAGGCTTGCTTGCCTTTGTACTTCTGCCTTCACCGTGAGTAATGCCCAAAGGAGCCTGTTGCCATGATGTAAGAGATACGTGAAAGAGAGCCAAGTAACCCTAACGAGCAGGCAGCCAATGCTTAGCTATTCCCTGAAATGCAATGGAGGCCAGACAAGACCAGAAAAAATAACCTCCTTAAATCCCCGATTCACAGTTTTGTGAGAGTTCACAAAGCTAACTGTGTTTAAGCCATTGAGTTTGGGATGGTTTGTTACGCAGCATTATTATGGCAATAGATGATTGATATAAATGCATGGGTGTTGCTGATTTTAATACATATTATGTTATTAATAAGAAGGATACCAGATTTTACTCTAGCCAGTAATGAATGAGAGAGCAAAGCAGCAATGCCATTAATTTGCTGTTCTTTGCTAGCCGGGTGGGTGACAATACTATTCTTTTTTTTAAAATTTTTTTTAATATTTTATTTATTATTGAGAGACAGAGAGAGACAGAGCATGAGCATGGGAGGGGCAGAGAGAGGTGGAGACACAGAATCTGAAGCAGGCTCCAGGCTCTGAGCTGTCAGAGCCCAACACGACGCTTGAACTCATGAACCTCAAGATCATGACGTGGGCTGAAGTCGGTCGCCCAACCGACTAAGCCATCCAGGCGCCCCAATACTACTATTCTTTTATAGTTTGCATTTCACATATTATAAGTGATATCTTTGTGTAAAATTGGAAATTAAAGTATTGGCAGTTCAACTGAAGAATCCTGTGGTCCTTTTTTACACCTCCTAAATTTGGTGTTTTTATTATATTTATATATATTTTATATATACATATATATCTTCTCAGACTTTTGGCTAAGATCAAGTGTAGTATAAATTATTCAGATAAAAAACACCATATTCATTTTGCTGATGTTTCCTAGATATATCCATTATCATTTTCTTTTATTTAAAAATCCTGTGCTCTTATGTTTTTAGAAATGTCTCTTTATATTTTATACAATTTTTTTATCCAATCTATGTTTAAAAAAATGTTCACTTATTTTTGAGAGGGAGAGAGAAAGACACAGTGTGAGTGGGGGAGGGGTAGAGAGAAACAGAGGATCCATGACGACAGCAGAGAGCCAGATGCAGGGCTTGAACTCAGGAACCACGAGACCATGACCTGAACTGAAGTTGGATGCTTAACCAACTAAGCCACTGAGGCCCCCCTTTCCAATCTACTTTTAAGTGATAATTTTAAACCAATAATCACTAGTCTGAATCTAGATATATCTTGATATATTCAACATCCTTTTGTATTTCCTAATTATCTATGTCTACTTTTTAATTTTTCCCATTCTTATTTTTAAGCTTTATTGTGTTATTTTCCATCTACTTTCTTGAAGTAAGCTTTTATTGTTTTAGTATCTACATTATACATTTTTAAAGAAATTTATGTATAATAAATCAATTTTACTGAAAAAAAATCCAAAATTCTTTAACTTTAAGCAATCTTCTTCTGCTCTACATTTTAATATCATCCAGTATTTGAATTCTATGATTCTTTTAATAATCCTCCCAATGAAATTTATTATCATTACCTTTATGTAGTCAAAGTTTCCTTAGATTTATGTACATATTTATCATTTTTTAATCAACGTTTACATATCAGAAAGTTATTAATGGCATAGTGTTTTTCCTTTCTAAAATACTGCCTTGAAGGCACCTGGGTGGCTCAGTTAGTTTAGCATCTGACCCTTGATCAAATCCCCACCCGCCCACACCACCCCCCACCTCCATCAGTTCTTGCTCTGAGTGTGAAGACTGCTTGAGATTCTTTCCCTCCATTTGCCCCTCTCCCACTTGTGTGCACACTCTCTCTCTCTCAAAATAAAATAAAATAAAATAAAATAAAAGTAAAGTGAACTAAAATAAAATAAAACAAAACACTGCCTTGAGAATTTCCTTAATTAAAACTGCCTGTGATAAAATGTCTTTGTTTTTTTTTTTAGCAAATGACTTCATTTTGCTTTAATTCCAAAAGATGAGGACACAATTCTAGCTTGACAGTTATTTCCCAGTTAGTCTAAATACCTTTTATATACCACAAACACTATTGTTAGAGAAAATTTCCTTTGATAGAAAACAAAATGGGTAAAATTTATTGGAGGATAAAATTCACATCTATGCACAAGACAATGCAAATAAGTGAAATATCCAACAAGTGTGTTGCTTCTGTGAGTAGTGAAATCTCTTTTCTTGGAAATAAATATATTGAGCTTGGAAAACCGGTTATAAAAGGGGATTTCTGTAATAGTGCACTGTTGAACTCAAAGACTTACAGTTTTTTGTTGTCACCTTAAGCTTAGATATTACTTATACTGATCCTCATAACATGAAACAATGGATAAAAAAATCTTTTATTTGTGTTGTTTTCCTATGGAGATTTGTAGTAGGGGAAACCAGGAAAAGTGAGACCTCTGGGTGATGACAGACTTAAGTGAGTCTACTGGAACACGATCTTATTTATCTCCTAAACTCTCTGAGATGCTTCAGCTTTTTTTTTTTTTTTTTGGTAGGATGGAAGTTAGCATTAGAGGAATTAAAGAGTATAAATATCTAATGCAGCACTTGTCATATCATTGGTTCCCCTTCTCTTCCTTTCCTTTTTTTCTTTTTATTTCTATAATACAGAAAGTGTTTCAATCTCAGTGCCCTTCTTTCAATTTTACTTAATTCTACCTCTGTCTTCTGATACAATTTAGAATAGGTAGGTAATTTAAATGTTGGCACTTAAAGTTCTGCTATATATTGCATATTATATATGATATATATTCTACTGTATTATACAATGTTATACATTATATACATATATCATATTATATGTTATTATCATATCATATGTTACATCATATCATATGTTATTATCATATTGAGAGAGAGAGAAAGTGAGCAAAAGTGGGGAAGGGGTAGAGAAAGAGGGAGGTTCCATGCTGGTTCCATGCTGTCAGTGCAGAGCTTGACGCAGGGCTCAAACTCACAACCATGAGATCATGAGCTGAGCTGAAAACAAGAGTCAGACACTTAACTGACCGAGCCACCCAGGCCACCCCATTATATCACATTATTATACATAAATTCAACTCATGTTGTATTCCTGAGTTAAATTTGCTTTCATACTTGCCTCTTGGCCAGGTAGAAAAATAATTCAGGTTGGTGGCTCTGTGTTTATAAATATTTTAGTTTTCCCAACAAAATGATGAATGGACTCTACTTTTTGAGGCCAATGATGCCCATGGCTCTGGGAGATGTGGCCTGAAAAATATATCTAAGAATGAGCTTGATAGTGCCTGGCAGGAGAATGGTTAACAGCTGCACCTGGCACAACAGTGGAGCTACATGCTGCCCCAGCAGGTTTGTCTTGGGCAAGTATTTACCATTTCTAAGCTTCAGTTTCTGTAGCCCTCCTTTATGATTCTTTTGCCAAAATGCACACAAGTCCTCAATACATGATAGCTATCATTTTAGATAATAAATTATAGATTACAAAATAGACTTTAGGGTCAAATATACCTACGTTAAAACTTGTGCTGTAGCTTGATCATTCTGTAAATTTGGGGCTGTTAACTTAATTCCGCATCTGACATCTGAACTTGACTTTACATCTTAATAGGAGGAGGTGTTGAAAGATGAGGAGCATCGGAACATTTATATGTAGAAATGTAACTGTTTTAATTTACTTTCTGTAAGTGGTGGTTTTAGAAACTAAACAACAGCAACAACAACAACAACAAAACAAACACAATGATTTCCTGAAAGGTAACAGTAACTGGATCACTGTACAAGAAGTAAAGTTTCATTAAGTGGGTCAATAAGATTTTTCACATGCTTTTAATATGACATCAAATTTCATGCATGTTGGGAATTGTATTGTAACTTATGGTTAATAAAGAATAAAGCAATTTGAAGCCTCTTTAATAAAAGCAAATAAAACTATCAATTCAGGTTCTCCAATGTAATAAACCCAGTTCAAATTAAGTAGTTTCTAGCAGATTGTATCACGTTATAGCTTCCCGCTCCCCATCTTTTCTCTACATTTGCAAAATTTTACATTTGGACTAAATTAAAACATTCATCTAAACTTTTATTTCCTTTTAGTGTTAATTAATATTGCTCTGAACTATTTTCTGGCTCAAAAGATTCTCATAATCTTTTATTGATCCTACGTATTCTATAGCCTTTTCTAATAAGTTTTCTACTTCATAAATAACAAAATGAGTTTATAGCACATATTATGAGTCATATATGCTTAAAAATTCGAGGAAGTCTGGAACAAAATAAGTTTGTGTAAAGTGAAGAAGTAGAAATGATCTACCCAAATTAAAGAGCCTATACATTTTTTACTTTTAGTTTTTTTTTCCCCTTAAAACATACTCCCTAGATATTTCATATTCTCCTAGAGAAGTTGCAAAACATTCATATATCTGAAGCTCACTCAATTTATCGAATCATAATTGCTGAGGATAGAACTAGATTTGAATTATTGAAAAAAATCTTCTCAGCTAATTATTGAATACTATTAAATAGTATATTAAAGTTAATTTTATATTTTTGTTTACTGACATTAATTTATGTAAATTTTCCATTTAATGTTGTCTTCTAGAAAACACTTGTATAACTTAGTGCTGTAAAATTAGTTCTCACTACATGTATGTACTATTATTTTTAAAGTTCTTAAAGTATTTGAAAAAATACTAAAGTATTGGAATTTCCAGTCTTGATTGTAAAAAAAAAATATTTTGACTAATTCATGGTAAAGATTAGCTCACATATTGATTATCTTAAGAATATGATGTTGCATGTTTTGGATAGTCATTCATGGTCACAAGTAAAGAGGCCACTATGTGTCAATTATAAGTATATGTTAACATAACTTTTCATTGTAATGATGAATGCATTTTATTTATCATTTGTAGTGTTTATTGAATGACATCTACACTACAGTAAATAATAGACAATAGAAATTGTCAAGAAAATATAACTTATTCTACCTTCTAAACATTATCTCTATAAATATAGGGATTGTTTAAATCACAAATAAGCCAATATAAGCATTATTCCACTGTTAACAATTTGTTTCATCCAATAAAAATATGTTTTGATAAATCATTCCATTGTGCAGTAACTGTGAAACAAAATTAGATGACCTATGATTCACATAATAAAAGTTTTAAAAAAGAGAATTAGAAACAAATATAGGACGGAGAGTATTTGAATAAATAATAGAGAAAGGTAGCCTTGCTTTGAAAAAACACTTCAGCCTAAAACTTATGAACATTTACTGAGATACAGGCAAGCTTGAGGAAAAACAAAAAGAGCTACTCACTTATACATATCCTACTAAAATCTCTGAATTCTAAGTATTAAAAGAAAAGGAAAGGACATCTTTTCAAGTTTCCTGACAGAGAAGTCACTGAGAAAGGAAAATATTCAAATGTATTAAACTTCTCATCTCTAATACCAGGAGCTAGAAGAATACATGAAAAGATTCCTTTACCCAGGAATTAACTTATCCCAAGTTAAGATGGCAGATATCTTTTTAACAGATATTTCACCTTCTCAGGGTAGAAAAAAATTATAGATATGTAAGAATTCAAATTCTATATCAAGATGCAACTCACAGAAAATACTTGACAGAGAGGACTCTAACACAAAATGAAATTGAGAAAAACAGACACTGATATAAAAGACAATGAAGAGAAAGTTAAGAGCGGTGACCTTATAACAATGAATAAAAAGGTTAATATTGGTAATGAACTACTGAATTCAAAAATTTAAAGCTGGCTGGGTCCACAAAAATCTATGTCCTTTTAATATTTGCAACAATGATTAAAATGTTAAAACACTGCTTCAAAATATAGGAACTGTTTCTTCACAAAATAAGGACTCTATGTGTCAGAATTCTTTATATGACTTTGATTAGGGTTTAAAATTTATGTCATGCATTTGAATTTAAATTTTCCTTTTCCTTTGGTCATGAGGATTAGGTACTAACTGAAGATTTACTAATTTGAGGAAATAATAGCAAACATTATCTTGGAGAGATTTCTAAAAATGTAATTTTTTTGAGGAGAAATTTTGTTTTTAAAGTAGATTTTTCAGTAAAGGAAAACTTTCAGAAAAAATCGAAATGCAAAATAAGTAACAGTCAAAACTACCTTCTATTAAGTTCCTTTGCTTTTCTATTCTAGTTGCTTTTTGAAACCATACACACTTTGTGGCTGGTCATAAAGACTTTTTATTTGCCGTTTTTATACCTTTTAACTTGGATATTGTGTAAAAAAAATAATCCTTGCGTAAGTAGATCTTTTTTCTTCCTTCTTCAGTGTTGTTATGCTATTAGGGTATGGTTTATCCTGTCTCCCAGACACTCTGAGCACCTTAAACATTTCTTTACTTCTCATAGACTATGTTAAATCCTATGTTAAAAGACCTATGTCTTTTCATCTTTCCTCAGCCTCCAGTTTTTTTTTTTCTTAAAAAATCTTTTTTTCTTTTTGGGTGCCAGGGTGGCTCAGCGGTTGAGTGTCTGACTTTGGCTCAGGTCATGATGTCATTGCTCATTGTTTGAGCTCCACATTGGGCTCTGTGCTGACAGCTCAGAGCCTGGAGCCTGCTTCAGACTGTCTCCATCTCTCTGTGCCTCCTTTGCTCATGCTTTCTCTTTCTCTCTGTAAAATATTAAATAAAACATTAAAAAATTATTTGTTTTTCTAAATAGAAGGAGGAGAAGCAGAAGAAAGACAAAGAGAAGAACATGAAGGAAGTAGAGAAGAAGGAGAATAAGGAATGAAGGACAAGTAAGGAAGGAAAGAGGGAAGGAGGGAGGAAAAATATATAAAAACTTTCAACGGAATTGTAGGAACTAAATTTTCTGGATTTGAGAATTTTAGCTTTAAGTTCATGCTTTTCACAATGGAACAAAACCCAGTCACCTGTGTAACTATATTCAAGGATTAAGCTTTGGGTTAGGGTGGGCCCTAGGCATTTTTGTTCCTCTCCATTTCCCACATGTAATCAGGCACCAGAAATGTAAATATCAACCCCATTGTAACTCCTTCTTGGAAAAAGAGACATCATCTAAAAACACTTAGCTTATTCTTTTCTGTAGGTTATTTCCAAGGAAAACTCTCTATATTCTATAATCATTGATCTAGCTTACATATTTGCATTTCTAAAATTATTTCCCTTTTAAAATCCCCCATAAGCTTTGATGAATTGTGCAATAATTTGCAAACTCAGCACCCGAAGTTTCCATTGAATATCTTTATTTTTCGTTTTTTAAAAATGTTTACTTATTTTTGAGAGAGAAAGAAAGAGAGAGAGAGAGGGACAGAGGCATTGAGAGGGGGACAGAGGATCCAAAGCGGCTCTTCATTGACAGGGTGAGGATGCGGGGCTCAAACTCACAAACCGTGAGATCATGACCTGAGCAGAAGTCGGATTCTCAACCAACCAAGCCACCCAGGTGCCCCATATCTTCTTTTTCCTTGAGGATAGTCACTATTATTATTATTTTTTTACATCTACAATATTTCTTTATATAATTTGAATGATATATATTCTTATAGGTTTTTATAATCTAATTGATTTAAGTTACTATAAACTTACTATTAATTTTTGTCATGTGGTTTCATATGTTGAAGGAATTACAGATATTTCCCTCTATATCTTCCTCCTCTACCTCTCAAATCATGGACACTATGGTTTGTCATTTTAATTCATCATATGTGAAAAAAATATATATTACATATATTAAGGAAAAATTTTAAGTTTCCCCTTTTATTGTATTTAATGTTGGTTAAATAGTTGACAACTTTGACACTCATCACCATTTCACCATTTGAAATAATATGCCAAGCAAAATAAGTCAGAGAAAGACAAATATTATGATTTCACTCATATGTGGATTTTCAGAAACAAAACAAACAAGCATACGGGGTGGGGAAAATTGAGGCAAACCAAGAAACAGACTCTTAACTATGGAGAACAAATTGATGGTTGACGGAGTGGAGGTAGGTGGGGGCAAATGGGTTAAATAGGTGATGGGTATTAAAGAGTATAGTTGTTGTGATGAACACCAGGTATTGTATGGAATTACTGAAACCAATATTATACTATATTTTAACTAACTGGAATTTATATAAAGACTTAACAAAAATTTTAAAACAATATAAAATAAATGGGGCACCTGGGTGGCTCAGTCGGTTAAATATCTGACTCTTGATTTCAGCTCAGGTCATGATCTCATGGTTCATGAGATCGAGCCTCACATTGGGCTCTGCACTCACAGCATGGATCCTGCTTGGGATTCTCTCTCTCCCTCTCTTTCTGGTCCTCCCCTGCTTTTGCGTGTGCTTTCTCTCTCTAAAATAAATATTAAAATAAAATAAATAAGTTTACATGTCTCTTTTAATATTATCTAGTAATCTATCCATTTATCTATTTGCTATTCATTGAATTTGGGCCCTCAAAAAAGATTATGTCAAAGTCCTAATCCCTAGTACCTCAGAATGTGACTTTTTTTTTTAATGTTTATTTATTTTGAGAGAGAGAGTGAGTGCATGTGAGTGGCGGAGGGGCAGAGGGAGAGGGAGAAAGACAATCCCAAGCAGGCTCTGCACTGTCAGCACAGAGCCCAACACGGGACTCAGTCCCACAAACCATGAGATCATGACCTGAGCTGAAGCAACAAAAGTTGCTTGTTGTTACACTTGTTATACTTACTACATGTAAATTATTTCATGGACACATTCAATTTTATCAGTGATGACCCATGTCAGGTGGTTAAATGGCCCACAAGGTTGGGTATATGTATGGGTTTCTAATTGTGTCACTTTTGCTCTTGCTCAATCAGTTTTTACCCAAAATAGCATCTATTGGGTTATGTGGGTACATCTGGTTTTCAACCTCAATTCAAGTTGTTTCAGGACTAGACTTCATCAAAGGTCTTTGTGTGAAGTATATGATGTCAGATACTCTCCCTTACCTCAACATAATTTTAGTTTGGGGACTTATGTATGCTCTCTTGACCCTGAACTTTAATCAGAGCAATCTTGTTCTACAAAAGTACTTCTTTAAAACAAAAAGTTTATTTATTTTGAAAGAGAGAGAGAGAGCACACACATGAGCAAGGGAGGGGTGGAAATAGAGGAAGAGACAGAATCCCAAGCAGGCTCTGTGCTGTCAGTGTAGAGCCAGATGTGGGGCTTGATCTCATGAACCGTGAGATCATGATTTGAGCAGAAACCGAGTTGAACACTTAACTGACCGAGCCAAGCAGGTACCCCATTGTTCTACAACAGTACTTCTTAATCAAAATTCTGAGGCTCAGACATTGGAGAACTTAGCTCCTGTTCTCTGAAGAATCTAAAGTATAAGTTATTCCACATATCCCCCAGTTATTTGGTTTGGGTAATAAAGTGCCTAGAAACATTCGGTAGATCACACAAAGAAAATAAATTTTGTTACTTTCATATTCCAGAGCAATGAGTGTTGTGGGGTCAATGGGAGAAGGCCCCACTAAATGTACCACAATGGCATATTAATTATTTTGAATTGAAGCTACTTGGGAAATAGCCCATGGAAGGACACTCAGAGATAGGAAATGGAGAGCCAAAGAGGCTATATAAACAACCTTGTTACTTTTTTTTTTTTTTTTTTACTAATCTACTGCCTCAGCCCAAATTCTGCATAGCATCCCTAACTAATTAACCCTCCCAGCCATCTGTTTTCTTTATCCTGTCAATTCAACACAAATTTATGGTCTCTTTGTCTAAAAAGTATAAAAACTGCCAGCCTTGGTCATTTGTTTGGGTCTCAATATCATTATTTGGTCTTATTATTGACATTATTGGCATTATTTGGAATTATTTGTGCACAAAATAAAACCGTTTTATATATTTTTTTTCTTTTCTCCTGTTAATCTGTATCATGTAAATTTAATTCCTAGTCTAGCTGGAAGACTTTGAAAGGAAGAGGGAGAATTTTTCCTTCCCTATGTTACTCATCAGTGATTTGCAAAACTATTTATATGGGTGCACACACATACATAAAGGCACACACACATGCACACATACTTGCATACAAGAGCTCAAACATATTGGGTTTTGAAAAGAAGATAATATGGCATTTATTGAAATGAAATGATCTAATGGATGATATTTATAGAAGTAATCATGAAGTTAAATATTTCAAAAAATGTCAGTTCATGTAGATGACATTTTCTCAAATCAAGTCTTTCACTCTCCAATACACTCCCAGGGAACATTCATTTTTCTCAGTGTGGCAACTCTGGAAAATATCATGTTAATACTGACAGTATCAATTAAACAGAGTGATGTTGCTGTTGGAATATAAAATTAGGTAACATATAAAATAAATAAGTGATGGGGATGTAAGTATAGCATTGGGGATGCAGTAAATAATATTACAGTAACTTTGTATGACGACATATGGCAACTAGACTTATTGTGGTGATCATGTCCTAATGTACATAAATGTCAGATCTTTATGTATACACTTGAAACTAATATAATTATTGTATGCCAACTATACTTCAATTAAAAAAAGAAAAAATATAAAAATAAAATGTTATAAAGGGAACATTTTTTAAAGAAATGTAACATGTATCCACCTTGTTGAATAAATCTCTGATTACTTATTAAGATTCTTTTTATATCTCTTAGTGGTAGTGTAGATGTTTTACAATAGTATGATATATCTATAAATCTTCCAAGATAAAGTCCAGAAAAACCATATCTAGATTAAGAATGTCAGTATTCTAAGTAGAATTTAAATAAAAATTTAAATTAAAAAATACAGTATTTTAAGAAAAATTAATGCTAACATAACAAATGATCCAAAATATATCTTTTGAAAGTAGAAATATTGCAGTTCACCACTTCCATGTAGTAATTCAGCAAATAGAACTTAGTTTGATAAAACAAAGTACAGATTTCTCTCACTCCTGACATCAAATGTCCAGTTATAAAGAAGTTGTATTGGAGTGTGGATAAGAATATAAAAGTGTAATACTATAGCCTTCCTTATTTAAATTGTCACAATTCAATTAGTTCTGAAAGTTCATGTTTATTCTGCCAATCTATTTCCTATCATTCATAGACTGACCTACAGTGTGTGTTTTATCCACAAAATGGATCATTTATAGAGGCACCTGAGTGGCTCAGTAGGTTAATCCTCTGATTCTTGATTTCAGTTCAGTTCATGATCTCGCCATTTGTGAGTTCAAACCCTGCTCCAGGCTCTTTGTTGACAGTGCGGAACCTGCTTGGGATTCTCTCTCTCTCTCTCTCTGTCTCTGTCTGCTCCTCCCCTACTCACTCTCTCTCACTAAAATAAATAAATAAACTGTAAAAGGAAAAAAATGAAATATTTATAAATATCTTAGTGGACAAATATTAATGGATGAATCTTAATGAGTGAACGTCAGAATCAAGTCTTAAAATCAAAGGAATTTGATGTGCATTTTGTGAATTTTGTTATTTTATTCTTAATATTGTCTCAATATTTTTAAGCACTCCTTTAAGGATATACCACACTCAGCATTGCTGAAAAGAAAAGAAAAGAAAAGAAAAGAAAAGAAAAGAAAAGAAAAGAAAAGAAAAGAAGAAATAAAATAGCTCTGTATATCAAAGATGCTTCTATTTTTACGTTTCTTAAAAAAAAATTTTATATTTATTTATGATTGAGAGACAGAGAGAAACAGAGCACAAGTAGGGGAGGGGCAGAGAGAGAAGGAGACACAGAATCCGAAGCAGCCTCCAGGCTCCGAGCTAACACCACAGAGTCCAACGCTGGGCTCAAAGTCACAAACTGTGAGATCATGACCTGAGCCCAAGTCGGAGGCTTAACCGACTGAGCCACCCAGGCGCCCCTATTTTTACATACTTCTGGTTAGATGATGATGCCCAATACTTAATACTTAAATGATGTCCAAATAAACAGCATTATTTTTATGTTTTTTTTTCTTTTTAAATTTGGCTTATTATGAGGTACAGGTCAATTTATGTGTGCTTACTTTGCCTCACATATTCAACTAGGACACCTTAACATTGTTTTTTTAAAGTATGTGTTTACCTGAGCAATGAATAAAACAATACAGAAAGCCAGTTGTTCTGGGAAATTCAAAACATCATTTTGATAATTGTCACCTGTCTTCTGTTTTTGTCATTCGAGCAGATGATAAAAGAGTATGCAGGCAAAAAATGCAGGGGAATAAGAAGATTATAGAAGCTTGTCAGAGAGTTTTAATTAATAGTTTTAATTCTGTTATTTTTCTGCATTTTTGTTTATGTTGCTTGGAAGCTTTAGAAATTTTATAATTAGAACAATCACTGTATAAAAACAGTACTTATTCTCTAATTTTGTTTGTGTATTATATCACTTTCTTTAGAGTGGGTTGAGATTTGGAAACCTGACTTTCTATTTTGGACACTGGCAAAGCTGTACCCTCGTGGAGAGCTGTGGTCGTTATATTCTCCAATCTGAAGGCTCATGGCCCAGTTTTCCACTGCATGGCCAAACTTAAAGCATTGCCTTTCACTTCAACCTCTGTCTCTATTTTGCCTGTATTTGTTCTGCACACTGTTCATTGATCAGAATTTTTACCATTATTCCATGCATGGGGAAGTTCTATCAGATGAGGATGCTAAGGAGCCAATGAGCTCTTTTTCATATGACTGAGTTTTTGATCTACGTTCAAAGTCTGTGCTTGTGGCACATAGTTTGTTCTATACCAATTTCTAAATATATCAAAAAGCATTATTTCTGGGCTATATACATTCTTCCTCCTCCTGTAAAGAGGGTTAACATATTATTTACGAATATATAATATCAGGGGATATCTTCCTGTATTAAGCTACTGTAATCTCTATTTATTTAGTTCAAACCTAATAATTTTATGCTTAAGGACCTTTGAAAAATAACTTTCTTTTAACATTTTATTTCATTTCTTGAGAGACAGAGCATGAGCAGGGTAGGGGCAGAGAGAGAAGGAGACACAGAATCTGAAGCGGGCTCCAGGCTCTGAGCTGTCAGCCCAGAGTCTGACACCAGGCTCGAACCCACGAACCATGAGATCACGACCTGAGCCGAAGTTGGACGCTCAACCGACTGAGCCACCCAGGCTCCCTAGGAGCTTTGAACAATAATATTAGATTGTGTGTGAGTTTGTATTTCTCTGAGAAGACAGTTAATAAAGATGATATTCCAAAGCCTTTAAATATATCTTGATGTGATTTTGCCCGTGGAAATAACTTCTATGGCTGTTGGATTAGTATTTTATGGTTTGCTTAGCTGACATCCTTATACACTGCTGTTATTTGATATTACATAATACCCTGGTTTGAGTAGTTTTGATCACTTCTATAGCAACTATCATAACTGTATATTTGACAGTTTATGACATAATATTTGGCCACTCTTATTTGACATTACTGAGCTATCCCCTTTCCAAAAATAAGAGTTAAAATTATAACAATAAAGTATTAATCCACTTAGAATACTAACAACTCAAGGTCAATAAAAAAGTGATCATTCTTAATGATTTTTCATAAGTCAGCAGTGTTTCATTCATCGATATTTCATCTTTCTTCCCTTGAAAAAAGACTTCTGAGGGAGATAAGAATATGGTATCCATGGAGAGCTGTGTTATTAAAATAACTGATAAGTTTACTATTTACTTGACATCCTGAACAAAGCCACGTACACACTTGGCTAGGTAACAGTGGTCTCCTGCCAACTGAACCAAGTTTCGAAGACTTCTTTTGCTGTGACAAAATTTTGACTTAAAAGAGTCTACAATTTAGGTTAAAAACTTCCGTGGAAGAAAGGATATGCTATCCTCAAGTCTATATTTTAAGGTTTGGAGACACTATATCAAGTATCCTTGACATCTGTGACACACTCAACTTAAAAGAGATGGAGTGTGTCACCGTTGGAAGAGTTGTGCATTTATCATTTTATTGACCATCCACACAAAAATACCGTGAGAAAGCTTGATTTCTAAATTCTGATTCACAATATGGTTCATATTGGGAATGCTTTCATTTTGATTTCTGAGCAATGGAATCTGCCAGTAGTAGAAAAAGGAAACAACCACAACAGTGTTTCCAAGAGCTCCTGAAACATCTAATGGGGAAGTGAGATGGTGGACTCAGGAGGATGATGGAGATGCCCAGAAAGCTGCTCTAGACAGGTGAGTGAAAACTCCAGCCTGCCACACAATCTCACTTAAATCATTGAATAAATAGTGCAGGACTTCTTTTGTGCTACTACAAAGAAAATGCACTGCCTTACGCTGCCTACCTTAAGCCAAAATGTAGGAACAACCTTCCACGCTCTCAGGATGCTCCCCTGGTGATGATGAATATAAGAAATCAACATTATAAAGTTTATATATCCACCAATGCTGCTTCATCTTCCACCCCATATTTATACTTAGTCTGTCATAAACTATAGTTGAACTATATAAGTAAAAGCCCAAATACTCTGATTTGTCTCCCACATTAAAACAAAAACAAAAACAAAAACAAAAACAAACAAAAAAAAGGCATGGGCACCTGGGTAGCTGAGTCAGTTAAGTGTCTGACTCTTGGTTTCAGCTTGGGTCATGATCTCATGGTTGCTAAGATTGAGACTCCTGTCAGGCTCTGCACAAGTAGCACATATTCTCGCCCTCTCCCTCTCTCTGTCCCTCCCCCACTCTTTCTCTCTCAAATAAATAAGTATTTAACAAATAAAAAAATTAAAAAACACAGCAAAAAACATGTTGATCAAAGTGCCTCAAATTATCTTTATCTGCCCATGAATCATTTTCAGAGTAATGGCAGAATAGAAATTATATCACATAATTTCTAACCTCAGATGTTGATTAAATAATTTATAGAACTCCTCCATGAATATCATTCCATTCCACACAACTCAAAATTGACTCTGATTCTCTGTACTTTCTGGCATTACTAATGCTCCCCTTGGTCAGGTAATGTGAGTTATGTTCCTCATAAGTAATGTTTGGTCAATATTTTTAATACGAAATCTACTAAAATTTCATTCTTTGGCACTGGTTTCATGATATGACCCTGTAGTCTGGAGATCTTCTCTACTTAGAAGATTTCTATGTCAGTCTATCCATATCTATATCACATTGCTTATTCCAAAAGCCAAGGACAATTAATTATTGACGTCTACTGAATTCAACTGTAATAGACATAACATCTGACATTGCAGGGTCTAATGACAATAGGAAATTAAGCAAATACTTAAATATAATATTTACAATTATATTTGTTGTAAAATTTGTGAAAAAAATTTTTATAGAAATTAATGAAGGACTTAGTAAACAAAATGAAGGGGAGTCATTTTAACATAGTTTGTCAAAACAAAAACCCACAATGCATAATTTGTCAAGAAAAGTCTCTCAAGAAGTGACTCTGCACCTATTCTAGCAGTAGAATAAAAAATATATTTTTCTAGTTTACATTTTACTTTTATTTGTGGTATCACCTTAAAGATCAAAAGTGTATATATGTTTATGTGAATTAAATGCAATTATTAACATTATATTTCTGAAGCCTTTTGAAGTTTTATATTCAATGGTATCCTTCTCAAATTAATAGACCTCTATATGATTAAAATTCACAAAAGCTATTTAAAAATGTGAGTGATTTCTTTCCAGTTAAAATGTTTTGACAGAGACAATTACTTGAACAGGAGAAATTTGATTCAGAAATAATTATCATTTCACATGAGCTAAAGAAATCCTATTGCTCTTGTCATAGTTTCTAGAAAAGAAGTTGATCAACATACATAAATACTTCAAACATGAATGTTCTACAATAATTTATTTGACAACTATAGCTGTTTCAATGACTTTTCCTAAGGTTTGTTATGTCTTTCTATAACAAAGTAGGTGTTTCTTTTCTCAGTAATATGGTATGGCTACCTATTTCACAGTCAAATGATACTCATTTTCACGATATAAACTCAATTTTCATGGAAACAGGAATGACATGTTCTTGGAAAAGCAAAAGCATAGGGTTTAGCATAACTGTGATCAAAACTGGATTTTTTGACACACTGGGGCTAAAGTATAATTATACAATTAAAACAGTGGAAAGAAAAAAAATGGTAACATTTTATATAATCAAGTGCTGTTTTCATTTGGCAGTATTTATTATATGTGATTTCAAACTTTCAAGTGTTTATTGCTCTAATTTGTTCTACAGATGTTCTCTTTAAAATATATTATAGTGTTTGAAATTCAATGGATTTTGCATACCAGCAAAATAGTTTCATTTTTTGATGAGTACATTTTAGAGATAGATAGTGGTCATAGTTGTACAACTATATAAATGTAGTTAATGCCACTTAACTGTACACTTGAAATGATTACAACAGTGAATTTTGTTGTGTGTATTTTAGCCCAATAAAATCAGCAACATTTTACTTACTGTGAAAACAAAAACAAGTAGCTCAATGTAAGCGTTAAAATGTGACCTCTCACATCAGATTAGCCAGGCTCAAATCCTTTCTTCACAATTGACTAGTTTAGTAAATTTAGCCAGCTTCCTTAACCTTTCTGATCTCAATTTCCTTAACTGATGTGAGTTTTTATGTGAATATCTAATTCAAATACCAGCTGTGAGAATATGAGAGAAAAGAGCTCTCAGTTTATAGTAAGGATTATGAGACAATTCAAAATCCTAAACTTTTGAACGTGATTTCTGTAATCCAGAATTTGTTAATAAACTCTATAATTTTATAACATGCTTTGCCATTTCTATTTACTGTTTCCAATAATTAAATTATCATTTCTTTTTTCTTAAGTTTGTTTGTTTATTTATTATTTATTTATTTATTTATTTATTTATTTATTTAGAGACATAGTGAGCAGGGAGGAGCAGAGAGAGAAAGGGAGAGAGAATCCCAAATAGGCTCCACACTGTCAGCACAGAGTCCCACACTGGGTTCGAACTCATGAACCATGAGATCATGACCTGAGCTGAAACTAGTAACTGACTGAGTCACCCAGGCGCCCATAAATTATCATTTCTGTGAGAATTAGAAACAACAGTAATATTTCAGTGATGTTCTTAGGATTACCTACTCCTTGCAGACACCTTTGACAGTCATAGAATTACAGGTGGTTCAAGATTATGGATAGTCGATAAGTAAATGCTAATTTGTTTCAAAACTCTATAGAAATACACTGATATAAAACATTTAATATATCATAGCTCTAGGTACTAGATTATTAAGCAAGACGACTATATACACCAACAACAGAAGTCCTACAGTTACACGGAGGTGCATTCATGTATACTTTTGTTCTAAGGTCTTCCCCAAAACATGTACAAGACCGTTGTGGATTTTTTAATCTTTAATAGTCTTTAATATCTTTTTTATCTTAATATCTTTAGAATCTCACTGGAAGAATATGCTCTGCAATACTCATGTCTATCAATTACAACATCTGTGTTCTGAAGAATGTTCTGAAAAAAAAGTGAATACTCAAAAGCCTTTTGGATGCTATGGTATTTTGTTTATGATCTATTGTATTTTGTTTATAATATTTTGCTGATATAAGGAACATATAAACCAATCAATAATTAAGAAAAAAAGACATACAATGTCAAGGCAACGACTGTGAAAAATTGGAAAAAAATAATGCTAAGTATTAACTCATTTTACATGTATATATAAAGTATAAATTATTACAAGATATATATTACATATTACAAGATATGTAATAAACTATTACAAGATATGTACTTTTCCCATATGTAGTAGATTAGGAAGCAAAATAAAATGATTGTGATTTAAATAATGATTTGTGCCATCAGTTTAAATAATAAGTTAATGAATACATTAACTCTGCAAATAAATTTTCAGTATTGATGATGCACTATTTCTATGAATTATGATGATTTAATTAATACTAATGAAAATTACTGTTTGTAATTTGCTCTGCCTCTTTTTTTCATATTCTGTGAAATTTCCTACACGTAGAATAATATTTAGTCTTTAAAACTCTGCATTTAACAAAATAAATTTAATTTAATTTACTTTAATTTTATTTCAAGTGTTTATTTAAATTCCAGTTTTTTAACACACAGTGTAATATTAGTATCAGGTGTAGAATATAGTGATTCGTTACTTTTATACAACACACAGTGCTCATCATACGTGCCCTACTTAATACTCATCACTCATTTAGTGCATCCTCCTGCCCAGCTTCCCTCCAGTAACTCTCAGTATGTTCTCTATAGTTAAGAGAGTTAGAACAAATAATATTAAAATTTGTATGGAACCACAAAAGGCCCCAAATAGCCAAAGTAATGTAGAAAAGGAGAACAAAATTTGGAGGCATCACAATCCTGGACTTCAGTCTGTATTACAAAGTTGTAATCAACAAGACAGGATGGAACTGGCACAAAACAGACACATAGACCAATGGAATAGAATAGAGAACCCAGAAAGGGACCCACAAATATATGGCCAACTAATCTTCAACAAAGCAGGAAAGAGTATCAAATGGAAAAAAGACAGTCTCTTTAGCAAATGGTGCTGGGAGAACTGGTCAGCAACATGCAGAAGAATGAAACTGTACCACTCTCTTACATCATACACAAAAATTATTCAAAATGGATGAAAGACCTAAATGTGAACAGGAAACCATCAAAATCCTACAGGAAAAAAACAGGCAGCAACCTATTTGACCTTGGCCACAGCAACTTACTACTTGACATGTCACCAAAGGTAAGGAACATAAAAGCAAACATGAACTATTGAGACCTCGTCAAGATAAAAAGTTTCTGCACAGCAAAGGAAACAACAGAACTAAAAGGCAACAGATGGAATGGGAGAAGATAATTGCAAATGACATATCCAATAAAGGGTTAGTATCAAAAATCTATAAGAATTTACCAAATTCAACACCCCAAAAACAAATAATCCAGTGAAGAAATGGGCAGAAGACATGAATAGACACTTTTCCAAAGAAGACATCTAGATGGCCAACAGGCACATGAAAAGATGCTCAACATCACTCACCATCAGGGAAATACAAATCAAAACTACACTGAGATACCACCTCACACCAGTCAGGATGGCTAAAAATAACAGCATAAGAAGCAACAGGTGTTGGCGAGGATGCAGAGAAAGAGGAACCCTTTCACACTGTTGGAGGGAATGCAAACTGGTGCAGCCACTCTGAAAAACAGTGTGGAGGTTCCTCAAAAAATTAAAAATAGAATTACTCTATAACCCAGCAATAGCACTACTGGGAATTTATCCAAAGGATACAGGAGTGCTGAATTGTAGGGGTACATATACCCCAATGTTTATAGCAGTGCTGTCAACAATAGCCAAATTACGGAAAGATCCCAAATGCTAATCAACTGATGAATGGCTAAAGAAGTTATGGTATGCATGTACAAAGGAATACTACTCAGTGATGAAAAAGAATGAAATTTTGCTATTTGCAACATCATGGATGGAACTGGAGACTATTATGCTAAGTGAAATAAGTCAATCAAATAAATACAGATATTATTTGGTTTCACTCATACACAGAATGAGAAACTTAACAAAAGACCATAGGGAAGGGAAATAAAAATAAGATACAGGAGGGAGGCAAACCATAAGAGACTCTTAAATACAGAGAACCAACTGAGGATTGATAAGGGTGGAGGGTTGTGGGGGGTGGGAGAAATGGGTAATGGGTGTTGAGGAGGGCATTTACTGGGATGAACACTGGGTGTTGTATGTAAGTGATAAATTACAGGGATCTACTCCTAAAGCCAAGACTACCCTGTATGTTAACTAACTTGACAAAAAAAAAAAGAGTCTGTTTCCTGGTTTGCCTCCATTTTTATTTATATGTTCATAAGTTTTGTTTCTTAAATTCTACATATGAGTGAAACCATATGGTATTTGTCTTTCTTTGACATAGTATAATATTCTCTGGCTCCATCCACATCATTGCAAATGGCAAGATTTCATTTTTTATGGCTGAGTAATATTCCATAACAAAATACATTTTAAATAATAATCATGTATACAAACATTTTTGTGTGTGCATGTGTATATGCACATACATATACAGTCAAATCCCATTATTCACACTAGCCATATCTTATCATATCAACACAAACACTGATTTTGCAAATACTAAATCACTGCTCCTAGGGAAAATAAAGGTTTTGAACCTCTCATCATATTTTTGTCAAGTGATCAATACATAAATTTATTTCACATGTGTTTCTGTTTAAAGACACCTTATTTAATATATAGTTGATTCATTAACATTGAGCTGATAACCAACATCACTTTAATTCATACTTGAACACATACGTTTTCAGTAAAGCTCCTCACACCATTCTTGTGCTTAGGAACCTTTTACAACACTTCAGAACTATTTATGGTGGCCATTTTTACAGTGAAGTGACCAGCAAAACAAACAAACAAACAAACAAAAAAACCCAAAAGAATGTCAAAAATGTAGCCCTAGATATACCATGAAGACTTCTATAAGATCTGAAACAAGAAGACTTAGTCTCAGCTGGGAATGCTATTGCATGTGGATTACTCAAAGTTTTTACCTCATTGCGTATGTTCTCAAATGAATGACCATGTAAACACCACAAATATTGACTTTGGAGTTACAAAGAAATAAACTTTTGTGAGTAAAAGAAATTACAAATACAGAATCTACAAATAGTGATTCTGTACACATACGTGTGTGTGTGTGTGTGTGTGTGTGTGTGTGTGTGTGTGTGTCTGTGCAGAGTTTTTACTTCATGTGGGTAGGATAATTTGGCCAGCAATTATCAACATGTAACAATCCAGTACATTTTTGAGAAATGAGTACAATACATTTAAATGTTATTTTTCTTTGCTAAAACAAATGTAACTAATGACATAAAAAGGTTTGGGGAAAATAGAGGTTATTGCAAGAAAACCAAATCTCTAGACATTTAGAAGCCAAGAGAAATTCTTAGCTTTATATACATTTTTTTAAAAAGTTTATTTATGTATTTTGAAAGAGAGAGGGAGAGAGACTGTGCATGCATGTACACGGAGGAGAAGAGAGAGAGGGAGACAGAAAGAATCCCAAGCAGGCTCCACACTGTCAGTGGGGAGCCTGACACGGGGCCTGAACTCATGAACCCGTCAGATAATGACTTGAGCCAAAATCAAGAGTCAGATGCCTAAATAACTGAGCCACCCAGGCACCCCAGCTTTACATACCTTTAATTCATTTTTATTTTATTTTTTTTAAATTTTTTAATGTTTTATTTATTTTTGAGACAGAGAGAGACAGAGCAGGAGCAGGGGAGGGGCAGAGAGAGAGGGAGACACAGAATCTGAAGCAGGCTCCAGGCTCTGAGCTGTCAGCACAGAGCCTGATGCGGGACTCGAACTCACGAACCCTGAGATCATGACCTCAGCCAAAGTCAGACGCTTAACTGACTGAGCCACCCAGGCACTCCACCTTTAATTCATTTTTAGATTTGATGCCTTTTTCTAAGTTTTATTGAAAAGACAAGTCTTATAAATCTTTAGACTGTTACAAAACTTTAAATAGTATGTGACACAAGAAAGTCATTTAGTTTAAACATTTATTTCATTTCCTGGGACAGGAAGACTCACAACTTCCTGAAAAAGAAGCTTTGGTATCTAGTGCCAGATACATTGAAAAGGGAAGGAAACTCAAATTAAATTTAAGAATATATTCATAGAACATTTGTCATTTTTAGTAACAAAAATAACAATTTAACCTGATGTATTAGCTAGTAAAATTGATAAACACCATTTTGAGTAGAATGACTCAAACAAAATCTAGTTCTCACTTTGTCTTTTATTGTTAACACATGCAACTGAGTGGGCAAAAAATATATTTCTAATAAACAACACTTCAATAATTTCGAAACACTTGCCTTATATGAGTGTGTCTAATGCACAACTTAATGAGGAAAATTATTAGAAAGGCTCATGGCAAGAATTCCACGCTACCCTTAAAACAAATGTGAAGATATAAGACAATTATTGTTACGTTTTCACATAAAATATGTAGCTACCTTTGCAACTAAATTCAATAAGTCATATCAATACTATTTTTGGAATCAGGTTGTATAAATACACAAATGATAAGAACACTTTGACAGATCTGAATAATAGCTAACTCAACATTAACCAAAACAAAGATTAATATACTGAGTAAATACTTTAAATCAAGTGACAAGGATCAGTAATACACATTTGCTTTTAATTGTACATCACTTTTAAAGTATTAAACTTAATGTTAAAAACAGCATATTTAAAAAAAAAGAAGTAGCATATTTATTTTATAACCAGATATTCATAGACATTAGTACAAAGGGGATATAAGGAAAATATAGAAAACAAGAAGTTTTTAAAGTCAAATGCATTTAGTGAGAGATAGTTAAACCCTTGACTGTTAAACAAACAAGAAAACTAAAGTGTAAAGTTCCCTGCAATTTCAGTTTCATATTCAAAATGTCATAACACTTTTTATGCACTTAGATTGAAAACATCCATAGATCTATTTCTAATTCTCTAATTTTCATGAAAAATAGTTTTATAGCTATTTTTCATATATATATATGAGAAATATATGAATATATATTTTATGCATATATATATGAGAAATATATGAATATATATTTATGCATATATATAATATAAGAATATATATTTATGCATATATATATATATATATATATATATATATATATATGAAGGGTGTTTGTTTTTTCTCAGCAGTAGTTAGAACACTTTTGGTAAGAAACCAGTATATCAGGCAGTTAGACAATGATTTCATGGACTGGTCATGGCAAAATCAACACATTTCACAGTATGGCACAAATTAATGAAAACAGCTGCAAAATACAAATACTGTCAAATGCCTTTTAGATGTTTGTAATGAAGAAAATGAATCAAAATAAAAATGTATCTAAATGTGAACTTGACATTTCTTTTTTTTTACTTCCCAAGGTTATATAAAACTATAGCAAGTATGTCTGAATCAATTAGATGACTCTACGCTAAAGTTTTAAAAGGCTATCTTCTTGACAAGAATAGATTATCTTTGGATACATAATATATTTATTTATATATCTAAAAAATGCTATGTAATTGTTGCTTTTCATTTTTTCTCAATAGATTTGAATCTAAGCTTTCTTTGGCAATATGCACCTGTTTCGGTTCCCTAAAACACAAAATAATAAATAAACAAAGTCTAATAATTGAAAACAATGACAGATACTTCTTAATATTGTGTTTCATTATAATTACAAAATACAATTAATAACTTGACTTTTATAAATAACAGAATGAAAACATATAAAATATTATTCAACTAAGTAATTAATAATGGAACCCATGAAATTTTATGTCTGGCTCAAATTCAGTAATAAAAAGGAATGAAGTACTAATATCTATTACAATAGGAGAAAAATCATTAGATATTTTGCTAAATGAAAGAAGCAAATGGAAAAAAAACCCACATATTTTAATACTCTGTTCTGAAATATCTGGAATAGGCAAATCTATAGAGACAGAAGGTAGACTAAGGTTTGCCTAGGAGTGAGGCAGGAATGGATGAGAAAGAAAGGGGAGGCATTCATGCTAATATGTACGGTGTTTCTTTTGGGGAGAGTCATGAAAATTTCTAAAATTATTTCCAATGTTGTGGAAGTTTGTGAATGTGCTAAAAACATTTAATTTTACACTTTAAGTAGGTGATTTGTGTGTGTTAAATTATATCTCAATCGAGGTATTAAAAAAGAAAGAAAAAGGGACCTAACGTACAGAGTTTTAAAAGGTCTGTCAGAGAATGCCAAAATAAGTTTGCTAATAAAAAAAAGAGCCATCAAACTTTAAATTTGGGGACTAATTTTCAACTCAAAATATTTATAAGTTTGTATGCAACTTGATAGTGAGTGGTCTTTAGTCAAACAGCAAATGACAAGTCAAATGTAGGTATCTTGCCCTAGAAAATTAGGTACTATTCAGATTGTATACTTATCAAACATGTTCCCAGTAAGATATGTAAGACGCTGTTTACTCTGTATATCAAACTTTTGATATTCATTTTTTTCTCAACAACTGTAAAAAAAAAAACCCAAAATATTAACTACAGATAATGAGTGAAAAACTGATAAGTAGAAGTTAATTGTTTGCATTATTATGGAAAACACTTCTACACATTTCTTATTTCGAAGTTGGAAATTTTTTCTTAACACCTCCTTTGCCCTCTTTGTGACCACATATAATTTCAAAACATTGTTCTTGATCATGCACACACACACTCTCTCCTCTGGTTTCATTTTGCTTTATACGTGATCATTTTTATAGGTGAGGGAATAGGTTGAACCATGTTGAACAATTTAGGCAGGAGAGTTAACTTGTGTATAGAAATTTTTGTCAGGAATGTGATTGGACGATCAAAAGACTCTATTAGTTGTTTTTCTATACTGTTGCTATAAAACACAACTCAAGAATCTATTCGCAGACTCTATATTCATACTAAAGAGAATTTTCCTCTTCAGGTTTCAGACACCACTTTCACTTGTCAAAGATATAAATTTTGCCTAGAGCTATAGCAGGGCCTCCAGGCAAACTTCCAAGTAAAAAACAACTCACCTGCTAAATGATACAACTAAATAATAATGATTAATTTATTACAGTAACCAACTATCAAAAATGAAAAACAATCTCTATGGGGTATAATAAAAATATTTCATAAGGACTTAATACTTTTTGTAAATTACGATATGTGGTGAAAAGCATTCACAAAGACAAATTAGTAAACTCTTTTTGTTTAATTTATCTTATAAATAAGCCCATTAGCAGTGCATCAAAATAGTCAATATTTTAACACACTCTGCGTCTTTTCATATTCAGGTATTAGATATAAATTACATAAAATTTGCCTCCCCCAAGTATTTTACACTTTTCTATGAATACTCAAATCTTAATTGTCACTATCTCTTTCATATTATATGTAAGATAGCATTTAACTTTAGGTGAAGATTCCTACCACTTTCATTGCAATGCAAAAGCACATCTTATAACCTTGGAAATACAAAGTTTTTAACTGTTGTGATTGCTCATAGTATGTCTTCAACCACGTATGCTAACTCTAACACACTGAAAGTTATTAACTCCCCTTTCTTGGAGAAAACTAGGATGCATGGCTGTAACTGAGAACTAGAAAATATGTAATCATATGTATATATTATACATACATATATTATTAGATTAGCTAAGAACACATCAATTGATCCATATTCATGCACAATTCTTTTCCACTTGTTTAAAATAGCAAAATTGAAAACAATCATTAACAGAACTAAAAGATTATAGACATATTAAAGTTAGAAGCAAAAATCCCTGTATTAAAAATTATAGGATATATAGAAATCAAGCAAATATCCAAAAATTATTGAGCAACTGAATATAACATTGTTAAAAGGTCTTAAGCATCACTAAGTATCTTGGAAATTATGTTTTCTCTGACCCACTATAAAACCTAATTAGTATTGATATCACATATTTTGTCACAATTATAATCCTACTGTGTTCAACACAATTTTTGCTTTATAATATTAGTATATAGTAGTAATTGCAGTTTATCTAATTCATAAACTAGTATTAGCATTTTGGAAGTTTAGTGTAACTAATGGTTTTATGGTAAAACTATTATTTTAAAAATTAAATGTATATTTTTAATGCCCACACTGATTAAATCACTTCAAAGGAATACAGACACTAATTTATTGCCTTTTGACAACAACAACAACAAAATATTGAGCATGTCTGGTTTGTCCAAAGATTCAACTTACGTACATAAACTTAGATATCTATATAGAAATGTGTCTGATCTCTCAAGTTCTGTCAGGATAATTTTGTTTTAAAGTTTAATATAAATATTCTGCTAGCAAAACGGTAGTATCTGAAGTCTTAGTGCTTGGTCCTCCAAAAAAACATCAATTAAACAATGATATATGGACCAAAACACCTTTACAAGAAATCCAAAGTCCAGTCAAGATGTTGCACCTTGGGAGACAACTTCTCAAACTACTTAAGTATAGTTTGCAAAACTCTAAAAACATAACTCTCATATAAAATAGAAGAAATCCATGTCAAAACTTAATGAATGCTTCAGTTACTTATGGAACAAATATCAGTTTAAATTTCATTTCAGGGAGAATTAGAGAAACAGAACTCAATCAAAGTAGTGCTAAAACTAATTTGCTTACATACCAATCTGGTTAATATTCTTCAGGACAATAATGTCAGTATATTCTGAGTTTTATTTTTTCAAACAAAATTTATAAAGTAATTTTGCATTATAAATGAATAATAAATTCCAAACCCAAACAGAGGTAAATATTCCTAGAGGCTTAAATATTCCTTGGGAAAACTTATTAAATGAGGGCTTATGGTACTTAAAGGATATGTATATTCAGTTTGTGTTTCTTTGTTTTTGAAGTTTATTTATTTTTCTGACAGAGACAGAGACAGCACTAGTGGGGGAAGAGCAGAGACGGAAGGAGACACAGAATCCAAAGTAGGCTCCAGACTCTGAGCTGTCACCACAAAGCCCAATGCGGGGCTTGAACTCACAAACCGTGAGATGAGGACCTGAGACAAAACCAATAGTCTGACACTTAACCAACTGAGCCACTCAGGCGCTACTCAATTTACGTTTCTAAGTTTGAATAATTTTCTTAAAAAAATATAAAAGAAAAATATATATACCTAGTTTAATAAAATAATAGACAATATGTAGAATTAAATTTGTATACCATTGCTGAATGGAATATTTCTTGACATATTCCATGAGTCTTCTCATCTAAGAGAAGCAATTTTGGAAGATGTAAGTAAAACAATAATTGTAAGAAAATTATGACACTGTAAGTTTATCTGGAATAACAAAAATTTATTTATTTATTTATTTATTTATTTATTTATTTATTTATTTATTTAAATATTTATTTTTGAGAGAGAGAGACACAAAGTGGGAGCGGGAGGGGCAGAGAGAGAGAGGGGGACACAGAATCTGAAACAGGTTTCAGGCTCTGAGCTGTCAGCACAGAGCCAGACGTGGGGTTCAAATGCACAGGCGGTTAGATTATGACCTGAGCTGAAGTCGGACGCTTAACCAATTGAGCCTCCGGGGTTTCTCAAGAATAACCAAAATTTAGGTCAATTATAAAAATTCATATATATATATATATATATATATATATACGCACAGAGATACACATACAGACTTATGGCTTGTTCATAAAAGATATGTCTATAAAAATTACCCTCCCTCTGAAAACAACAGGAACACTGGGAAATATATGAAAAAAAGTTTTTAGACTTGAACTACAGACAGAGCAGGACTGTGATCTCTGAAAGAAAAAAATTTAACAAGCCCTGTGATTAACATGGCTTACCAGGGTTCTCACTGCACTGAGAAGTGGACATTGCTTTTTGAGGATGCTATTATGACTATTGTTTTTGTGGCAGAATGTCAGAGAAAAGAAGAGACGTAAGAGACAGGGCTACAAAGATCAGTTGTTGGGAATCCTCGAATCTTTTGCACTGGGTTCGTTTGTGTATAGTAGAGAATTTGATGAGGACGGTAAAAGAACGACTTGTAAGCAGCTGGCCACATAATTTCTGGAGCTAATAGCTGGCTAATAGCTGGCTGGAAACAGTTCAAGTTCAACCAGTCAAAGGTGAGAGACATTGTAACATCTAAAATGTTGGGGAGTACCCAAAAGTGTAAATTTTAACGTTTATTTATTTTTGAGACAGAGAGAGACAGAGCATGAACGGGGGAGGGTCAGAGAGAGAGGGAGACACGGAATCTGAAACAGGCTCCAGGCTCTGAGCGGTCAGCACAGAGCCCGACGCGGGGCTCGAACTCACGGAGTGTGAGATCGTGACCTGAGCCGAAGTCGGCCGCTTAACCGACTGAGCCACCTAGGCGCCCCCCAAAAGTGTAAATTTTAATAAAAGGACGAAACTAGGCCCAGAATAAAGATTACAGTGGAATCACCCTAACAAAACTTAGAAACCAGTCATGAAAAGATTAAACATATCCAAAGTAACTGATCTTCATGCTAGAACAAAATCAAGCATTCCAGAAATATACAAAATCCAGGCCTCAACAATGTAAAGTTCACTTCATCAAAATTTAAATATTCTGTTCTTCAAAAAAACACTGTTAAAATAAAAGGGCAGGCTAGACACTGAGAGAAAATACTTGCAAAATATATATTTGATAATAAACTTGTTAATAGTATATAAGAAACTCTTATTATTCAGTAAAAGGAAGAAAAACAGACAAATTTAGGATATATTGGGAAAATATTTGAAACGACTCTTTGAAAATGATATATACAGATGATAGCCAAGTATAGAAAAAATATACTAAACACATTGTTCTCTGGGGAAATGCAACTTAGCCACAGCAAGGTATAACTGTATACCCAATAAAATGGCTGAATACTTTTAAATCTGTAAATAAAAAATGAGGCATTGAGATCAAGAAAACATAATCTTAATGGACTAGAGCTATTATCTTGCCAATAGTTCACCAGACATTGTCAATGAGAGTCCTGTATGAAAATTTGACATGAAACCTGTGAAGGTCTTTTTTATTTCCAATCACAACAAAATGGCAGTTTGGCAAACTTTTGAGATTTTCAAGGAAAAAGTAAAATACACTCTTCTTGTAACAAACTTAAAGAGTACTCTGTCGTAGTCACTTAATTACTAAACAAACTAAAACTAAAACAAAACAAAAAAGATGTGCAAAAGCTAGTCTATTAAAAAAACTACATGAGTTCCTTAACTGCCCAAACACAATAATACAAATAGCAAGTGTGAAAAAATAACACGGTATTAGATTTATATGAAACACAATATAATAATACAAATAGCAAGTGTGAAAAAATAACACGATATGATTAGATTTATATGAGTGATACCTTATTGAAGAATGAAAGTAAAGCTTGAAAATGTAGAAGGATATATCATGTTTCCATGGCTATATATAATATTTGAAAATTGTCAGTTTGGCTCAAATTCAAAATATAACAAAACTGCCACCAAATTAAAATTCTAATACAACTGTTTTTGGGACAGAATTACAGCATTCTTAAGTTGATCTGGAAGAGAAAACGTGAGTGTCCTCACCAAAGAATGGCATACCATGGGGAGCCTGGGTGGCTCAGTTGGTTAAATGCCATTATGGCTCAAGTTATGATCTCAGTGGTTCATGAGTGGAGCCCCATGTATGGCTCCACACTGGTGATGTGGAGGCTGCTTGGGATGATCTCTGTCTCTGTCTCTGTATCTGTCTTTCTCTGCCCCTCCCCGGCTCATGCACCCGTGCATGCACGTTCTCCCTCTCTTTCTCAAACTTAAAACAAAAATTGGCATATCATGCCATGAGATTGAATGCCATAAAAACAGCAGATGATGAGAGTAGAGCCTTGAGGTAATCTGGCACTGAAAGGTTGGTTAGAGTAAGAGGAGTCATTAAATTAGATTGGGGTGAGGCTTGCAGTAAATGAAGGATAGCCAGAAGTATGTAGTGCCACGGAAGCCAAAAGAGAGTGTTTTTAAAAGGTAAGAGAGGTCAGGTGTGTTTATTCCCATTTAATTTAGATTAGAAGCACATAGCAAACTTGGCAATGCACAACTGTAGATTTTTAAAGAAGAAACTAAGTGAAATGCAAGTACCAGAGACCAGATTGTTGTAAATCAAGAATAGGTGAGCATATCAAAGAAATAAATGTTAAACAGCATTGAAGTTTGTCTGTAAAAATTAGAAGCAGATACAGGGGCCCATGGGTCATGGAAATTTTTTCTTTCTAATTGGAAGTATGTTAATTTGTGATAGAAGGTATGTGTTTTATAAGCTATTGAAACTGATTCAGTGAAGAAAGACAAATGTGTTTGTGACTGTTGAGGCCCCAGAAGTGGATGTATGAGAGAGGGATAAAACCCTCTTTGGACATCTTTGAAGTAAAGATAGTAATTGAACATATAAATTATAAACAGTCATGGTTAGTCCAGAATTGTTATGAAAGGTAACAAGAATTGGGGTGGGGGAAGAGAAGGAAATCTTGAGCCAAGAGGCAAAAATCAGGTAAAACAAAAAAAACAAAACAAACAAACAAAAAAACCCACAAACATCAGGCAGGGGAGAAGT
Source organism: Acinonyx jubatus (assembly GCF_027475565.1). Classification (NCBI taxonomy): domain Eukaryota; kingdom Metazoa; phylum Chordata; class Mammalia; order Carnivora; family Felidae; genus Acinonyx; species Acinonyx jubatus. Next base: position 215,592,046 of record NC_069380.1, read on the forward strand.
GACCAAAATCCTTTGTATTGCCAGTAACTCTCAAAATGATCTTTCCTCTATAGTTCTCTTACTTATCTCATTTCATGTCCCACTCCATTGTCCTCATTCTGTTTCAACAACACTAAAGACTTTCTCTGAAATATGCAGACATTCTACTTGTCTTTGCTCCAAGGTACCTTCTCACTAAGAAATACACAGACTACATTATTTTACATTTCAAATCATGCTTCTTCAACATTAAATCCTCCTTGTTCTATCTTACTTTTCCCCCCAAATAGTTATCTTCCAACAAACCTATTAATTAATCATTGTTTATCATCTTTCTCTGCCTACTTCATTGTAAACTTCATGAAAAGATGACAACAGTAGGAGTAGCAGTACATAATATATCTAGATGGCATGAGCTTCAAAGAAGAGAAGATAGAGGAAGAAAAGTAATAAGGAAGTGCCAAGGAGAAATGATAAAGATAAGTAATGCATCTCCTGCCCTGGAGCATGTGAAAAATGACTAATAAAACAAATCCCACTGGAAAGGACTGCAGCACATTGGATGGTGCATAGTTCTCAACTGGGTGAAATAGGTAAAGGGAAGATTCGAAACAGAGGATGAGAATATAGAGGAGTTTGGGGATCACTTATTTTGTAGTCTAAAAAAGCACAGTAAAACTTTTGTCAGGATGTAAAGCCTTGGGGAAATGATTCACATCAGGTGCTATACACATTGGTATGGGAATGACAGTTGCAGGGAAATAGATGACCTGAAAAACAGATTTCTGCTGTAGAACAAAATAAATAGGTAGGCAAGGCAAGACTGCTTGATTGCTGAGGCTTTCATAGAGGTAGGGCAGCTGGTTCAATAAGTGGTTTTGAATACTCTGTTCCCAACAAAGTTAGTGATACTTGGAGTGAACATATATTTTCTTGTTAGATTAATTTAATGCTTAATCTATGAAGAAATTGATTTAGACAATCAACCAATAGGAGAAAAGTAATACTTTCATAAATTATTCTTTGTTGGGGCAATTTCTTTGGGCCATTTCCATTATAAATTCACTATAAATTCACAATGGTTTATAATAATACTTGCAAATAAAATGCATTGTCTCAGCTGTAAAATAAGATTAATTATTTCTAAATTGTGTTGAAGTCATATGATTTTATTCTTTTGTTCAAGGCTGGGTGGCAAATTGTTTTTTGCTTCTATATTCCTTGTTTAATCTCATTGGAAAATCAATTATGAAATTGTGACGAGCTGAAGACTATGGCCACAGAATTTTTTAAATGTTGATGGTGAGGTCTGATAGCTAAACAGAACAACTAAACAAAGCAAAGGAGTACTTATCGAATCATTATTCCCCTGCTTTAATTGTTTTTTATATTCTAAGTTAATGAATACTTTTGAACCACAAATTTCCTCATAAATCCCACTGAAAGGGATGCAACGGTCATACTGTTTACAAAAAAGCAAATAATTGACTCTACCTCCTTCATCAGAATCATATGAACCTCGCATTTGTATTTTGATCTCTGGCTGCTGCAAAGGAGGTTATTGGAGTTTCTCATATGCCCTCATGGATTCCCATTACTTCTATTTCCTTCTACCCCTTCTATATTATCTCCATTGAATGACTAAATGAAATACTATGTGATATTTTCTCCTGATATTAACCATGGAATTGTCATAATAGATGGGAAAAATGATCCAAATCTGAATCGTTAATATCAAATGTTAAGTCCCTATCTAATTTCTTAATGTTGGATCAGTTCATGTAGTGTTCAGTCACACTACAGACGATTGCCAGTGACTTAGACAAGCAATAATAATTAACTCAACAGATATCAGTGTGAAGAGAGTTGCATTAGGAACCATGGCAAACTCAGTGGAGCAGTTATGGTTTATTTAAGGTTGGTATTTTTAGATGGAGAAGCTTTGTTTGTTTGTTTGTTTGTTAGAAGCAGGCATGGACCTGGTCAGCATTAGAAATAAAACTTATAGTAATCTACTGCTCTATATTTTAAAATTAATTTATTTTGATGGACATTTTAATTGAAGCTAATGATATTTTAGTTAAAGCTTGTGCCCATTTTTTTCAATCATCATATTTTTTTGCCAACTGCATTCAAAACTTTTAGGTTGTAGATGTGGCTACTAGTATCTGGATTGGAGAGGGAAAAAAACTTTATTTAAACAATGTAGTCAGGGAACTCAGTGACTGGATGATTGGTAGAACATTAAGACACGTTTATATTGATTAATTACATAAGATATACTGGGCCACTGGTAAAAGGTAATTGAGTGTTTCATAAAGGTGGGGAGACAGTTTTAGTCTATAGAGTATGGACTAAGAAGCATGATAAAAGATGATAACAAAATAACTGTCATTATTTACAGATGATAGAATCCTTTATATATGAAACTCTAATTATTTTCAAGTGCAGAGGCATTATTTTATAGGCACAATAATTTTATAACAAAATTATAATATTCTATTAAGAAACATTAAAAAACTTAAAAAAATTAATTAATAGGTAGTTTTAATACCATTCAGATGCTAATTATCTCATAACTGACTTATAGATTTAATGGAATTTCAATCAAGAGGCTTAATAGAATTTTACACAAAAATTGATATTCTGATTCTAAATATATTATGTGAACGACAATATAGGCCAGAATAACTAGGCCACTTCTGAACAGGAGGAACAAGGGATGGTGATTTGCTATTACAGAAATTAGGACTTATTGTGAAGCTATAGTAATTAAGATACCGTTGTATTACTATTGCAGAAATAGATATACTATTTTATGGGTTCTTCATACAACCAGAAATAGTGGTATGAAGAATGCATACAAAGACCTAAGTTCTCTGGAACTTTATCTTATGAAATGTGTTGCATGCCATTATCAGTGAGGAGACGTAGTGTCTCTTAACACATGGAATTAAAAAAAAGATTATGTGGCAAAAAATAAATGTATATAGTGAAGGCACACCACATATACATATATATATATATACACACACACACACTCATATATGTAAACTTAAAATATATTAAAACCTAATGTGGTTAAAACCACCTTTCAAATTTCTGAATAGGAAAAAGGTGAATATTGAGGTAGGAAAGTATTACTTTAAATTACCAATTAAAGGAAGAATGTATGAAAATTTTATTATATTTAAATCAAGACTTCTTCTCATAAAAAGAAACCCTAAGGAAATTTCATAAAAGATGTTATACATTTGCTAAGGATATTTGCAATTTTTAAAACCAAGAAACAATTATTATTAAGAATATCTAAAGTACTCTTACAATTTTACAAGAAAATCAGAAGGAATAAAAAAGTAAAAAAGTGGTTAAAAAGCATTAACAGACATTTCTCACAAAAAAAGAATCACATATGGCCAATATATGCTTGAAGAGATATTCAATGTGTCTAATTCAATGTGTCTAATGATCAGAGAAATTCAAAACAATACAATCATCAAATAAAATTTTATACCCATTTAATTGGCAAAAAATAGAAAGCCCTATATTAGTTTTCTATTGCTTCTAATTAAAAAAATACCACAAACATAGTAACTTCAACAACATATATTTATTACTTCACAGTTCTGGAGGTCAGAAGTATGAAATGGGTGTCACAGGGCTGAATTGAGGTTTGTAGAGTTATATTTTTTTCCGGAGTTTCTACATAATTTCTAAAGGTTACCTGCACTCTTGCTCATTAGCTCCCTTTGTGTTCAAAGACAGCAATGTTTCTTGGGTCTTTCTCACATGGTGTCACTCTGACTTTGACTCTTGACTACCTTGTTCACATATAAAAGGACCATGTGATTACACTGATTTGCAGACAACTGCAGGCAGCATATATCACCAGCATATATCACCATTAGAAATAATTCAGAAAAATCTCCTATGTTAAAGTCAGCGAGTAGTTATCTTCATTCCATTTCAACCACATGTCTCCCCCTTCCTTGCCATATAACATAACATATGCATACGTTCTGGGGATTAGAAGAATATGGACAACTTTGCGGGAGCCATTGTTCTCCCTATCACAGTATCCAATAACAAGTGCTGAAGAAGATGAGAATTCATAGTCTTTTTTATTTACTGCTAGCTGACTGTTAAGTGACAAAACCATTTCATTAGGATGACAAGAATTATATGATAACAAATAGCCTCATTATCTTAATAATTTAACAAGCTAACAAGTTTATTTCTTGATCAATACAATATCCACTCTAGAAGAGATTGTCAAGATGTATACTTAGAAAACCTGCACATCAATTGCACTCTTAGGTTTATATCTAAAATAAATGTTTGCTTATGTATTAAGAGGCTCATTTACCAGCTTGTGAGAGCTGGAAGAAAACACCCATGAAACTATAGTATACTCACATACCGAATACTGCATCTCAGCCAAATGAATAAAACGCAGTGTATCCCCAAAATGAGTATTACATTTCAGCCAAAATGAATGAACCATGTAAGCCAGAAAGGCAAAATAATGTTCTGGGGAAATGACTTGTTTCACACTGTATCAGATTTCAATCTTATACGGGGGAAAAATCATAATCATTCTTTGTTAAATAAAATGCATGTTTATAAAAGAAAAAATAAGAGGAAATAATTCATATTAATAAATTTTAAGACAAAATTTCAGGCATCGTTTTTGCTTTGAAGTCCTTCAGGAATCATCCCCAGGTAACTTGTGTTTGCAATCTACCTATGTCTTTTTCACATACTTCATTGCATTAAGTTGATATTGTTTTCTCCTGAATCTTTATCTAGACAGAGAGCTCCTGAAAGTATCTAATTTGTGTTTCTCTTTATTTCCAGCTTTTAAACCATGGGTATATAAATTTATTATGTCAAAAAATTATTTTGCTAACCCCATAGAGTCTGTGTCACAAACACTAAATTCTGATACTGTAGTCTGGAAGTAGCAATAGACAATATATAAGGAATGGCTTTGGATGTGTTCAAATAAATCTATATTAATAAAAGCAAGCCAGTGAATGCATTTGGCCAAAGTCATAGTTTGCCAAAGGCCTGTCCTAGAATGACCCCTTATACCCTGTGGACACAGAAGTGTGTTGCTGGATTAGATAGCTGATAGGTAAGTGGTTTACACTTGGAACTAACATGCATTGATTCATGTTGTTACAATTGAAATGGTTTAACCAAAATGTGAGTCCACAAGCAAATTAACAAGAAAATGAGACTTCAATTCTGTCTAATTTTTTTAAACCCATACTGTAATTTATAGTGACATGAAATAACACATGTTCATATGTGAATATGTGTTATAGTATGTCTTCATGGCATCTATCTACTAGTTTTTTATTGACCGTGCAGCATTATATAAACCATTCCAGAAAGAATTGTGAACAACACATGCGCTACCCAACTTTCTTTAATTTTTGTATTTTTCAAACTTTTTTTTTTGTTTCAAGTGTTTATTTAAATTCTAGTTAGTTAACATATAATGTAGTATTGGTTTAAGTAGTAGAATTTAGTGATTCATCACTTACATATAACATACAGTGCTCATCTTGACAAGTGCCCTCCTTAATACCCATTACCCATTTAGTCCTTCCCCTGCCAACCTCCCCTCCAGCAACCCTCAATTTATTCTCTATAGTTATGAGTCTCTTATGGTTTGCCTCCTTCTGTTTTTTTCTTCCTTCCCTTATGTTCATTTTTTTTGTTTCTTAAATTCTACATATGAGTGAAATCATATGGTATTTGTCTATATGACTGACTCATTTCCCTTACCATAATCTACTCTAACTCCATCCACATCACTGCAAATGGTGAGATTTCATTTTTTGATGGCTGAGTAATATTCCATTGTATATATATATACCACCTCTTTTTACCCATTCATTAGTGCCCTACCCTATTTTCTAATGCTAATTTTATATATACGTATAAACATTCTACATGTGGTCAATCCTGTTTTCTCATTTTTTTAATTTTTAATGTTCTATTTTATTCATTATTTTGGTTGTGTGTATTGCTTTCTCCTTCTGTTTAGTGATTATATTGTTTGCTTGTTTATTTCATTTAATATTTGGAGAGTCAACCACGTCTGTGGGAATCCCTTCATAATTCTCTAAAATATCTCAGCAATATCTATCTATATCTATATCTATATCTATATCTATATCTATATATCATCTATATCTATATCTATAATCTACACACACACACACACACACACACACATCCTGAATTATATCCTTAAATATCCTTAAATTAGGGATAAATATGGTTTCTTTATGGTGTTCCTAGCTCTTCATCAGGTTATGTATGGTAACTACTAAGTAATGGTTTTCTATTTTTGCTGCATATCATAAATTGATAAAGAAATATATATTATAAAATCAGGGCACTCAGGTATTTTATTCTACTTTTCTCTATTCTAACATTGGTTATTTTATTCCATCTTTAAAATTCAGGACACAGTACATTATGTGATTATATGATTGAAAAGCTAAATATAATCCTCAGTTTGAAAATCACTGTTACAACACATAATGATATAAAGTTAGTGGTGAGAGTCTTTTTTACATAGTACCCATTAAATAATTTTGTTATATAGCATTCACTTCTATGTTTAAAAATAAGATTGTAAAACTTATAGAAAATTGAGAAGTTTTGAATTAAATCAGAAAATCCTGGGATTAATAAGAAAATGACATCTATTCTGCTTTGAAGATAACTTCTGATTGACTTCATGACAGAAATTTCAATTATTTACCACGTAGTTCCTTTATAAAGCTTTTTCAATTTTCGTAGTTGTCACTACTACTTATATTGGGGGATATTTATTACCTTATTTATTTACTTATTTATTTTATTTATTTAAAAAATGTCAAATGTTTTATTTATTTTTGAGAGAGAGACAGAGAGACAGAGAGAGACAGACAGCAAGCAAGGGGAGGGGCAAAGAGAGAGAGGGAGACACAGAATCTGAAGCAGGCTCCAGGCTCTGGGCTGTCAGTATGGAGCCCAACATGGGGCTCAATCCCATGAACTGTGAGATCATGACCTGAGCCCAAATCAAGAGTCAGAAGCCCAGCTGACTGAGCCACCCAAGTGCCCCCTTATATTGGGGGATTAAAAATGATATACTGATGGGGCGCCTGGGTGGCTCAGTTGGTTAAGTGTCTGACTTCTGCTCAGATCATGATCTCACAGCTTGTGAGTTTGAGCCCCATGTGAGGCTGTGTGCTGACAGCTCAAAGCCTACATCCTGCTTTGGATTCTGTGTCTCCCTCTCTCTCTGCCCCTTCCCCCACTCACACTCTCTCTCTCTCTCTCTCTCTCTCTCTCAAAAGTAATAAAAGTAATAAAAGTAAGTAATAAAACATTAAATTTTTTAAATGATATACTGATATTACTATACGGTTACCATATGATCTGGCTATCATACTCCTAGTTATTTACTCAAATTTACTCCATGTTTATTGAAAACTTATGTCCATATGAACCTGCCCATAAATGTTTATAGATTTATTCATATTTGCTAAAACTAGGGACAACACAGATGTCCTTCAATAGAAGAATGGATAAACAAATCATGGTGTGTTCATACAATGAAATATTATTCATACAATAAAAACAAATGAGCTATTTAGGAGGCCTGGGTGGCTCATTTGGTTAAGCGTCCAACTTAGGTTCAGGTCACCATCTCATGATTCATGAGTTCGAGTCCTGCATCGGGCTCTGTGCTGACAGCTCAAAGCCTGGAGCCTGCTTCAGATTCTGTGTCTCCCTCTCTCTCTGAACCTCCCCTGCTCACACTCTGTCTCTCAAAAATAAATACACATGAAATAATTTGTTAAAAAAATAAATGAGCTATCAAACCACAAAAAAAGAAGGAATACCTTAAGTACATGTTGCGAAGTGAAAGAAGCTGGTTTGAAAAGGCTACACACTGTACAATTACAATTATATGACATTTTGGAGTAAGCAAAACTATAGAGACAATAAACTGATCAGTGGTTGCCAGGAGTGGCAGGAGATGGGTGAAGAGAGAGGAGAAGAATAAGTAGAATACTACAGATTTTAGGGGCAGTTAGAATATTCTGTGTGATACTCTATCGGTAGATGCATGCCATGCATTTGATAAAACCTAAAGAATCGTGAAACACAGGGTGAACCCTAATGTTAGTATGGACTTACATTGGTTCATTGATTGCAATAGTTACCATATCAATGCAATACCTTTATAATAGGACTAAATGAGAAAGGGAAATGGAGTAAATGAGAATATTCTACACTTAATGAATTTTTAGAGTTTCTTTTGCACTTTAAAAATTCATTAGGTGAAGAACATTTTTATTTTTTAATTTATTTTTTCAAGTTTATATTTAAATTTTAGTTAGTTAACATACAGTGTAATATTAGTTTCAGGAGTACAATTTAGTAATTCATCACTTCCATACAACACGTAGGGCTCATCGGCCATCTTAATCCCCATCACCTATTTCACCCCTCTTTCTGCCACCTCCCCTCTGGTAACCCTCAGTTGTAAGTGAAGAACATGTGAAGGTCCCATAAATTACTCTTGAATTACAGGGATGATAACAGCATGATTCTCACCGTAAATGTCAAAGTCCCAGAGATAAGGCTACATGAGCCAATATACAAGGATATTCAGGTGCCCTTGGCCTATGAATCCTAGAAAAGAAGGGCAATAATCTTATAATCCATTGTTTCAGGTAAACATTCCCCCCCCCCAAATAAAAAAATGACAGAAAATGAAAATGTCCCAACCTATTCATCATTAAGGTAGCTGGTTCACATGGAATTAGGGAAAGACCCTAATTCAGTTGAGCTAAACCTCAGTGCTCTGAGTCACGTGACAAGAAAAGAAGGGAAGAAACAGTTGCCAAAGTGAGTTTTCTAGGACTCCAGGTACAAGGCCTTGGAATAGAGGTTGTAAAACACAACATTCAGCCTTTCCCTTTGTATTACAATTTAGGGGATAAACCATCCCAAGGAAAATAGGTCAGGAAATCAAGGAATGTTCACCCCATGACTTGGGAACTTTCTAAGAACTTACTTTCTAGGAAATTTCTAGGAAAATCACTAATATTTTTAGTAAACTCACAGAGCCAAATCCAACTTTAGTCATTAAATATACATCAATAGAAAATACACATATGTTGTTTCCTCTTTGATCACAAGTCTTAACAATGAAAAGAATATTTTAAAAATAAAAATGTGTTTTCTAACTCTTGTGAAATAAAGCTAGACAGCAATATAAACTAACTGAAAGTTCACATACATTTGGAAATTAAACAACACACTTCAAAGGAATATATGGGTCAAAGAAAAAACAAAACAAATATTAAAAATATATTTTGAACTGAATGGCAATTAAAATGTAACATATAAACAACAGTATGATAAAGTTGAAAATATGAGTGAATGGAAATTTACAGCCATAACAGCTTATATTAAAAAAGATGAAAAGCTAAAAATGTTTAGAATTCAAAAACTAAATAAACAAAGAAAATAGGAATAAAATTGTAAGAACATAAATAATTGAAATAAAATAAAAAAACAAACCTACAATAGAATGATAAAAGCAAGATTTCATTACTTGAATGAAAAAGAAAGCATTCAAAACTGACAATGATATTTAAAAATCACAATAATTTTATAATTAAGTGAATATATTATGAACATTGTGTCAAAATACTTAAAAATTTAGAAAAAATATAAGAAAACTTATAATTTACCAAAACCAGTAAGATAAAATATAAATTAAATATATAATTAAAAACATAGTAGTAATTAAACTTCCCTCAAGAGATCTTCAAACCGAGGTGCCCTGACAGTTAATACAATCAAATATTTTTAAATTAATTATTTTAAGTTTGAAAAATCAACTCTAGAGAATAAAAAAAGTAGTTAAGTAGTCGATTGTTTTAGCAAATAGAAAATTGATACCAAAACATAAAAATAAAATACTATAACCAGATATTCTACTGAATATAGGTGTAAAATGCAGAATAAAATATTATGAAATTAAATGTAACAATATTATATAAAGGATGAATTTTTTGTAGATGGCATGGATTAATATCTTTCATTTTTAATCTAATCTGACAATCTATTGTAGCTGGAGTGTTTAGATCAGTCATAGTTAAAGTGATTATTGAAAACATTGATTAAAATTTATCTTGCTGTTTTAACATCCCGTTAGTCATTTCCTTTTTGTTTATTCTATTATTCTACCTACCCTAAGTTTGATTCAGCATTTTATTCTAATTGATATTATCTCTCTTTTGAAAAATTTTAATGGTTATTTACATTTACAATATATGTTTTAAATAATCTGAGGCTACTTTCATTAGTATTATTCTGTTTCATGCGTAGAGAACCTACCTTAGAATATTCTCAGTTCCGCCCTCTAATTCCTTCTACTATTAATGTAATACATTTTTTAAATGTATGACACAAAATGCATTATTAAAGTTATCCTTTAAATAGGAATATTTTGGTGTAATTCAAGTTATTTTTAAAATTACCCTCAGTTATTATATTTCCAATAATCTTTATTTATTTGTTTATTTATTCCATCTACGTAACAAACTTCGGTTAGCATTTCTTCTTGAATAGGTATGCTGACAATGACTGCTCATTTTATTTGAGAAAATCTTTTATTATTTTTCTCTAGAGAAAGGTATTTTTGTAGGCATAAAAATTTTAGCTTTCTCCTTAACATCATTTTAAATATGTTATTCCAGGGGCACCTGGGTGGCTCAGTCAGTTGAGTGTCCAGCTTTGGCTCAGGTCATGATCTCCCAGTTCATGGGTTTAAGCCCCGCATCGGGCTCTGTGCTGACAGCTCAGAGACTGGAGCCTGCTTCAGATTCTGTGTCCTCCTCTCTTTCTGCCCCTCCGCCACTCATGCTCTGTCTCTCTCTCAAAAATAAATAAACGTTAAAAAAATCTTAAATGTTATTCCATTGTCTCCTGTTTGCAATATTTTGATCAGAAATATTATATTCCTTAATCATGTTCTGCTGTTTATAACACATCTTTTTCTCTAGCTACTTGTAATTGTTTCTTTTTGTCTTTGAGCTCTATAGTTTGACTCTGATATGCCTAAATTTGGGGTCTTATTATTTTTTTTTTCATTCATCCTTTCTGCATGAGGTTCTTGTATCTGAATTGTGTCTGTCATTAACTTTGGAAAATTTTTGTTGCATATTTCTTTTTATTTATTCACTATTTATTGTCTTTTTCTCTATTTCTTTATAGTCTTCGGAGATTCTAATTACATGTATGCAAGATCATTTGATATTATTCCACAACTCTTAGATGCCCTGTTCTCATTTATTTACTCTTTTTTCACAGTGTTTGAGTTTGTATATTTCTACTGACATATATTCACGTTCAACCCAATTATTTAACTGACTATAGTAAGTCCACTCATGAACCTAATATACTTTAACTCAGTATCTTATTTTCAAATTCCTTGCATTCCCTTTTGATTTTTGTTAACTTTCCATCTCTCTGCTGAAATTACTGACTTGATCTTGCATACTCCTTATTTTTTAATTAGTTTTTGGTTTCTTTTATTTTCTTATTTACTATCTGATAGCCCCAATATCTGTCATATTTGGGTCTGATTTTAACAATTTCATTGTCTCTACACACTGTGTTTTTTCTTACTTTAGTTTATGCCTCAAAATTTGTTGTTATGTAGGACAGTAGATGCTGATTATATACACACACACATACAATGCTAGGATTTGAACATATCTTCCTTATTCTAGGCCTTCATTGTATAGATTTAGGTTAACATAATTTGGGCTGATTTTTAAAGTTTATTGTTTCTCTCATTACGTTCTCATTTGAAGTCCAGAGATTTCAAAATTATACTGATGTCTTATGTTTTGGAGGTGAGCTAATTTTCCTAAAGTTGTCTCCTATTAACTTCTCCCTGCTTATGTGTTTCCATTTGTGCTAGTCCTAAAAGAGAATATGTTTCTTGCTCCTTTCAGTTCTATTTTTTCCTAATTTTCCTCAATACTTTTTAGTATGGTGGTTGGACAAGTTAAGGGAGTGTTCTTGGATGTTCTGATTAAGAATCAGTCTTAGAAAGACACATTGACTCTTGGTGATAGAATGTGTCCTTCATCAGTATTTTTGTACCTGTTCTTGATAATACTGCTAACTGGCATATATTCAAGCCCATCTCCTAGACATAGTTTTGGATTTCGCTCTTTTGCCCCCACTATGCAGCTTAAGTGGTTTCCACCACTGCCCTTAAACTACAGTTTTTCCTCCTTTCCCCTTCTCCCCCCATCATTCAGAAATAGGAGAGATAGGTCACAGCAGATTGTTGACAGTACTGCTGTTCCCTTGCTCAACCAGAACTATTGCCTCACAGGAAGTTTTCTCAGTGTTCTTGGTGACTCTCCTGGTAAACATATAGTGTTTCCTAGGAGTAGGTGTTAAATTTTCCACATCTATGATCCCCTAGGGACTTCACAGTTATATTCAAATCTATAAACATACTTAGCACTTTGTTAACAGTCTCTATTTTTTAAAGTTTATTTATTTACTTTGAGAGAGAGAGAGAGAGAGAGAGAGAGAGAATGAATGAATGAATGAATGGGAAGGGACAGAGAGAGAGAGAGAGAGACAATCCCAAGCAGACTTTGTGCTGTCAGTATGGAGCCAGGTGCAGGGTTTGATCTCACGAACCACAAGATCATGACCTGAGCTGAAATCAAGTGTCACCCCTCACAATCTCTATTTTAATCATCACACTGGTATATATGCTTCATGACATTTATCACAGGTAATAAAATGCTCATGCCCTTTTGTTCCCCATGAGTTTCTGTCTCTGGATTTCATTTTTGGTCTTGTATTCATAGTTCTCTGTTGGGTTCCAGAAAAGCTGATCATTTTCCATTTGTCCAGACTTTCATTTGTAAAGCTGGAAATGACATACAAGTCTGCTCTCTGCATCTCCTAAATGAAATGAAAATTTTGTGATTGTTGATTAAGAGTAAAGTTATATCACATTAATGGATTCTTTTGAAAATTCAAAATGTCATCATTCATTCAAAAGTTTCTTAATAGGGGCGCCTGTTAAGGGTGGCTCAGTTGGTCCAGTGTCTGACTTCGACTCAGGTCATGATCTCACAGTTTATGAGTTCGAGCCCCACATGGGCTCACTGCTGTTAGTGTGGAGCCTGCCTGGGCTCTTCTGTCTCCTTCTCTGGCACTCCCTACTCATGGTTTCTCTCTCTCTCTCTCTCTCTCTCTCTCTCTGAAAAATAGATAAAATATTAAAAAATGTTTATTACTATAATTTCTTCCAAATAAATTTCTTACTATAATTTAGAAGAAATATACCAAAAATGTGATATAATTTATCCATAAGGCATATGGAGATTCTGCTTAATGGATATTATACTTAAAAATAAATTATGGTGACATTCATTTTATGATGGGTACAAGCCAAGGCTGCAGACTATCAATGCTACTGCTAAATATAATAACATAAAAAATCTAGCCAATGCTATCAAGATAGGAAAAATAAAGCTCAATTCAAACATTTTTCCTTCAAAGATATTATTTAAATTCAAGTTAGTTAACTTATAATATACTATTGGTTTCAGAAGTATAATTTAGTGATTCATCACTTACATATTACACCTAGTGCCCTTCATATGTGCCCTCCTTAATGCCCGTAACTCATTTAAAAAAATTAATGTTTATTTGTTTTTGAAAGAGAGAGCCAGAGTGGGAGCAGGGGAGAGTCAGAGAGAGAGGAAGACACAGAATCTGAAGCAGGCTCTAGGCTCTGAGGTGTCAGCACAGAGAGCCCAATGCGGGGTTTGAACTTACAAACCGTGAGATCATGACCTGAACTGAAGTCGGACGCTTAACCGACTGAGCCACCCAGGCGCCCTATCATTTAATCCATCTCCATACACACCTTCTCTCCAGCAACCCTCAGTTTGTTCTCTATAGTTAAGAGTCTCTTATGGTTTGCCTCCCTCTCTGTTTTTTTATCTTATTTTGTTTTTCCTTCCCTCTCCTTATGGTCATCTGTTTTGTTTCTTAAATTCCCACATATGAGTGAAATCTTATGGCATTTTTCTTCCTCTGACTTATTTTACTTAGCACAATACATTCTAGCTCCAACCACATCTTTGCAAATGACAGATTTCATTCATTTTGATGGCTGAGTAATATTCCATATATCACTACTTCTTTATCCATCCATCAGTTGATGGACATTTGAGCTCCTTAATAATTTGGTTATTATTGAGAGTGTTGCTATAGACATCAGGTGCATGTGTCCCTTTATTTTTTTCTTAATTTATTTTTATTTTGAGAAAGAGAGACAGAGACAGAGAGAGAGAGAGAGAGAGAGAGAGAGAGAGAGAGAGAGAGAGAATGCAAGCAGGAAAAGGGCAGAGGGAGAGGGAGGGGACGAATCCCAAGCAGGTTCCACTCTTAGTGCAGAACCCCACATAGGGCTTAATCCCACAACTGTGAGATCATGGCCTCAGCCGAAATCAAGAGATGGATGCGTAACCAACCAAGCCACGCAGGAGCCCCATGCCCCTTTACATCAGTATTTTTGTATCCTCTGGATAAATTTCTAGTAGTTCAATTTCTGGGTCATAGAGTAGTTCTATTTATAGCTTTTTGAGGAACCTCCATACTGTCTTCCAGAGTGGCTGCACCAGTTTGCATTCACACCAACAGTGTAAGAGGGATCCCCTTTCTCCACATCCTCGCCAACATCTGTTGTGTCTTGCGTTGTTAATTTTTGCCATTCTGACAGGTGTAAGATGGTATCTCACTGTGGTTTTGATTTGTACTTCCCCAATGATGTGTGATGTTGAGCACTTTTTCATATGTCTGTTAGACATTTGTACGTCTTCTTTGGAGAAATGTCTGTTTTGTGAGACTCCAAGGGCCAACTGCTAGGACAGTAGATATGTAAAATGAGAAAAATGGTTGCCATCTATTGTGGGTTGAATTGTGTTCTCCAAAAAAGTATGTTAAAGTCCTCACTCCTAATATCTATGAATGTTACCTTATTTAGATATAGGGTCTTTGCAAAGGTAATAAATTTAAGATAAGGCTATTCTCAGGATGGGTCCTAATCCAACAGTACTGGTGTCTTTGTAATAAATGAAAACAGAGAGACATGCATACAGAAAGAATGCCATGTGATGACAGAGGTAGAAATTGGTATGATGCATACACAGGCCAAGGGATGCCAAGGATTGAGGACAACACCAGGAACTAAAAGAATTGCATGCAAATGATTCTCTCTTAGAATCTTCAGAAAGAATGGTCCTGATTTTGGACTTCTGGCATCAAGAACTATGAAAGCTTCAGGGTGCCTGCATGGCTCAGTTGGTTAAGTGTCAGACTCTTGATTTTGGATCAGGTCATGATCTCACAGTTAGTGAGTTCGAGCCCCACCTCAGTCTCTGCACTGACAGTGAAGAGCCTGCTTGGAATTATCTCTCTCTCCCTCTCTCTCTCTCTCTCTGTCCCTCCCCCACTCTTGTGTATTCTCTCTCTCAAAATAAATAAACTTACAAAAAAACTTTGAGAGCTGCAATTTTTTTTAAATTTAAAGACACCCAGTTTGTAGCACTTCTCTTTTTATTTATTTTTTAAATTTTTTTTTTAGTGTTTACTTATTTCTGAAAGAGAGAGAGATTGAGAGAGAGACAGAGAGAGAGACAGAGAGAGAGCCTGAGCAGGGGAGGGGCAGAGAGAGAGGGAGGGAGAGAGAGGGAGACACAGGATCTGAAGCAGGCTCCAGGCTTTCAGAGCCTGACATGGGGCTTGAACTCACCAACCATGAGATCATGACCTGAGCCCAAGTCAGATGCTTAAACAACTGAGTCCCACCCAGGCATAGCCACCCACCTGTAGCACTTTTTCATGGACTCTTTAGGAAACTAATACAACATCAAATAATAATCAGCAGTTAGGAGCTATAGATTGAATATGCCTATAATAGCATAAGGGAATCAAAACAATATAATTTGAGTGCACAGTAAAAGTAAAAGCAGAATGGAATATATAATACAAGTTATGTAAATTAAGATGCATGCATACATTATATGTATGTGTATGTACTGCAAAGAGCACATTGAAATATACTGCAATATTTACCTTTTAGGGTAGTGTAATGAATTTGAGTTATGAACATAAAGAATAATAAAAATAAGACAGTGGTATCAAAACTTACTGCAAATCTATTGATCTCAGCATGGTCTAATTATTTTTAGGATAGTATATAGACAAGTGAAAAAGATCGTAAGTAAAAATAATTCACACATATGTGGTAAACTGGTTTACAACTGAGTTAACAGTCAGTACACATCAATGGGGGAAAACTATTTTCAACAAATAGTACTGAAACAACTAGATATCCATGTGGAAAGAAAAAAGGAAACCTTGATCATAATCTCACACTATTCACAAATTCAATTGTAGAGAAGTAGAAGCTTAAACATAGAAGCTAAAAGTATAAAATGTTTAGCAGAAAAGATAGAAGAAATACAATTTTTGAGGTATTATATAAACAAAGATATTAGAAAAGTCAAATTTATATGAAGTCAAAATGATAAGATTACCAATTGGACTTCATCAAACCTAAAAACCTGTGGTCTTCAATGAAATATATTAAGGAAAGAAAAGGGCATTCTCATTCAATGCTCATGGCATAGACCATGTAGTCATTCAGAGTGCAATGTGGCCTTCTGAGCAAAAAAGAACGTACCCTTGTATATACTCTTCACTAGAGAATGTTCTATGTGTATATTTCAAAGAAGTTCTCACAAAACTCATTAACTATATATACATATATACAAATATGTATAAATATATGTATGTATATACATAGATATAAGTATATAAATGTATATATACACGTGTGTGTGTATATATATATGTGTGTGTATACACACACACACACACACACACATATACTCAAGTACTATTTGTTGTAGTAAGAACTTGGAAGCTTTCTGTGTGTTCTTAGCTAGATTAGATAGGTAAAATGTGGTATACTGAATGAACATAAATTATCAAAGACAATAAATCAAAAGTTAGGAGCAATGAATGAATACTACTCTAGATGAACAGTAAAATATAAAATTAAGTAAAAATAGGCACATTAGAATTGTTATCCAATAGTATATACTGAATAATGGATGTGGAATATAGGAATAAAACAGAATAAAAAATAAGAAAAGCAAGTAAAGGAACTTGTATACACTAATGATAGTATGCTGACATCAACTTAAGAGCTTGAGACATGAATGTCTCTGCTCATAAAGTTCTTTACCCTAAAATTTCATAGTATGTGTAGCAAAATCCAATTTCTATTTAATACATGTTGGTTATATTATCCTTCAAAATGCAATCTAGTGCCTACATAAATGTGTAATGATATGCGTAGGCAATACACTTCTAATTTGTGAATTTTTTTCAGGCACTAGTCAGGCACATTTAAATCAGCCTAATTGTTCAGTGAACATCATATTTATCTTTATACACTTTAATTTACTTTCAATAAAGGCAGACAGCTACAAAAATAAACTTGATATGTAATGTGATGAGCTATAAAAATTGCAAATATAAATTCATAATCATTAGTTAAATTACAGGAATTTTGGGTGAAAATTCATTATATTCTCTCTTGAATTATAGGAATAAACAGCATTTTGAGCAAGACATGTATATCTTTAATTGCTTTAAAATACAATAAACTGGAGTTGAAAGATTTTCTTAACTGTATCTATGAAGGAAAATAAATTTAGGTTACCTGAATTTGATTTTCAGTTTTATTTCTTTAATTTAGGTTTTAAGAGCCACGAATAAGTAATGCTTTATGTGAGTTAAAATACTGATTAGTTAAAATATAAGAAATTAGAAAAATTTGGGATCTTTATTTTTATTATAGACATTTACTGCTGTAAATTTCTCAGTAAGCACCACTTTAGTGTATCCTCTAAGTTAGGTGTGGTGTGTCTTCATTTTGATTTGTCTCAGTTTTTTCCTCAAATCCATTTTGATATCTACTTCAACTCACTGGTTACTTAAGTATGTGTTGTTTAAAATTTGGGGCCCCTGGGTGGCTCAGTCGGTTTAGCGTCTGACTCTTAGAGGTTTAGGCTTAAGTCATGATCTCACGGTTTCATGATTTTGAGCCCCACATCGGATTCTTTCTCTCTACCTCTCTCTTCCTCTCCCCCACTCATGCTGTCTCTCTCTCTCTCTCTCAAAAATGAATAAATAAAAAAATACAAAAATAAAATCTATATCTATGTCAGTTGAAAATAATTATAACATATTGTCTGTTCCCACAGATATTTGCTGATGAAGACACCCCAATTATTAACTCTGGCTTTGCTACTTATTATTACAATTACATCCACTTTGCCTCTATAATATTTAATTATATCTTCTGGACTTTTTAATTCCCAAATTCACACTAATCTCAGTTCCATGAAAATATTTCTTTCCTCCAACTGCAGCCTATATAGGCAGCTACCACTAAGCTTCTTAAAATACCAGTGTCTTGCCTTATTAGCACATTCTTCATTATCTTCCTGTAAGGAGTGTCCTTTGGTCTCACTCAAAAAACTATAAGCAGGTACAGACTCTTAGATTTTACTTCGCAGTGGCATTCTAACATTTTCACCTACCAGAACCTTCCCCTTCCTGAATAATATACCAAATAATTTCTGTCACTTTCGTGTCCACAGCAAAATTTATTCCAAGTTTTTTTTTTGCTAAAATTCAGAATTCTGACTCATGAGAGAGTGTACCTATGTTATAAAATGCCTTTCTAAATTAGCCTTATATTCAGCCCCACGAGCCATCATGTCCCCCTCCTTAATTCCCCCCAATCTATTTGTATTCATATTCCTTCTTTTCCTGCCTGCACACATTAGCCAGGACTATAGTTTCTTTGGAATTCTTGACATATTTATTCTGGAGAAGGAACTTTAACTTCTCCCTCATGCTGTTTTGATATAGATAATAAGTTGAGAGAGGTTAGGGTCAAAAGGAGAAGAAGCTTTATTTTATAAGCCACAACAGTTATTATGTCTCTAGGCAATATAGGGCTATTTTAATGACTTTTTCACCTCAAAACACACCAAATAATAAAAGGGACATTTCATTTATCATGGATTTAAAAAAAAGACACCCAACAATTTATTTAACACAGCAGTTTCTAATCAGAATGAAATAAAACAGAACCCATAATTTTTTGCTTTGCATGTATATGACAAGTAAAAACGAGTAATGTCTGCATGTTCTTTGGTATGTGAGAATGTTTGCTATTTCCTTGATTTTGAAGGCCCATATATTCAGTCATTATTTAATCCTAAATTATTTTTGTGTTATACACTTACATGTAAGTGCAGTATAAGTTATTCACGTGTCCTCAGAAGTTTGAACACTGTTGAGTAAAACTGAACAAAAAGAATGCGCCACTAAAACAATGATAATCCCATAGCCCTTCTCCATGAGCTATCAGCCATTCTCGTCCTCTGGTTTTAGTATGGCGAGTGGGACAATCCTTCATAACACTATATCTTACACTGAAGCAAGTAATTTGTTTATATCATTATTGATAACTTATAAAATATGTGCACATCATGTAATTGATATGTTTCTACACATGAAAGTTGCCTGAGCACCTCAAGAGAGATAAAACATTCATATTCTCCTGTTAAAATTAACAAAAGCATTTTATTTAACATAAAGGTTCTCAAGAATCTGTTAAGCCAGAGATGGTTGTATTTGAATTATGAGATAGCATATAGTCTTCACAAAATACAAAACAAACTTTATGTTATTGCTTCGGATAAAATTGCAATAAGACTATATTAAGCTCTCTGGGGCAGCCGTAACAAAGTACTACAGACTAGGTGGCTTCAACAACAGAAATTTATTTTCTAACAGTTGTGAAAATGTTGGCAGTGTTGTTTCTTTTTGAGGCCTCTCCCTCTCTTCTTGAGTAATAGGAAACAGTCTGTTCCCTTGTCTTCCCATGGCCTTCCTTTTGTATGTGTCTATATCCAAATTTTATTTTCTTACAAGGACATCAGGAATGTTGAATCAGGATCCACTCTAATGACCTCATTTTAAATGAATTACTTCTTTAAAGGCCCTATTTCCAAATATAGTCACATTCTAAGGTACTAGGGTTAGAACTTCAACAAACAAATTTGGGAGGGGGTGGTGGGCATAACAGATTTATATTTACAATTTGGTGCATAGACCTTCAAAATATATTCAAATGTATATTGTTGTATGTTCAAGGAAGATGACAGCAAAAAGTAAACCCTATTTAACATACATTATTTAAATGATTCTTAGACAGACAGACAGAAAGCTTCAGGGAAAAGGAGAAAGCCAAGGCAATTGAATTGTTTTGTCTTTTTCATGCCATAATGTTTTGTTGTTGTTTCTGTTGTCAGTTCTATTATATTAGGAGTCAGAGAATTATGGCCCACTATCTCTTTTTGTAAATGAGGTTTTATTGGAAAACACTCATATCTATTTATTTATGTGCTACCAATGTGTTTTTATGATAAAATTGCAGAATTGAGTAATTGTGACAGAGATTTTATGGTCTACAAAGTCTATTTATTATCTGGTCAATTAGATAAAAAACAACAGAAACCCTCTAGCATATCATTGACTTATTTCTCTTTTATTCCTATTATTACTTCCATGGCTTAAAAACTGGAAATAATAAATAGAAGAAAATAAAGAAAAGAAAATGGAAGAAAAGAAAAGAAAAGAAAAGAAATATCAACTCTTTCCACAGCCTCTATTTTGCACTGGAATTTAGAAATACCTGAAAAGTTGATATTAAAAAGTAACAGATATAATTATTAACTTCAGTAATAAAACTTTCTCTTCTGGGGTTACTCATTAGGATCTTTCAAATTATGACCAGTCATATTATCTAACATATTCAATTTAGAGACTTCATTTGAAACTATAAATGTCTCCCAGTTTTTTTTAATCTGTTCTTCTATTACAAAAAAAAAAAAAAATGAAGCAATCAAACTAATTATTTTTAACATAAAAGTATGGCACCTTAGTTTAAAGTCAGGTACTCAGCTCACTGAAAAATTAATCTACATTCTTCCACGATGTTTACATTAGAGTGCACAATAAGGTTTGTATGCATTTGTTTCCCTTGTTTAAAGTAGTTTAACACATGTGCATTCTTTGACATTAGCAGTATTGTTACAATATCACATATATGTGGTATTGATATTATCTGAATTCATTAGAAAAGCGTTTCATACACTGCACTTAGATGTGCAATAATTCACTTAATTTTATGTATCCTGTGGAAAGTGGAAAAAGAACAAACTCATAGAGCTCCATGGTAGAGGCACATATTGGAACTGTTAGCTAAAAGAATATATGAATATTCAGCTCATGAATTAAATAAAATTAGGCTAAGTTAATTATATGTGACTACTAATGGAACTGCATATCAATGTTAGCTCCTTTTTTCCTTTTACTATGTATTTAATCTACCTACATTTGATAGCCTATTATATTACATTTGTTAAATACCCATGAATTCAGTAGATAATAGATACAGAATTTTGAATACTGTCATACATATCTTAACTTTCTTCCTTATTTTTTAAAGTTTATTTACTTTGAGAGAGAGCAAAAGTGGGGGGGTAGGTAGAGAGAGAATCCTAAGCAGGCTCCTCACTGTCAGCACAGAGACCGACATGGGGCTCCAACTCACTAACCGTGAGATCATGACTTGATTAAGAAATCAAGAGTCAAGGGCACCTGGGTGGCTCAGTCGGTTGAGTGTCCAACTTCCTCTCTGGTCATGATCTCACAGTTTGTGGGTTCGAGCCCCAAATCGGGCTCTGTGCGATGGCTTGGGAGTCTGGAGCCTGCTTCTGATTCTGTGTCTCCCTGTCTCTCTGCCTCTCCCCTGCTCGTGCTCTGTCTGTCTCTCGGTCTCTCTCTCTCTCTCTCTCTGTCTCAAAAATAAACATGAAAAAAAAATAAATAAAATCCAATAAAAAAGAAATCAAGAGTCAGACGCTTAGCCAACTGAGACACCAAGGTGCCCCTGCACCTTACTTTTTTAATTTTCAACACATCTATTTTGAACCTTTTTAAAAAATAGATCTAATGTATTATATACACAGGAAATTACCAGAAGACAAAGGAGGTCATTAAAGGGTAGAATTTTAAAATATTTTATTATATTATTTGCAGCTTTAAAAAATTGTAAATAAAAATGAATAAAATAAATATCAATTTTATATGCAGCATTTCCCTTTTCTGTATTTTTTAAATTTCAACATAAAGATTTAGCAGTAATGTGTTCATTTCTCCTAACATCATATTTATTAAATTCATTCAAAATGAAAATGAGAATTAAAAATATATTCAGTTGTATAACTAAATACATCTTATACATTTTGTATAAAATGATTGTAGTCTGCTTAAAAATACAGTGATGTCTACAACAGGCTTAAGGCATTAACATCTGGTTCTACTGATTTCAAAATCAGATGATGTATTCTTTACTAAGCATGAAAAAATTTTGATAAAATTTAAATCACACAAAATGTATCTGGTAAAATTCAATGATTTTACTCTCAATAATATTGTTCTTTCAAAAAATAACTATGAGAAAAATACAGAAATATTTATGGGATTTTTTTATTTTTATTTTTATTAATTTTTTAAATGTGTATTCATTTTTGAGAGAGGGAGAGAAACAGAGCGCAAGGAGGGAAGGGGCAGAGAGAGAGGGAGATGCAGAATCCGAAGCAGGCTGCATGCTCTGAGCTGTCATCATAGAGCCTGACATGGGCTTGAACTCACAAACTGTGACATCATGATCTGAACTGAAGTCAAGGGGCTTAACCTACTGAGCCACCCAAGTGCCCCTTCATGGGAAAATTTTGTCTAGATTCTGAATAATATTTTATTACGAAGAACAAGAATTTCTCCAACTTTTGAATTTAGGCAATGATTATGCATAGTTTTTTATCTTTTCCACTTAGAAAAACCAGAACGGTGTTTGACATGGTAGGATGGATAAGACCATGGATACTGAACATGGTTAAAATTAAACATATTCACAGAATAAACAGCTGAAAAACTAACCATGTGCTGGATCACTAAATTTGTGGTAGGCATGTATGTTCCAATTGAATTTTAGTCATGATCAAAGCTATTCAATAACTATTTTCCACTAAAACAAGAAAATATACTTTATTATAGCTAAAACAGAAATTGTTTTTTCCTCTGACCTTCATTCTTGTGCTAACCAACTGATTGACTTGTGACTTGTACTGATTGACGGGGCAGAAATGCAAAGGCTTTGCAATTAATAATTCTCTGCTGCTGCTGCTGCTGCTGCTGCTGCTGCTGAGTACTAAGACCTTCATTTTAAATTATGCCAGCATGCTTCACAATTTAATCATAGCCCAAGGAATGAGCACTACAGTTTTTAATCAAAGATTTTTTCTGACTGAATAAGTTTAACCTTCTATAATATTTCAGTACAAACCTAAAACATATCTTAAGTGTTTTTTTTCTTAAAAATGCCCAAATTGTATTTTGGTCTTTATAATTTTGTTTATTCATTTCCTTTTGTTTCTCTTTAACCTGATGTTTCCATGTCCATCCAACATATACATGGCTAACTACATATGCATGATTAGATTTAAGTGTTTATTTTGAAAAAATAAATATTCACACTACATCATCACCTTTTCACTCTAAAAACCTTAACTGTTGCCATATATTTTCAGCAAGAAATAAATTTACTGTCAAATGTTGGTGTTTTTTTAACCAAAGTAACATATATTAACCCAAAACACTCAAAATATTAAGGTGTGGTGGAAAGCCTAAAGTTTTTGCATAAAGAACAATTTCTCCTAGTGAAACACTGAACAACATATATAATATTTATATACATTTTAAGTCTTTTGAAGTCAAGGAACATAATGTGGAACAACATTGAACACTTTCTCTGAGATAATCTGCAAAAAAACCCAAAAGATATTGCTAGAAACTTCTATATATTAAATGAAACTTTGTTTTATTAGGATAAAAGGAAACTGAATTTGAAAGGATAGTGGTGAAAGTTCAAACCCAAATTTCTTTTAACTAAAAGTCAGCCTACAGAACGGAAGAATATATTTGCAAATGATACATATGATAAAGGTTAGTGTCCAAATCTATACAGAATTTATTAAACTAAACACCTAAAAAGCAAATAACCCAGTTGAGAAATGGGCAGAAGACGTGAATAGACACTTTTCCAAAGAAGACATCCAGCTGGCTAACAGACACATGAAAAGATGCTCAACATCACTCATCATCAGGGAAATACAAATCAAAACCACAATGAGATACCACTTTACACCTGTTAGAATGGCTAAAGTTAACAACACAAGAAACAACAGGTGTTGGCGAGGATGTAGAGAAAGCGGAACCCTCTTGCACTGTTGGTGGGAATGCAAACTGGGACAGCCACTCTGGAAAACAGGGTGGAGGTTCCTCAAAAACAAAAAATAGAACTACCCTATCATCCAACATTGTTTACTTAATGGCAGTAAGTTCAGTTTAGTAGAGTAGAGCACAATTTTAGTTATTAGGTTTTGTTGTTGTTAGTTACACATAACAAAGTTGTTGACTCTTAATGGCAATTTACAATTCACATTAAAAAAAAATAGTTCTATGTTTCTACTCCACCCCCTCTTCCTTCTCCACATATTTCCTTTTCTTTCCTATTGTCATGACTTGGCTTCCTTTATATTAAAATCTATTCCTTGGTTTTGTTAAAATTATACATGTAAGATAATGAAAAATGTTTTTATTTGTCACAAATATAATGTTCTTGAAGACTTAATTTACCCAACCTTAAAACCTATTTAGGAATATTGAGGCAATAGCAACAACTATCCACAAAGGGGTTATGCTAAGGTGTGGATACTCACCTTGCTGTATTAATTCAACATGCATTAGAGATGACTCTGGGCAAGGATTGTTGAATTAACCCAACAATGGAGGTGAAAGACCTCCATTTAGGCAGTGAAGTAGCAATTGTCAACAATTTCTTAATTGTGTTCAGGTTTAGAGGATTTTTAAAAACAATAATGGACTTTATAATAAACAATTTTTAAGAGTATTTAAAAAGAAAAATGTTACTGTGCAGGTCATAAAAAAAAAAACTATATATAATCACAGTTCAAGGAGAACTTGAACATAAAAACACTCTGAAAAATAAAGACAATTTCTTTTCCTGAATGGGAGTTTTCATTAAACTGTCAGCCAAACTAACATGTTGTCACATGGCACTATAGTAATGTTTATTGAAATTGAGAGAAGACTCTTCATAAAACAGCAAATTGAATTTTCCAAACGCCTTTTAATTAAAAATAATGCTTGAAAGCTTAAGCTACTTCTCAAAAATACCAAATGATTTACATTGAATAAATCTAAATCCTTGAAATTATGTATGGAGCTTAGATTCAATATGAATGGTGTTTATGCCCATTATGCAGGTTTATAAAAATAATGATAATTTAATTTTCAATGAATGAAACTTTAACTTTGTTTCTTCTGTACTTTATTATTTTTCTTATAACATTTATCTTTCACATATTCAACAGTGGAATCAAATAATATATCTGTGCTATAGAGATGAAATCTGAGGCATGGAGAGATTGTAAGGTTTTAGACTAGCGATCTCATTAAATAAACCAGATTATATTATTTTTTAGATAGAAAAGAATACTGTTTAATGATATTTTATCTGTGTTATGACACTAAAGCCAGTGTTAAGAAAAATATGTTTGGTTGATTTATACTTGGTAAAGATGATGCTGTTGCAAGAAAGTAAAGGTTAGATGGCTTAATGATATTTTTCCCCAAAGTCACAACTCTAGTAAAAGAAGGAAAAAAAAATTTACTGGATCTCTTTCAGATTTTTGAACTTAATCTTCAACTATTGTGCTTAAAACACTGGCCCTAGTAGCAGATGATGTCAGAGCACTTTTAGCTGGCTAAGCTTGATTAGGCTGGCTTTGCCATCAAATTTTCCAGGACTTTCTTAGTTAAATTCCCATCACAATTAAGTAATAAGTTGCACAATCAGCTTAATTTTTTACTGTCTACATTAACTGAGATAAGCATTGCAAATACACATTTACATTTTAAGCTGTTGTAAGCAGTGGTAGTCTTTGTAAGATATCGGTCTTGCAAAAGTCTATCTAAAAAATGAACCATAAATGTATCTGTGAAAGCATGTCTTCAGCATGGCATATTTAATAAACTCAAAGGCCTCCTTTATCCTCTCTTTCAGGATGGCAGCATCGCCAACGGAATTGGTAAGTTTCAGCATTCCGGATGTTTAAAACTTGCAAATTTTGAATCTGGATTTTCCCCCATATTTCTAGAGATGTACAACTCTAACCTTCATATTTCTCCTACCTTCATTTGCAATTTCGGAAAAATATTTATTGGTCTATTATGCATTACTTTTTGGTTCTAAGAACTGGGATAACTCCCTAAATAAAAAAGTCTGCTTTAATGAAACAGATACACAAGAAGTAGGAAACAGATATACAAGTAATGGGAATATTTGGTGGCGAGCAATGCAATGGAGAAAAAAAAATAAAGAAGGGTAGGAAGGAAAGAAAAAAATTAGTAGATGAGGAATGGACTTTCTGTAATAGTGGACCGTGAAGCTCTTGCCAGTAAGAACACAGAAAGTACTTGAAAGAGGTGAGGTGTAATTATCCGGAGAAGGGCATTCCAAACCAAAGAACCAGTATATACAAAAGCCCAGAGATAGAGCATGAGATTACGGCCGAAGCATACTGATCAAAAGGGAGAAAAATAGCAAATGAGCAAAGGTATGCATGGTGCAAGATCATGTAGTGCTGATAAATTATTATTTTTTTAAGTTTATTTACATTTTGAAAGAGAGAAAGGGAGAGAGAGACAGAGAGCACAAATGGGGGTGGGGGGTTGGAGCCGAGAAAAAGGAGAGACAGAATCCCAAGCAGGCTCCGTGCAGTAAGTATGGAGCCCAATGTGTGGCTGGAACTCATAAACTGTGAGATCATGATCCAAGCCAAGATCAAGAGTTGGACACTTAACCAACTGAGCCACCCAGGTGCCCTGTAGCTGATACATTATTAAAAGAACCTTTAATTTTAATTTTAAACATACATTTTTAAAAGATCTTTTAATTTTAAATTTTATTTTAATATTTAGTTTTGAGAGAGAGAGAGAGAGTAAGACAGAGCATGAGCAGGGGAGGGGTAGAGAGAATCTGAAGCAGGCTCTAGGCTCTGAGTTGTCAACACAGATCCCAACATGGGGCTCTAGCTCAAGAATCAGGAGGTCGTGACCTGAGCCAAAGTCGGACACTCAACCAACTGAGGCACCCATGTGCCCCTGAAGCTTTTAATATTAAAGTATCATCATAAGGCATGGAGTTTTGAGCAGAAGAGCAACAAATCTAAATGTCATTTTAAAAGGATAGTTGTGGTTACTGTGTAAAGTACACAATTTGCTGTTTTTTCCCCCATATCAGCTTTTTCAATAATCTTCCCTATCTTTGTAAAAAGTAACTATTTTTTCCTAGTTGCTCAGTCAATAATGCTTGAAAAAAATCCTCAAATGGAAACATGTGCACATAACAAATAATTGAGTAAAACTAAAATCATTACAGAGAAACACAAAAAAGTCATCAAATATGGAAAGTAGAAATATCAGACACACTGGATCAAACAGAACCAGAATTTTGAAAGAAAACCACTTCTTAACAGAGACATACATGCCAAACATTAATACAATGATAAAATGTAGATCGTGGAATTAAGTACATATACATTATTTACTCTGTACATGTAGGCATATGCTATGTGTGTATATATATATATATGTGTGTGTGTGTGTGTATGTGCTATATATTTGTATGTATATGCTATGCACACACACACAATATAATACACATAAACATGTGTGTAAATGTCATAGACTCTGGGTCTGGAGTTCTCTCTTGTTCAGCAAGAGAGTGGACACAGGATTAAATGCCAGAGAGGCTAATGTCTGGTAAGAGCCAAGAGCCAAGAGTAAGCATCCTTGCTCCATTTTTATTAAGATCAGAAGGCTTGCAAGTGTGATGGATGTGCACAAAGAAACAATGAAACCGTGAACATTAACTCATGGGTGTGAGGGAAAGGGTGGGGGGTATTGAAAATATGTGGTGTTAGGAGTTTGGGTCAATACAAAAAAAGTCCTGGCACTGGGCAGATGGTTGTTTACAGCAGGCATGAGGAACCACCTCTGTTTACCTAAACTGGGCTAGGGGCCAAGAAAGACTGAGCCTGCTACTTCAGGGTCAACAAGGCATCTTTCTTTAGCCCCCCTCTGGGCAACTTCGCCCTTCTGGGTCTATAGCCCTGTTTACCTGTTTACCTAATTTGGTCCTTCCTTCCTGTGAAAGTAGTTTTCTGCTACTGTACTAAGTTGGGGGGCGTTACCACCCTGAATACCTAATCTTGTTTATCTCATTTTTGATGTTCTCATCCTGCTGCTTTTCTATTCCTGTATCTTTGTCCTATACTGGGGGCCTTTGCCCTGTTTACCTAATCTTGTTTACCCAAACTTGGATGTGTTTACCCTATGGCTTTTCTAATTCTTTATGCCTTGTTAACCCATCAGTGCAAGGTCAGGGAATTCCCAAGCTTATTCCCCACATGTAAAGGAATAAATACATATAGTTATATATTTATACATATATAGAGAGAGGACTAGAAAACCAAATGGACTAAGTTAAAAAAGCAAAGAACTTAAGAATTAGTTACATTTGCACAAATAAATATACTGGGTTTCAAATATTTAGTCAAATATTCAAAATAATTGAGGATTCTTTTTTTTTATTTTTTAATTGTTTTTTATTTACATCCAAGTTAGTTAGC
Source organism: Acinonyx jubatus (assembly GCF_027475565.1). Lineage (NCBI taxonomy): Eukaryota > Metazoa > Chordata > Mammalia > Carnivora > Felidae > Acinonyx > Acinonyx jubatus. The sequence continues at coordinate 215,621,091 of NC_069380.1, forward strand.
ATATAGTGCAGCAATGATTTCAGGAGAGGAATCCAGTGATTCATCGCCTATATATAACATCCAGTGCTCATCCCAACATGTCCTCCTTAATTCCCCTGGCCCATTTAGTCCATCCTGCCACCCCAAACCCCTCCAGCAAACCTGTTTGTTCTCTGTATTTAAGAGTCTCTCATGTTTTGGGGCGCCTGGGTGGTTTAGTTGGTTGGGCATCCGACTTCAGTTCAGGTCATGATCTTGCGGTTCATGACTTCAGGCCCCAGGGTTAGTGCAGAGCCCGCTTCAGATTCTCTGCTCCCCTTTCTCTTCCCCTCCCCTGACTGCTCCCTGTCTCTCTCTCTCAAAAATAAATATACATTAAAAAAAAGTCTCTTATGTTTGTCCCCCTCCCTGTTTTTACATTCTTTTGATTCCCTTCCCTTATGTTCATCTGTTTTGTATCTTAAATTCCACATATGAGTGAAGTCATATGATATTTGTCTTTCTCTGACTAATTTCACTTAGCATAATACACTTTAGTTCCATCCATGTTGTTGCAAATGGCAAGATTTCATACTTTTTGATCACCGAATAATATTCCATTGTATATATACCACATCTTCTTTACCCATTCATCAGTCAGTGGACATCTGGGTTCTTTCCATACTCGGGCTATTGTTTATAGCACTGCTATAAACATTAGGGTGCATGTGCCCCTTTGAAACAGCACATCTGTATCCTTTGGATAAATAAAAATAATTGAGGCTTCTTAAAAGGACAAGGAGCATATATGAATTAAGTCTGTGAATACTATGCTACCATTCTAATATAAGTAGCTATTATGATTATTTTGTCTGCCAATCAAGATTACTGGAGAAATGCCAACAAAATTAATGACTATTGCTTGTATAAACGAAGATAGGTTTAGCAAAAAAGGCAAAAAGAGATGTTTCATTCATTGGAATTCTCCATTTATTACTTGTTTAATAAAAGAGAAGACAACTTTTTAAAAAGCACTAGTGATTTCAAAATGAAAGACATGATTTGATAGTGACATTAATTCCAATTTATTTCTTGGTTACTAGCACCAAACACAACTAGCCTTTTTCAGGGCATGCATTTGATTTTAAAAGATGTCACACCTTTTGTTTGGCAATACAATGTCATCTTTTTCTTAATGAATGCAAATTTCTAATTCTGTGGTTTAAGAAAATCAAATCAGCTCTTTAAGTTGTACTTTTCCCTGAGAGATTCTAGAAATTGAGTGAATAAAACGATTTTTCCTTCTCCCTGATTATGTTAGTTAGGGTCTTATTTTATTTTAGGATAATCTGAAAAACTATAATAAATGGACCAAGAAGTGTAATCACTAAACACGATAAATATTTATGTGTCTCTCCTATAGCAAACCCAGATTGATAAGTCCATGGAAACAGTGCCCTATGCTGGTTTCTCAGCCAGCTTCAATATATCGCTCTCAAAGTCCTTTTGGCCAATGTTTTCCTAGGCCGCCAGCCTGAAACAGGCATATATTATCCCTCACACATTCCAGTGGTGTGTATTTATTCACATGGCCATGTCTAACTTTAGCTGTGGAATGTTTTCTATTGCAAATAGAGAAGCAGAAAGGATTCTGATGGGAAAATAGCATTCTTTGCCACACTGAAAACTGAAGTAAGGAAACTGACGATTTCATTTAATCTATTTACTTACAATTACATATTAAATAATATTTTTTAGCAAAGATAATCTTAGATTTACAAGCATCAGTTAATCATCAGCTTAGTACATTCCATTAAATTTTATTATCAAATAAACCTTCCACTTTTTAATGAAAATAATACACTTTTGTTACACTTATTACTGAGCACAATATCATATCTACTGATTTAAGTTACTCTGGAGCCTGCCTAAGATCTTTGTGAATTAACATCTCTCAGTAAGAATAATATTTAATTAATAAAATTTTAATATGTATACAAATCAGCTTTATTTCTTCATTGTTATATTTCATCACTTTTACTTCAGAGTTAAAGTTATCAACTTATATGTTACTGAGTAAAAAGCCAATTCAGATATTATTAAAAATTAGGTATGATGATACATTTCAAAAAAAAGAAGTTGAAAGTCTGTACATTTCAAATATTTCCCAGTTTAGTAGAATTTCAAAGAAAACATTTGTAATTAGTATATTGTGCTCATATGAACAAACCAATTTCAAGAGTTATTTGATCAAGCATATTTCATGTTGGTACTTGCTTCATCTTTTTTCATTTTTAAGTGGGGATAAAATAATCTAGAAAGCTACAAAACTGTAATTGGTTTTCATAAACCGTAGCCTGAAAGATACACTTTATATGGCATCTTTCACAGATACTTTCCTCATCTGTTTATCATTCCTTTGATTTTTTTCCAACTCATAAGAAGTATGCTTGCACATTTGTATTCTGTTCATATCTAAATTCCAGTAAAGGTCAGCTTTCCCATAAAAAGGAGTATAAATAGTGCATAAAATGATGATCCAAGCTAGCACATCAAGAAAATAAAAGCATAAAAGTAAAGGTCATTTTCACAATTTTTACTTGAAGCACTCTCAAAAATATATAGTGTGAAAATTTGTTAAAGTTTTCAAAAGAGGGGTTTGGATATGGAAGTTCTTTTTTCTTCCTGTTTTCTTTTCTATGACCTTCTAAGAAATAAAAAAAGAAATTTTATATTTTTGAGATGATTATTTTTATGTCGATTTGGCTATTAGGGTCATTAGCCCTGATATTTAATCAATTATCAGAGTAGTACTTATTTAGGTTGAAAATAATCACTCTTGCCTTAGAAACTGCACTGGGTCACTTACTAGAATTATTTAAAAGCAACATTCCTTTAAGTCTTTATATTTTTACTTTTATTCAGTGAGTTTATCAGGAAGGTCAATACTTAAAACAGGAAGAAAATGGACATATTAAATTAACTATATATTCATCTGTCTACAGTAATGGTTTTGAATCTGGTAAGTTGGGTTGACACCTGATTGAGTATGAGATTGAACTTTTGAAAGCCTTTAGAAAAACTACCTATGTGAGCTTTTGGTTCCATAAAATATGTAATCAACATGAGCTTGCTTCAGTTTTACCATATTTAGGATAAGGACAAGAATTTTGATAAGGTCCCTGAAATCAAGCAAAGTAACTCTTACCAACACTCAGACACTGATGTCAGAGCATAAGCTCTCTGGCTCACCAGAATAGAGCACTACTGTGCAACAATATTTAGCCCTCTCTTCCTTAACCTACTGAGCCTCTGATATTTTCTCCTACACTGAGTCTTTACATCTTATTGCTATTACTTGTATGTAAGTTTGTCTGCAATAAAATTATTATTTACACATCCCATCCATAGTTTTATAATCTAATCATGTATTATATGCTCTCAGAGCATGTTCTTAATTAATTGAGTTAATGAATATATTTAAATAAGTGTAATTAATGAGGGACTCTTCAGTATCAGACAAGAAAAGAATAAATAAAGTAAATAAATAATCTTGGATCCCAATCTTAATAGGGGAGGTGGATATTTTAGTATGTTTTATGCACACACAAAATGAGATTATAAAATAGTTAAAAAAGGAAGTTATGATACATTTCATTTTACATTTTTGCATTAATGGGGGTGTAGGATTTTGATAGGTAGAAGGTTTGTAATGAACGTGACTGGTAGAGAGGGAAGTACATAAGTAGGAGCATCTCTGTCTGGATATTTCTATACTGAGAGTTAATAAATAATGAACTATACTACCCTAATCCTGGGTAGGCACCTGTCATTATAGTGGTATATTTATTTACAGTATAATGGCTATTAGTAGCACCTTGCTCAGTTGAATTACCCTATTATTTCACTCAGCAGAATATAGATATTGATCATTTCAGTTTGATAATTTGCAAAAAGAACCCAAAAGTTAACAATTCCAAAAACTATAGTAACATATCACAATTATAACTGTACTGGATATGGACAATACCTGTATTTTCTCTATATAGTATTTTAAAGAATATTAAATAATAAACATATGAAAGATGCTCAACACATTCCAAATTGAAAAGAATAAAATTGGGTGTATAATTAGATATCACTATAACTATTACAGTGATAAAAATTATTTATGAACTCGGGGCGCCTGGGTGGCTCAGTCGGTTGAGCGTCTGACTTCAGCTCAAGTCATGATCTCACAGCTCGTGAGTTCAAGCCCAGCATTGGGCTCTGTGCTGACAGCCTGGAACCTGGAGCCTGCTTCGGATTCTGTGTCTCCCTCTCTCTCTGCCCCTCCTCCACTCACATTCTGCCTGTCTCTCTCTCTCAAAAATAAAAAATATATATATTTATTAACTCATAATAATGCGTATTAGTAAGAATATGGAGTAATTGCTACTTGCACACGTAACTCCTGGAAAACAGATATACTCACTTTTGATAACCTTGCAATATCTGCTTAGCTGAACATATCACCCAGTAATTTTGCTCTTACTTAGATACCTAATTATAATGCATGCATATATTCACCAAAACATATGTACCAGAATGTTTGGAGATTCAATATTTGTAACAGACAAAATGTGGAAATAATCCCAAAGTCCATCAACAGCAAAATATTTTTCTATATTCACCAAATGTTATATTATATGTCAATGTGAATGAATGATTTACAATGCATGCACAAATAATCTTATTCATAAACATGTTCCTATGACAACAAGTTATAAACCAGGCAAAATGCATCTAAGATTTTAAAAGTCATGACACAGGTCCAGGGAGTAGTGACTGCTAACAATTTTACCAATGTCTGGTTTTTGTTTGTTTGTTTGTTTTTACTTCACACTTTTATAAGTATTTTAGATATATAATCCAATTGAGAGAAAGGTGCAGAGTTCCCATATACCGTCTTATCCCACACATGCATAGCCTCCTCATTATCAACACCACGCACTGGAATTATACATAAATTATACATTTTTTACCAAAGATAACCTACACTGACATGTCATAATCTCCCAAAGTCCATGGTTTACCTTAGGTTCACTCTTATCATTGTATATTATATGGGTATGCACATTATATAATAACATATTTCTATCACTATAATATCATATATTTTCAATGCCTGAAAAATCTTGTGCTCTGTCTATTCATCTTTGCCTTCCTCCAAGGAAACTATTGATCTTTTTAATGTGTCTGTAATTTTGTCTTTTCCAGAATGTAATATAGTTGGAATCACACAATATGTAGTCTTTTCAGATTGGCTTCTTTCCCTTATACATTTAGAATTCTTCCATATCTTTGAATACACGATTTTCCAAAGAAGATATCCAGATGGTTCACAGACACATGACAAGCAGCTCAACACCACTCATCATCAGAGAAATGCAAATCAAAACCACAGTGAGAATGAAAACCAGTGAGAATCAAAACCACCTGTCAGAATGGCTAAAATGAACAACTCAGGAAACAACAGATGTTGGCGAGGATGTGAACCATGGAATATTACTCAGCAATCAAAAAGAATGAAATCTTGCCATTTGCAACAACGTGGATGGAACTAGAGTGTATTATGCTAAGCAAAATAAATCAGAGACAGACGAATACCATATGATTTCACTGGTATGAGTAATTTAAGAGACGAAACAAATGAGCATTGGAAAAATAAGATAAAAACAGAGAGTTAAGCAAACCATGAGACTCATAAATACAGAGAACAAGCTGAGGGTGGCTGGAGGGAAGGTGGTGGGGAGGGGAATGGGCTAAATGGGGGATGGGCATTAAGGAGAGCAATTGTTGGGATGGGCACTGAGTGTTATATATAAGTGATGAATCACTGGGTTGTATTCCTGAAACCAATAGTATGCTGTATGTTAACTAACCTGAATTTAAATAAATAAATTATTTGAAAAGAATTCATCCATGTCTTGTAATGACTTAATAGCTCATTTCTTTTTAGTGTTGCATAATATTCCATTGCCTGGATATAACATCCTTGATTTAGCTGCTGATGGACATCTTGGGTGCTTCCAAGTTTAGCAAATTCTGAACAGAACCTATAAACATCCATGTGCAGTTTTTGTTTGAACATACATTTTCAATTACTTTGGGTAAAAAACAAGGAGTGTGATTGCAGGATCATATGGTAAAATATATGTAATTTTGTAAGTAATGACCAAAATGTCCTTCAAAATAGCTGTGCCATTTTGGACTCCCACTTGTAATATATGAGAGTTCTTGTTGCTTTACATTCTTGGCAGCATTTGGTGTTGTCAGAGTTCTGGATTTTGACCATACTAACCAGGTGTATAGTGAGTGGTACCTTGTTTAAATTTCATTTCCCTGATGACATAGGTATGGAACATAATTTCATATACTTATTTCTTTTCTGTATATCTTTTTTTGGTGAGCTGTTTATTAAGGACTTTGGTCCACTCTTTAACCAGTGCTTATTTTCTTATTACTAAGTTTTAAGATTTTCGTATATATTCACAAGTTTTCTCACTCCTCCACCCCCTTATGTGAGACAGATTGACTAGAGAGACTTGGATTTGAATATTACCCTTCCCTATTTGACTCTGATAATGCCCCTGGAAGTTATGCTCTAGGTAAATAGTTGAAAAGACACATTTAATTAATTTTTACAGTTCTACTGATTAAGAAGAGAAGTACAGGGGTGCCTGGGTGGCTCAGTCAATTAAGCATCCGACTTCAGCTCAGGTCATGATCTCACAGTTAGTGAGTTCAAGCCCTGCATCAGACTCTGTGCAGACAGCTCAAAGCGTGGAGCCCGCTTGGGATTCTATGTCTCCCTCTCTGACTCCTCCCTCACTCTCACTCTGTGTCTCACTTTGTCAAGAATAAATAAACATTAAAAAAATTTTTTTTAAAAAAAGAATAAAAGTACAATCAGTACTCCAAACTTAAAAATAAAATAGTAATTAATTTTAAGTATAAAATTAAAAAAAACTGAAAGGTTACTACTTATAATAATATATAAAACCCTGGACCTAAAATGAAATGCCCTTTGAGAGAATTACAATAAACAAATGAAACCAATAAAGAAATGAGTTACATGATAAAATATAAATGAACATTATGTTTTGAATTGCTACTGCTTAAAAGAAGAAAATCCTAAATAATTTTCAAATGATAGGAGTTAGGACCTGTCTATTCACAAAAGAATAACAAATTCTTAGTGAAAAAAATGAGTTTCATTACCTATTCAATGGGCTAATATATTGAAAACATTCAGTATAGACCAATATTTGGGAAAAACTATTTTCAAAATTTATAATTGGGCTGTTGATTGCTAAAAATGTTTTTTAAGGCCATTTGGTTGTTCCTTTTCCACTTTTAAAGTAATTCTTTGCCAACCAAATATTGCCTTTATTTATGATATATCAAATTTAAAAAGATACATGTGAACAAGAATTTAAACTCCTAATTATAGATGGAAAGGACGTTAAGTAAAATAGTTTAACAATTTCCTTTGAAATTTCCTTTCTGTATTATAAAAAATATAATAAATATATTTAAATATATATTTTAATATATAATCAAATAGACATAGAAATGCAATGTAAAGGAAGTAATAAAAGTCAGGTTCCACTTATGAAATGAATAGAAAGAGTCAAGTTGCCAAGGATTAATAATTAAATCAACCTGTACAGGGAGATCTCAACTTACAATAATAATGCCAAATTAATCATTTACTGTGCTGCCATAAAAACTGAAAAGGAAAATTAAAGTATAGGGTTTTTTTTCCAATCAGACACTCCACACAGACAAAATATCCCATTTACTGTAGATGACTGAGTATGTTTTATGAATTTGTGATGAAAGGAAACATCAGAAGGGGTTAATGAAAGTTCAAGTCTATGGAAGTAATGAAAGACCTGGGAATATAATTACATTAATTTTTAGTGAAATATATCTATCAATCTTGACTTTATTTTTACATATGAATTTTTTTCCTTGAGGTATTAGCAGTTATTTCAAGCCTAAACTTTGATAACTGTATACATCCTGTCATTTGTTGTAAGCTAGATGTGTCTTCTTTATAATATTATTAAAAAAATAGTTTTTAGCTTAATGTAGTAAATCTTCTCCAAGTAATATTCCTTGTTCAAAATATTTTGAAATAACAGAAAAAAAAGCAGACAAGTCTGCCCTAAAGGTTTAGGTAGACAAATTCATGATATCATCATCATGTTCTTTATGAAATGCTTTCATAATATGATACAGCTGGATGGAAGTTGAACACAAAAGGAACTTGATTACTTATATTATTCTGATTTTCTAAACAGATGTTTCTCTGTGGTAAGTCACATTTTAATAATAGAGAAGGAAATGGAAAAATGTATTATTTCAAGATAAGTCTCTATTACTTACCAGAAATTCTGCCAAAATCATTTTCATCATTTCAAAATGTTTTACCTTGAAATTCATTCATTGTACAAATATTTGCATCATCACTAAACACCATTATTGACTTACAGAACTGTCTATATTATACATTTGAATCACTTATTAATTCAACAGCTAATCATGATTAACTTCAGGTACTTTATGGACAGAATTACAAATTGTAAGACATAGTAAAGTAATTAATGGAAATGAAATTATAGGATTGAGAAGTATTCTAATAAATAGTAACATGTAATTATTTTAAATATTCCCTACACATCCTTACCTTTCGATTATTGCCCTAAAATAAAGATACCTGGAAAGGGTACTCCTATTAATTTTCTTTATTCTAAACGTTTTGAAAGTCAAAAATAAAACAAAGAATATTTTCAATACTAAATAAGGGATATAGTTTGGCTTAGAATTAGCATGCAATTGGCACGATTATCCAGAAAATGCAGGCATAAAAATGTAGGCCTTTATTTTCTGGTAAACGGAACTCCAAAAGCACACATTCCAGTGCTAGGACAAATGAGAAATTTCACTTTTTCCTAGTACATTTGTTATATATCTAACCTTTTGGCTGAACTCTATTATTTCTAAAGAGAAAGAAATGCTCATAGTTTCAATGGACAAAATCACAAATATAATGAGAGTTTTATGTTTTACCCTGTATCATTAATCATAATTTAATTATTTTAGTGATTTCCTAGGACATCCAATACAATATCCAACAGAGTTCTAAGAATGGGTATTGTGATTTTTCCTGTTTTTAAGAGGAATATTGCTAATGTTTTATGATCATATACAATAGTCAACCACACACACACTTACCCCAATCCATACAACTGTTAGACCACAACATTGTTAACTGAAGCTTTGTTTTTTTTTCCCAACTTTCACCATGAATGTTCAATTACACAGTATAACAGTATATCTCTTTTGACTTCGAGATATTTCAGCTTACTGGCGTTTCTTCTTTATTTCCACTTTGTCTTCATTTTTTCTAATCTATTTTAGCATTTCTTGTCCATGATTCCAGTAATTTTCTTTACTAATGTACAAAGTTCTTACCCTCTCCCTGGCTTTTTCCCAAATTCTGCCTGTAAATTTCAAATCTATATGTTTCCAAGTCTTTGCCTGTACTTATGTTCAAATAATTTAATATTGATGTAAGGGGTCACATGAAAGTTTTGATATTTTCTACTATAAATCCAGAACAGGCACACTTAAATTGTCCTACAGCTTTGGTAATGATACCTACTATCTTTATCTGGCCCGGCCATTTTTTTTCCACTTTCTATAGCAAGTTTTCAAATACCACCTAGTTTTATCCAACTTCTATTTTCCCAGATCTCCACTCTTGATCACAACATACAACCTCATAAGAAAAATAAAGCCTTCAGAAACTTGCAAATCTTCTTGTTTCCTATCATATAAATCTCACTACATTCATACTCATCTTACTCTCTTCTCTTGTTATAAAAGAACTGACCTCTACCCAGAATTTGGATTCCACTCCTTCTTACTCTTCAAGAAATTTTCCATACTGGTGTCCTATAACTTTGACAAGGCACTGTAATAGTCCTCTTATCTTCTGTAAATAAATTGTAGCTTTTGTATTGTTTCTCAATTTTTATTGCTTTTTAAAAAAATTATGTATGTCTTGTTGTTTTGATAACTAAGATATTGGTTACAATATTGAATTGAGGCACTGAAAAAGTGAATTTTATTTATCTTGTACAGTAAATGGGCATCATTGCAGTATTCACCAAGAAGATGTAATATTTATAAACATACGCACCTAACATCAGAGGTCTAAAATATATGCAGAAAACTTTGACACAATTCAGGGGAGAAAAGTTTTCACAATAAAAGTTGGACACTTCAATACCTGACTTTCAATAATGGATAGACCAAGATTGAAAAGCAATAAGAAAATAGAGGACCTGAATAACACTCTAAGATGACTATAGCTAACAGACAAACAGAACAATCTTCCCAATAAGAGTAAAGTACACACTTTTCTCCAGTGCACACGGAACATTCTCTAGGATAGAGCATAAGTTAGGCAACAAGTGTTAATAATTTTCAAAATACCAATTCAGATGAATACTATCAAAAAAAAACCCAAACAAACAAAAAAAGGAAACGAGTTTGTCAAGGATGTGGAGAAATGGGAATGTTTATGAATTTCTGGTGGGAATGTAACCAGTATAGCATTTCCTTAAAAAAATAAATATAGACTTACTAAATGATCCAGCAAATATATACCCAAAAGGCAGTAGTGACTTAAACAGATATTTGTACACCAATGTTTATAGTAGTATTATTCATAGGAACCAAAAGGTGAAAATATCCCAAGTATCCATTGGCAGGTGAACAGATAATCAAAATATTATATATATATGATATATATATATTACTTAATTCATTTTTCTTAATTCTTTTATATATATCATACACACACACACACACACATACACTATGGAATATTATTCAGACTTTAAAAGGTATTAAATTCTTATACATGCTACAACATGGATGAACTTTGAGATATTATGCTCTGTGAAATAAACCATACAAATAAGGACAACAGGTGTATAATTCAACTTACATGACATACCTAAAAAAGCCAAATTCTTAGACAGTGGAATATAGGTTACTGGGATTTGGGACAAGGTTTAGGGAAAGTATTGTTTAATCATTTGATTGATAAAAATGTTCGGGAAATGGATAGTAATGTGAATGGGCTTATGACACATAATTATACAGTTAAATGTTTAAAATGCTTAATTTTATTTTATGTGTATTTCACTACAACAAAAAAAACCAAGAAAAACAATAATATGAATTAGCTATTGTAGCCATTTATGTTTATTTCCATAAATCCATGTGTTATTTGGGCTCTTTGTTCACTTAAGCTGATCCATCAAGATGACTTTGCTAATGTAAGACGTGCCTTTTTATATGTGTGGAGTTTGGCTGGGACAACCAGAGTGACCTAGCTTACTCTATGTTCTCTCATTTTCTAGCAAGCAAGTCTGGACTTTGGCTCATGGTGGAGAATGGGTGTAAAACAGAGATTGGAAGGATAGAAGGCCTCTTGAAGCCTCGATTCAGCAATATCACATCTTTCCCACCATATTGTGTGAGTCAAAGTAAGTCACAAGGATAGCTCATATTCAAGAGATGAAAGAATGGACTCCACACTTTGAAGACCAAATCTATGAAATCAAATCTTGAAGAGATGAGAGGAGCAGTGTAGAATTACTACTAATCTACAACAATGATAAATCATTTTTAGTATTTTGCTAATATATGACTTGGAATTATATATATATATATATATATATATATATATATATATATATATATATAATAAATTAAAGTTTATTAATTTATTTTTAGAGAGGGAGAGACAGAGAGAGAGGGAGAGAGAATCCCAAGTGGGCTCCCCAGTGTCAGCATGGGGCTCGCACCCATGATCTATCAATGAAATCATGACCCAAGCTAAAATCAAAAGTTGGATACTTAATCGAATGAGCCACCCAAGAACCCCTAAAAGATACATTTTAATAAATCACACTGTCTTGTCCTATTTTAATTACTTTTTCCAGTTTTACTATCAGGATTTTAATGGTGTTATGAAAAGTAGTTCATTGTTCCTTTTAGTTTTATTTTCTGTGGTTATGACTGTTTGTTTCGTTTGGATTGGCAGTACTGAATCAGACAATGTCTACATTATTTTCAGGATTTTGCTTGCAATTTATTCTATATCTTTTTAACTTTTTCTTAACTTTCAATTCTATTTATTTATTTATAAATGAAGTGTTTTTTTTTAAATGTTTATTTATTTATTTTGAGAGAGAAAGAGACAGCATTAGCATGGGAGGGGTAGAAAGAGAGGGAGACTGAGAATACCAAGCATTCTCTGCACTATCAGGACAGTCCCATGAGGGGCTAGAACTCACAAACTGTGAGATAATGATGTGAGATGATATCAAAAGTCAGACACTTAACTCACTGAGCCACCCTGGCATCCCTTTTATTTTTTTATTTTGGAATAATTTCCAAAGTTTATGTTTTTATAGAGACATTTCATTTCATGTCTATTTGAATCGACCCTTATACACATACATTTGTATTATATTTATATATTACAGATAAGTACATTCTAGATAAATATTATATCATAAATATATTACAAATATATTTATTTTAATAGATATAATTTATATAACCTATTCCATATGAAAGGTATCATTTCACATTCTATATATGCACACATAACTTATAATGTGAACCCTTCATAATTAACACTCAAAATTCTACTGCTATGCCTATTTTTAATTCATTCTATTTTCCTGTTCATTTTATTAGATACTATTAGAACGGAATTTGAGCTGTCTATTATGTTAGAGAATAAAGAGTTCGGAGAAAATGAATATATTATTTTATTCATTTTCATGAAGTTTTTTACCCCAATTCTTTAAAACATAATAATGCTATTGTAGAAAGCTATTCATCAGTTGCCAATTTGCAATTTCAAATAGGTTACTCCACCCTTAGAATAACATTTGACAAATACATAGATTACACAGCTGATATATAACCTATCCTTTATTATATTAGAACATCATGCCAGCAATCCACTTTCTCATTATTTTAAAGGAAAAACAGGAATGCCAGTCATACTTAGAAGATTTTATCTCTTGTACTATTTCTGAATTTAAAATGATTTTTCCTGTACTTTAGAAATTATGTAGGATGCATATGTTTATGTCAATTTTATGTGTCCTACTCTCTGATAAAATCTTATGTTTTCCAACTAATCTGCTTTCATAACTTAATTGCATTTAATTCCCACATTAATGGCATTGTAATCCATTGATCCTCTAAACTTTTAACCTTATCTCACATTCTGTTACCTTCTCTATACTTAATCAGGTTAACTATGTATTTAATTAGTTTTTAGTCTGTCTCCTTCTCCCTCACCTCTTAATTTTGGAGATGCCCTTTTCTCTTCTCTGTCTACACTTACTCCATTAAATGTTCTGATCTTAGGTATCATTTATTTATCAGTATCTTCCAAGTTTATATGTATAGATTTGTTTTTCCTGAACAACATACTCACAAATCCAACAATCTCCTTGACACTTCTATTTGCATGGATAATAAACATTGCCTTTTTTTTTTGAATGGATGAATAACAAACATTCTAAAACACAACACATCCAAAACTGAGCCTTTAATTTCCCTTCCAAACTGGCTCTTAAGCTTCCATCACCATCTCAATGAATGATAACACCTATATTCTCCCAGGTATTTGGGTCAAATGCCTTGGAGTTGTTCACAACTTTTCCATTTCTTCTCATCATCCATATACAATACATTAATAAATATTGCTGGTTCTGTCTTTACAACATATCCAGAATCAAACCACTTCTCACTCACTGTCAGCACTATTGCCACTATGAGTCAAGACATCATCAAGTCCGACTTGAGTTATTGCAATACCTCTTTAACAGGTCTAATCTAATTTGGTTATTGCTTTCCTACAGTCTATTTTCAACAGAGAAATGAAATTGATTCTTTTAAAATCAAGTCATTTAGGATCCTACATAATCTGGCTCCAACCTCCATCCCCATTATAATACCCTTCTGGACTCTTACTACCTTCTCTGTTCCAGCAACATTGTTCTCCTTATTCTTTTGTTATACAAAGCATCCTCACACTCTAAGACATTTACACTAGTTGCCTTCTCTGCCTGCAGTGATCTTTTTACAGATACGATGTTGGTAACATCTTCATTTCTTTCAGGCATCTCGCTAAAGAAATGCATTACATGGGATGCTTGGGTGGCTCAGTCAGTTAAGGGACCGACTTCAGCTCAGGTCTTGATCTCACAGTGGGTGATTTCGAGCCCCACATCAGGCTCTGTGCTGACAGCTCAGAGCCTGGAGCCTGCTTGGGATTCTGTGTCTCCCTCCCTCTCTGCCCCTCCCCCACTCATGCTCTGTCTCTCTCTCTCAAAAATAAACATTAAAACTTTCTTTTTAAATTCCAAGTGTCAAGGGTTCTACCTGCCCCAAACATTTGCTTTTCCCAATACCTCATTCCATGCTCTATTTTTTTTTCATAGAATGTACTGTTTTCTGAAATACTGCATAATTTACTTATTTTCCATATCTATGATGCGTTGTCTGTCCTCTCATTCTAAAATGTCAATAAGATCAAGATAGTGATATGTGGTGTTTTCTGTCTGTTTCACTGATGTATCCATACCAGGAATATAGAAAAATAACTATGACAAGGTTGTACCTCAATTAATACTTGTGTAATGAGTATTCAGGTCTCTGGAGATGGAGCACTGTTTAACTGGACTTGATATGTCAGGACTTTGAAGTTGGGGCCCCATGGAGTTGAGACACCATCCTCAGGATGAAGAGGGGATTTGTAATGAGGCTATACCATGTACATTTTTTATTACTACTACTACTACTACTACTACTACTACTACTATTATTAAAGCCATATCTTCTTTTTTAATTATTATTATTTTTTTAGAGAGAGAGAGAGCATGGGTGGGGGAGAGGGACAGAGGGAGACAGAATCTTAAGTAGGCTCCATGCTAAGCATAGAGCCCTACACGGCCCTTAATCCCATGACCTGAGATCATGGCCAGAGCAGAAACCAAAAGTCAGATGCTCAACCAACTGAGTCACCCAAGTGCCCTATATCATGTACGTTCTTGTGGGGGAAGCTTGGCATTTGAATCAATTGTCATTTCTGGGCATATTTCATTTTATTTCATTGTAGTAAGAGCACTTAACATGAGATCTACCTCTTAACAAATTTTTAGCATAGTTTTGTTAACTATAAGCACAGTGTTGTACAGCAGATCTATAGAGCTTATTCATCTTGCATAATTAAAACCTTATGTTCTTTGATTAGCATATTCAAACAATCAACAGAGTGACTAGACAACCTATAGAATGGGGGTGAAGTATTTGCAAGATAAGGGGTTAATTTACAAAATGTACAGCAAACTCCAAAACTTCAGTAACAAAATTAGAAAATGGGCTAATGTCTTGAATAGATATTTCTGCAAAGAAAATATATAACTGCTATCGTGATTTTGATGAGATAAAGCAGATAGGAATAGCACAAAATTCTACAACCCTATCCCAATGATCCCTGATCCTAGCATTTAGTGCCTTCTGTTAGGGGAAACCAAGAGGGGCTCAACTGGCAAATTTAGATATGGTTTGTCAACATTCAGGCACAGCAGCAAATTGTAGCATATACAAGATGACTTACACAGGTCTGGAGTTAAGAAATAATAGTATAATTTCTAAATAAGATTCAGCTAATGAAAAAAGTCAGCAATTTGAGTAATCAAAGCAAAATATATAAAACAAAAGTTAGTGGAAAAAAAGCAGAAATATTAATGAACACTTACTCTCTGAGAGAGAGAACTCTCTGCGAGAGAGAAAGAGAGATTAACCGTGATTATCTTCAATCAATAACCTAAATAAATCTATCTAAAGGCAAATTACTTGGATTTAAATATAGGATGGCTGGGGTGGCCTCAGTGGCTCAATAGGTTGAGCATCTGACTTCAACTTAGGTCATGATCTCGTGACTCCTGGGTTTGAGCACTGCAGGCTCTGTGCTGACAGCTCAGAGCCTGAAGCCTTCTTCAGATTCTGTGTCTCCCTCTCCTGCTGCCCCTCCCTTGCTTGCACTCTGTCTCTCTCAAAAATAAATAAAAACAATTTAAATAAATAAACAAAAATAAATAAATAAATACAGGATTACTGATTATTCAACCACGTGCCCTAGCTTCTTCCTTATAAAAACTTTAATGAGAACAATAGGAAACATTTTATAGTGTGGTAAAAAAATACATGCAAATTCCTAGAACAGTCTCTGGAATATATTTATCTGTCTATGGTTAGTAAAGTGTTTTATTTTTTTCTTTATTTTTTGCAATAGGCGTATCTTGTCCAGTAACAATATTATTCAATAGTCATAAAGTGTGTTTAATCACATAGAGTAAATATTTTAGCCATATAGAGTCATTGGACAAAAGGAGCTATGTTAAAATTAAATAGCAGAACCCATCAATGTGTTGAACAAATGCATGATGTGGATCAAAGACTAAAGAATGGAATGGCTAGAAGGACACATACAATATCATTGCCTACTTGTGGAGAAACAAGGCGGGTAATATGTTTAAATAGCAAAAGTCACATAGGGGATGTTAGTCTGTCAGGGTTTCTCCACCTGGGCTATAATAGTGTTGCTTAAAGCCAGATAATTCTTTGTTGTTGGGAGTTTGCCCTGTGCACTGTAGGATGTTTAGCCACATCCCTGGACTCCAACCACTAGATGACAGTACTCCTCACCACCCACAAATTGTGGCAAAAAAAATTGTTTCTAGACATTGCCAAATTTCCCCTAGGGGCTTGGCAATCATCCCTTTCCCAGTTGAAAACCACGGTAGTGGACTGAAACGAATATATCAGTGTTTCCTGAGTTGAGAATTGTGGTTAGTGATATTTGAGCAACAACTCTGAGACTGAGAATTCTTAGAACTTGTTTATAGATACCTGATCTAAGGAAATAGCATTGCA
This sequence comes from Acinonyx jubatus, assembly GCF_027475565.1. Taxonomy (NCBI): domain Eukaryota; kingdom Metazoa; phylum Chordata; class Mammalia; order Carnivora; family Felidae; genus Acinonyx; species Acinonyx jubatus. The sequence goes on from NC_069380.1 coordinate 215,638,143, forward strand.
ATTTGCATGTCGATGGGACATAAAACGAGATCTGTTGCCGAAGCCAGAACATAAATAATTTCTAATTTTTTCCCTTATACTCTCACAATGAGGAGGCTATTCTTATACTTAAATATAATAGCTATTATTTGGAGATTTTATTTGCATAAGTTTACTGTTAAATGCAGAAATAATACTACTGGAAATGTAAGTAGATTATTATAAAGACATAAATGAAAGAACATTTTCAAATGTTCTTATAAAATTTTCATTTTTATAAGTAAATATGAGAATTAAGATGGTTTCAATTACTAACTATACAGGCAAAATAATTTAAAGGCAATTTGTTTTGTTGGAGAGTGTAAACTCTGCCTGCCTTAAAATTTTGTGTTATCTAATCCTTCCTTCTTAAAGTATGTCCTGAACTCAAAATTATGCAAACAAAGTTTTTCTGAACCTCTTAATAAAGCAATGCAAAGGCTTTCTCTTCCATCCATCCTTCTTTTACTCAAAGGCTATATTCTGGACACTTAGTGGTTGTCTTGTATTGGTTCTTTTATCGATCTTCTCATGCTCTTAGTCATTTTCGTCTAGATTTCTCTTGTCATAGGACTGCTTTTTAACTTTTCCAATATTCTTATCATTCACCTTTATCTTCTCATATATTTTATCAGAATCCTAAACGCATTCAACAAATATTTTCAACAATGCACAGACTATACATGTATCTGTAATATTGAATAAATATGCAAACTGAGGATTAAAGTTTATCTGAACAATTATCAGAGGGTGATCTTTTCCTAATTTCTTTCATGTTGTACTCACATTTATAAAAGTCTGTACTATCCTTGTGACTAATTGGAATATTCTCCATGACTGTTCACTCACTTCTAATTGGAGTTATACTCATCCCATATGATTTTTTTTTTGACCAATGGATTGTGAGGTGAAGAGACAAAGAGTGATGTATTTCAGGTCACCCTTCTGGTTTTAACCCTCTACCATAAAAGCAACATTTCTGAAGTAGTGGCTTTTCTTTTATTTTATATCATGAAAAGAGATGATATGTTGTATCAGAACAAGCCTAACTCAGGTGAGCTCACAGCATCCAGCAGAGTCTAGAAGAGACATAATTAAAAGAAAACGTCTTGTGAAATGAGCAAGAAATATTTGGTGATGAGAGCATTGGAGTTTTGAGATTGTTTTTATACTGCATAGCCTACTAAAAGGTAGCTAAACTAATTTCAAATAGAATCTTTTTAATTGTATTTTTTAATGGTTATTTATTTGGGGGGCGGGCAGGAGGGGCAGCGAGAGAGAGAGGGAGACACAAAACCCGATGTAGGCTCCAGGCTCTGAGCTGTCAGCATGGAGCCCTACACGGGGGGGGGGGGGGCGGGGGGGGGGCTAGAACTCACGAACCATAAGATTATGACCTAAGCTGAAGTCGGATGCTCAACCGACTGAGACACCCAGGCGCCCCTCAAATAGAATCTTTTAGTATTATTTCAACATTCCAGAATTTCCTCATCCTATTCAAGTAGATTACATCATGGTCAGAAATTATAAATTAAAAAAATTGATTATAACAACTCTAAAGGTATTATTAATTATTGTAAATCCTGCACTTTATAATGTTTATTATATATATTTAAAAATATTGTGTCTGATCTATTTCAAGAAAAATCCTAAGAAAATTGTGGATATTTAATTTTTCCAAACTAGTATGAATTAAATTTTCAAGGTTGAATACATATATTTTCCTTTGTGACAAATTCAGTAATTGAGAGCCAGTGTTAGGAAGAAAAACTGATTTCCAAGAGCAAGGCTATGCTAACTTATTTTTAGCTGAAATGAAATCATAAAATTGACTTGGACAAAATAATCACTTACATGATATGATCAAATTTCAAATATAATTTCTCCTACAACCTAGGTCAAATAAAATGTTAATTTACTTTTAATATGATCAGATGACAGTTAACCATAAATAATGAATAGAATAATATTAGTGATACAGGTATTTATAGTGGGATTAAATAATTCTGGCAATTATGTTTTTAATGGCTGACTTTGCTTTTCTTATTTTTATAAACTCAGACTTTCTTCTAATTATTTTATAGGATCTGTATGTAGGTCTTTGAATTTGTAAATATTAATCACAGACCTACAGTTTCCTCAGATTTTGGACGAACATATATATCTATCTAGTCACATTTTATTAAAGTAAAGAAGCTGATATTTGCCTTTGAAGCATTACACCTTCTCTTCAGTACTTAATGTTGGAAAAAAAGTTTAAATTCTGAAGTCTAGTAGACTAGAAAGGTATTTAGGTCCCAGTAATAAGATTTTCTTGAATAAAAAAAGTTTAGATTTATGTCACAGTCTCATTCTGATACTCTAGATATTATGGAATGAGGATAAGTCTTGCATATGGTAATACAAAGCTGGAAGTTTCTATGAATTTAACTTCACTTATATCTCCTCTGCATTAATATAGAAAGACTGATTGTGATGTCTCATATTGTGTTCGACTTGAAACATTTCAAATTTATTGAGACTTTATTTGACCCAGAATATAGTCTGTCTTGGGAAATATATCATATGCAGTTGAAAAAAATGTTAATTTTGGTATTGTTGATTCTAGGGTTCCATAAATGATAATTAGATTGACTTGGTTGTTGGTGTTGTTCAAGTCTTCTACATACTTATGATTTCTATTTGTTCTATCACTTAGAAATGTTCTATCATTATCACATCACATAGAATGTTTAATCATTGAGGAAGACATGCTAAATTAAGACATGCTAAATTTGCCCATATTTGTGATTTGTCTATTTTTCCTTGCAATCCTAACAGTTATATTTTGAAGCTCTGTTGTTATGCGCACAAACTTTTAGGACTGTTATGGTCTCAAATGAATTGATCCTCTGGTCATTATCAAATGATCTTCTTTAAAGTTTGTAATATTCTACTATTAAATATACTTTCTCTGATATAAATATTGCAAAGTGGTTACTTCAACTTTTTCTGGTTAGCATTAGTGCGGTACATGTTTTTCCCCTCTTGAATCTTGATATGGTAAGCTTTATGTAGGCAACGTACAGTTGACATGACATTCTTATCTAATCTGAAAATCCCTTTCTTTAATAGCATATACATATATACCATATATATTTAATGATTATTGATATCATTAGTTTTATTTTACTATTTTTAAAAATATTTTAATGTTTATTCATTTTTGAGAGAGAGAGAGAAAGACAGAGCATGAGTGCGAGAGGGGAAGAGAGAGAGGGACACACAGAATCCAAATCAGGCTCTAGACTCCACACAGTCAGCACAGAGCCTGACCCAGGGCTCAAACTCACAAACCATGAGATCACACCCTGAGCTGAAGTCAGATGCTTAACTGACTGAGCCACCCAGTCACCCAATATCACTGGTTTTAAATCTCCTTTCTTGCTTTTTGATTTCTGTTTGTCCAATCTGTTTTTGTACTTTTTTTCTCTGTTTCTTCTTTGCTTTGGGAGAAATGGATATTTTTTTTATGATTCCATTCTTTTTCTTGATGGATTAGTAACTAAAATTATTTTGTGTTATCTTTGTGTATATTGTACAGTTTAGAGAATCATCATTGTTTTATCTCTGTCTAATTTTAAGTGATATATGCAACTATACAACTGTGCATATGTAAGAACCTTAAAATAGTACACAACTATTTGTTCTTCCTAAGTCTTTGTGCATTTTTATCACATATTTAACCAATATATGTGTAATATTATCACTTTGTATTTAAATAGTTTATTTCTTAAAAGATTAAATTAAAACAACTTTATATTTATCAATGTCAATCTTTGCTAGTACTCTCCATTCTTTTGTATAGATCCAGGCTTCCATCAGGTGACAAGGGCAATGGCCAATATTCCTTATTAATGTAGAAATTCCCTTATTTCTTACATTTGAGGTCTAGCTTTTGGTCTTTGTATGTCTGAAAAAATATTTATTGCAGATTTGTTTTTGAAGTTATTTTTCTGGGTAATGCATTCTAAGTTGACAGAGTTTGTTTTTATTTTAAGCATGCTGTTTTATTGTCTTCTATCTAACATTGTCTTCAGTGAGTAATCTGTTGTCATCCCTTTTTTGTTCCTTTGTACCCAGTGTCTCTTTATTTGGTAGCTGCTTTAAAGATTTTCCTTTTACCTCTATTTTTAAGCAATTTGATTATGTTTATTATACTTTGGTTTCAGTGAGATATGAGTTTATGGCTTTCATCAAATTTACAAACTCTTCACATATTATTTCTTCATCTAAAAGCTAGGTGAATTTTCCAGAGCAGTAGGAATAAATGCATAGAGTTTTCTATATCTCTCTGGGTCAGTTTCTCATTCTCTATGATGGTTTCACCTGCTGGAACATATAAATCTATGGTGACAAAATAGAGAATGGATGGGGTTGAATAGTGAGATGATCCAGCTATTGTCTTTCTTCCTTAATAAGCACTATACTCTCTGCCTCTTCATCTCTCAAATGAACCAACCAAGTTTCTAACGATGCACTTGGTTTCTACCAATAGTGACCACAAATTTTCTTCCTTCCACATTTAGTGTAGATTTGTATCTCTGAAATTATTGACTGAAATACTGAAGGAGGGAAGAAACTTCTGCCCATTCAGTATGAAACTAGGACAAGTTGAATCTGGGGTAGCACCAAATGGGCAAGGAGGTCCACTCACCTGAAGATCAGGTCTTTAAACATTCTTCCCAGCACTCAACCCATGATTACCTCCCCCATTCCCTTATTAATGGCCAATACTGTATGTTAATCATACTCTTTGATGAATGTTTTTACTGTCAGTTTCCATGAATTTCCTTCAAATAGCAATGGCTGCTCTTCAAGGCCCTTATCCTTCTTGTTTTAGAAATTTATGTTTCTTTCAGCATCCTGTCTTTCTATCCTTGGCACTATAACCGTCAACAACTGTGAAAGATGTGAAATGTTGCCCCATTTTCCAGCTTACAATTTAACCTGTCACAGCATTTTGATGCTGCTGGAAAACACAAGTCTCCTGGATTGTAACAAAAATATTGTTATTTTAACACAAATAGCAATGGCCAATGTGTCAGCATTTTTATTAGTTCCCAAGCCCCAGTGCTTTAAGGGTAACATAGAAAGGGAAATACTACACACACGGTGGATTGCATTACAGAAGGTTTGGAACTTGAATCTTTTAGAATGGGCAGTAAGTATATAGTTGATAATTACAAAAAAAAAGTTTAATGATTTTGAGAGAGAGAGAGACAGAGTAAGAAAATTAGGGCTAGAGAGGGGCAGAGAAAGGCAGACAGAAAATCATGCTCCATGCTGTCAGCACAGAACCTGATGTGGGGCTCCATCTCATGAATCTGAGATCATGACCTGAGCCAAAGTCAAGTTTCAGATGCTTAACAGACTGAGCCACCCAGGCATCCCTATATAGTTGATTCTTGAACAATGTGGGGGTTATGGGTGTTAACCCCCTGAGCAGTCAATAATTCATATTTAACTTTTGAATCCCCAAAAACTTAACTATTAATAGCCTCCATTGAATGAAAGCTTTATTGACAGGATAGTCAATTAACAACTATTTTATGTTATACATATTATATCCTACATTCTTACCACAAAGTAAGCTAGAGAAAAGAAAATTTTATTAATAACTTCCTAAGGAAGATAAAAAGCTTTTTATATTATACCGTATTTATAAAAAATGCATAAGTGGACATAGTCCACATGTGTATTATTCAAGATTCAACTGTACAAGCTATACTTGATTTTACTTTATTCATGGAAAATTCCACTTATTTACTAAAACAGTGCAAAAATATTTGAATTTTGAGAGCGAATTATTGTTATTTTCCAGTCTTAGTAAGCAACATTTCACACACATGATTGAAAATCCTTTTTAAGATAGTTAGGTATGATCATTGCAAGTTGTCTAGCAATATTTCCCTCCAAATGACAGTAATCAAAAACATGTTCACAATTCTAAAATATTCTTTGGGTAGCATAATCCTTGCAATTCATAGAGATTCTGGGGAAAATGTGGAGAAAACAGAGTAGTTGAAAAATTTATAATGAGACTGAACATCCTGGTAAGTCATGTGTTATCCACAATGTGTGTTATACATTTTGGTGTAGATTTCTATGTATCGATACTTTCTAAATGGAATATCCACAGCCTTTAGTATATATGGCAATTTTTCATATATTGTATTGAATGATTATCTGGCCACCCAAGTGTTCAAAACCCTTTATAAGACTTTTTCATTCCCTTGAGGACTCTTCTGCATTGATATGTCCTTAGGATAGAATTTAAAATAGCTTCAGTGATTCAGTGTGCTCTTCTATCTTCTAACACAAGAGTACCCTCTACTTTAAAACACAGTACTTGGAAAAAACTAAATAAGAAGGAGAAAGAGGAGGAAGAGGAAAAGAAAAAGAAAGAGAAGAAAAAGGAGGTGGAAGAAGAGTTATCATCAAAGGAGAAGGGGAAGGATAAAGAGAAATAACATTTGTGTGTGTGTGTGTGTGTGTGTGTGCATACACACACATATATGTATATATCTTGTTATCATTTTACAATTATTTCTGGAATACACTGATAATGAAAGATTACTCTTCCCCATAAAAGCTATGGACAAATACATTTAAGAAATGCAGAATATTAAATGTTTTCTTAGGCTCAATATCAGGCTTATAATCATGAATTTGAATATTCTTATATTCAATCTATACTCAGACTTCTTCCTTTCTCCTTTTCAATCAACTGGCTATCTCATTTTATACATGCCTATTTGCTGCACTGCATCATGATACTGTATGAGGTCAGTGACCATATTTGATTCATCTTACTCATATCCCAGCCCATGGAATTATGTTTTATATTCAGCAATCACTAAATATATGTTAAATTAAAAGTGATTTAAAGTGATTCTTAAAATGCCAAATTTAGCATTTTCTGTTTTGGTAAAAAATATAGAACACCTATGCCAAGTGTTTCCTGTCACCATCTGTCTCATGTGACAAATAGAGGCACTCTTGACAATGGTCAGGATGAAAGATTACTCTGTGGCCAACATAAGTGATGAATAGAGCTTTTAATTCATACAGTGTTCCTGTTTAAAAATACATTTAAAAATATTTTAAGTAGATTAAGTTGCTTAACAGAGAAATCATTAATGATAGTATGCCTTATGTAAATAGTTGAGGGACAAAGTATGTTTTAAAATCTATAGAGAGGAAACCATGTGAAAAAAAATAGTATGACATGTTAAATTCTCATAACAAACATCAGAAAATATGCATTTTAAAGAGACTGCAGATGTCATAATACACAGAGCTACCCTCAATATGACTGCACTGTCTTAAACTTTGTACACTAATGTTCACAGCACCATTATTCTTAATAGCCAAAAAGTAGAAACAGCTCAAATGTCCAGGGTTGATGAATGGATAAGCAAAATATCTATCCACACATGGTATATGGTTCAGTCATAAGAAGGAATGAAGTATTGATTCGTGCTACAGCATAACATGAATTCTGAAAGGATTATGCTAAGTGAAAAAGACAAGTCATAAAAGAACACACATATATAATTTCATTTATATGAACCATCCAGATAGGACATTAGTGGTGGCCTTAAAGCTGGTGTGAGAGAAAGTTGGTGTAGGAGAAAGTTGGAGGAAATAGGGACTGAACCCTAATGGGTTGGGGGTTTCTTTGAGGAGTGATACAAATACTAAAAATACGGACTTTACTAAAAATCATTGACTTATATACTTTAAATTGGTAAGTTTTTTGGTGTGTGAAATATATCTCAATAATGCTGTTATTTAAAAAAGAAAAGTGTGAGCCACTACCACCTGTTCCAGAGTTAAGCAACCACCTGTCATAAGAATCTATTGTAATCCTATCAGAATCTTTTTTGGTGGGCAGGACCAATTCTGAAATTTCAGAGCACACTGAAAGAAGTTCAAAGTACATTTGACTCTTGAACAACTGGACCTCACCAGTGTAGTAAAAAATCTGTGTATTATTTTTGACTCCCTCATAACTCAATTGCTAACAGTTTATTGTTGACTGGAAGCCATAACAGTGCCATAAACAGTTGACTACTACATATTTTGTATACTGTGTGTATTATATGCTATGTTCTTACAATAAAGTAAGCTAGAGAAAAAAATATTAAGAAAATCATAAGGAAAATACAGTTTCAGTATTGTAGTATATTTACTGAAAAAAATCTGTATGTAAGTGGACCCATGGAGTTCAAATCTATATTGTTAAGGGGTCAACTGTATTTATTATTATTTGCTCCAGTGGGAAACATGACCTCTACCTCCAAAATCTGTTCACCACTGAATTGTCCTTAAAAAAATAGCCCAGGGACACCTGGGTAGCTCAGTCGGTTAAGCGTCTGCCTTTGACTCAGGTAATGATCTCACAGTTCATGGTTTTGAGCCCTGCATTAGGCTTTCTCCTGTCAGTGAGGAGCAAGCTTTGGATCCTTTGTCCCCTTCTCTCTCTGCCCCTCCCCAACTCATGCTCTCTGTCTCTCTCAAAAAATAAATAAATATTATAAAATAAAAAAAAAGAAAGATAATCCAGAAGAAAGGGCAATCAGACCTTACCTCAAAAGACATAAATGTGAGAAACTACCAAGAATCATCTTCCAACATTAGTATGTCTTGAAATTCACTTATGTTTCTTCTTTAGTGTTTATCTGTTTTAATCTCATGCAGTGTACAATGTTAAGTATTTTTATATCTTCCATATATTTACTAAATATGTTCCATCTTTAGTTTCCTAAACATATGAAATAAAGTTCTAATGCCTCTTTGAATGTCTCTGTCTACTAATTTTGTCATCTGTGTTATTGCTGATCAGTTTGAGTTCATTGATTTTTCTCCTCATTATGTATTTTATTTCCCTGCTTCTTTGAATGCCTGTTAATTGTTATTGGATGCAGACACTGTGAATTGTAACTTTATTTTGTATTGATACTTTTACATTTCTATAAATATTCTTGAGATTTCTTTTTCTAGGACTTGGATAGACTAATTGGGAACAATTGGATCCTTCCAATTCTTGATTTTAAGATTCATTAGTCAGGCCCAGAGCTTCATGTGTCTAGAGCTCCATTTCCTCACTACTTAGACTATGCCCTTTTTAGTGCTGATGTTACCTGACTTACTAAGTTTTCATTTTAGCTGCTGGCACTTTCCCCAGCCCCTGTGTATTCTGTTCTCTGTAATTATTTTAGTTGGTCCTTTTTCCAGCCTTAGAGAGTTTCTTCAAATACATGTTCTGATCACACTCCTGTGAATACATAAGGAGTATTCATAATAACCCTCCGCAGATGTCTGAAGTTTGGGCATCTCTCTCTTCTCTGGTACTCTGTCCTGTTTACTTTAGCTACCTTGGCTTACACGGACTTCAAGGCCCATCTCATCACATTAGGGAGATATCTGGGCTCCACTGGTTTTCATTCCTTGTTCAGCATCCTAGAAAATGTTTCTAGTCAATAAGCTGGGGCATTTCTAGAGTTCACTCATTGGTTTCTGTTTTTTCAGGGATAGCTAACTGTCTTTCATTTCCTGATCTTCGATATGTTAAGCACTGTTATTTCATATATATTTTCCCCATTCTTTTAGTTGTTTGTGGTGGGAGGGTAAACCTGGTCCTGGTCACTCTATCTTGACCAGACAGTAAAATTCTCATTTACCTTTTGAAAATGTAAACATTCCTTTTACACTAGCATACAATGTTTCCGTATCCATTTAACTATTTTATCCATAAGGTTAGACTTAATCCTTCCCAGCCCTAGGCACATGTCACATTTTTCATATAATTAGACAATTTTATAAAAATATTCATTAACTTACAACATACTATATTTTGTCTTCTCTCTCATCTCTGTTTTAAATATCTTCTGGTATGAGGACAGCCTTTTTTTTTTTCATTTGTCCACACAATTTACATGTAGTAAATTATTCCAAAATGTCATCTGATTGGACTAAACACTTGTATTGATACTTTTACACTCATAAATCAGTATTTAGAAAGCAAAGAAAGCAAACTCATGGCTTATGTGTCAATATCCATATAATAAAGAAATACAAAGAATAAATTTGATAATAAAAATGGAGCTCCATGGTCAGAACCATTTGAGTTTGCACTAGATTTTTACCTGTATTATATTTCTTAACTTTCTCTTTTTAAATTTATTTTAATTTACTTTATTTGAGAGAGAGAGTGACAGAGAGAGAGAGAATCTTAAGTAGGCTCAAAGCTCAGCACAGAGCCTGACACAGTGCTTGACCCACCACCCAGGACCATGACGTGAACTGAAATCAAGAGTCAGATGCTCCACTGACTGAGCCACCCAGGTGCCCTTTATTTCTTAACTGTCTAAAGTTTAGTTTATGTATTCCTTAACTGTAAGAGAAAAACTAAAATACTTTATATTTTATGGGCACTTTGGGTTGACTAATTAAGGTAAGATATAAAATCACAGCCTACTTTTGTTATAGAGTAAATTCTAAATATATTCAAGCTAGTAATAGCAGGGTATTTAAATATGAGTGGCAGGGGCACTTGGGTGGCTCAGTTGGTTAAGTGTCTGACCTCCCCTCAGATCACGATCTCAAGGTTTGTGAGTCTGAGCCCCTCATCGGGCCCTTGCTGTCAGCCCAGAGCTTGCTTTGGGTCATCTGTGCCCCCCTTGCCTCAAAAATGAATACATTAAAAAAAGTCCACCTAAAAACTTTGGGGCACCTGGGTGGCTCAGTCGGTTAAGTGTCCAACTTCGGCTCAGGTCATGATCTCACGGTCTGTGAGTTCGAGCCCCACATCGGGATTTGCACTGACAGCTCAAGAGCCAGGAGCCTGCTTCAGATTCTGTGTCTCCCTCTCTCTCTGCCCCTCCTCCACTCTTGCTCTGTCTCTCTCCCTCTCTCAAAAATAAAAATTAAAAAAAACATTAAAAAATATGAGAGGCAGAAAAAATAAGTAAAAATTATTTAAAATTCAGGATTGTGTTTTTCTCCTATTATGTCCAATCTGGATGTCAGGCAGCTCCACACTTATGTCAGCAACTCAATAATGCCATTTAGGGCTAGATTCTGTCTATATTTTCACTGTCCCCTAGTAGCACATGGGATTTCACTTTTATGTTTGTCAAATGGGTGTCATGGTCCCATTAATCATGTTCTTACCTAACCACATTCAGAGGCAGGGGAAAGAGTAACTTTTCCTTGTGTATTTGTTCTTTGCAATGACAAAATTATCCCTTTCTTGAGGAATCTCAGCAGATTTTAATCCATGCAGTATTGGTCAGAACTTCTTTAGAGGGCTAATCCTAAACCAAATGGACACAAAAATTTCAATTTCCTTGAAAGGTATTAGACTTAGCTCTTCCCCCAGGTTGCTTGTTTTAAGAGAGGGTGACTAAAATCAAGTGTGAGGATTGCACATAAGTGGGAAAGTTGTTAGTCATATATATATATATATATATTTTTTTTAATTAAAAGCTAGGTATATAGAAAGTAATAGCATCTTTCATTTAGAGACACAAAAAAAGTGGCAGAAACATATTGTTTCCTAACATTTTACTAAATGCCAGTGCTTTTTATATTTTTCATCCTGGGTAACTCATGATTAAAATGCCATGGAAATTCTGTAAGGTAAATGTCTTGTTATAGTGATACACTTTTATCAAAGTTTAATGAAAAAGTTCTGAATTAGCACAGAGACAATTAGGATAAATGTGTTTTGATATGCATATACTTTAGTAAATTAAAAATAATCTTTATGGAAAATACCTATTTTTCTGCCTTGGCATAGCATTGCATCAGTATACTCAGGCTGCCATGATAGTGTACCACAGAATGCGTAGCTTAAGAGAAATCATTTTCATAACGTTCTGGAGGCTGGAAGTCTAATATCAAAGTGCCGGAAGATTTAACTTCTCCTGAGTCTTACTGCTTTGTCTTATAAATGGCCACCTTCTTGTTGTGTCTTCAGATTTCCTTTTCTCTGTACAGACACCTCTCTGGTGTCTTTTCCTCTTTTCCTAGGGACACCAGTCAAATTAGACTTGCCCCCCCCCCCCTTTATTACCTTATTTAATCTTAACTACCTCTTTAAAAACTCTATCTTCAAATACAGTGAAATTGGAGGTTAAGACCTCAACATACAAATTTTAGGAGAACATATATATATATGTATATATATATATATATTTCTCTAGGTTTCTCAAATATATATATGTATTTCTCTAGGTTGACTGAAGTTGCTACCCATCTCTAAGTTACTTCTGTGCCTTGTTTCCACATTCCAAATTATATTTTATTAATCTACAAAACATTGTAAACTCAATGTTTTGAGTTTCCCTAATCTAAATTAAAAAGTGAGTTTTTTCAAAAATATGTAGAAAACACAAATACACCTTTAAAATTTTTTTCTCACCTATCAAAAGTCATTAGTAATCCCAAACTATAATACTTTCCACCCTTTCATTAAAGGTGTTATAATGGTGAGAAAGAACTTTTCATATACGTGAGTTTCAGCCTTGATAACCCCCTTGACTACCAATCAGTCTGGATTTTCTCCCCAACATTGTTATTTAATTTTAGGCCACTCTAGAAACAGTGCTTGAAACAACTTTCTTCCAAATTCAATTCAGTAAGAATGAAATCCACAAAATACACTTCAAAATGAAAATTATAATCAGTACTTTCCTCCTGACTACATTCAGCAATAAAATATTAAACGGAACATTAAGAACAACAATTAAAGAGCTTAGCTTTTAAGCTGTCTGGTGGTATGCAAGATTCGGTTCTTTATTGGCTATTAGAAAAATTACCAAAGATTTGTCAGTTATTCTAAGTGAATGCAGAACCGCCTGCTCACCAGTAGTGACAGGAAGTAGTTAACGAAAACCTAAATTTCTTACATTTTCATTTTTGAAAAATTGTTTTATAATTTGTCAGTCGAGTATGGTTAGTGTGAAAAAAATTTTTTTTAAATGTTGGTATTATATATAAAATAAATCTTCACAACTAAATTGCTCCTAACCCTGGAAATGTTTGAAAAGGCATTTCTAATGTGTCTGCTCCAGGTCAGTCAATCTTATTAAAATGTGTACCTAATAAGTCCATAATGAATATTTATAGAAAAAAATTCATAGATAAATATATTGTAAGGAAAACACTGCTGTTTAAAGACAAATATAATCCGTAAGAAATAGTAACACATTATAAAACAAACTATATATGTCTTCTTTTTATTAAAACGAATTGAGGGGTGCCTGGGGGGCACAGTCAGTTAAGCGTCCAACTCTTGATTTCAGCTCAGGTAATGATAGCATAGTTCAGGAGTTTGAGCCGCAAATCAGACTCTGCCCTGACAATGCGGAGCCTGCTTGGGATTCTCTCTCTCCCTCTCTCTCTGCTCCTACCCCACTCCTACTCTCTCTCTTTCTCAAAAGAAATAAACTTTAAAAAATTAAAAACAAACAAACAAACAAAACACTTAGGGGGCACCTGGGTGGTTCAGTTGGTTAAGCATTCAACTTCAGCTAGGTCATGAATTCATGATTCGTGAGTTTGAGCCCCACGTCGGACTCTGTGCTGACAGCTCAGAGCCTGGAGCCTTCTTTGGATTCTGTGTCTCCTCTCTTTGTGCCTCCCCCCGGCTCACACTGTGTGTGTGTGTGTGTGTGTGTGTGTGTGTGTGTGTGTGTGTGTGTCTGTGTAAAATAAATATTAAAAAAAACTTTAAAACATCTTAAAAAATAACGGAGTATCTGTTTTTAATTAATTGTACCCCTTAAGTGGAGGTGAGATGAAGGGGGAAATTAGCATTTGGTTACTTTAGGTATATGAGACAGAAAGGATAACAGAATACAACGAGGGAAAGGAAAAAAAACGAGGAGGGAAAAAAAAAACTCTTCTTAATGCAAACTGCTGATTGAATGTGTTACAACAAAAACAAGTTTTTATTTCAGTGTGTACGAGTTCTTTCTTTCATTTAGCAATCTTAACTCTTCAGAAAATAACATGCCACTCTGTGGCAACACAGCCTCTTCTTTTCTGTCTCCTGGTAGGAGAGCTCTGGGATCAAGGTGATAATACTCTTTATCGAGTGTTTTAGTAGTCTAGGAAATGAGGGCTGGTATAATCATGGCCCTCCAGCAGTGCTGTGGTAAAAGAACCTCTACTGCATCAGCTCCACTGGCCGTACTTCACTAAAGTCCTCTTTCAATGAGGTCAGACAACAGTAATTTGTTATGTGGGTCATGGCAGAATCCTTCCCCTCAACACTACAAAGAATGACTCCTCTGTCAATATAAATACATCCTAATGCATTTAGTCTCCCTGGAGGCTCTATTACACACTCCAGAGCTATCGTGCCAAATTCTGCCACTCGGCATTATAATATCTTTCATCTTGCCTTTTCCCCCCACTTTATAATAGAAGTGAATAAAACACACACCTATAAAAGATAAAGGTGGTTTTCTTCTTTAAAAAACATTTTACTTTGCAGACATTATCAAGAATGAACATCAGATTGGGCATGCTAGCATTTCAAAGGACAGGACATAATTCAACAGAAATATTACATTAAGAATTCAACTCTTTCATATTTTTCCATCAATATTTGTTTCTGTAAATCTTTATTATTTCACCCTCACCCAAATAAATATGTATATGCAAAATATGAAAAATGGAGGAAGTAATTTTCCCACAAAAATTGTAAACTGAAACAATTCAATAGTGATTTCAGAATTATCTGGCTCAATATAGATGTGCCTTTCTATTGCTACTAGTATCATTATTCTAAAATTCTGATCTTTAAAATTTTTCAATTTCTGAAATGTTAGTTTCAAATATTATAAAGCAATTAGAATGAATACATATTAAGGAATATAATATAATCTACACTATGGTGAACCTTTTCATTATAGATGTACTTAGTCTCAATTTTCCCCATCTCTTCATTCATAAAACAAAGTGAAAGATTGCAGATTTCTAGACTCTTTTAAAATATTAATTGATTTTATATTATTTGTTTTTCTATGGTATCTTAACCTAATAAATCTCCACATTAACCCCTCCACTCTAAAGAAAATGTAAACATACACAGACTAACATCCAACTCAGAGTGGATAATGTTCTGAATAGAAATGGTGGGTTTCAAATTGGTGGATATTGTTCTATGTTGACTGCTCTGAGAAAAGGAGATTCGGGGTCAAAAAGGTCAGGTGTTGGAGTGCTCGTGTAATGTAGCTTTGAGACGAAGAATATTAACTCAGACAAACTTTAAAAATGCTTTCCTCAAAAATCTGTATAAATAAATTAAAAAAAGGCAACTTTATTCTCAGTAGGTCACAAAGCCTAGAGGCTAAAAACCCTAGACAAGATGCTAACCAAAGGTCATTTGCTGTTTTAAGATTCAAAATTATTGTACTCCTCTTGTTCTTTGAAATCGACAATCAATTATAAAAATTGCAGTAATAGCAGGTATGCTTTATAAGTTTGAACTTGAAAAAACAACTCAAATTCTTAAATATTCATTAATAACAAGCTTGGAGAACAATACATGCCACCAAAGAGCTACTTCTCTGATGCTGTGAAAAGCAGTTTAAAGAGCAAAGTGTTACGCATATGTGCTCACATTCTGACACTGATAACTACCAAACGTCTGATATTTGAAAATGTTTAATAATACCAAACATTATTACTGAGGCTTATTTTATAATTAAGTACTTTGATAAGTAATTTGCAAATATTCCTTATTTGATATTCACACTTGCTTCCTGATATAAATGTCATTGTTACTGACAAAGATCCAGAGAGTTCTGGATTCTAGGATTGACCCTCAATCAATGTGGAATGGGAGATGGTGAATAAATACTGCCCCTCCCTACCCTTTTTGAAACAAATCGATGTATATTCGATACTATATTAGAAGTTTCTGAGCAGATAAGAGCTCTGTTATTAGCTAGGGAACACTATAATGACACAACCAATATCAATTTCCTATTATTTCTCTCTCAATTCTCTCACTTCTTCAAGGTACTACCCGGAAACAACCTTCCAGATAAACTACTTGCAACATAATCATTGACTGAGAGTCTGCTTTTAACTTGAACCTTACTACTAGACATGGCCTTAGAAAGCACAATCTTGGTATAAGATTCAGGAGGTTCATCAGATAGCATTAAGGAATCCATCAGTGGTAGTAAATCGTTATAATAACCTTTGGCATGCTACAATGTTAATAATTATTAAGACTCAGCCACCTGGATGTACTGTTATGCATATTATTGGGGTCTTTATGTAGGGTTCATCATGCAGGCATGATCAAATTAACTCCATTTGCAGCCCCACTATTGGGATTTGGACAGCTTCCAGGTGGGTGAACACAAAAACGTGCAGGAAGAGTGGTGGCATCTGAAGAGGACAGGGAAACTCTGCGCCCCTTCCCATGGACCTTTTCCTATGCATCTCTTCCCTCTGGATGATCATGTGTATCCTTTACCATATATTTTTATAAAAAAACTAGTAAACAGGAAGTAAACTCTTTCTGAGTTTTATGAGATGCTCTAGCAATTTAATCAACCCCAAGGTGAGGGTTGT
This sequence comes from Acinonyx jubatus, assembly GCF_027475565.1. Lineage (NCBI taxonomy): Eukaryota > Metazoa > Chordata > Mammalia > Carnivora > Felidae > Acinonyx > Acinonyx jubatus. The sequence continues at coordinate 215,654,808 of NC_069380.1, forward strand.
GGGAACCTGTGGTTAGTCAGAAGCACAGATGACAACCTGGATTTGTGACCGGCATCTGAAGTGGGGAGGCTGGGAAGTCTTGTGGGACTGAGTCCTTAACCTGTGGGATTTGATGCCGTCTCCAGGTAGATAATGTTAGAATTGAGTTAAATTATACGTTGTTACAGAGAGCTGCCTGGGTGTGGAAAAACAACAACACCCATCTGGTATTAGAAGTATTGTGAGTATGGTTGTAGTGTGGTAGTAAAGGATAAACATAGGAGGAAGCTGGAAATTTTCTGACACAAAGGAGAATTTCTATACCTTCCAAGAGCTATAGGAACATAATCTCAGCTAAGAGTGTTATGAAGTGACCCGAACCACCATCATGCCCTGCTCTAGCACAGCAAGGGTAAATGGCAAGCCATAATTAATTCAGTCTGTTTCAAGCCCATCTTACAGTGGATCCAATGAATATAAAGATACACCATGAGATCACTACCTTGGTTTTTGAGTTCGTTATTATGATGAATATTCTTAGAATCTGGAAGAACCTTCACATTGCTTTTATAATATTTGTTGAAAGAAAATGACAAAAAGGCAAATTCGAAGCCCTTTGAACTACTTGTCTCTACTGAGATAGTTGGTATTGCATAAATCAATAAATTGTTCATTTTTTACCCCTAAATAGTCCATTATATAGATACAATACAAATTATATATTCATTTATCTGTGGAAAGACATCTTGGAGGCTTCCATTTCTTAGTGATTATAAATGAACAAAGTTTCTATAAGCATGAACATACAGGTTTTTGTACAAAAGTAAGTTTTCACTTAACTATCTAGGAGCATGACTGCTATACTGTGTGGTAAAGCTATGTTTAACTTTATAATTAGCTGCCAAATGAGCCTTCCAAAGTGACTATACAATTTTTAATTCCAACCAGTCATGAATAAAACTTGCGAATATTTTATATTGTCAATCTTTTTGGATTTTGGAACCATTCTATAGAGCATAAAGATATTTCATTATTGTTTAAATTTGTATCTGCCTAGTGACAAAAGATGTTGACAATATTTACATACACATATTTTCCATGTATCTATCATCTTTGATGAAGTGTTTATTGATATCACTTATCTGTTTTTGTACTGGGTGGCTGATTTTCTTGTTATTGGCTTTTAAATGTTCTTTATACATCCAGGAAAAATGTCCTTAATCAATAGCAATTTGTAAGTATTTTCTTTCCATTCGTGGCTTGTACATTGTCTTATGAGAACGTTAATAAAGTACAATTTATCAGTTTCTAATATACTGTACTTTTGTGATATATTTAAAAGTTCATCATCAAACCCAAGGTCAAAGCAATGTCTTTTTTTATTTCTATAAGTTTTATACTTCTACATTTTATATATTTTTAAACTTTTTTTTGAATTTTATTCATTTTTGAGAGAGAGAGAGACAGAGTGTGAGCAGGAGAAGGGCAGAGAGACAGGGAGACACAGAATCTGAAGCAGGCTTCAGGCTCCAAGCCGTCAACACAGAGCCTGACACAGGGCTTGAATTCAATGAACCATGAGATCATGACCTGAGCTGAAGTTGGATGCTTAACTGACTGAGCTGCCCAGGTGCCCCTATAGTTTTACATCTTATATTTGGGTCTATGATCCATTATGAATTCACTTTTTATGTAACTTACAGCAACCATAAGTGCCTGATAGAACCTATCAGAGACTCACTGGAAGAAGTGACATTTACCTTAACTCTACGATTAATTCAAAAGAATTTATTTTTAGTAATTGTATAACCAGGATTAATATTGATCTCACTCTTAAGGAAATGAAGCACCATGAATGGGAAAAGGAATAAAATAGGAGGCTTATCGGGATTAATTTTTTTTTTTTTTTTAGTGCCAGCTTGAAATTATAGCCAGGAAAGATGATTCACTAAAGAACAAAGACAAAAAAACTAACAAACAAACAAACAAACAAAACAAAAAGAACCAGAAAGAAGAACCTAGATTAAAATAGGACCTACAAATGAAATATAAAATAAGCAAACTAAAAAATATGATTTTAACAGCAAATCAAATTCAACTAACAGAAAATATAAATATTAAATGTTGTCAGATCACAATGTGTTAGAACATAAAAAATAAAATACAGAAGACTAAGAGGTATAGAGGATAGAACAAGGGTTTAACAGATATTTAATTGGAACTCTAAGAGGCAGGTCGAAGGTGAAATTTAGAGAGCAATACCTGAGGATTTTCCAGAATTGATGAAAGACACAAACTTGTAATTCCAAGAAGCCAGAAAATCCAAAGCATAAGAAATACTAGTAAATTAATTCCTAGATACATCATAATACATCTCCAGAATACAATAGCTAGTGGAAGGAAAACAGGTGGGGTTGGGAAGATTGATTACTTTTTGTAAGAAGAAGAATTTAGTTGAATATTACCCCATTATCTCATAGTTTTAACTTACTTTTCATGGTCTTCCTTTTTTTACTTTTCTTTTTCCTTCCTTCCTTGTTCCCTCCTTCTTCCTCCCTCCCTCCCTTCCTTCTTTCCTTCCTTTTATTCTTGGATCAGTCAAGAGAAGTAAAACTCTTATTTTCACTGTCCAAACACTAAGCAATATACTGGGAAAACCAGCGGAAGTCCTCACCATAGCCTTGCCTCTGGAGCACATTGTGCATGAATACTTTCATGAAGTGGACATTCAGCTCCTTCAGGGTCACATTCCCATTTCCTATGGACTTTCCATAAAGCCCAACTATCTCATGGAGTTTTTCCTCATTGATTTCATCTGCTCTGTCAATTTTGTTACCCAAGATAAGGATAGGCATATTGGATATTGTTTCATCAGTTATTACAGCCTTTAGCTCAGTTTTGGTTTCCATGAGGCAAGGACAATATGCAAAATCCAACAGAAAGGCAATCTCATTAACTGCTGGCACATAATTTTTCCAATCCTGGTGTTCTTGCTCGTGCCCACCAGGATCAAAAGTTGTAAAAGTCATTCCAGCCATTGTCAGCTATTCTGATGTTGGATCTAATGTTGAAACCTGTGGGCCGAATCAGTCATCACTGAGCATGTGGAGAAGAGTGGTTTTGCCTGCATTCTCCAAATCCAACAATACAAGTTTTCCAGATTCCTTGTAGAGTCCTAGGAACTGGAGCACACTGCTGAAGCCATTGTAGATCCACTCAAAGTTCAAAGACATCATTAATACTTAACTATGACCAAGGGGTTCCTCTGGTGGCAGTGGGGGGGGGGGGTCAACCCTCCTACACAACACACAACCCAGCAGCACCAGGACCACCAGCTGCTTCTCTTTTCTTATTTCTAACCATGTCCTTTCTCTTGACAGCTATGGGAACAGATTCTAAGATCACATTCACTCAGTTTGAAACATCTTTTCCTCTGTTTGGTGTCACTCAATTAAGGTTTTAACCTTAATTTTGATTCATTAACTGCACCTTCTCAGAGATCTTGCTTATACACTAACTGAAACATGGCTGCCCTCTATGATACAGTTTTCTACAGAATTGATTTTTAACACAAGGAGACATAATTTTTGTAAGTGTTGACTAACTTTGAGTTCCCTTCATCTGTTTTAGGAATAAGAGTGAATAAACTACTTGAATGTTTGCTTAAAACATTCATCATTTTATGTATAAAAATATAAATGAGAATTACTAACATAGCCTTATGAAATTAATTTTAATGCAACATACATTTTCTACACAAATCTGTCATAGGACTAAGGTTCTGTATGTGTTCAAATATGTAAAGACTTAGGATTACTCCCTCAGGTGATGTCTCCCTCTGTGAATCCTATGTAGGATTTTCCTCTTTCTTTGCTAAAGATCTGTTTACCCAGGTCTCTTTTTGCTGCTTAAAAATAACTGATAAAAAGGCAGAGATATGCACATTTGCTGCTGTTGACACTTTCGTGTGTATCTCATTCTAATTTCCTGCCACCAACTCCCAAACTGATCTATATCTTGGCAATTTTCTGACACAATCTGCTCTAAGTACCGTCTACAGTTTTAAAGATAAAGTCATTATTTTTACATCCAAATAACAAATGACCTTTACACTTTTACTAAAACAATGTCTGATGATTACTGATAAGTTTCAGTCAACACTACAGCAAACAACCCTGATCCATGCTATAAAAATAGTAAAATTCATCCAAAGATTTGAACATGTTCCTTTTGCCCCTTTTCCCTCCCCATTCCAGAGACACTTCAGCTTCATTGCTAGACTGGCTGCTCTGTTCATGCCATCAATTAAGGCGAAGCACAGGGACATGCACATTATTGTTTACTATACCACCTGAAACAGGAATACAGTAGCCCAGAATGTTAGGAAACATATTTCAGGACTTCTTTTAGCCATCTCACTCCACCCAAACAATAATCCTTTCCTCCTGTTTCTGAGGGCCAGGGAGCAGTTGCCTTTCTAGATCTGGAGGGGACTTGAGTAGCATAAGATATATTAGATTTCAGTTTGGTTTATTGGCTTCTTTTTCCTCTTGTCAGTATTCCACTATGCTGTTTCCTATTGTGCACCCTTTTTCCCTCCTCACCAAAGGGCTGACCCCAGAAGACAGAAAAGAGAAGACTTTGTTGTAGCTAATTAGAGAGGGAAGATTTCTGGGAAACCGGATAGCAGCATCACAGTAACTCTTAAAGATCTTTATATTTAACAAATATTTACAAAACACTTTAGAATGTGCAGGGCTCTGCACTAAGTTCAATATTTTTTTCTTCTTGAGAATATTTCCAACAGCTTGAGGTACTTACATTAAATATGAATCTTTTTCAAAAATCCTAGAAAGCTACGTTTTGGGCCAGTAAAAGGCTGATATTTGATATTTAATACAGGAAATGATTTCTTCTTTATTTTCTTACTTATATAAGATATATATATGTATATTTAATATATCTTATATGTATTTATATGTATCTTATTTATCTATATTATAATATATGTTATATTATATATATATTATCATATATATACATATATATATATTTATAGCACACACACACATATACACTATGAAACAACTTACAGCATACACACATACAACACATTCCTGTATATGCTCACTATACTCAATTCTCAATGTCTTTACTTGCAGTTCTAATTTACAAAGCTAACTTAACTCAAATCACCAATTCAAAAATGTTTTAGTGTTCAGGAATGGCATGTAAATTTCAGGGGTTTTTCTCTTTTTATATAAAAGAGAACAAAATTCAATTATGTTTTAGGGAGTTGTTTGTTTTCTCATTGGTTTCAATAATCTAAAGGAAGTAAGTAGTTTGGAATTGAAAAAAATGGGAAGTAAATTTTATTTATTAGGAAATTTGTAAATTTGATCAGCTTCTAAAATCAAGCTACCATGTATATTATTAGATTTTAACTCTATAATAACCTAGTTTTTACAGAATAAACTCTGTAAGATAACACAGTAAGTTGAGACTCTAATGTGGTCTTTCTGATACTACACACACATACACGCACACACACAAAACCAATGCACCTACAAAGTACAAAGGTATTATAACTAAGTTACATAAATTGAAGTGCTATAACCTGGTTTTGATATGTGATTATAACCCAGTGTTACATAATCACTATTCTATTCTCTTTTGTGTAATTTTATGGATTTATGTAATGATTTGGGGAGAGGGGTTATTATGGGCTGAATTGCATCCCCCAAAATGTATATGCTGTAATCTTAATCCCTAGTACCTTATAAGATGACTGTATTTGGAGATAGGGTATTCAGTTAAGTTACAATTCTGGCACTTCAACAAGCTGACAAAGTGAGAATTTTCTTGGCAGCAATTGATTTCTATTTCCCAAGATGTTCACTGAGGATGTGCTTATTTTAAAGCAATATTAAAGGTCTTGTGCTTTCATATATTATGTTTGAATGTTAACTTTGTTAATATCTTGTTATGTGTAGATATAAAATAAATAAATCATATTTATCATGTATGGGAATTCAATGATTAGCTAGGTTCACTGGCAGAGTTTTAAATAGTTCTTATCGATTTTCCAGAAGACACTTAATTTTTAAACTATTTTTAAAGTTTTTGTTCAAATAATCTAACCATATTTAACTTACTGTAAATACATCAATGCTTTATGTCACAGTTATAAAATTTTTTATCTGATTGCGTGTATATAATACCTATACTTTTGGGGTATAGGGTAGCTCAGTCGGTTAAGAGTCAGACTTTGGCTCAGGTCATGATCTTATGGTTCCTGGGTTTGAGCCCTGTGCTGGGCTCTTTGCTGACAGCTCAGAGCCTGGAGCTTGCTTTGGATTCTGTGTCTCCCTCTCTCTTCGTCCTTCCCCTGATCATGCTCTGTATCTCTCTCTCTCTCTCAAAAATAAATGAACATTAAAAAACCAAAAACAACAACAACGACAACAATAATACCTATACTTTCAAGTTTGCTGAGGGAAAAACGAGGTTGCTAAACTCAAAATACCTATAAATAAGGTGGAAATATATTCATCGAAAGCAGACCATTCAGTAGACGTAAAGAGCATTGGGGATCGTGGGAAAATGGAATTTGATCAACATACATGGAGGCATTTAGAGACACATTTTTTTGGACATAGTTGGTCAAAATAAAAGATGTCTGAAGTCTAAATAAGGCTCAATGGTAATAGATTTAGTGTCTTCACATAAATTAAGTATTCACTATCCCCTATATTTTAAATATACAGAGAAATAAAATTTAAACTTGAAAGTCACTATTTCTGATTTTATTTCAATATGTTCCTGACATATCTTATTTTCAATATAATTAATATAAGTTATTCACTTGGCAATACCTATATATCAGTAAATTATAAAATTAAATTAGGAATATATGCTACTCTATAGATGGTAAGATACAAAACATAAGGGAAGGGAATAATTACATGGTGAATTAAAATAGTAGAAATAGATAAGCTTTATAAGATTTTTAGTTCAGATAACACCAACTCTTCATATTATGTATGTATTTCCTTTAATCCATAAACTAGACATAGAATGTAAACCATTATTGTATTGACTACATATAATTTGTCTTAACTCATTCCTCATTTTATGTGATACAACCTAGCAGTAGCAAACACTTAACCTTCTAAATTGATAGTATTGTGCTGTCTAAAAGTAGTAATAGGTATTCTCCTCTGGCTCATTAATCTGATGATACATTTTTAATTTCATTCATTCCATTAATATAATGGAGGAATGAAGTTGGTTCTCTGCCTGCAAACAAAATGACATTTAACATTATGAAAAAATGTAAATAATATGATTCTGAAATATAACTGGGAAGGTCTCCAAAAGCATGACCTTTCTAGGTTTTACATATAAACAAATACCATGAGATTTTATTCTAAAGTAATCTTATATAAGAAAAACTCTGTACATATAATAATGATAAAATTAATAAATCCCACGTTTTTTAAACTAAATGGCTGAATAACAGTTTAACTGGACTATTCTTTTTTTTCCCCCTAATCTCACCTTAAAGGTCAGAGCTAACTCAGCTTAATGGTTCAATCTTTTAGGGACATATACAATGACAAAGTAGTAATGGTAGGGACACAAAATTGCAGAAATCATATTTACAAAAATGATGTAGTGAACAGGATAATTTATTTACCAAAATTTATACCATTCTCAAATTTGTATATATGGAAAATAATAAAATAATTCTTAGAGGACAAACTATTGCTATTTAAAATAAAAAGAATTTTGGGTTCATGGTGGCTCAGTTGGTTAAGTGTCTGACTTTGGCTCAGGTCATGATATCATGGTTTGTAAGTTTGAGCCCTGTATCAGGCTCTCTGCTGTCAGTGCAGAGCCTGCTTCGGATCCTTGGTACCCCTGTCTCTCTTCCCTTCCCCCGCTCACGCTGTCTTTCTCTCAAAAATAAATAAAATAAAAAATAAAATAAAATAAAATAAAATAAAATAAAATAAAATAAGAATTTCCAGATGCTAGCTACAAAAATGTGGTGAAATGTTTTGATCAAATTTAGCTTGTAGTAGCAATTAATTATGTTACTTCTTTTAAAAAAATTAATGTTTTTTTCATTTTTTTAATGTTTATTTTTGAGAAAGACACACACAGAGTGCAAGCGGGAGAGGGGTAGAGGGAGAGGGAGACACAGAATCTGAAACAGGCTCCAGACTCTGAGCTGTCAGCACACAGCCCATTGTGGGGCTCGAACTCACAAACTGTGACATTGTGAACTGAAGCTGAAGTTGGACACAACCCTCTGAGCCACCCAGGTGCCCCAGTGATTTTTTCATTTTTGAGAACCAGAGAGAGAGACATAGAACAACTGCGTGAGGGGCAGAGAGAGAGGGAGACACAGAATCCGAAGCAGGCTCCAGGCTCTGAGCTGTCAAGCACAGAGCCGGATGCATGGCTCAAACTCACAAACTCTGAGATTGTGACTGGAGCCAAAGCTGGACACTTATCCTACTGAGCCATCCAGGTGCCCCTACTTTTTCTTTTTATGTGAATATTTTACTGGGTTCAGTTGTTGACCTAAATACCAAAAAAAGTATAAAATGGAGGCATTCTATAGTAAGCATAATGCACCACATGTAATGTATATGACAAAAATCTATACACTTAGATGACTCTTCCTTTTAGTGTCAGTTGAACACATCATTCTATTTTCCCATAATAATTTATTCTTCATTTGTCATTGCAAATTGACATTTCCAACAAAAATCTAATTATAGGATTAATGGGATGCACAATAAAATAATATCAAAAATGGCTTTACACTTCACAGGAATTTAAACATTGTTGTATTTAATGCACACTTCAAATCTGTAATGTCCTTAACTATGCCTTTCTTTTGCTTGGGATGAGGATGAAGCTTTCCGGCATTGGGATGCCTACATAATGCTAGATAGTTGGTGCAGATGCAACTCATCTTGATGAGTTATTTTGACTTCCTTGTAGACTCTCCTTATTCTTTAAAATTTCTTTCAATGGTGGTACACCCACAAATCTTTCCTGTTGTTCCCCCCGTTTTTACCCACAACCCTACATTAGTCCTGGGACATTCCCATCTATTTTAAATGACTCTAGTTACCATTTTAATGTGGAGATAGTTCCAACTTATATTTTAACCTAGATCCTCTCCTTAATATCTCTACATAGCAGTGATTATTATCGTTTTACTGATACAGAAAAAGAAATATATATAAATACACATATATAGATAGATACAGTTGTGTATGTTTATTAGTTTTATAATTTAGATGTGTGTGTATCTATATACCTATGTGTGCCTATGAAGTACATACAAATACGTATTTGCTCTCTGGCCTATGATCACTATTTCCTGAAACAACATGCTGAGAATGTCAAATCTATTATTTGTAACAATTAATAGTCACATCACAGAAACAATAAAAAGATCAAAATCTTTGATAACTATCTGAGGGTGCAATTTTTTTCTTTTTTTAATCTTTCTCACTTGATTGCATTTAACTTCCACATCTTCCATTATTAGACATCATGAGACAGTTCACAGTAACTCTATTTACAAACTATATAAAATCATAATAGAAGAAAATGAGTCATGGAAATAAGTACACATTATTCAGGATGGTAATAACTATCAAAAATCATGCAAAATGCAGCATGAGTTTTCAATCTTCTGATTCTATACAAAGACACCTTTTTTTTTTTTTGATGAAGTCATCCGAGAACAGCAATTTGCTGAAACAAGGCATAAAAATGTCGTGAGAATTCACATACCTACCAAAATTCCTCATAGTACATAGAATTAGGCTATGGGATAGTATCCCAAAGGATGCAGAGAAGAAGCCTCATTGGTTTAGTCATTTAAAACTAGGTTGGACAAATCATGGGGGAATATAACTGAGGAAATAATGCTCTACATTTCTTGAGGATGGGCACACTGATTTAATGGCTTTTTTTTTTCATTTTGAAATTCTATAATAATAAGAAGGTTTCAACTCATTTTCATATTCAGTTTCTATAGCTCTAGGGTTCACTATGTAAATTATATTTGTGGACAATTTTAAGGAAAAGGAATGTTTTGAAGCTTTGTTGATAATTCTAAGAATGCTGCCTATGTGTAGTACCCGTTTATTTCATGGATTACTGATAATACCTATATTCTCAAAGTTTTCATCATGTTAGCACAACATCACAAATTTGTGACATAAACTTGTGAAAGAAAGAGTCCATTCTGATATCGAAATGTCACATTTAGAGTTGTTTTTTTTTAAATCTCACCTTTTGCAATGGAGAACGATAGAATGCTGTGTAAAAGTATGCTTATGCTGAGTGAACCAGAATAATTAAGAAGTGCCTGAATTTATTAACTTTTTAATTGATTGATAGCTAGAGGAAGAAGCAGTCACAATTAAAATATACCAAAATTGGGGCGCCTAGGTGGCTCAGTTGGTTAAGCGTCCGGCTTTAGCTCAGGTCATGATCTCAGTTTGTGGGCTAGAGCCCCTTGTTGGACTCTGTGCTGACAGCTCAGGGTCTAGAGCCTGTTTCAGATTCTGTGTCTCCCTCTCTCTCTGCCCCTCCCCCACTCATGCTCTGTCTCTTTCTCAAAAATAAATAGACATTAAAAAAATGTTTAAAAGTATACCAAAATCTATAAGTAGGGTGGAATCATGTTAGTATCCATATTATTATTATTATTATTATTATTATTATTATTATTATTAAGAACCAGGTGAGGGGATTTACTTAACTACTTAACTGGAAACAAGAACAGAAGAGGGTATGTTCTTCACAAAAAACAAATATATACTTAATCCAAATACCCATAGAATCATGGTGTTAATATATTTAAAAAAATATTTTAATGCTAATTTATTTTTGAAAAAGAGAGAGAGAGAGAGACAGAACGCGAGAGGCCAAGGGGCAGAAAGAGAGGGAGACACAGAACATGAAGCAGGCTCCAGGCTCTGATCTGTCAGCACAGAGCCCGACACGGGGCTTGAACTCACAGTGAGATCATGACCTGAGCCAAATTTTGACGCTTAACAGACTGAGCCACCCGGGCGCACCCATGGTGTCAATATTTTTGATGAAATTTTTCTAGTCTTTTTTTTCTAAGTGAAATATCTTATAAATATACATGTTACATAAGTGTTTAATACTTTTAAGATGTAAATAAAAAGATATAATAAAAGAAATAAATTTTCATTATTTTTTCATTTAAAAATAGTACTTTCACACATTAGGAAAGCTACCAAGGCAATGAATTATAATGGAAATAATGACGTTTTAACATCAGCTAGACCTGGCCTGAAACACTTCCTTTGATTCTAATTAGCTAAGAGAATGTAGTTGCTGGCAGAATTCTGGATTCTGGAAATACCATATGAGTTTTTTATGAAGAGACACAGCACATTTTCTGCTACATAGTTTTCTCTGCCTTTCTCACTCTCCTTCTCAGGCAAAGTGTGACAAGCTATCTTTTACTCCCTAGAGTGATGAAGGAGTGTGAAGCAAGCTTTGGGCAAAATACAAGCTAGACCCTCCCCCCTCCCCCTGCCAGACCAGGTGGGATATGTGTGATATGCCTCAGGTACTCCTGGATGCCCAAGGACAAAGGGAAGGAAAAAATAATGGTTAACTGATAGAGATCACAGTCATGCAGGAAACAGTCTCCATCAGTTTACAAATGTCTTGGTAAATTACAAGAAAAAGGCAATCTTATCAATAGCTTAATCTCCAGAAGCCAATGGACTCCGTTTCCTGGAGCCCCAACTTCACTCCTCCATAATGATATAGGGAACAAAGACATGAAGGAAATGACAGGTAAAATTAAATTTCCTTATAACCTGCAGCCCATTGACAACACTTGAAGAAAATACCAAGTATAACATTTCTCCAGGAACCCCTTACCGTCCTAATGCCTTAGTAGAGGAAAAACCTTAGCTTGACAATAGCAAGGCCTCAGGTATCTTAGGAATCCTCTTTAGCACATCAAAGTCCCTCTAGAGGCCTCCCTTTTGACTTTATCTCCCCCAATTTTATAGTATATAAGGAACCACTCTTCACAAGCCCAGTGCAGCTCTTCCTGCCCAAGAGTCCTGTCCCCTTGCTTTAATAAAATCACCTTTCTGCACCAAAGACATCTTCAAGAATTCTTTCTCTCCCTTTCTCTTCCTTCCTTCCTTTCCTTCCTTCCTTCCTTTCTTTCCCTTCCTTCCTTCCTTCCTTCCTTCCTTCCTTCCTTCCTTCCTTCCTTCCTCCTTCTTTCTTTCTCTCTCTTTTTCTTTATTGGCCATCAGCTTCAAACCACCCCACTATCACCCCAAAACTTCAGCATTGAGGAAGGCTCTACTCATTTTGACTTTTTCTCAGATTTATTAAGTGCACATATGTTATCGTTCCTTCTCTTGTCTTATCTATTTTCTTTATGGCACATAAAATTGTATCCTATTAAAATTTAGGTCCCTTTGAATTATCATGGAATTAACTTTACCTTATCATAGTGTTAAGTATTTTTTTTCCAAATGAAATCAATTTTTACAACTTGCCATATTCTAAAGTTTATGTAATATGATACTCTAATTCTTGTTTTAGAAAACATTTAATACTTTTAGCACCTGTGTTTGACTTTTAATAATCACATTTGATTTTCAATCCTTATGTTAAATTCTCTTAAAAGCTGCTGAACCAGTCTTGAAAAGGAAACATTGAAATTTGTATCTGCATGTGAAGAATAATGTTTATATTTTAGGAATACTTTAATTATCACTAGGAATTTGGAGACTCAACACTACATACTAATTTAGTCAACAACACATGCGCTACATTATCAGTTTCAGATTGAAGATGGAGTAGAGCACGCTTGGACTGACACTCTGAATAACACAGGATTGATTATGAGAAATTTCAGGCCACAGGGTAAAATTTCTGTAGTATTTCCAGATAATTTTACCTGGCAAAATGGGAACACGTCCATTTTGTTAACTTCATAGTATATGGTTCTAAAAGATTCTTTAGACCGGCAGAGGAAATCTTTTTATTTGATACATAACTATAAAAGTGCTAGAGGTATTCCATTCTTATCATTTCCCCCAATTCTGACTAATGGATTTGCATATTAGGATTCTTTGTGTCTCAAGAATCCATACTGGAGAATGCACAATCCAGGCATTACTTTGATAGAGGATGGCCCTTCTGCCTGCAATCAAACCTGAAAACCTGTAAACTTTCAATCATACACAGACATGCTACTACCAATGTCTCCTGATTTCTTTCACCTGTCTGTGCCTAATGCATTCCCTTCACGTTGGGTGGTCTTCTAATACTGTGATCAAACTTCGCTACTAGACAGGCCAAGGGCAGACAGGCCAAGGGCAGCCCTAAGATGGGCCACTTTGGCATGAACATCATTTTGAGTTAAAAGCAATAAAAAGCCAACAGATTCAGGAAACATTCTTTACCAACTGCCTCAACTGCCTGCTGTACCAGGAAGAGAGCTACTTAACAGAGATTCCTGTTTACTAAAGAAACTCATCAACATAATAGGGCAACCTTTGTTTTCCAAACACCTCCTCTCACCTTTCTGCTAAGGGTCTTTCTGCTTTCTATCCTCAGACTTCTAACCCTCTCCTTAGCTCATATAAGCATCCCATTACCTCACTGTCTTTGGGAATTTTATGTCTATGTGGATTCCCCATATGTATGCTATTAAATTTTATTTTCTCCTGTTAATCTGTCTCATGCCAATTTGATTCTTAGTGCAGCTAGAGGGATCTTGAAGGAAAGAGAAAATTCTTTCTCCCAGAAACTGCCCTGGAGTCTTAAATCTCGGCCTCTAAAGATGTGAATTTATATGTTAGAAAAAGTACCTGAGGTGTCGAGGAAGAGCATTAGGTCTAACCCAGCCTGAAGCAGGGAATTACTGTATAGAAAGTTAACCAAATACATGCAAGAAGAGGAGACAGAATTCCTCTCTAGTAGAATACAAAAACTTCTGTATTATGTCATGTCACTCCTTCCAATCTATTGGACAAGTTCTGCAAATATCTACATTTATACAAAATAAAACGTTCATTACCAATTAATTCTGTTCAGTCCGCATTAATGTCAGTCTTATTTAGAGCAACACTATGATGTTCGAACATTTGCAAACTGTATCTTAAATGTAAAAACTTGGATTAATTAGAACTCAAACCTTTGACCACTCCATATCAGACTAAAATTTCTAAAGGTGACTGTATAGGTTACTTCTTTTACACACACACACACACACACACACACACACACATATTAGAAATGCATCTATAGACTAGAATGAGAGAACAGTAATTTTTCCCATAAAATAGTTTTTATTATTGCCTGTAAATCCAGGAAGCAGAAAGAGTATGGAAGTAAACTGCATGAAAAATCAGAGAAGATAACAATTAAAAGATTGTAAATTGTTAACACAGTTGACTGTCAAATATATCTACTCTATATTGATTGATATTGCAAGCTGCAAAACAAAAGTAGTGTTAATCAAGTGATGCTCTTTTTCTGATTTTTGTAAAAGTGAAAGACAAGATACCCATTATATATCGATATAATATTTAAAGTCACTTCATTATAATTTAAATTAGGAGATTTCTAAATACATAAGTTTCAGAAGCAAGATAATTTGGTAAGAGGCACATTCGGTATTGATGAAGTTTTAGGGTGATGGGGAGTTCATGGGGTGGTCCACAGCCAACAGCTAAGAAAGAATTCCTGAAGACGTCTTTGGTGCAAAAAGGTGATTTTATTAAAGCATGGGGACAGGACCCATGGGCAGAAAGAGCTGCACTTGGGTCATGATGGGCAACTCATTTTATACCCTCAGGTTGGGATGGGGTCAGGGATAGGGTAAGTCTCTAAGGTATTTTGGAAGAAGCAAGGTTTCCAGGACCTTGAGGGTCTAGCTGTGCTAGAGAAACGCCACATATTACTGTTTAATAAAACTGTCATGACACGCTTCAGATGTATATCGGGGGACAATAAACTTGGAGTATAATTGCCAGCATATATCTTGGGGCAGTTGAGATAAAGGAAGTATACTTACAGGATCCTCAAGTTTGGGATAATGTTAAGCTACAGTTCTCTTGAGAGACTAAGAGAAAAGACCCCCCTCCCCCCCCCAGCCATTCCAGAAACCAGCCAGGGCGTGCCCAGTTGTAGTCTGACCTAAAGGCGGGAACCAATCAAGTTCTGCTGAGTGGTTTGAAATAAAGGCGGGAACCAAACAAGTTCTGCTGAGCATTCAGATTTAAATGTCAACCAATAACAGCTCTGTAACCTCAAAAAAAATCCCTAACTTGTTTGTGCCTGTCTATAAAAGAAGCTGTAAGATCCTTGCTCGGGGCCTCTTAGCGTCACCGGCAACGAGTGCACGGAGGACTGGGTTCGAACCTACAATAAATGACCCTTGCTGCTTGGCTTTGATTCTGGACTCTGGTGGTTTGTTTTCGGGGGTCTCTCGAATCGGGGCATATCACTCTTTTACCCCTAACACAAGGCAGCTGAGGTCCTGGAGGGAGGTCACTCTGCCTGTTTCAAAGACTTGTCAATGGGCCGAAGGCAGTAAGGGAATTAATTTTTCATTTGCCTTAGTTTCCCACATTACCATGGCAAGCACTTAAACCCCTTCCCTTTGTTCTTTGGTAGCCAGGAGTGTCTGAGGAATATCACACATAGTCCACCTGAGTGGGGGGTGGGGGTGGGTAGGTAGGGGTGGGGAGCTGCCACCCTGTATTTTGCCCTCAGCTTGCTCCATGCTCCCTCATCAGTAGACATATCAGGAAACAACTATGTAATTCCCCAAGCACTATGTTCCAGCCCAACTTGTAGCCTTCAATACCTTTTGAATTCTAAGTAGATCCCAGATGTTTTCCAAACATATACAGGTATTTGAAAACATCACTTGAAATTATTACTAAGTGTAGTCTAATCAAAATGAACTTTTTCAATTCCATTCAATTTATTTTTCTACACACAGGTAGACCCATGCCCATTTGTTTGTTGAAGAAAAGTACAGGGAAATATGACATTATCTTTCACTGTTCTCATTCCACACTGCCCCTGTGTGCTAGATACTGCTTCTAACTCTTCTAGAGTTGAATTTTCAAAGGATGATAAAAGGAAACAAAGTTTCTTTTCACTGGCATTGTTAGAATTTGGCAATGATGTCTTCTGTGTGAATGATACCCACATTTCTGTACTCTCTCATTGTTAGCATGAACTATGTCAATGGACAATAGTGGTGACCACTTATGGTTTACGTTGGCTAAGACCATTGTAACATTTCACCCAATTTGACTAATCCTACCCACTCACCACCCTCACGACCTGATAGTATTAGAAGATGAGACTTTGGGGATGTAATTAAGATAAGGTTGAGAGTGGAGCTCTCATATATAGGATCAGTTTTCATATGAGTCGAGAGAGCTTGCTTCCTCTCTCTGCTCTCTGCTGTATGTAGATGGATACAAAAGAAATCAACAGTCTACAACTAAGAAGACAGCTTTCAACAGAACCTGGTTGTGTTTACAGCTGGTTCTTGCACTTCCAGCTTCCAGAACTATGGGAAATAAATTTCCGTTGCTTCTAAGCCCTCCACTTTAGGGTATTTTGTTATGGGAACCTGAACTAAGACATCCATCATTCCCCTCAAAGGCACTGGCTTACTCTTACCCTTTACTTGCACTTTTTACATACAGGATGGGGATGAATAATGGAATAAAAGTAGAAGAAACCCTGAAAGTTTTGTTCACCTCTCAGCAAGTCGCATATAGATTACTTTAGCCTATTTGTAGACATATGTGACTTACAATCAGATAGCGTTCCTTTGTTTTCATACTTCAATTCACTTAAATATTGATCATAGTACACCAGAAACAAGATGGTTTTAAAAAGGCCTGAGAGAAAGAATCTCTTCTAAGAAACAACAATTAGATCGAGGGTAGACTTTTTCAAAATAATAGAACACAGAACACAGGAAAAGAACATCTTCAAAGAACTGAGAGGAAATAACTCTCAGCCTAGAAATGTGTACCATCAAAACAATTTTTCAAGAAAAATGGTTCCAAAAAACCCACATTTATAGGCCAGCAAAAACGGAGAATATTCACCATCAAAAAATCTGTACTAAAGACACTTGTAAAGGATATTTTTTAATCTTAACTTTAATTTCAATTAGATTATATAAGGTATTACATTATTTTCAGATATACAATATAGTAATTCAACACTTACATACACCACCCGGTGTTCATCACAGATATTATCACTGTAATACTGTGTATGCTGAGCCAAGTAGATGTGATTATTTAAATTTTTTAACTTTCTTACAGTAAAGCCTTAAACCTTTTCATAAAGAATTTGTATAATTTTATTAAATTTATTCTTGGATGCTATATTTTTATTGATGCTATATTTTTATTGATACCTCTAAGAATATTTATTTTTTCTGATTTGCTAATTATATCTTATATGAAAACGTTAATTGCAGCTAATTATCTCTCCTTTTGTCAGAATGCAATTGGAAACCGTTATCATTATTATTTTTATTTTAAAATTTATTTGAATTTTGACTGGGGCCAAGAAACAACATATTTCATGAGCTTTAAAAATAAAATTGTATATCTTATTATTAAAGGTAGATTTGATTTAGATTTACTTGATCGATTTCAGTCACTTGATTTGCCACGGTTTCAAAAAAAATGGGTCAGAGTGACTAAGAAATAATTTATTTCTTTAAACATCTCCATATAGTTTCTGAAATATATATTTACATTTCCATTTTTAAGTGTATAAATTATGTGACATAAGAACTCTTTAACTCTGGATCATCCTCTTAGTTTAAATATTTCTGAAACACTTTCCTCATGCATTTCTGGCATAAATATATATGGATGAGTTATTTAGCTAATCTAAAGTCATCTCTTTTCTTTGAAAGTTTAAATTTATCCCATTTATAGTGGTTAGAACATCAAATAAATTTAGCTTGTAACTTTTAGCATATTTTATGTGCATTTCTATTTTAATGGTATGGGGTTTTCCACTTCATGGTATATATATACATTACTTTTTCTTTGTGTGTAATGTTTGTACTTAATATGCAGTAAACCTCAAAGTTTGTACAACATATCCATATTTGTGTAACATGCATCCATGTATATTTTTGGTTCCCAAATTGGAATTGGAACTATTGGCTTTGTTACAAATGACATAAAAATTGATGCACTTGTACTTTTCTTTTTACATCTTGATTTTTGTTTTTAATTTTCGTTATCATTAATTTAGGATGATAATTAACCAACATTTATAGGCAATCAAAACAAATTTTTAAAAACATGTTTTTTAACTTATTTTTCTATGTTCAGTTCTTCAATGTACAGTAAATTCTTGCAAGGAAGGTAAGAGGAGCACCACTACACTTCGTAGCCCCTTTTGAGCTCTCCAGCATCGCCCCACCCTTCTTTCTTACTTTTGCTGTCACTCCTTTTTGTTCTACCTATTTTTTGTCATTGTTTATGACATTTTCCTAGGATAATGTTTCTCTCAGTTACTTAACCTTCGCTCTCTCTGTTAAAGTGCCTGATGCCTGGCAGCAGGTGGCTTATCCTATATTATTCATGGAGATATACTAGTTAGCTAGATTTTATTACCATGCAGATCCCTTTGTTTTTAAAGAAACATTTATTGGTGCTCCATTACCTAGGCTCTTGTATATGTGAGAGTGTCTTTTTTGCCTCTGTGTACTTCAATAAAAATTGTTTGGCTATAAATGTCTTCACTTACACTTTCTTACCTTGAGAATTAAATTTGTTGCATTTCTTCTGACATTGTGAGACCAACCTGATTACTGATTCTTCCTATTAGTATCACCAACAGCACCACCAGGACATCACTCACCACACACAAATCCATGCAGACACATTCTGTACACACAGTCGATTGTTTCAAAAGACTCTTCACTTACTTCAGATCTTAGTAACTTCACTAGGATATTACTCGATATTGATATTTCTGTATTAAAATGTGGGAAATATGATTACCTTTTCTGTTTAGATTCCTGGTGTTTATTTATTTATAACCTTATATGTTTCTTAGTCTTCTAAGTTTTTCAAATATAACTAGTCTTAATTTGGGTCAGATTAATAATTATTAGAGCTCTCTAATTGGTTACTGTCTTTTATTTATTTTTTATTTATATTCACCCCAACAATGAAAAGACACTCTTCTCAGTCACTTACTTATTATGACATGTGCATATATTTCACCCACATATCAAGTATGGAATTCACTAGTAAAAATGTGTTCCCTTATTTTGTGAGAATTACTTCCTTGTTTTTGCTCACCCACTATATCAATGAATAGCCAAGTGCCATTTTAATTCTCACTCGTAAGTGACACAATTTTATTTTCTCTGTAAGGTTTAGTATTTTTGTTTGCAACTGGTTTCTGATGTTTCTCTGTGATATCATTTGGTGGATTTCATTTCCTTTCACCTATCTTGACATTTATTGGTACCATCCAACTAGCACTATGCATCCTTTAGCTGCAAAAACTTTGGATTATTTCTCAAGAAAAGTAATTTTCTACATTTTTATTGTTACTATCACATTCTGAAATACATATAATTTTCAGAACTTCTGGACCTACTTTTAGGTATCTTATTATTCTTTGACCTTACAACTTACAGCTATCTTTCCGTTCTAGCTTTTGTTACATTTATGCGACTTTATATTCCAACCTTGCTATTAAGTAATTTTTTCTAAAATATTTGTGATGTTAAAGCCTAATTTTTATTCTCTTCATTTTATGTCATATTCTGATATAGTTTCATTAATAAAATTTCTCTCCAAATGCTTTTATTTGACTCAACTCAAACTTTTTTCAAGTGTTCTTCTGAGTCCTTTATTATTCCTATCCTCCCTAGAGTTTTATTTTTAATTTATATGCATTATTAACCACTCTCAGATTTGGAACTTTTCTTTAATTGTCCAAGGATCTTTGATTCATATGTTTGAGTGGAAACTTTAAAAGTCCATGGAAAGCTCTTTAAACATGGTGGTCTAAGGTAGTATTTTTTTCTAGGTTTCATTTCTTCAGAGAAAAGAAAAAAATAGCAATGTTCTGCCATGACATGTGATGCTTATTGCATTTTTTTACAGAAATGGAATATACGCGTATGTGTATATATATATACACACACGCACACACATATACGCATATTTGTGTGTGTGTGCTTGTGGGGGAGGGCAGACAGTGAGCAAGACAGCAAGAAAGTAAGAGAGCAAGAGAGAAAAGGAGATGTGGTAGGACAAGAATAATAATGGAAACCAGGGTTTTAATATGCTTCACATCATGGCAAAAATGAAAATCCTGATAAAAGTTTGCAATTACTCCTATTATCTAACGTCTGAGCAAAATTAGCCTCAGTGACAAAAAAATAAAGTGCTAATTCTCTGTAGAGTTTCACTTAATAAGTGTGTTTGTGTAAGTAGTAGAATTGACATTTTTCCAAGTCTCGACATGATTTCTCCATGTAAAAAGTTTTGTAGCTTGTAAGTCCATCCTACGTTGATATATTTGTTGCCCTAAATTCTGCTTCCACAAAGCAGACGACTTAATCAATGACTTAATTTTTCAGTTTTAAATAACAAATTTTAAGTCAAATATATTTTTAAAATGTCTGCCTGAGCAGGGGCATGTAGTGTAAAGCTAGTATTCCGGCCGTCTCATCCAAATGTGTCTTTATTTCATTGTGTATATATTTGTGATATATTGGAAGAAGCGGTTAGTTTTGATTAAGCAGATCAGTTTTCAATACAGAAATTCCAGGCACATTTTTCATACAATGTTAAAGAAAGCAAATTTCCCTGATGATGCAAGAATTGTAAATATTTAAATGCAAAAACAAGTTTTTGCTGCATGGTTGACTGGAAAATTTGTGACATTGTATCATTTTAAATGCTTTCAACTCAGAAGACTAATCAAACTACTGAGCTACAGAGCAGGAGATCTGCTGAATAAATATCAAAATGGCAGCTGTATTTTCAGAAATTAATATGTCATTTTGAGCTGAGCTATGTACAAGATGATTACAAGATAGAAGGATAGGAGGTAATAGGATTAATTTATTTATTAGTGGTGACTTTTTTTCCCCAAATTAATTCGCTAGTACTACAAAAATTGAAATCCAAACATGTGACATTAAAAAGGGGTGTAGAATGAACACTTTGTAAACCTCCTGTGTTTGATTCTCGTGCTGGGTCTCCTCTCCCATCTTAGGTTAACAGTGCTAGGGAGGACTCTCCCGCTAAGACTAAGTGAACTAAAAGGGAAGAATTCCTGAAATGAAATCATATTATAACAACTGATTTATTTCTAATTGTTTGAATGTACTCTTTGCAATTCTAGTTAAAACTTCCTGAACAGGCTCAGTCTCACCTCAGTCCCGCCCACTGTACCTATAACCATTTATTATTTTTAACTCTTCGCTTTAACCCTTCATCACTATTTCTTCCTGATTCTTTGGTTTTATAGCAACAGTCACAAGGACTGGTACAGGTTTTCCCTGCTGTTTGGAAGTAGAACGTTCTTATGAAAACTTTCATAAGCTGAAATGGAATAAACAAAATAATTACAAGTAAAAGTGAAAATCCTTTTTCGATTTCTTTCAGTTAGCAAAAACAGGTACCAATGTAGGTCTTCCCTAACATTAAAGTGGTGTAAATCAAACTTTCAGATAAGTGGGGAAACCTGTATATGAGCCCCATAACATTCAACTGAAAATGTATTAATCATCAACTCATTAAATTATTCCCCAATCACCCAGCATGGTACGAAGAATAATGACCTCTTCAAAACATCGATATCATTATCCCCAGAAATTATGCCTATGTTACCTTGAATGGCAAAAAAGAATTTATAGTTATGATTAATTGAAGGACTTTAAAATTAAGCAATTAGCCTGTATTTTCCAGGGAGGCTCAATCTGATCATATGAATCCTTAAAAGGTAAAGAACCTTTGATGGCTGTGATGAGAGAGAGATAATGACTACAGAAGAATGGTCAAGGAGATACAAAGTTGCTAGAGAAAAAAGATAGACAAAGGAGAAGATGAACAAGGAATGTGAGCAGCCTCTAGAAGTTAGGAAAGGGAAAGAAATAGACTGCATTCTTCCCTACAGTCTCCAGAAAGGGATGCAGCCCGACTGACACCCTGATTTTAGCCCAATGGTATCCATGTGCCACTTTACGAAACTGTAAGAAAATAAACATATGTTGTTTTAAGCCACTACATTTCTGGTACATTTGTCAAAACAGAAAAAGGAAACTTGGTACTGAGAAAAAAATTTTAAAAAGTAATCACTGGGGCACTTGAGTGGCTCATTTGAGTGCCCAACTTCACCTCAGGTCAGGGTCCATCTAACCTTTCCTGAGTTCGTGCTCTGCATGGGGCTCACTGCTGTCAGCAGAGTCTGCTTTGGATCCTCTGCCTCCCCCCTCCTGCTCACACTCTCACTCTCAAAAATGAATAAACATTCATTTAAAAAAATAGTTTATCACTCAAGTGTTATTTAATGAAGCTTCAAAAACAGTCTCATGATTGGTCTTGGTTCTCTTCAATGTTTTTCTCTTCCCCTGAATTTTTCTAATATTTGTATGCCTAGCAGTGAGCATAGCAACAGAAAGTTACCAAGGGTTGAGTGAAATCATCAGTGAAGGAATTAATGAGATGCATTTAATTTTTATACTTTAGGGGCACCTGGGTGGCTCAGTTGATTGAGCTTCCAACTTCTTGCTGTTTGTGAGTTCGAGCCCCACATCGGGCTCTTTGCCGACAGTTCAGAACCTGTAACTTGCTTCAGATGTCTCCCTCTCTCTCTGCCCCTCCCTCACTTGCACTCTGCCCCTCCCTCACTTGCACTCTGTCTCTCTCTCAAAATGAACATAAAAAAAAAAAGAAAAATATTGTATACTTTAGAAGTTAACATAAATTATTTATTAAAGGTGAAAAATTACTCAATAAACATTTTACCTCTTTTCATTTTGATGACAATAAATGTATCCATCAAAGTCATCCAAAGATTCTGATACATGATTGAATCTGACCATTTGGTGGCAATGACCAGAGACTAGGAGTTGTGGCAACAAGACCTATAGTTAGAAAAAGATTCACTGCACCCAGCCTCCTCAGCTAAGAATAAATTATTTGGATTGTATGCAAAAAGAGGAATGTGAACACAAGGTAAAACAACATCATTCGATTTGGTGGAAAGAAGAAAGAAACAGGTATCAGGAGAAAGAAGTTCTAATTCCAAACCTGTAAATCTGTCACATTTTAGCTCAGTGCCCTTGAGAAAATCTCTTAAATTTCCTGCACGTCTGTTTCTTCACATACAATATCAGGAGTTTGTGTTAGAGGTAAATATGGCTCTAATTTTGTTTCTTTAGGTCATAAATTCTCATTGTTGTGAGTTAATTTTGATAACAAAAAACATTAGACTTAGAGAAGTCAACACTCATCCAAAAAAAAAAAAAAGCATTGTAATAATCAATAAGAGTCTGGCAGCCAGTTTTCACCCAGTGTCACATTTCTCATGAACTCCATGTCCTCTGCTCCTGAGTTAACCTGATAGGGATGCTTTTGGCTTATACATAATTTTGGGTTTTTTTGGTGAATGATCTTCTTGTTCACAACCCGACTGTTCTCTCTTACGTTGCATTGCACACTTTTCGCACTCTAACGTCTTCATGTGGTAGGAGTTTGTCAAGAGACTTGGACACCATAAACGTTTCGGAAGAAATGTACTGAGTTCAGAAAATAGTGGAATTTTTTATTGATTTTTCATTGCATAACCAATTTGTGTATAAATCCTAACATTTTATAATATAATTTTACATCCCCCCACATTACAGCGTTTTATTCTTAACATAAAATTTTAGTCTATTTTATAGAGCTGAATATTTATCTCTATTGCGCTTCTCTGTATTATTTGTTAAATTAATTTGTTCAAATTACAACCAGTGTTATCACTGTGAATGTTGTTTTATTTTTAATAATGGTTGATTATTGCTGGTATAGATTATATGGTGATCTTCTACGTAGCATACTGTTAAACTTTGTAATCAGTTTCTATAAATTCTGTTGTTTTTTCTATATAGATAATTACATTACTGATAATTGCAGGTTTATTTCTTCTAAAATATTTGTTTATTTCATTTTACATTATTGTAAGGTTATACTAGCTCCTCTAGAGCAATAGTAAAAAAGCAGCGATAATAATCTGCTTACCTTTTTTTCCCTCTTGTTCTTACAACATTTGCTATAGACTTCTGGTTACATTAACAAATTAAGGAAATCCTTTACTGTTTCCAAATTGATGAGTTTTTCCAAGATATATGTACATACATATATATAGATAGATACATATATATTTATATATATTGAACTTATTTTAAAGTTGAAACAGAAGGAATTTTTATCTTTCAGGTGTATATTAAAATAACCACCCAGATGTTTAATTTATTCATTGATAAGTTATATTGACAGATTATTTACTATTGAGTCATTCTTTCTTTGGACAAATATTCCTTTAATCCTGATTCAGGTATTAATATAAATTGATGAACTTTAGAAATACTGTTCATTTTTCACATTTACTTTTATAAGCAAAATGACCCTATTTTTTTTTTTAATTAAGATGTGAGATCATTATAGAATCATATTGTAAGAAATAACACAAAGAGATTTTTTGTACCCGTTACTATTTCCCCCAGTGGTAACATCTTGTAAACCTATAGAATGATATCACAATCAGGATATTGCTATTGAGAATGTCAAGACACAGAACATTTTCATCATCACATACATCCCTCATATTGCTCTAGATTAGCCACATCTACTTGTCTCCAAACTCCAATCTCTAAAAAACAATAATCTGTTTTCCATTTCCAAAATTTTGTTATTTCAAGAGTCTTATAAAATAGAGCCATACAGTGTGTAATCTTTTGATATTGGCTTTTTTTTTCACTCAATATAATTCCCTGGATATTCAATAAGGTTCATCAACTTCGTATCAAGAGTGTGTTCCTTTCTATTGCTCATTAGTATTCCATTGTAAGATGGTATCACAGTTTGTTTACCCAACCATCTGTTGAAGGTATGTGGGTTGCTTCCACTTTCAGGCTATTAAGAATATAGCTGCTAAACATGTATGTACACATTTTTGCATGAATTTTGCATTGATTTAGGATAAATGTTAAAGAGTGCAATTTCCGGCTCCTGTTAGGTGCATGTTTAGTTAGTTTTTTGGCTGATCACCTTACGTTTCCACATACAATGTTTAAGTGATCCAGGCCTGCATCCAATTTATTTCTCTTTCTAGACATTCTTATAGGTGTGTAAAAACCTGTATTTTCCTAATGTTTAATGATGTTTAAAATCTTTTTATGTGTTTATCATGTACATATCCTCCGTTATGAAATATTTCTTCATATATTTTGCCAATTATCAGAAATTTCTATGATTGATTAATAAAATTTCTTTATAATGTTTTGTTAGATATGTGGTTTGAAAATTTTTTCTGTCAAATTGTATGTAACTTGCCATTTCAACTTCTAACGGGGTCTTTTGTAGAGCAAAAGTTTTGTTTTTCCTTTTCTTTAATTTCATTGCAGTCCAATTCATCAAGTTTTCCATTTATTTAATAAATATTCTATGGTTTTAAATTTGACATTGAATTATATGATACATTTTGAAATAGTGTTTGTACAAGGTGTGAACCTCATTGTGTGTATTTGTGGTTTATTTATTCTGTATCATTTTTCTAAAGATCTATGTCTCAACAATATCACACAGTCTTGATAACTCTATATAACAATTCTTGAAGTCAAGTAGATTACTGATTCCTCTCTTTTCATTTCTAACGTTTCATTTATGTTACTATAAGCAATTATATTAAATATATTGATACAAATTTTATTGTATTTTAATTAATATATTTTAATTTTGGTATCCATAATTCATTGTTAGTATAGACAAATACAACTGATCCTTGTATATTATCATGTATCCTGTAAGGTTGCTAAACCCAGTTATTATCTATAGGAGTTAGAAATATGAGTTTTATAGACTCCTTGAGATTTTCTACATAAATAATCAT
This sequence comes from Acinonyx jubatus, assembly GCF_027475565.1. Taxonomy (NCBI): domain Eukaryota; kingdom Metazoa; phylum Chordata; class Mammalia; order Carnivora; family Felidae; genus Acinonyx; species Acinonyx jubatus. The sequence goes on from NC_069380.1 coordinate 215,681,028, forward strand.
GTAATCTACAGATAAGAACAGTGTAATTTTTACTTTCTGATACAGAGAACTTTTATGTCTTTTTTTTCCTTCTTGCTTTACCTAAAATTCCAGCATTACATTACATAAGAGTGTATCAATACATCATTGGCTTGTTCCCATTCTCCATTGGTTTATTCCATTCTAGCAGAATAAAGCATCTAGTCTTTTATTAAATGTGATATTAACTATATATTTTTGTAAGTGTTCTTTAAAAAGTTAAAGAGGTTGTCCTTTATTCCCATTTTCTGAGTTTTTTTTTTCTTGAGGATGTGTTGAGTTGTATCATTTTTCGTATTATTTGATAGAGTCATGTGATTTTTCTTCCTTAATTTTAGGGTAAAATACATTGATTTCTAAATAGTAACCAACCTGTATCTCTGCAATAATTCTCACTTGGGAATAATGTATAATGTTTTTATATATTACTAAGTTCTCTTGGACAATATTTTGATAAGAATTGTATCTACATCCATGAAGATACTGGACTCTATGTTTCTTTTATTCTGTGTAGTTTCCTACCAAGGTAATAGTAGCTTCATATAATAAGTAAGAAAGTCCTTCCTCCCATTCTACATTCTGGAAGAGGTTATGTATTCTACATTCTGGAAGAGGAAGATTTGATGTTAAGACTTAAAAAAAAATGTTTTCAGTTACCACAGGGCACAACATTTAGAACTCCACACTGAGTTTAATGTTCTGGCTGTCCATTTCTTGAAATTAGCAATAAATTTGGGACAAGGGTCCCAAGATGTTCATTTTGCACTAGGCCCCACAAATTTTTTGGTTAGTCCTATATGCAATGGATAAGCATGATTACTGATAAAGAAATAACCAACTCATATTAAAATATGTAAGACTTCCAGAAAGAAAATGGATAACTCATTTCTTAATTGGCATTGATTTGCAATAAATGACACATTTGAAAAATATTCTTTGGTGTTTATTAATTTCATTTTATTGCATATCTATAAAACTATAGAACTATTCTATGTGTCTTCCCTTATTGATTTTAATAAAAATATAATAACATTGATACTAGATATTTTAATTTGCATATTTAATTATGCATGGGTTAGAAAATAACTATTGAGAAGAAATAGATTGAGTCCACATTAATGTATGAATTTTCTCATTATAATAAAATTTAATTATAAGTTTGAATTATTGATTTCTTGCTTGGGTAAACTAATTCCTCCATTACCAGTGGCAATGCAAACATATCATAATTAGAGGACAGAACTCTGTAATGGAGATGTGTCTCGTCAAATAATTATACCTCTCATTTTGATGGATCTTAAATTAGGATAGAGAAAATGATATAAGTTATAACAGTATATTTTATTTGCATAATTTCCTACTTATAAATTTATAAATAGTCTAGGTTATGTTATGTGAACATTCTAGCAGAATAAAGTGAACATTGTTCTTCTCAATTATTCAGCTGGTTAAAAGAGAAATAAATATATTAAGGTGATACTAACATTAATTTTAAAGTATAAATCTTGTAAATTTATACTTTAAAATTAATGTTGAGAGGCACCTAGGTGGCTCAGTTCGTTAAGTGTCTGACTTCAGTTCAGGTCATGATCTCACAGTTTGTGGGTTCAAGCCCCATATCAGGTTCTGTGCTGACATCTGGGAGCCTGAAGCCTGCTTTGGATTCTTTGTCTCCCTCTTTCTCTGTCCCTCATGCTCTGTCTCTCTCCATCTTTCAAAACTGAATAAACGTTAAAAAAATAAAAAAAAAAAACAAATAAAATTAATGTTGAAATGATGTCAGCAAGATGGTGTAATAGGAGGTCCACATTCCTCATCTTCCTCCATAGAAACATAATTTGTCAGCCATCCACAGGGGAAAAAAAAAAGGCCTTTATGGGAGCCTTGGCACACAGGTAGGAGATTCCAAAACCCTGGTGGAGCCCAAGATTAATGAGGGTCACTTTCAGAAGGCAAATATCTAACCTTGACCCTATCCTATGAAATGAGTAGTATATGGAAATTCTTTCTTGTCGTATCTCATTTTATACAGCAGTTTAGGTATAACTTATTGTTAATATTAAGACACAGCATTTACTTTTTTGCCTCTAGAAAATGAAATCAACCAAAAATAATAGAATTGTCCTTGGTTTCCAAATCACGTTAAAACTAACTACTAGGAACTTGAAGTTGCAAGTGAAAATACACTGTGATAGCCTATGTGGAGTCAAGGAAAAAGGACAGTTGATACATTTTCCTTTCATATTTTTTTTGCAGCATAGAAAAATAAAGTGATGGCTCTTTACACAAAATACTTTCAGATACAAATTTTTGTCTTGAAATAGCATTTTCCCCCCCTTACAAGCATTGTTTGCGTCAAACAGTAAAAAAAAATAAAAATAAAAAACAACACCACCAACATCTTAGAAGTGGAATTAACCATAAACATAAATATCTGTCTAATAAATTTCAAATAAAAGAACACAAGTAATTTGCTTTTCTTTAATTATGTGTATTTAACTCAGTTTGATCAACATTTTCTGAAAGTCCTGATGTGAGTAAAAAATGAGAAAAAAAACCACACTGTTTTTGAGGAGAAGGGATTTCTGAGGAAAATCAAAATATACTTACTCTAGAGCACATAATACTAATGAAAGTAAAATGCTTTCTTTTACTTTTTTTAAAAGGATATTTAGTTATCTTGAGAGACAGAGAGAGAGCAGGACGGGCAGGAGACGGACAGAGAAGGGAGACAGAGAATCCCAAGCAGGCTCCATTCTGTCAGTGCAAAGCCAAAGTGGGGCTTGAACTCATGATCTGTGAATTCATGACCTGAGCCAAAATCAAGAGCTGGATGTTTAGCTGACTGAGCCACCCAGGCCCCCCTAAAATTACTTTCTATAACTTGAAAAAAAGCATTGTTGGCTTATTAAATAGGAAAAACTCAGTGGGAAAGAATCATTAAATGGGTTATTTTTTCCTACTCCCAGAAGATCACTTGGTCAGTGATCTATACCTTCTGTTATCTCTGCCAGCTAACAGGATAGTCACTTTATATTTTCAATGATTAGAAAGTTCAACCCAAATTAAATTAAAAATTGATCCTATTTTTATTCAGAGCTACTACATTCCTGCTCAAGCACAAATCTCTCCCTGGGTCTGTGATCTCTACTGAAATGGAAATTTTTGCTTGCTCACTTTCTTCATTTCTTCAATACCCACCACTGTCACACACAAAACAAAGGCACAACCTTACTTAACAGTCTTGATGTAATTATAAAAATACAGCATTTATTAAAGTATCACCAAACCAAAGCTCATATTTTTGTCAGTTTATGAGAAATAGTAAAATGTATTAATATCACTGCCAACAATAATAGATATTGTGTTTAATGGGGGAAATGTCATGTCTTCCACAATTTCAGGTAAACAAGCACACAGAAATTCTTCTCATGAAAGAAGTGAGAAAAAACTGAATTGACAATTGTTTAATAAAGTTTTGTTGCACGCACTTTTATAATTTTCTTTTGGAAAATACACATTTCATTGAACATTATTTGAGATTTATTTTCCTAGTCAGAATAACATGAAGTAGAAATGTACTCATATATTTGAAGTTGACATTATAATTTTACTGAAAAATAATTTTAAATGTAGTTTAGACACTGGATTATACATGACTTAAGAACTGGAATATATACACTTTCAAAATGTGTTGAGTGAAAAATATGATTACTGGAATATGAATTCAGGACTCACACCAGTGTTACATATGGTACATGATTTTTTTTTCTATAATCATTGAAACAGTGCAAGGTTGATTTCTATTTACATACCTTTTTGAAAATATGCTAATGAAAGTGAATGAATATTTACTATTTTAAATTCAAGACAAATGAAGTTACAACTTGTCAATAAAGACACATACCCAATTTTAGATGCTTGGGGATATTATAATAACAGTAAAATTCATATCTTACCTCTCTTCAATGCAAAAACCATATATTTCCATTATTTACATGAATGTATGGTGTGACGCACTACTACAAAAATCAGCAAACCAGAAACATACACAACAAATACCAGATTTGAAATAAATAAGAAGAAAACAGCAAATTTAGAAACAACAAACCTCTTTTCATTTGAAAAAAACAAACTGTATAAAATAAGGCTCATCTTACCTCTTGGAGCTGAATTCTGCTATGGTACTTGGTTTTCAAATACATTAATGGTTTGAGTACTATATATACATGGACCATCTTCAAACGACAATCTTGATATTAAAAGTTATATTTTTTTGCATTTCAATTTTGCTGGTTATGATGGGCATCCAGATAGTTTATTTCTAGAAATAACTATTTCATGATTTGATTATTAGAGAATATTTTTGTTGATATTTGGGCAATTCTCTCTTAATTAATTGATGCCAGCATCTTCCTTCTCCCTGACTAAACTGATGTTCATCTGTAGCAGGATTCTCACACAGAGTCGTGACACGGAGGCTTTTCTTTTCAGGAAGCAAATTTATTCATGCCAGCACCACTCAGTTAGGTTCATACCAAAGAATTGAGCCCCGAACATCACATGGCATAGTTTTTTTATACATTTTCTATTTCTTTGTCTCCCATATATGGTAACACACAAACATGTAATCTGATTAAGCGGTCTCATGTTACAAAGTCATGAGGGATGTTGTCATGTATGCACCTAGTCAGGTTACCTTGAGGGTTTTTTTTCCCCTCTTTTTTTCTTCCCTTAGGGAGGGGACCCTACAACACATTTAATATAAGAAAACCACCTAGACAAACCCAGGAGAGTGATTATAGTAATCAATCAGTGAGAAAAGAAGGTAAGCACAAAATCCTGTTTTAACCTCTTCTGTCTTTTACATCTTCAGACTTAATACTTCTCTTACTTTATGTCTCTTTTTCATTTCTTTTCTCCCCCAAAACTTATCAAATCATCTTTTTTCAGCTATTATTCAATGTCTATTATAAAATAGCCATATTTACCTATGTAAAAGTCATATTTACAAGCCATAAAATCAATTTAACTCAATTCAACAAGTTCTTATCATATGCTTAACTGTTATTTTCCCAGATAATGTCTATATATCCCTAGACTAATATATATTGATCATATAATTTTCCCTTAAATTTCATATGTTTCCCTGTTTCTAGCTACTCTAATTTGAGCAAAACTCAGAAAAAATTCAATTAGATTTGACATGTACTGTAGACCTCTTAAGTACGAATAACTATTTTACATGGCATCTCACTTAAACCTCATAGCAACCTTTTAGAAAGAGAGATGATATTCATGGAAAACTGAACTGCGCAGATACTCAGTAACTTTCTCTAAGCGCATGAGTTTTCCGCTAGAACATTCACTTAGTAAGTGTTAATAGCTGTTTTGTGTATTTCACTAAAAATAATAAATAATATTTTTATAAATCATAAACAGATAGATCTATCTCTTGTTAAATTAAAGCAAAAACAAACAAACAAAAAACCAAAATAAACAAAACAGAAATTTCTCCAAAGAAGATACATAGATGACAGACAGACACATGAAAAGATAGTCAACATCACTCATTATCAGGGAAATGGAAATTCAAACTAGAAAGAAATGTCACCTCACACCCATCGGAATGGCTAAAATCAAAAACACAAGAAATATGTGTTGGTGAAGATGTGAAGGAAAAGGAACCCTCACACCATGTTGGTGGGAATACAAACTGGTACGACCACTGTGGAAAAGAGTATGGTGATTGCTCTAATGTTAAAAATTGAACTACCCTATAATCCAGTAATCACACTACTGGGTATTTACCCCAAAATACAAAAGCACAAATTCAAAGGAACGCATGCACCCCTATGTTTATTGGAGCATTATTTACAATAGCTAAATTATGGAAGCACCCCCAAGAGTCTATTGACAAGAAGGATGGATAAAGAAGATTATTTGGTCATAAAAAAACAATGAGATCTTATCATATGCAACATTATGGATAGAGCTAGACAGTAAAATACTAGGTGAAATAAGTCAGAGAAAGACAGATACCATACGATTTCACTCATATGTGTAATTGAAGAAACAAAACAAATCAGCAAAGAAAAAAAAGAGAGAGAGAAAGACAAAAAAGAGAAATATGAGAGAGAGAGAGAGAGAGAGAGAGAGAAACCAAGAAACAGGCTCACCTATAGAGAACAAACTGATGGTAACCAGAGGGAAGGAGGGTGGGGGAATGGATGAACTAGGTGATTAAAGAATACACTTAAAATGATGAATACTGAGTAATGTACAGAAGTGTTCAATCACTATATTGTACACCTGAAGTTAATAGAACACTGAATGCTAACCATACTGAAATTAAAATTTAAAAATTAAAAAAATAAGCAACAAAACAAAACAAAAACTAATATACAGCTAGATATGAGCAGGAAACAGGACTAGCCAATCATTGGAAAAGACAGAAACCACCAATCACCTCCAGAAAGCTAACGAAAGGGGAAAACCCCAGAAAACATGTATGCACTCTTTCTTATAAAAGCTGCCCTGAAGTAACCTATAGCTTCATTATAACACATTTACATTGGGGTTATGATGTGGAGGATGGCTTCCATGAGTCCTGGCAAGAACCATGCAGATATAAAAAACTCTCCCTCCCCACCAGGGGAGGAGTTCTTTAGGTGATTGGAGACAACATCAGTCACAGACAGCCTGGCTATGGCCCATAACTCATGAAAGTATAAAAAAAAAAAACAAGATAAACCTGACCTCTGGTGCAGTTGCCTCCTCTGGGTGTGACACCTTAAGAGTGCACTTTTGCCTTGACCGCTATTAAATGGTTGCTTGCTTAAGAGCTTTGCTCTGAAATGCTTCTTGGCTGAACTCAAGAACCCAAGTTGGGGAACAGGACTTGTGGCTAACAAAAGAAACAAAGGAGAGCTTTGATAGCAGTGGAAGCAGTAAAAGCAAATTTTAATCAGGAACTATTGCAGTAGGGGGAAGGATACCTCAGTATAAAATGGGGCTCAGCTCTGAATACAAAAAAGAAAAGTGGGGATTTATGGCCAAGAGAGATTGAAGGGGTTAGTGCATGGAAAATTACCAAGAGACTAAGGCAACTTTTGCTATAAGTTGACCCAATAGGATTTTAGCTAAGGGCAGGCCAGGGTGATCAGCTCTTCCCTGTGGGATGATCCTGGAGGGATGAGACATTTGGTCAGATATTGAGGGTGATCAGATATCTAGGGTGGATATTCTCTCTAAACTGATTTAGCAAGATTCTTGCTAAAACTGGACTGTACTAGAACAGAGACAGAAGCTCAAGAGTAGACCTGGTGAGCAGAGGGCTCAGAAGAGGGTGACTAAAGTTTGGTCAAGAAACTCTTTGTCACCCTGAAAATCGTTCATCCCTGGGAGGAAAATGTCTCATTATAATAACATTCAGGATGGCTTTAGGAAATTTTTTTTATCACAATCTTAATGCTCCAATCAATGAACAGCCCCCAAAGACTCATTAACAGTGGCAAAAATGTCTATTCATTTATCTGACATTTACTTTCAGGTCAAAAGTCCATGTGGATCTTTCTAAGTGATATACTAATAGAGAGACCATGGTCAGATCTATTTAATAGAGGGCTAGGATTAGACTCATTTGCAATTGTTTTTTTTCATTATATTTGGAAGCAATCTATATGTAATACACTTGTATTTTCAACTCTATGGTGAAATAAAGGGATTGAGGGAGCAAGCAGTGAGTTTTTCACGAGGCAAAGGCTTCTTTAATTCTCCAGTGTAAACCTAATGAGAGAATTGCTTTCTGTGCAGTACAGTGAACTGAAGGTCATCATCAATTCTGTTTACTCCTGTTGCAAGTGACTCCACTGCTTGTAAATAATTCATGATACTATGTTATAATAACATTTTATGTAAAAGAAAACCATGCCTGGGTTTACTAAATGTTCCTTTAATCTTTAGAAATATATCAACTCAAATAGCTTCCACCATTGTATACAGCTTTAGTTTAGTCTCATAAAAATTGCTTTCTGAATCTTCACTATTAAAACATGGAATGCCTTATTGTTGAAATTTACAGAACTTGTTGAATAAAGGTAAACTGGTAGGGATTTTGGCTTATTATTTTTAAGATACCTGAAGGAGAAGCATTATAATGCATGGAGTATTTATTTGAATAACAGGAATACTCAGAGGAGTTATGAAAAAAATAGATTATAGGCTAAATTTCATAAAATAAAAATTTAGGCAGTATAAAATCCCCACACGCACCAAAAATATTGGTATTTTTCTTATTTCAGAAAACAATAAGCAAAAAGATTTTGCAAAAAAAAAGTTTTACTTTGCCTTTTTTCCTGCTGTTAAAATGAACTTCTCAAGGGGTTTCTAAAATTTACTGAGTAAAGCATTTTCCATAAAAATCATTTTCACTTTTAACAGATAAATATAACAACTGAATTCATAAATAATGATGTAGAACATATAAATATTTTCATAGCTTGAAAATTACTTTGGAAAAACTCTTCTAAAAATATTGTACAAAACATTTTGCTTTTCAGTATTCATTTCATTAGTTTCTTAAGCCTTACTTAAAACTTCAAGATAGTTCAAAGCTATCTAGAAAAACTTGTAGATATTTAAAGAAACAGTTGCATTTAACAGCACATGGACTCACTGTATCCTTTATTACATATTTTACAGTTTAGATGTGTAAATACACATCTCATAGTTTGTTAAAAGATTTGATATTTCAAATATGTGTCTATCAAGAAACCAAGCTACATGAATTTTTTAAAACATTTCTAAGGGCTTTCTGAGAAAGTAAACTAGGGTAAAGAATGTTGAATGATAGGGGCACCTGGGTGGTTCAGTCAGTCAAGTGTCCGACTTTGTCTCAGGTTAGGGTCTCATGGTTTGTGAGTTCAAACCCTGGGTCAGTCTCTGTGCTGACAGCTCAGAGCCTGGAGACTGCTTAGGATTCTGTCTCTCTTTCTACCCCCCCCCCCACCCCACTCACACTCTGTCTCTCTCTCCTTCAAAAATAAATAAACATTAAAAAAATGTTGAATGATAAATATTCCTTGCAAGTTAGAGGTTGTGTATTTCCCCAGAGCCATTTGATCACATTCTCTCCTTCTCTCCTGTTGGCTACTAAAAAGCTCCTATGTAAACTCCAAGATTTATATGTAAGTTTTTTTTTCTCCCCTATGGTATAGAATTTTCCCTCTATTTCCATGTTATCCCTGGTTCCCATGCCCCAACACTCACAGGGTAACATGGACTATCCCTCCATTTATTTCTTTAATTTCATTCACCAGGATTTTGTGTATAGATATGTATATCTACAGATATATGGATATAGATATAGTTGCTCATTGCTGGCATATATAAAAACAACTGAATTTTGTATAATAACTTGTATCCTGCATCCTTGCCAGAATTGCTTATTAGTTTGAAGAAGTAAATAAATGAAGATATATTCCACAGTCATGAAGGGAAGACTCAATATTGTCAGGATGTTACTTCTTCCCAACTGTTCTGTAGATTCCAGCAATCCATTGAAAATCCCAGCAAGTTGTTGCGGATACTGATAAATTGATTATAAAGTTTATATAGAAAGGCAAAAGATCCAGAATAGCCAACATAACACTGAAGGAAAAGAACAAATTTGAAGGATTGACAGTACTGAACTATTAGACTTACTGTAAAGCTACAGTAATCATGACACAGTATTTTAAAAAAATAAACATAAATAAATTGAACAGAACAGAGAACCCAGAAATAGACCCACAATAAGTATATTTGACTAATCTTTGACAAACAATGAAAATATAATGGACAAAAAAATGGTTTTTTCATCAAATGATATTGGACCTACTGGATATCCTCCTGCCAAAAAAAAATTAATCTAGACAAAACTTGATATCTTCTCCAAAACTTCTTCAAAATGGATCCCAGAACTAATTGTACAACACAAAATATAAACTCCTAGATGATAATATAGGAGAAAACTTACATGATATTGGTTACAGAGATGATTTTTAAATACATAACCAAAGCACAATTAATAAAAGAAATTAAAATTCATTAAAATTAAAAATTTATGATCTGTGAAAGACTATATCAAGAGAATGAGAAGTCAAACCATAGACTAATACAAAGTATTTATAAAACTCATGTGGTAAAAGAATGTTATCCAGAATACACAAAGAACTCTTAAATCTCAAGAGTAAGAAAAAAAAACTGATTAAAAAATAAGGTAGACCTTAACAGACACCTCACTAAAGAAGATATACAAATGACAAACAGTATGTTAAAAGATGTTCCACATCATATGTTATCAGGGAAATGCAACAATGAGAACCACTACATACCCATTAGAATGGCCAAAATCTGAAACTCTGACTGTATCATATGTTGTGGAACAGGAATTCTCATTCATTTCTGGTGGGAATGGAAAATGTTAGAGCCACTTTGGAATACAAGTTGGAAGTTTCTGACAAAACTAAACATATCCTTACCATATGATCCAGCAACTGTACTCCTTTGTATTTACCCAAAGGAATTTAAAACTTATGCCCATGCAGAAACCTGCACATGAATGTTATAGCAGCTTTATTTATAATAACGAAAACTCGGAAGCAACCAAGATATCCTTCAGTATGTGAATAGATATATAAATGGTGATACAGCAGGACAATGGAATATTGCGTAGCACCAAAAAGAAATAAGCTATTAAGCCATAAAAAGAAATGCAGGATCCTTAATTGCATATTTAAGGTATAAAAAACCAATCTGAAAAGTCTACGTACTGTATAATTATAATTATAAAGCATTATGGGAAAGGCAAAACTGTGGAGACAGTAAAAAGATCGGTGGTTACCAGGAGTTTGGGGGTTGGGGGCACGGATGATAAGCAAAGCACAGAGGAGTTTTTGGGTATGAAAATACTCTGCATTATACTCTAATGAAGGTTATGTGTCATTACAGGTATTTTCAAACTCATAGGATCTATAACACTAAGAATAATCATAATGTAATCTATGAATTTTGGGTGATTATGATGTATCAAGGTAGAATCAATAATCGCAACCAATGTACCACTCTCTTGGGGGATGGAGATAATGAAGGGACCTATGCATGCACGGGAGAAGGAGATAGATAGGAAATCTTCAAATTTTCCTCTCAATTGTGCTGTAAATGCAAAACCATTCTAGAAAAATAGTCTTAAAATGACAGAGAATTAAGTTCTGAGACATTTTATAACATGGATGAACCTTGAAAATGTTATGAGTAAAAAAAAGAAAAAAAATATAAATTGGGATGTAATTGACATATAACATTCTCTAAATTTAAGGTGTGAAACATGTTGATTTGGTACATTTATATACTGCAATATGATTACCACTAGTGTTAATTAACAACCCCATTATCTTACATCATTATCATTTCTTTTTAGTGGTGATACCATTTAAGATCAAGTCTCTTAACAGCTTTCAAGTATATAATACTTATTGTTGACTATAATCAAAATGTGCGCATTCGATCCTCAGAACCTATTAATCTTCTAAGTGCAAATTTGTACTCTTTAATCACCATGTCCTCAATTTCCCCATATCCCGGCCCCATGCAACCACCATTCTATTCTTTGGTTCTATGAATTTGACTTTTTAAAGATTCTACATAAAAGTGAGATCATACAATACCTGTTTCTCTCTGTCTGATTTATCTACTTAGCATAAAGCCCTCAAGGTCCATCTATATTTTTCTACAATTGGCAAAGTTTCCTTCTTTCTCATGACTAAATAATATTTCCATATATTGGGAAGTTGAGCATCTTTTCATATACCTGTTGGCCATTTATATGTATTTTTTGTAAAATGTCTAATTGGTTCTTCTGCCTATGTGTGCACAGTACAGTGACTTATGTCCCGATAAAATTGTTTGAAAAAATTGAAAGGAACGGGAGTTTTATAGAATGTAAGAATGTGCATATGTATCTGTGTTTCTCTCTATCTGTCTTACTATCATCTAGTTTAATATGTTTATATATAATTGATGTCTATCTTTCTATTATCTGTTACCTATCATCTATATATCTATCATCTATCCACCTACCTCTTTATTATTTATCTTAAATTTTAACTTTAAATACTTTGCCAGACATTTTTTTTTCCTTAGGGAGTATTTTATTCTCAGGATATATACATTAGTATTTAACTTATTAAAATTTGGTCTTTTTATTTACTTAAGTTGGTGGCAATACCTAGAACTATGTAAAACAGAATTTCATTAAAATATATTAATAAGTAAATTATTATTAGCAACCCTTAATGCAGTTGACTAATCAGAATTGAAGGCAAAATGGGCTACAACAAATGAAATACCTTTATAAAAAGGTATTGTATTTTTATGTGCTTCTCAATTATTGATTTATTTAAAAAATTTTTTAATGTTTATTTTTTATGTGCTTCTCAATTATTGATTTATTTAAAAAATTTTTTTAATGTTTATTTATTTTTGACGGAGAGAGTGACAGGGCATGAGTGGGGAGGGGCAGAGAGAGGGTGACACAGAATCTGAAGCAGGCTCCAGGCTCTGAGCTGTCAGCACAGAGCCCGATGCGGGGTCGAACCCAGGGACCGCGAGATAATGACCTGAGCCAAAGTTGGACGCTCAACCGATTAAGCCACCCAGGCATCCCTGCTTCTCAATTATTAAATACATTTTTTTACATGTGAGCTGCTAATTTGATCATGAATTGTCATAATTTGGTCTTTCTTATGAGTTTTGTTGGCTTGATTAAACACTACAGAAAAATTACAGTTTTGTGAACTCTTATAGGTTGCTGCGTCTAAGTGCAAGTATACATTTTGCAAAAAAATTTGAATGAAACCCCAGCCTAGGCATAAATAGAATGCCACAATTGAAACTCTATTTCTTGGGTATTATTTTGCATAAAAAATAGTAATAATCTTGTTACTGATGGAAATTAGCAAATGAAAAATTAATAGCTATGATGTGTGAAGTTGTGAAGCAAAGACCTTGAGTTAATAGTAGATATTTGATATACAGGGACATAGTATATATATTGTACACATCTCTATATACATATTATATAGAGGGATACAGAGAAGGCCTGGATAAATTCCTGCCGCTGATAGTTCTTAATGATATGACCTTGGGGAATTGACTTATTGTTGTGTATGAAATGAGAATAGGCTTATAGTATGATTATTCAACCAGACTTTTTACATAAACACTTTGTAAACTGCCTTCCAAAAGCTAAGTAATGAATATTATTGCAAATATATAAATACATGTGGCATTTACCATGAAAATAAAATTATTTATATACCACAAACTACATATTTATACATCTGCCTATCATATTACTTATATACCACCCACTACATATTATACATAGCCTCTATTTTTCATAAGATATATGTACTGGTATTTTATCCTTTTAATAATTATTAATGAATCCTTTTCAGATTTGAGGAGTTGTATGTTTACTTTTTATCACACACTAATTGACAGATTTTTTACGTTGTTATCAATAGTTTTTGACATGTTCATGTTCAGGTGTGTAGTTGGACAAAAACTTTATAAAACACGGAAACGGTATATATTTGCTTTTAAACAAAATTATAACAATCTATTTTTAAGAGTAACCATGAGTAAAATATGACTTTTATAGAAATTCTATTGTCTGTCCTCATTACACTATTGGTTTCCTCTTGAAGAAAATAAGCAGGCTAGAACATCCTTGTCTATTTGGAATATATATATTAAATATTTATCACTTAATATGTTTCAGGTGGAATTATAATTTTATATATTATTTTGTATTTCATTTCTCTGCAGTTGCTGAATTTCTGAATAGTCCTTTTGTTCATCTGAGTAGAATAAAATATTTAATCATAAATGTATTTTATTCTATAACATGTATCTAGGAGAATTTATAATCTCTATTTTATTGTTGACTTCTTAAGCCTTTTGCTTTCAGAATGTTTTCTTTTGATTGCGTCAGCTTATATTTATTTGATACTTATAATCAATTATAGTCTATTTTTAAGCACTACCCATTTTATTCAACTGTGTGCAGTATTTTAATGTAATCTTGGTGAAAATTTGAGAATTTATATTTCCCCTTCACTACTTATTTTACCTCGATATATAAACAAATTTTTAATGTTTATTTTTGAGGGAGAGAGAGAGAGTGTGAGTGGGCAAGGGGCAGAGAGGAGGGAGATACAGACTCTGAAGCAGGCTGCAGGCTCTGAGCTGTCAGCACAGAGCCTGATGCAGGGCTCAAATTCATGAACCATGAGATCATGACCTGAGTGGAAGTCAGACGCTCAATTGACTGAACCACACAGGTGCCCCTATAAACAACTTTTTAAAAATACATATTTTAATTTTTTTCTAACTATTCTGATAATTTGCAAAGAATAAAGTTATGTTTTCAAGATGGCATAATAAAATTAAAAACCTATACAATTGTATTGCCCACAAAAGGATCCTGAAAGCTCAGTCTGCTATTTATAATTTGGGTGACTGTTTGTTCTCTAAATAATTTCTGTAAAAAAAAAATAGAATAATTCTCAGTTACCCATAAAACTCAAAGAAAAAAAATCCTAAATAATGTTTTTAAACAGAACTTCTTATATAAAGTTATGACTTATGCATTTAACCATTTAATTATCCTTGTTGATCTAAAAGGTAGGTATATTCGGGGTGCCTGGGTGGCTCATTCAGTTGTTTCTGACTTCAGCTCAGATCATGATCTCAAGGTTTGTGAGTTCCTGCCCTGCATCAGGTTCTGTGCTAACAGCTCAGAGCCTGGAGTCTGTTTCAGATTCTGTGTCTCCCTCTGTCTCTCTGCCCCTCCCCTGTTTGCTCTCTCTCTCTCTCTCTCTTTCTCAAAAATAAACATTAAAAAAAATTAAAGGTAGGTATATTCAAATCATTGCAAGCAATGGACATATTATATGTAAAAGTTACATACCTGAAGTTATTTAATACACATATAATGAAATTTGCCTCCTTGTTTTATATTAAAATTATTTTGATGAGCAAACAATTGGCACACAAATTTGTTTACATTTTTTTGTTCAAATAATACATTAAGCAAAATCAATACCTTGCTATCAGTGCTGGTATTGTTGATTTCAAATGCCAATAAGCTAATATCTCCAGGATCTTCTAAGCAGAATATTGAGTACTTATTGAAGGATAACCTCTTGGTAATGAAGAGAAATATTTTCTTGTACTCAGAAGCGTAGACCTAATAATGATAGGGCTGTACCCCCAAAAAGCAATGAGAGATAGGAGAAAAGATGAAAGGTATAAGAAAAGCTTCAATTTTTTTTCCTCCTTTAATTTTAGTGCTTTAATGCTGATTCTCAAAGAAATCGTCATACCTCATTAAGGGCTATTAGTGAAGGTGTATCGAAAAATAGTGTAATTGGGAAAACATTTGAGTGAACCTTTGACTTTTAAAAACATTCTAATTTGGTATACCATGTTGAGAAACCTTGGATCTAGTCATGTTTTGCCCCTAATTATCTGTGAGAAGAAGAGTTTCACTAGTGAGGGTTTTTTTTTTCCCTCTGACATATTCTTCTATTCCATTTCTTAATTGCAGGCTTCAGCTCACTAGGACAGATGTGCATAACAAAGCTTGTATCTTCATAGGAACTACAGAATGGAGATTTCTAGCTAGTAGAATTGTCGGATATGAGAACAGGATCAAAGTAAAGACTTCCCTAAACATGGGCAAGTCAAGATGTTCACTGATGTTTTATTCAGACAAAATTGCTTTTTAGCTTCCTTCAGAACACCTCATTTATAGTTGCTTACATGGTCTAGTGGTGGAAATTCATGAAGATCACATTATTCTGTCCAACAATTAAATCAACTATCCTCTCATTTTTTAAATGACAAACTAAAGGATTTCTGTTAAAGAAATGATACAGAAACATACATTTGTAATCTGACATTTTTGCTTTATTTCATAATTGGTAAGGAAAAAAGTCAAATCAAAAGAGTGTTAAAAATATTAGCAACTTCTTAAATAAGAAATTTTGCCCTGCCTAATGAATTGTGGATAAGATATAGTAGGAAATCCCCACATTGATGAATTATAATGGTAGGTGGAGACTGCTGAATTCTATGAGTGTGTGAATAAGAAAAATACCACATAATTTAGTTGAGGCAGCTTTGATAAATATTTAATAATGTTAAATTTACATATGCTTATCTAAGTAACAAAATGTCTGAATTCTCTATATGTAAATTGGAGATTCTACTTAACTAAAACTTATGAGAATAAATGACAATAGTATCCTAGTATTAGGGCTCAAAATCTGACATACTGTGGCAATTTTATAGCCTCCTAATATGCTAATTCTTATGTATTCTTTACAGTTAAAGGTCTTCTTTGTGAACTGTTGTACTTTCAGATCTGTCAACATTTTTTAATGCTTTTATTTATTTTTGAGAGAGAGAGTGCAAGTGGGAAAGGGGCAGAGAGACAGGGAGAGAGAGAGAGAATTCCAAGTTCTCTCTCAGCATGGAGCCTTATACAGGGTTTGATCCTGTGCCCCTGGGATCATGACCTGAGCTGAAATCAAGAGTTGGCTACTTAACCAACTGAGCTACCCGGACATCTTCAGATCTGCCAACTTTTAAGAACCTGATTATTTCAGATAAATGATAGGACAGATTTTTTAATTTTGAATATAGTTTAAAATATCTAAATTTATATAATGTTAAATCACTGGTCATATGGTATTCCAAACATTAAAACTTTGCAGCAAATATATATAGGCTAAAGAACCTATAGAATAGAAAATCATGCCACACAAAATCCTAAAGAGAGAATAAGTTGCACGTTATGCTTGTTTTATTGAGTAACTTGTTTTGTGAATGATTTAGCTACAAACATTCTGGGTGAAACAGTGGGTTTGTATTTTACTGACCAAAATGTAGTTGAATATTGTGGCAAACACTGTAAGACTTTTTTCTTGTAAATTAAGAAAGAAAACTTTGTTTAGAGTTACTATATTTACTAGTTTGAATAAAGGCTTAAAAATAATTTTTACTCAAAACTGTGTATTAATATAATTAACATAACTTGTAGGTAAATATAATTAATATGGATTTAAATGTAATTATAATATTACATATTATAATTTATTTTTATTTATAATTTATCATTTAAATTTGGTCACATAGTGAATTTCAGGTGAGCCAGTATCAGTTCTATTTGGCAAATCATAAATGTGCTTTTTGCTTGCTTATTTCTAATATGTGTTACATGAACAAAATTACAATGTATTGAATGAACATCCAAATACAACCCCATCATTTTCATTGGTTGATGGTTGCCTGAAATTTCTTTTACTCTACTGTTCTTTTTTCCCTTTGTTTCTCTCTCTCTCTCTCTCTCTCTCTCTCTCTCTCTCTTTTTAGCATCCTTGTATTTATTTCTGGAAAAACCTGAATATTTCCAGCGATTTGATTTTGCATATTGTGTACAGTTGTGGTTGTAAGTTAAAAATCATATAAAAACCTTCGAGAAAATTCCGATTATATTTCTTTTTTTGGAGTAGTGGGGAAAGAAAACACTATGTACCCATCACCATATGTAACATCAGAATTTTTTTTGTTTTTAGCTAATTTTAATAATACGTTATAGTTTTCATTTGCTGTCTGGCAAAGTATGTGTTGAGAACTTTTATTGTTTGTAAGTAGGTTGTATACCATATTTTCTCTGTGTGTAAATCAACTTCAATTTCTTTTTCTCTCTTATTTACTATTTGGAATTAAATTTCCTAAATTTTAATGAGGGAAGGAGAGTTTAATATAGGTCTTCTAGAAACTCAGGTATAAAACTTTCTCTTTCATTTTATCACTGTCCTAAATATGGCCTTTCCTGTACTGAAATATGCCTTCTGTATACTTGCACACCTTCCCCATTTTCATTATGACTTCTTATTTTACCTTGATTTTCACAAAGCCAGTAGAAAAGAACAAAGTGTTACAATGTTTACAGATAAAAATACATATTAAGGAGAAAAAAGAAATCAAACAATTCTAGGTTTGCTCTCATTGCAAAAGCGGAGGTATCAGATAAATACTAAATGAGTATGTCCTGGTTAATGATGTTTAAAGGTATAAACAGAATAATTCAACATGCAAAAAAAAAAATAAAGGGAATCAAAATAACTAGACACGTATAAAAAGATAAATTGATATTCTAAAATGAAATATAGTTACTTTAAAATTAAAAATTAAATTAGGCAAGGAGGAACAAATTAAATAATTGGAAAACAGATCTAAAGACATTTTATAGAATGCTAGAATGCAGCACAAAGAGAATTAAAAAGTAGAAAATATGAAAAAAGGAAATTAAGAAGTAAAAGCTAGAAGGAGAAGTAGAATCCATACTTCTAACTGGAGTTCATAAATGAAATGGTAGGAGGAAACAATGATAAATGCTTAACAGGACAATTATTGAATGTCCAGAATTAACCAAGGGAACGCACTTTTGAACAATATCAGAATATCTGAAGCAGGCTCCACACTGTCAGTGCAAACCTGATGTGGGCTCGAATCCATGAACCATGAGGTCATGACCAGAGCTGAAGTCAGATATTCAACAGAGTGAGCCACTCAGGTGCCCTTACATATGTCTTAATAAAATACCACAAATGGGTAGTTTTAACAACAGAAATAGGATTTTTATGAAATCACCGTGGGGGGTTACATCCTTAGTTGTTGTGGGCAAGAATTGACCACATATTACAAGTTCAGTTCTTGGGAAGCAGATGTGGAAACAAAGTTTGTAGTGCAAGATATTTGTTACACCTGTTCCAGGAATAGGGTGTAAGGTTGATCAGGGGAAGTAGACAAATTGAGGGTGAGTCTGAAAAATTCTCAGTGTACCAAACAGCTCTGAAGACTGTGAGTTATGCTGTATCAAAGAAATGGACAGGCATTTATATCCTTGACTCATTCAGTCACTGGTTATGAGCAGCTCTGGGAAGAAAGTAACTTCAGACAAGGCGGCTCTTTGAGCCATCACTTGAGGAAGCTGACAGATGGAGGATTCCTGCTGACTCTATGACCCACATTTACAGGGGGATCCAAGTACTTCCTTAAAGGGGGTGTAGGAGGCATATTTCCTTATCTACCACACTGCTATATCAGAGCTGAAATTTGGAGATCAAGCATACACTGTTATCACTGCTATTATCACTGCTACTTAACTGCCTGTATTTTATTTTATTTTTAAACAGTAATTTTATTTTTTTAAGTTTACTGATTTATTTATTTTGAGAGAGAAGAAGAGAGAGAGAGACAGCACAAGCGGGGTAGAAGCAGACAGAGGCAGAGGGAGAGAGAGAATCCCAAGCAGGCTCTGTGTTGTCAGTGCCGAGCCCAATTTGGGGCTCAGTCCAGGAACTATGAGATCATGACCTGAACCAAATCAAGAGTTTGTATTTTAAAGACTTTTCTGAGTGGAAGTTAATTGAGAAACAACACAGAACAAAATAAAAATTGTAAAAAGAGTAATAGCTATTTAAAAAATAAACTGTTATAAAAGACTTATATATAGAGAAGAAAAAGATCAATTATTCAATCAAAGAAAAAAAAAGCAGCAAGGAAGTAAATAGTATGCAAAAAAGATGCCGAAAGGTTTAAAACCTATTGAAATATGGCCAACACACTGGTAACAAAAGAAACACATTAAAAATGTCAATGAGATGGCAGTCTTGGCAATCCATTTTGTCAAGTACAAAATATTTGTAATATTCACAGTGCTGACCAGGGTTTAAAAAAAACAAACTGGTTCTCTTATATATTACTTTAGTAAAATATCCTTGCAGGACATTTGATAGTATCTTTCAAAATGAAAAATGCTCTTTATGTTTTTCCCAGCATTTCCACTTTTAGGCATTTATACTAGTAATACACTTGTTTCACGCAGAAAACCATACAGACAAGCAACAACTGGAAGCAATTATCTAGCCATAACAACTTAGTTTAATTATGGCACTTAATCAATGGCAGATAACATGGTGTAGTATTAAAAGAATGATGGGTATATGTACAAAAAGGAAATTCACTCAAAGGTTTTCCATTATTTGAAAAGCAGTGCAAGTCATTAAAAGAGCAAAGCACATTAGTATGTATTCGTAAGCTAAGAGTTGTTAAATATATGCATATTCTTATGAATATACAGGTATATTTTAATTAGAAACACGACACACTATGTGAAAAGTTGAACTGTCTTTACTGTTAGTATTTAACTTATTTTTTAAGATGAGTCCCCTTTCCACTAATTGTATACAACATCATTGACATAAAATAAGAATTCTTTTTAGAAATTGTCATTCCATATATATACATATATATAGTTTATATGCTTGATTTGAATGTGCTTCAAATATCTGAGAATAATAAAAGCATTTTTATAGTCTTTGTCAATTCAGTTAATAATTGTTGATCAAAATAGTTTTTATGTATGTAAATATAAATTTAAAATTTTAAAAATAATCAACTTACAAATAATCTATAGGTTAGTTATTAGTATCTAAAAGAAAACTCAGTACATTGGCTCAGTTGGTTAAGCAACCAACTTCTCAGTTTGGCTCAGGTCATGTCATGATCTCATGGTTTGTGGAATTGAGCCTAACATTGGGCCTCTGTGCTGACAGCATGGAGCCGGCTTGGGATTCTCTCTCTCCTCTCTTTCCACTCCACCCGCTTCTCGTTCTCTCTCTCTCAAAATAAATAAACATTAAAAAAATAAAACTATATATATGTAGTATATGTAACTATATATGTATACACACACACATATATATACACAAATATATATACTTTATATATAGTACATATATACTTTAAAAATATGTATATACTTAAAAATATACACCTATATCAAAAATATATAGCATGAATATGTATTTAAAAGAAAACTATCAAATAGTTTTAAAAACTTCTGTATTGACAACTTCTACCTTTTGACTTAATATATATCTTTTCTTAGAAAATACATTTTTTTAAGGATTGAATTTGCAGTACATTTGTACTAAGCAAATGCCTTATATGTTATATGTGTTCAGCAGATACTTAAAGTTGAAGTAGATTGATTCTAAAATTTCTATGGAATATCTATTCCGTAATAAAACATGGAGTTTCTCTCAAACTTAATTTACTTCCTAGTTATATTCTGATGTGAGATTAAAATCCATTTTCTACTTGCTGATTTCATTTAAAACATCATGAGCAATGAAAGTGCTGAGTCTTGCAGTAAATATAAAACATAATGTTAATGGTATGTTATTTCAATTTAAAATTATTTAATAATATAATTACTGAGAATATTCCTTAAAGTCAGTTTTTTCACCTGAATATCAGTTACTCCTAAGAATTATATCATTGTTCTCCTATTAAGAAAGTCCACTGCCTATTTAATTAAATTTTATCTTTATCTAAAACATAAATGGACACAAATCATATGTCTTACTAAAATTTTGAGAGAAACCCCTCAGCAGTCTAGAAAGTTCATGATATAATTATGTATTCTTTATTTGAGTCACATAAGACAATGATATTAGAATTCTCTGAACTATTTTACATAGGGTCTTAGAACTTGCAAACAAGCACCTAAGAGAAAATATAAGTACAGTAAATCATAGAAGACACAGCCATTAAATATAAATGAGATAACAGTCACAAAATATTTTGCTGTCAGTAAATATTACCTACAATCTAATTTCTCATCTATTTAATATCTGGTACATGGCTTTTATTACCTTGGTGGTGCCCCATTTAAAAGATAAGACAATAATATAAGGCAGCTCAGACTTCACATATTTTAAAGCCTATTATTCTATGGAAGATAACAGAGTTCTTGACTATTGCAAGAAAATTCAGAGTACTTTTTTTCTACCTAGATTACTGAAAAAGTGTTGTTATATTGCAACTGCAAGTCAATGTTCTATGCAATGTTTGTATACAGGGATGAGTTAAAATCTTGTTATGAGTAATTGCACATTGGCAAAAAACAAACGAACCAAAAATGGTTTTATAGAAAATATTCAACATGTATTACCACTTTTTTCTCTATTTGAGGGCTGTGCCTTAGTAATATCCCTAAGAATGGTTGTAACTGCTATAAAAGAGAATGAGACAGGATGAGAGATTCATTGAATTGGTCACATGTAATGAGATCAGTACACGTTTAATCTAGACATTGGTTTCATAGACTTTTTACTTGGGCAGTCCCCATTCAGGGTAGTGGCCCTCCTATAGATTAATTATATCTTGTAGTATGTAAGCCAATAACATTATTATACTGATTTCAATAGCGCATTTTATTTTTTTATTTCTACCACTAGACTACAAGCTCTGGGACAGCAGGCATCATTTCAAGCAGGCAATATTTTCAATTATTTTATCCTTAATACTTGCACAATATCTGGTTCCTGGTAGACAATCACTAAACATATGTATAAGTACATCAAACTATTCTAACTGCATTTATTGTTGGTTTAATAACATGAGACTATACAAATGGCTATTTTCTTTTTTTTATGATAGTTAACAAAATTATTTTGAAAGGCAGAACATTTTTAAATTAAGAAGGTAAAGGAACCATAATATATGCTCTAGTTTGTTAGCTATTGACTTTAGGTAAGACACTCTTTTTCAATTTCCTTTTTCTTCATGTGTAAAATAAATGATTCTGATATTTCATGTGTTCCTTTATAATACCAAATAATTCTATATTTTTATATTAAAATTGCTCATTTTTCTTATATTTAATTTTGCATTATTTTGTTTAGTTTACCTAAATATAAAATCATTATTTGTTCTGCCTCAGTTCACTTTTACTAAATATCATAAAATATATTTGAAATAGATTGTGTTTATTTAAAATATAACTCTATCAAAATAACCCTGTATCTTGGCTTTGCTTTTCTACACGAATGTTTACTCCTCTGTCGCAGTGTTTTGAATTCCTCAATGAAAACTGTAGTCTTAAAATCTGTATTCTTACTTTATTTTAGCATTTCTTTCTATTTTTTTTCTTCAATAACTTTATTGTTTTCAATATCAAGATTTGGGTGTGGGTAGCACTCTTATAACCATCTTCACTACATGTGTTTTTAAATACATCTATGCATGCAGTCATGAATGGCTTTCACTTCCAGTCACTGAAATAAGATTCTTTTCAAATCAGTATACACATAGCACTCTTTATTTATTTACTTATTTTTTATTTTTTGGAATTCTTTTTTTTTTAAGTAAACAGGGTAGAAAAATGTACTCAATGCTAAGTCTCTAGATTAAAGCCTGAGAACCGTATATCATACATAGGTTTCAGAGAGCCTATGAATCATTTGAAATTGTAGCCACAAGGGGCACCTGGGTGGCTCAGTCGATTAAGTGTCTGACATGGGCTCAGATCATGATCCCCCAGTTTGTGAGTTTGAGCCCTGCATCAGGCTCTGTGCTGACAGCTCAGAGCTTGGAGCCTGCTTTGGATTCTGTGTTTCCCTCTCTGCTCCTCCCCGACTCATGCCCCCCCCCTTCTCTTCTTTTCTTTTCCTTTCTTTTCTTTTCTTTTCTTTTCTTTTCTTTTCTTTTCTTTTCTTTTCTTTTCTTTTCTTTTCTTTCTTTTTTCTTTTCTTTCCTTTTCTTTTCTTTTCTTTTCTTTCCTTTCCTTTTCTTTCTCTCTCTCAAAAATAAATAAACATAAAAAAATTCTAGCCACAATCTTGAGTAGATGTGCTCTGTATACTCAAACATTTATACTGGCAGTAGCTACCATCAAATTATCAAAGGATTCCGGAACACTTACAAAAATTAAGAACTAAGGCACCATACAGATAAGCAAAATATCTGCTAGTTCAAGAGCTTCTTGGCATCTGTTGTAATATAACCATAAGATCAAAGTGAACAGAATGGGCAAGCATATATCTCTCCTGAGATGAGGAACAGATCTCCTATGGGCCATGACACAAATGCTGAAATGCCTTTTAAATTAATGTAGTCATCACTGCTTTGTTTTGTACTGTTGTTTTTGTAGATATGCGAACTTGGGTTTCAAGTTTTTCACTTATTTCCCTGATCTTTGATCTCATGTTTACGGCAATATAGATATATGGCAATATTTGCTTACATTTGCTATCTGAGAAAGTCACTTTATAAGTGATACACATTTTGAAGTCTATGTTAAAATTGAGTTATATTGTTTATTTAAAAAAATGCATTTATCAAAAAAAAGCAGCTGTGGTCTGAAAGGAGCTATGTTGAAAACTTGAGTTTAATTATGCTAAGCATGACCAAATGGAAAAGGCTATCTCTCTATTTTAGAGGGTTTAAGATTTTATGAATATATACATTGAAAAATATTGACACCAGAATTTGACCTTAATTCAAAATTTCTGAACTGTCCTGAGCATCATTATTTTGTGTAGCCTTACATAAAAGAGTCAAACATATTTGGAAAACACATAGCTGCTATATGTAGTCACTCATATTGTACACTCATGTTTGTAGGTTTTGTTTTTAATAACAAAGTTATTGCAATATTATTGACTATATTCCCTCTGCTGTATTTTTCATCCTTGTGACTTATTTTTTTGTTATTACTGGAAGTTTTCACCTCTTAATCCCCTTCGCCTATTACTTATTCCCTCACTTCCCTCCATTCTGGCAACCATTATTTTTTTTCTCTGTATTTCAATCTGTTCATGTGGTTATTATTCATTTTTTAGAGTCCACTTGTAAGTAAAATCATATGGTATTTGTCTTTCTTTGCCTGACTCTTTCACTTAGCATCATACTATCCACGTCTGCCCATATTGTCATAAACGGCAAGATCACTTTTTATAGCTAAACAATATTCCATTGAATAGACATAGTACAACTTCTTTATCCATGTATGTATTTGATGGACTCTTGGGGTGCTTCCAAATCTTGGCTATTTGTAGATAATGCTGCAATAAACACAGTAGTGCACATATCTTTTTGAATTAGTTTTTCATTTTATGTAAATAACCAGTAGTGGAATTACTGGATCATATTATATATATTTTTTTAATTTTTTGAGGAATCTCCACACTGTTTTCCACAGTGGCTGCAACAATTTATATTCCCACCACCAGTGCATGAGGGTTTCTTTTTCTCCACATTCTAACACTTGTTACTACTTTTCTCTTTGACTCTAGCCATTCTGACATGTATGAAATCATATCACATTATTTTGATCTGCATTTCCCTGATGATGAGTAATATTGAGTACCTTTTTATGTGTCTGTTGGCCATCTCTTATGTGTTCTTTGGAAAAATGTCTACACAGGTCCTCTGCCCATTTTTTAAATTGGATATTTTTTTTTTGGTGTTCAGTTGTATAATTTCTTTATGCATTTTATACATTAAATCCTTACCAAATATATCATTTGCACATATTTTCTTCCATTCATCAGGTTGTTTTTTTTTTTTTTGTTTTGTTTTGTTGATGTTTTCCTTTGCTGTGCAAAAACTTTGCAGTCTGGTATAGTCCCAGTTGTTTAATTTGTTTCTCTTGCCTGAGGAGACATATCTAGGAAAATGTTGCTAAGGCCCATGTCAAAGAGATCACTGTCTATGTTTACTTCTTGAGTTTTATGGTTTCAGGCCTCACATTTAGGTCTTTAATCCATTTTGAGTATATTTTTGCATAAGAAAGTGGTCCAGTTTCATTCTTTTGTATGTAGCTGTCCAGTTTTCCCAGCACTATTTATTGAAGGGCCTGGCTTTTCCTTATTGTATATTCTTGCCTCCTTTGTTGTAGATTAATTGTCCATATAAGTGTGGGTTTATTTCTGTGCTGTCTTTTCTGTGCCATTGATCTATTTTTATGCCAGTATTATGCTATTTAAAAGGCCACAGCTTTGTATTATAGTTTGAAATCTATACCAAACTTCCAGCTTTGTTCTCCTTCCTGGAGACTGTTTTGACTATTCAGGGTCTTTTGTGGTCACAAATTTATTTTTATGTAAATTGCAGTCTCTGGGGTTGCAAAGTATGGTGAACCTGGTTGAATGCTACATATGGCTCCTGTTAGCTTACAGGAAGTTTTTAGAAGCCCTATAGTAACTAATTTAATTTTGTATATTTGATCACACCGCTTTTTCCCCCCTATATTTCATCTCTTGTGTTGATGAGGTTAGCTCTTTGTAGAACATCAGGAATATTTATATTATTATATGTATATTAGATATTTATTCTTGAGGTTCAACACGGTCTGCACCTTAGAAGGTTATATTCATTTTGTGGTACCTGGCTGGCAGTAGGTTAAGCATCCGACTCTTGCTTTTGACTCAGGTCATGATCTCACAGTTTGTGAGACTAAGCCCCATGTCACGCTCTACACTGACAGTGTGGAACCTGTTTGGGATTCTCTCTCTCCCTCTCTCTGCCACTCCCCATCTTGTGCACGCACATGTGTGCACGTACACTCTCTCTCAAAATAAATAAACATTAAAAAAAAAGAAGTTTACATTCATTTTAATCTACTGGGTAGACAATTTCACCAGAATCATTACTCTGTCTTTTTCATCATGTAGTGGTATGTAACATTTATAGAGCACTTACGGTATACTAATCACTATCCTAGTGCTTTGCATCAAGTATCTCATTTAATTAGCATAATAAAGTAAATGACAGATGTTATTGTTACTTTCAGTTTATTTATGAGAAAAGTAACACCTGGGAAAGTTAGGTGATTTGCCAATATTAGACACAGATAGACCGCTGCAGAATTAAAACATAAATCTGAATTATTTTACTATTGCACATGGGACTATTAACACATTAACACATTTACCCTATCCCCAAACATTTGGTTCTTACCATGGCAATACAGTATTTCTTTACAAGAGGTCATAGGTGACCAGAAAGGACAAAAGGCATGTCCTGAGATCCCATTTGTTCCGCATAAGAAGTCTCTCAGTTTTTAAAAGTCTTTAATAGATTTTTCTATTATTCCCACTTAAGTGGTTTTTCTTGCTTTTACTTTTTTCACTGTCCACTATTATTTAAATTACTTTAAAAAATTAATTTTGACTAAGCTTCAAATTTTAGGATAGTTTCAGATAAACAGAGGATGACAAAGATAGTTCAGCGAGTTCTTGTATCCCCATATTAAATTACCCCTATTGTTAATATTTTACGTTCATACAGTGTATTAACTATTTCATACTTTATTCAGATTTCATCAGTTTTACCTAATATCCTTTCCCTGTTTCAGGATCCCATCAAGAAGACTGTATTACATTTAGTAGTCATGTCTTTTTAGGCTTTTCTTGGCTATGGCAGTTTCTCAGTTTTTCCTAGTGTTTCACAACTACCAATTTTGAGGAGCACTGGTCAGGTATATTTTAGAATATCTCTCAATTCTATTTTTTCTGATGTTTTCCTTGGGGTTATGGGTTTGGGAAAAGGTGACCATGGAAGTAAGGTATGATAGATTCCTTCATTAAAGGATATTTATTTACTCCTATTTGGCATTCTCTGATATGGTAAATAAATACAGTGTACAAATCTATGCTGAACTTTACTCACATTCAGATATATTATGATAATCATTAAGAAACTTAGTATTATTTCTGTGCATGTGCATAATTTTACTTTTAAAAGAGGAAATTAAAAAATCATCATATATATTATTCAAACCCTAAAAACACCCCTGACCAATCAATTAATCCCCACTCTGATTTCATTTCAACATTTGTTGAATCAAAATATTTGGTTTGTCACCAACTTTCTAACCCAATTGTCTAATTCTTTCATTTTTAGAAGTGTTCTAGTGGTTGTAGCTGGAGACGAACTGATCAATGAGCTCATAATGGGAGTAATGAGGATAATATTTTATAGGTACAATAAGTTCAGGCTCAGAGTACTGTACGCCAGGGGGATAATTTGATTTTATGTGGCAGAATCTTTGTAAATTAGTTCAAAACTCAATACATATTGGGAAAACAGAATGAAGAAAAACTAGAATAAAGCTGGAGAATAGAGCTGGAAAACTCCTCAATGCAAAATTTTCAAGAATAGAACATAGTCAGTATTAAAAAAGAATGCAAACTATATTGGTCTAGTCAACTTCTAACTCATATCAAGAAGTCTTAGTTGATTTTTCAATTCAACCAGGTTGTATCATTTTCTGACTATGTAGTACGAAGTTAAGTCCTCCAAGATCCTTACTTTTTTTCTAGAATAACATTTATTTCTCATATATAACGTTCAATAATTTTTCACTTCTTTTAAAAATGCTGTTTAAATAATAATGGCCTCTCTAATATATTTTTTCTTAGATATAGTGCTTATAATATCTTTGTTTTAAAAGCGTTTTTCTCATAATTTAAGGATGATATACCAACATACACGCGCGCGCACACACACACACACGAAGACAGAGACTTTAAGTTTTAAATGATTAAGTGAAGACAAACAACAAAGAAGACTATACAAATAAAGACAACTTCAAATGACTACAGTAAAAATGTTCATATTGTGAAGTAAAAATACCTGTAATGATGTCAGCTATTACAAATTGCCTTAGGATAGTCTTCAAGGGAATTAGCACAGTCAAAATTACATAAGAAATGCTAAGGTAGAATGAAGAATTTCAATACACTTTGTGGAAGATAATCTGAACATTTGATTCCATCAATATTAAGTAAAGTCACATAAAAGAATAGCATTTTATATATTATAAACAAATAGGTAGAGCTACTCTCACCAAGATAGTATTTCCTAAGAGCAGAAAAATATAATGATCTTGTTTTATTTGTGTAGTTATGTCTATTTATTAATGTTGCAGAGCAATCCATGTAAATAAAACCTAGCAAACAGTTCAGATTAGCTTCTAAATAAAAGCAATGGTTTTATGACTCTTTCCGTTTTTTCTTAAGTCCTACTGCAAAGATACTCTCTCTTAACTACTTCTGTTGTAATTCGTCTTGTGGGTATCTGTGAGATATTAATATTTTTTTAAAATTAATATTTAATTTTAATTAGTATGATTATTGTTATTGACTTGTCAATATTAGACACTATATATATATGTTACTGTACCACCTGACACCCAATGTCTTATAATTTTTAGTATTTCTTAGAAGTTTTTATCTTCTGTTTACTACAGTTATCAATCTAGATTATATACTGAACTTCTTTTATGTTCAATTGAATTGTGCTCAGGTCTTGGTACTGCTTGCATTAAAACATATTGGTCTCACATACTAAACTCCAGTGTCCTCATCCCACTTCCCTATTTTAACTGTGGCAAAGGGCATTTATATTTATATTGTCACTGTCTTTAACATTCATTTACATCATGAATACATTAGGAACTTTTCCAATGCTTCAGTCACAATACTTAAAGCACCATTTACAGTGCAACTAAGATATGAATGTAGCTTATCCTGTGACAAATGTGTGCTACGATTATAGTATTTTAACTGGATCTAACACCATATCCTTCAGGCACACAAATAAGAAGAATCTTTTTTTTAAATAGGTTATCATATTTTATTTATTTTTGTAACAAATATTTATCTATTTATTTATTTATAAAATTTATTGTCATATTAGCTTACATAAAGCACCCAGAGCTCATCCCAACAGTGCCTTCCTCAATGCCCATCACCCATTTTCCCTCTCCCCTAGCCCCCCAACCCGTCGTACCTCCTCAACTTGTTCTCTGTATTTAAGAGTCTCTTGTGTTTTGCCAAAGAATCATTAACATGTGTCTTCATGTTAAAATTCTATATCACTGATATAAATGTTGCCAGCCACAATTAGTTTGCTTCATACAGGAATGATTTATTTAATATTAAATTTTTGCGGTGGTGATGTTTGGTTATACACTTTTTCATAATGTTTCTTTATTTTTATTTTCTCTTTGATTTTCTCTTTGCTTCACTTTATAATGGTCTCAAAGTTTTGTGTGCTATCAAAATATCTTTTCTGTTGAGTGGAGATTTTTATTTTTCTTTATCTCTACATTCTGGAACATTCTATGTTATTCCAAAAGGGACTAGTTCCTCAATAATTTCCTATACAGCTGTCTTCCTGTTGATCCTCTGCTGTGTTTCACTGGTTTCAATGTCTCCTCTTTCTTGAATTACCACCATGTTGTTCTGGAATGAATTCTAAAATAAATTCCTGAAAGTGGGTGCAAGTGGGATAAAGATATTGTAAGTTTACTTGCCTAAAAATGTTCTTGGCATTCTAGATTGACTGATTGTTTGGATGTGAACAATATGCTTTAAAAATAATTGCATTCAGATCGTTAAAAGCAATGTATCATTATATTCTATTTATTATCGATAATGCAAAATGTGATGCCACTCTAATTCATTGTGTTGTACATTGCTTTTTATTCTTTTTATATTCTTTTTGTCTTTGGATTTATGAAACTAAATTGGTGATCTGTCTGAACTTGAGTCATTGTAGACATTGTCTTATACTTCTCACACAGACATCTGATGATACTATTATTTCTGATTATTTTCCTTCTGTTACTGGTTCATATTTAGCTAATTATTCTCTCCCAAATTTTCCTGTGATGTTGGACTTCTTAAATTTCCTTCCCTATTATCTCTCTTATATGTTTTTCATGTATTGCATTTCATTCCTTTTCAATATTTTTACTTTTAAGTATCATTCAATTTTACTTTGAGGTAGAACAATTTTATCTTATTTTTGTAATATATCTTATGTTACTCAACTGATGAGTGCAATACCTTCTTGACATTCTTGAATATCTTCATTCAGGCTTTTATAATTTTGTAATCTTTAAGTTTTTTAATGTTTCTCAATTGCTTGTTCTCTGGTCTGTTTATTGTTATTATTTTTCATTTTTGCATTTCTCTATTATACTTATTTTTCCCTGATTGCTTAATCTTATTAAATCTTAATAAATTGAAAGTTGTGTGACTTTACTTTGTTGTAACATATTCAAACTAATAGTTTTAGGAATTTAGATATTTGTTCAATTTATCAGGAGAGTACTTCTATTGCCTCACAGATGTTTATGCTACCTGCCTAAGTAGGTGAAAGTAATTCCTAAATGATACAGTTGTATGTTTTTAGGCAATCTATTAATCTTATTTTTGGTATTCTTGTCCTAGTCATCCACTTTCCTGTCCCTGGTTACTCTAAACTCAGCCCATCTTTGTTTTGTAATCCTACAAATGAACTGTCATCCCCCTTCTTCTTTTTTTTTTTTAAGTTTATTTTGAGAGAGACAAAAGACAGCACGAGTGGGGAAGGGCAGACAGAGAGGGAGAGACAGAGAATCCCAAGCAGGCTCTGCACTGTCAGCAGGGACCCTGATTTGGGGCTTGGAACTCATGAAACCATGAGATCATGACCTGAGCTGAAACCCGGAGTAGGACGCTTAACCAACTGAGCAAACCAGATGTCCCTATTGTCCCTTCTAAGGATCTTTATGGAAAGATCAGGGCTGCAATTTTCTACCTCCATAATCCCCAAATACAATCCTATATTCTGTCTTACAGAAATTTTTGTAAACTCTTAATAGTTGGAAACTTCTAGGAAAAATGTCTAAAGGTTAAGATACTAATTTTCTAATTTTTTAGCCCTGGTTGATATGTAAAAGAAGGCCTTTAAATATCTATGAATTTTATGATGACAAATGGATGTGTGTGTGTGTGTGTGTGTGTGTGCATGTGCGTATGGTATATCTGAGAATTCAATAATTGGAAGGAACCACTGTAACATTTTACTCAATGCTACTCAGAGACTACTAATTGAGACATATTTTTTTATATTTCTAAATGTATTTCTCCTACTTAAAATATGTCATCTCTGCAATTCACTTTGAATTTACTTCCATGAAATAATAAGTATGAAATGTACAGAAAATGCTGGAGTGAGAGGTCTATTTCCTTAATAGAAAGAAAAAAATAAACTTTTTTTTTTTACAATTTTTACATCTACACACAATACAAAAGAACAGTTACAGGGAGGAGGGAAGCAAATTGCTTTTCATTGACCCAAACTTGATCTTTTGTCAGCAATCTCACTGTGGTTTTCAACAGTGAATTGTTACCTTCCAGAACATTATCTTTCAAAATATTTCAACTGTTTTTTTTTTTACTTTCACTTCAGAAAAATGTATGACCCAACTGACAGTAATAAAATAAAATCTGTAAAAAGATCAGTGCCTATTTGATCTTAAGCAAAGATTATATTAGCTGAACAGTGACTTGGTTCACCGGGAGATACAATTTATCATTCTTCTTGAAAAGTTAAAAGCAGGCAACTATATATAAATGTGAACGAAGAAATATTTGGTTGGAAATTCATAACAAAATTGAACTCTTTGCCTTGCAGTTGCTCTCAAAGAAGAAAGAATGATGTGGTACATTTAATGTCAGCAGAGTTTTAAAAAATCATTCTTGGACTAAACATAAAAGATTTGAATATTTTTTGTCTTGCTCATGTCATGAGAAAAAGTCAAAGAATCGATTCTCCTGAATAATAATATATTGTTAATAATGAGTTCTGAATATTCTATTTGGATTTTAAACAGTAGTGTGCTGGTAAAAGTTCAAAAACAGGCTCTCCCTATAATGGTGGAAAGAAGCTTTGATTTTAGTATTTGTCAATTTTCATGATGAAAACACTCTAACCTGCTTATATGTCCTCATTAAATGAAAACAGAAAAGAGATTCTAATAATAGGCTCTACGGGCCCTTATAAACCATCTCCTGCACATCTCTACTCTCAAGATAGTCATGGTGAAATGTAAAAATGTTTAAGATTATGCTTAGATAATCTCCATAGAATATAAATGATTATGCCATATTATGGATCAATATGTAATGCCTTTAAATATATAATTGATAATTGTTAACCATTACTTAGTTCTGTGGGCAGCTTGCTTCATCAGCACAAAATTATTTAAAAGTAGGGTTAATAAGTATATTACACTTTAGCTTGGATATAATATAAGGTTCTCCTTTCTTATATTTAACACAGATCTGGGAACGTGATTAGTGGTCAACTACATTCTACTGGAATTTCCCCAAATAAATGGATAGTTTGAATTATTTAAAAAAATTGTTTATTTATTTATTTTGAGGAAGAGAGAGGGAGAGAGGAAGAGAGTGAGAGACAGAGGGAGAGAGAGAATCCCAAGCAGGGTCAATGCTTAGCACGGAGCCCAACCTGGGGCTCAATCTCATGACCTCACGATCTTGACCTGAACCAAAATCAAGAGTCAAAAGCTTAACCAACTGAGCCACCCCGCCATCCTGGATAGTTTGAATTCTACCTCTTGAGAACAGTTTGAAAGATTTATTTATTTAATTTTACTGAAAGCTTTTCTTCTAAGCATTTTGCCTTGTTTCCAAAAGAATCCTATTTACTTATTACCAACATAATGTCCATCAGGATCATTATAGGTGTTTTTGTTATGAAATGTATTTGTAAAGTAGAATGACAATAACTATCTTTCAGTAGAGTAGAGAAAAGAGAATAGGGTATCTTCCTAATTTCTATCTCTTACGTCTTTGCAATACTAGTGTTTTATGTTTTTTTTTGTTTTTGTTTTGTTTTGTTTTGTTTTGTTTTGTTTTGTTTTCTGTGTGTGTATGTGTGTGTCGGTCTGCATGTCTGTCTGATGTAATCAAGTTTATAAAAGTTGACTTAAGAGCTGTATAGAGAATGCCAGTAATTTTTACCAAAGAAATGAACCTGAAACCCTATTTATCTATCTATTGGTAATTTGATATAAGGTAAAATATTGAATATTGGTGTCACAGTTGTAAATAATATGCATAGTAATGGGAGTTTTCAAATAAAAATATTTTGAAAAAGAAGTTGTATTTATAGTTTGAAACAAGACAGTTTGAACTGTTAGAGTCATTAGACAGTAGGCATATCCCAGTGAAATTTCATTACCCCAACCAACAAGAACATATAATCTTAAAAGGTTACTGAGGGATAAAAAAGAAGATAGCCTACAAATAAATAGGAAACATAAGAAACAGAAATTATTCACACGTTAGATATTTTGGATACCAGAAGGAAACAGTTGAACAAATTTGGGGGGGGGGTGATTATAGCCAATGATAATCCCAGTCCTTATACCTCTTTAACATATTCTAGACTAGTAACACTTCTGTCTGCCTTACTACGCCTCTTAGTCAGATTTTCCTCATGCAACAGACATGAAATGGTAGGTGTCTGTGGCATGTAGAAGGCATGAAGCATTCATGGATAATCTTTTTCTATGTTTGCAGATCTTATTGCCT
The DNA here is from genome assembly GCF_027475565.1 of Acinonyx jubatus. NCBI lineage: Eukaryota > Metazoa > Chordata > Mammalia > Carnivora > Felidae > Acinonyx > Acinonyx jubatus. The sequence goes on from NC_069380.1 coordinate 215,715,410, forward strand.
TCAGAATAATAGAAGGCATTACTACTCTCACTTCTATGTATAAGTAGATGTAGGTAGATGTCTGGGGCAAAAGCAGCCTTTTGGAATCATGCACAGAAGCTATTTCCCTCTGTCTCCAATAACATAGCTGTATAGGTATGGATCAGCAAGTACTGATATACCTGCTGTATACAATTAATCACTTTCCATTAGCAAAGCATTCACAGGCAAGAATTGAGAATAAGTTTAAGTAGTCTGACTTGTTCAAAGACCCAAGCTGTGATCTTGTGTTGCTTTTGATTAAAGATGACATCTTAATATTATCAATATATTTTATAACTAGTTTGATATTTAGGAGGAAAAATGTACATTACTTATTGCACTTTTAAGAATTCAGCAATAATTTTAACCAAATATCTTATACTCAGTTACACTACAGATTTTTGTGAGCTCAAGAAAAATGGCCCAAGCTAAATTGCATATATGGCATTCCACTATTCCTTAACATATTTATTTGTTCACGTGCAGTTAATCCAAATGTATATCACCTAAAAACATCTTTCATCCATTTGGTTGGCCCAATGAGACATTAAATAGTTAATATTTGACAAACAAGATAATTACAGTAAGATTTACCCTGGTGGTCAACTAAAAAAAAAAAAAAAACAAAAACATGCCTAGCCACGAAAGTTAAATTCTAGATGCATGACAAAATCCATACACACATCCCCAAAACAGTAATACTAATCTAAAAATTCTATAGTACTATAAAATAAAACCCTATGTTAAAAAGTTGCTATGTTAGAGAAAATCATAAATTCATAATCATTTTTGGTTAGAATCTATCAATTCAGTTATCAAATAATTATAGTCATTCCAAAAATTTCAACCCATGTTCATTTTGAGCTCCCCACATTTTGCTTGAAAGAAAAACATTCCAACTTTATGCATAGATGAAATTGCTGAAAATCAAAAGAGCAAAATCCATAGCATAGTAATTAAGCACAATCAAAAGTAATCAATATATAGTGACTGATAAATACATCCATGAAATAACATGCAAAAATGAGGTCAAGTATCATCTAAATAACTTTAGAATAATTATAAATACACCTAGGTTTCAAACTGCACCAAATTAAAAAAAAACAGGCTTAGAAGAGAATATTTCAATATATTACATAAATTATTTGTGAAATGAAAACTGAGTGTTGTCACAGAACATTTCATGGGTATGCAGTATGTCATTTCGAAAATACACAACACACAGGAGCCCTCTCATCAAAGTATTACAAGAGAGCTCCCTCTTTACTTGTATTTTGTACATGCTTCATCTAACTCAGACATCATAGCTGATGACATTCTCTACAATCTGATCATTACTGGTGTACTGCAGATCCATAACTGAGTATACTACAACCAATATTATGTCCCTTAAAATAAATAAAGACATCATTACACAGTAGGTAAATACTTATCTATATGCTTTATTAAATATTTATATCTACAGAGAGCTAACTTAGCAGAAATACAGAGATTCAGGCAATCAGATCACAGACTCGTTTCCACACGAGGTGAAAAACAAAGAGGGTGAAATAGCTACTGAATTTTATCTTAACTGACAGTTTGGCTTGCAGTGTTTTTATGATGGGAACCATGTATCTCCACTAAAAGTAGATAGAGAGTAGCTCAGAGAGAAAATGAATTATTGACAAACGAAGAGTGTCACTGAAAATCATTTCAAGTGCTATCTTTGTCATATTTTCTATAAGATAATTTGGCTTGCTCAGTGACAGTTTGCCATACCATGACACTCTGGCTCTACAAAGGCACTTGACTTTGGAATGGGAAGTTGATTCTAGCCTCCAACTTCTTCTAAGGACTCACAGAAATGCTTCATCTTCATTGAATCCATTACATCTAACAGCAAAAAACGCCATCCACAGCCTCCATTTTGACCCCTTCATACCCCTCCCTACATCAGTGTTTCCCTCTTTGAACTCCTCTATAGCTAGACCCCATTTTCTCCTCTTTTGTGGCCCATACCAAAGATGTAACTGCTTTGTGGAGTTCTTCAACATGGGTTACCTCAGTGACCAAATTCTAATAGACAATCCCCTAACACCTTAACTAAATTCCTATATTGAATCCCCATTTTTGGATGACATAATTTGTTTATGAATATAAATAACATATAATAAATTATAAATAACATATATATTATATATAATAATTATATATTACATATATATATATATATCTTGTTCATGGTTGATATACAAAGTTGACACATTCTGAGGGGCACCAGTGTTCCTTTACTATCATATCCCCTATACTAGTCTAATAAAATTTTTTTCTATTAATTTTCTGATGCAAATTCTTTGAAATCAATGAACAAGTTTTCCAACAGCTAAGATTAATTCCAAAGTTTGGTCATTTCCTTATAGCTTTCTTAAACAAATTAATTTTTTTCCATGACAAATCTTCATGATTTAATTTTTGACATGAAAAATTTTAAATATCCTACAAACACACAGCCATTCTAATTTCTTCCAAAAAGTATAGCTTAATTTTTCACAGAAATTTTCACAGATTGTGTTAATATTAAAAATAAAGTTAATTTGTCTGCAGGATTTTTATTTTTAAGAATCATTTTTCAGTGTTTTGATCAAATATATGGAGTAATCTGAACTCACATAACAAAGTGATTATTATAAATTTATAAATGAGCGGGAAAGCTTATGTCCAAAAGACAGTCATATCATATCAAAGCATCTGTTTAAAAGGGAAGGTCTAAAATAAAATGCCATCAGATAATATTAAATTTTAATAGTTTTGATACTAGAATTCTATAAAGAGACAATCCTAAAAATATAGACGCTGGCACTTTGTGTTTTTCTTTTAAAAGGAATTCAGAGGGTATGCTTTAGAAACTATGTCCAAAATAATAACAGCATTCATTTTTATCTGAGACCCATGCTTTAGAAACAAACAAACAAACAAAAAAACGGTATCTAAACTATTTACAGCAAAAGAGCTGAGTAAAACCCTCAACTAAAATATGGTATCACTTTGGTCTTCAGACAATCTGTGTCTATAAACTTTTTCAAAAATCCCTTTATTAAAAATTCCTTTTCAATACTTATTTTCAAATAAAACTCTATCATCTCAAATATTAGAAAAAAATATAATTTGATTATAACAAATAAAAAAAAAAATAAAGCCTCACTTCACTTAAACATACAGGAGTGCCTGGGTGGCTCAGCTAGTTGAGCGTCCAACCAGCTCAGGTCATGGTCTGGGGCTTCGTGAGTTCCAGCCCCATGTCCTGTCTGTGCTGATGGCTCAGAGCCTGGACCCCACTTCGGGTTCTGTGTCTCCTTCTCTCTCTCTCTCTCTTTCTGCCCTCCCCCACTTGAGCTGTCTCTCTCTCAAAAATAAATAAACATTAAAAAATTACTTAAACATACAAAAATAACTAACATTTAATGAATTCCTACAATGATCCCTGTACTCTATCAGCTCTGATTAACTTCCTTAAGATCTCTATAACTTTCCTTAATAGCATTTTAGAATAAGAATTTCAATAAACACAGTGCTCTGAATATTATAATTGTGCATCACCGTCTCAAACATGAAATGTAAAAATAGACAGTGTTTCTCTCTCTTAGCAATTCATGTGTAAGTTAGATATTTGCAGATGCAATTTTCATGCAATAATTTTAACACATAATTTATACTAAACAATTAGTCATCTGTCATACGGTAGAACCTGCATATTTTTTAAAGAAACTAGCGTAAAATGGGACCTTTTCTAGATGATTGACACGTGAGTGATTCTCTGAGACCCTCATTGAGAGAATAAATTAAAAACTATATTTATCCTTCCATGAATTCATCTTTATACCTTCTACTATGTAGGAGGCTTTCTGTTAACCATTGGAAAAATTTGCAAGACAAACTGTCTGACTTCCCACTCTTGTCAGAAAAACAAGGAGAAAATTATTTCCATGCATGCAAAAATACTTCCAAGTGTACATGCATAAACACTAAATATGATGGCTCTTTGTAATAGGGATATGATAGGAAAACTCAAGCCAATATTGGAGGGTACAGCAAAGAGAGCAAAGTTTAGTTATATGACTCTTTGATATTGCTATACCAAAAGTAGGCACATGTTTTCTATCAAGGGCTAGGTAGTACATATTTTAAGCTTTTGGGGCCATATAGTCTCTGTCACAACTATTTGCTGCTGCTGTTCAGCACAAAAATAGCTATAGACAACAATGCAAACAAATGAGCATGACTGTGCTCCAATAAAACTTGATTTATAGATACTAAAATTGAGTTTCATATAATCTCACATGTCAGAAAATATTATTCTTCTTTTGATTTGTTTTAGCTAGCTAAAAGTAAAACCTATTTTGTGTGACTCATGGGTCATCACACAACAACAGATGGCAAGTTGCATTTGGCCCATGTGTAGGCATTTTCTCACCCTTGTTCTGTGTACTGACTCATGAAGACAAAGAGAACACATTGTATTGGTATGTATAAAAAGATGAGTTAAGAGAAATTAAACTGTCCACCTAGGAAGTTAAGTGAAAATTAATATAGTAGATCACAATTTCCTAGAACACTACTTCCATTAACACTTGTTTATTCATTCATTCAATCAAAGTCATGTATTTGACACCAGGTACCTGATGCTGTTCTACCTGGAGGTGTTACAGCGATAAAGTAAACAGGCAAAACTCCCTACTCTCATTGAGCTTACATTACTTGCAGAATTACTTAGTTTATAAATATTCCTTACCTGGGTTCTCCCATAAGCGAGAACAGTAATAATATAGAGAATAAGCATTTTGAGTATAGAGAAAACATAATCCACTGAATTTCTTCTGTTCTTTTCCCTTGTCAGACATTATTCTTTTCAACCACAAATAGTAAGGGGAAAATATAGCAAACATTGTGCAATAAATACTCCATTCAGAATCAGCATGTTTACATTTTTAATTTTTGCTTCATTTATGTTATTTGTATAATTGACAGAAATTAAATTAAAATTTAAAATTCATCTTTTTCCTCAATCCAAAATTTTCCTTCTGAAGAAGCCATGATCATGACTTTGGCATGTACTGCTAGCAACACATTTTTATCCATTATATCATATTACTGTGCTAATCATATGTATCTGTGTGTGATTTATTAAGTGTCTTTTTGCTGTCACCATTTCTGTTATAGAAAGTTTAAAATTAATGTATTATTTTCTAAGCTTTTTTATTCATAATTTTGTTATAGAGAGTTATTCATGATGACGTGTAGAAGTTTACTAATATATGAGCAATAATACATAGTTGATCCAATGACAAGTTTTAATTTCACCATTTCCTTGATGATATTTTTGAATTATGCAAATAATACTGCAGGGAATATTCTTTTTAAAAATTTTTTTCTTAACATTTATTCATCTTTGAGAGAGAGAGAGAGACAGAGAGAGAGAGAGAGAGAGAGAGAGAGAGAGAGAGAGAGAGAACAAGTTGGGGACAGGCAGAGAGACAGGCAGACACAGAATCCAAAGCAGGCTCCAGGCTCTGAGTTGTCAGCACAGAGCCTGACGTGGGGCTCAAACCCACAAACTGTGCAATCATGACCTGAGCCGAAGTCAGATGCTTAACTGACTGAACCACCCGGGCACCCCACCGCAGGGAATATTCTTAAACTTTTCATTTGGTGTATACTGAAAAGGCCATTTCAGGGTATGTGGGTAGAAATGAAATTGCTAGACTTTAGAGAGGTATACATTCAATACTGCTATATATTATTGCTTCCCCAAGTTGAACAATTTATACCTCTACTTGTATTATAGAAGAGTCTCTTGCTCTACCATCCTCATACAAAATTATAATTGAAAAATGTATTTTTGTGAGTCTGAACCCTGTGAAATGGTATCCAAATATTACATTTAAATGCACTTTTTAAAAAATAAATGTTTATTTATTTTGTAACATTGTTGATATTATGAAATATTGTGTAGAAGATTTAATTTTGAAATACATTTCATTTATAACCTTAGATCAGAAAGACATTCTTCTTTGTTTCTTCATTAACTTTTAATCCAAAGAATATTTATTTATGTCTATGATGCAAAGTAATGTTTATTTATTTTCTATAAAACAACTTTTCTTAATGTAATTTTGTAGATATTTCATCATTCCCTTGATTTGTAAAGCTACCTCTTTCACAACTAAGTTTCCATAAATATTGTATATTATTATAAGCTAATGATTAATATATTTGCAAATAATTATATATTACATTTATATATATTTATGTGTTATAAATATGTAATAATGAGATATAATTTTCCAGTTTTTTTAGATCAGTCTTAACTTGCATTAAGCACTGAGTGTTATATGTAAGTGGCGAATCACTAAGTTCTACTCCTGAAATCAATATTACACCACATGTTTACTAACTAATCTTTAAATAAAAAATTGAAACCAAAAAAGAAAAAAGTTGATGTGCCTTGACTATCCTTAAATATGCCACATTTTATAATCAACTCCTTTAGATCTTTCAAAATAAACTGGAGTTATTTGGATTGATATTTATTGATTTTCTGGTGATTGTATAAAACTGGCATTTGTAATTCCTTTTGGAAATTTCTAACTAAAACTATCTCTATTTCTCCTTTCATTTGGATTTTCTTTACATACATCAATGACATTTAGAATTTAATTTGTATATAATTGCTGGAAATTTCTCTCTAGATTGCATATAATTTTTGTTGATAAGTGTTAGTGAATATCAAACTTTGTTTAATATAACTGGATTTAGTCAACTTTTTGAAAATCCTTCATAAACTTGTTTCAGCAGTTTTATTATTTTAATTAACTGAGTATCAAAAATACTATTTTCTCCTTATTAACTATGTTCAAGATCACACAGTCTGAACCTTTTGACATTTTGTAATAATATTTCACATATACATGCTTCATTTATTTTACATTTTGGATTTTACTGAGTAGTGCTTTAGTGCTTAAAGTATAGTGTTGAAGGTTACATTAATAATACACATTGTTTACATTATTTTTCTCAATTTATTTAGTGTGCTTATGTTTGTATTGTATAATACTTATGGTAGATTGAATTATTTGTTTCCAATTACCTTCTCACTCATTGTAATAGGATTTGTATCCATGTCCATTCTCATGTGACTGACCCACGTATATTGCATGAAGTGAATTCATCCCTACCAATGGTAGGGGTCACATCTAAGCAGAAACTTTAAATGCAACTGCAGGATTTTGACTGGCTCATCTCACTCTGTCCTCCACTATGACAACAACATATCTAAGCTAATACTGTAGGCTGCATTCCAAAATGAGAAGACATATAGATCTGGGTTTAGTCCTTCTAAGTGCAGCTCGTCTGTATCCTTCAAAGCAGTAACAAACGTTTGTATGTCTGTAGTGTTAAGCCATTGATGAATTTGGGCTAATGAGTATTCAGCAATGATGGTAAATATAATCTATTAATGTGGTCTTTAAAATTATGTTTTCAACTGTTGCATCAATAAATAAAGGCTTCCTTGACTATTTAACATTGTCAGGCAAAATTTTGCTTTCATATTAATTCTGGTGCCATGTCTTGAATAGGGTTCATCAATAGACCTCTCAACAAGGTCCCCAAGTGCACTGACTGAGTGAACAGACAACTATTGGGTACCTTGCTCCAAGTTTTAAAACTACCTCCTATTATGAATGTTAAAGAAAATTTACTTTTCTTCTGGGTAAAGCCAGGTGGCAAATCAATGGTCTACGATCTTCCTCTTACCTTGCTTTTAAAAATTCTTCCCTGGCCATTGTTTTTACTCTGTCAGGGTTAAACAAACTAAGTTCTGGCCTATCTTCTTTCTTACAATACCCTTGAATAAAGTCTTCCCTGCCTATTTAATATTGCCCAGTGCAAGTTTTGCTTTGACATTAATTAAGAATTATTCACAGCTCTCTTTTCAAGTAATATATAGTCTACATTAGATCACTGTTCTCATCTCGAGTACTAGATAACCCTGGATAAACTTTTCAAAATGCATTTTTAAATTGTTAAAGAGTTGAGAATATAAGAAATTTAAAGAGATATTTTTCACAGAAAGTCCTACTTACGTGATCAAATTGTTGGCCACTGGGTGTATTTGGTAACTCTGGGAAGTTTGGGCTGATACGGACAGAGGAAGTCTTTTAGAGTAATGAAAAACTATTATAGCTTTTAAGACTAAATTAGCTGACATGACAAATTGCAATTCTACGATATCCAAATATGACAATACAAAACATATATTATCCTTAAAATATTGAAACTAACTGAAGCAATAATATAGTATTGACTCAAAGTCCTAATTTGAGAAACAAGACCTCACCTTAACTGTCACACAGAAGAATTGGGTGTTTTCTCTCTGTTGCCAAACAATATTCACAACATACCCATATTTTTTTAAAAAAATTATATCTAGCATAAAATTAAAAAAGACATATAAAGAAGCAGGATAATGTTTTCCAACATTATCCAAAGACAATAAAAAGACACATTTTTTCTTTTTTTCTGATATTATTGTGTTCAATACTATTTTAAAAAATAAGTATGTATGCACATATATATCATTCAAAGAATTTTTAATGCCATATGTCTGACATCTACATATAACATCCCACACTCCACATAGAGTGATGGTAATTTTTAAGGATTTTTTGTAGTGTGATTCTTAAGCAAAATGCAAATAAAACACATGTCTCTGGTAAATGTTAATTTGCTCATGTATTTCTAGTCAAAAATGCATATTTCTTCATTATTATTATCCAGACATGAAATAGGATATATTTTATTTTATTACCTTGAGATAAAAACCCATTGGAAATGAGCTCACAGATGAAGTGTAAGTCTGACCATTTATTAAATGTACACACTATTACTAGATAAAAAGGATAAAAGAATAGAAAAACAATTGTAAATTCAAGGGGGAGAGTTAATAATATTGTTTAGTTTCCACATTTGTTTAAAACATTCTTTTTCATTTCTACTAACATATATTGCATATAATCCTATAATCCTATATTACATATAATCCTAATCAAATCCTATGAATTTGAACCCAAGGCCTCATTTCAATTATTTTATAATTACAGAGGCTTGGTAATTGGAACAGTGTGTTCTGATTTAAGAACCAGAATAGAATGTATATAAGAAATTATAGGGGGAATTTTTCTCAAAAAAAAAAGTTTCTTGAGACAAATGAAAATGGAAACATGATATACCAGAACTCGTGGGATACTGCAAAAAACAATGCGTATAGAGTATCTATATAGTGCATGTTATTTGACAGAACTCCATACAATTAACATTTCATTTTAAGAAGAATTAAGTTTCCATAGCAGAGAGAGAAGGGAAGAGAAATCCAGCACATGGTAATTAAAGGGGATTATCATGGGTGCCTGGCTGCCTCAGTCAGTTAAGCCTTTGATTCCTGATTTCAAGCTCAGATCATGATCGCACGGTTTTTGCTTCAGGCTCCGTGCTGACAACATGGAGCCTGCTTGGGATTCTCTCTCCCTCTCTCTCTCTGCCCCTTCCCCACTCACACACACACACACACACACACACACTCTCTCTCTCTCTCTCTCTCAAAATAAATAAATAAACTTAACAAATGGGCTTATCAGTGGATTTCTTTATGCCAATAAGCCTACTAAAAATATATTATGAGTCAGGCTTTCACATCCCACCAGTGAAGAGGTGGGACCCAGGGGTGGTGACAGAAGCAGAGAAAGAATACAAGTCACCCTCTTCCATGTATTTATTTGTCATCACTCTTCTGATTAAGCTTAGATCAGATCCTATGAAGAAAGACTTTCTCAACATTTTTGGAAAATTTCCCAGCCATATTATTAAAGAAGTATCATTCTCTCAAATACAATGATCTATTCAAACTGATTTTAAAAACTGGTGGGTTTTGCAGATGATTTATTTGAAGAAAGAAATAATCAATTTTTCTATTTCATGGTCTCCATAACAAGATTTTCATATTTCTACAGTAAGTTATCTTAGATTGAGAATATCTTGTGAACATTAGGAATGCCCTACATGTTGTATATCAACCACATTCATCATAAAATTTATCAGAATAAAATTAGATGCATAAATTAATACAAGGCATCTTTGTTAAAAAGTGTTTATTTATTTACTTATTTTTATTGATTGATTTTGAGAGACAGAGAGCATGAGTGGGTGAGGAGCTGAGAGAGGGTGAGGGGCAGAGAGAGGAGGAGAGAGAGAGAGAATCTCAGGCAGGCTCCATGCTGCTAGCAGAAAGCTCAATGCACTGCTTGAAATCATGAAGTATGAGACCATGACCTGAGCCTAAATCAAGAGTCAGAGGCTCAACCAACTGAGCCACCCAGGCAACTATACACATCATTTGGCACCAGTTGACTCACTTCAGGCTTCAATTAAAGTGGCATAAGTTTATGTTAATAATACTTCAATAAAAGATAGCACAAGTTTAACACCCGAATGTTATAGGATTGAGTTGCATCTACCTTTTTCATCAGTCTTTATCATTCTGGGCATTAAACATAAACTGAAAGAATTAAAAAAAAACATGCTATCCTATAAATATTTAGTTGTTGTGTGAAATATATTGCAAATGGCAATTTGGAATTTTGACATATTTTTGGTTCAGTTTGTTCCCTTGAATGAAAGAAACATAAATTCAAACTTCTTTCACACACAACTATACCTTTACGTCAGAAATCAGAAAAGTGCCATCAAATTTCAGTATCATTTACATATCTCACAAAAAAAGCACATCCATACTTATGCCTTAGTTTACAAGATCATTGTATTCCTCATAAAGTTTCTGCTTTTGTCCATAATTCATTTCACCAAATTGCCAAATCTCATAAGAAATTTCTACTGTAAAAAGTACAGCATGTTTGGTTTATGAGAATATAGTAGAACTTTGCAAATTTTCTACTCTTGAACTTGTAATGGCACATGTCTATTCATATTCCATTGGCTGAAATTTGGCCATATGGTCATGCCTAATACAGAAATTTGTTTTTTTCTCTGTGATTACAAATAGAGGGAAACTCAAAATTCTGTTAACAGCTACCAATCTGTACCACAAGCTTTATGTGAAAAAGTTAGAAAATAAGAAAGACTGAAAATTAATTAAATTCACATGTTGAGAAAGAATAATAGAATAAACCAGCATAGAAAAAAAATAAGTTTAATTAATATAAGAGCAGAAATCAGTATGATAGTGATTGAAGAAGAATGAGGTTTATCAACGGTGTTTGTATTCTTAAAACTTAAATGATTAGGTAAAAACACAAAACACTGGCAAAGACTGATAAAAAAAAATAAGTAAAATAACAAAGGAACAGATATTACTTGCAATAAAAATATTTTAAAAATTTAGATTATAATTCCTAGAAAAATAACTATAACATAGTTATTCAAAGGACCAATAATTATTATATAAGTAAATTTATTAGCAAAATTTACCAACAAAATGCAGATAATTTCACAGTGAATTATGATAAATTCTTAAGTTATAAAAAGGATTGAGTATAGGACTAATATTTGTTTTATTGAAAAACTGGAGAAGAATGCTTTAGAAAAATACATGTTATAAATATAGATGCAAACATTTTAAATAAAATTGAAAGAACAAACATGGATGAAAACCACTGGATCTTTTCCCTTAAGCTGTTCACAAATTAGTACACAGGTCCAGTTTTCACTGGAGAGTTTCCTTTCCCTTTCTAAGGACAGCTCTGACGTAGAGTGAATTTTTCCTAATTATGTTCAAGATTGTATGTACCTTCAGTGACAGGGATTTGGATTATTTCAATTTTAGATACCCATATTGCTCATCTGGCCACTCTTTGGATTGAAGATATGCTAAGGTTGCCGTTCCATTTCTTAAAATATAGACTGCATACATATTGCCTCCTTAAAGCTTCATTATTCGAGATTCTTGATTGTTTTGCAATTTAATATTTTATATCTCCATAGATATATTTATAAGAAACTTGTCTTTTTACATTCAAAATCAGGACCAAGGAAGACAGAACTAGGTTTCATCATTTGTCAAAAATTTCCACTCGCTGAAGATATTAAAGGAGTCAAAATCTTACCTGAGTTTTCTGGCACTGTCACTTCTACCAGAGTTTGGTTCTTCTGCTGTGGGACTCATTACTGTTGAATGACTGATTTCTTGTCTTCAGAAAGAGGGCTGAAAAGCAAAAGACCAATACATGGTTACTTAACTTTCTCCTTTTATTTATTAAATGCTAGAGCTATTTTATGCACATATCCTGGCCAATTTTCTTAAAACTGGCCATTATTAATCAGAGTCTATCTGTATTTAGTTACATTTCTGACTGTATTAGTTTCAGTCTGGGGCCCAGCTGGAAACAACATTCTCAAAAGGACTTAGAGAGAGAGGACAGAAGGGTAAGGAAAACAGCAATGGATGTTGAAGCACTCATTAATCAACAATGGAGAGAAGTTGAAACTACTACTAACCTGAGGAAAAAAGAGAGAGTGAAATTACATGCCCCAGCTATTTCTGGAAACTCAGAAGAAATATTTTCTGAGAGGTGGCAGGGAAATATAGCTCTTCCAGCAGTGACACAGACTGGAAAGAGACGGGAAGAATAAACAGTTTGCTTCCAAAATTCAGCTGATTCTAAACCCAACTGTACCAGAAAGCAAAGTGTCCACATAGTTGATTCCATAAAGAACATCATTCAGTGGGCATAATGCAAGACAAAGAAGGTGAAGAATCCCAGATCTTGGGATCAAAATGTGATTAACAACCTTAATTCCTACAATGTGGTCATCAGACTGTAGAAGTGAATCAGTTGCTGGATAATTTAACTTGGTCTGGATTTCTTACTATTTTAGTAATATTATGGAAGAATGGTTTGTCATGATTTGGCATTGGAAAAATAATAAAAATAAAGATCAGTGTAATGTAATAGTTTAGAAACAGATGTCAACTGATTTTCAATAAAAGTTTTAAGGTAATTCAACAGGGAAAGGATAACCTTTTCAACAAATATACTAGAACAATTGGTTAACCAACTGTAATATGAATCTCAACACTAATCTTAAGCAACACTTAAACTAAAGTGGATCATAGATTTAAATATAAAGAAGTAATAAGATAAAACTTGTAGAAGCAAACAAGAGAAAATATTAGTGACATTGGATTGGGTAAACATTTCCCAAATAAGATGCAAAAACACTAAGTGTAAGTTTTAACTTTGACAAAATTAAACACATTTGTTTTCCAGAATATAATGGTAAGAAAATGAAAAGATACATTCCCAAGTGGGAGAAAATATTTGTAAAATGAACATTAAAAAATACATATACATATTTTAAAGTTTGTTTGTGAGAGAGAGACAGCATTATGTGCCAGCGCACATGAGCAGGGGAGGGGCAGAGAGAGATGAAGAGACAGAGAACCTCAAGTAGGCTCTGTGTTGTCAGTGCAGAGCCTAACACAGGCTCCCAGGCGCCCACAAAAGTGTATTTTTATCCAGAAAGTTTAAAGAGCCCTTAGCACTCAATATTAAAAGGGACAAATATCCAAATTAAAAAAAATAATTTAAACAAACATTTCTCCAGAGAACATATATAGATGTAAAATGAGCACACACAGAATATTCACCTATCTTATCCATTAGAGAAATGTAAATCAAAATCACAATGAGATACCACTACAAATCTACTAGAATAGCAACAATTAAAAAGACTCACACCACCGAGTACTTGTGGAGATATTGAGAAAATGAACCCCATATCTTGTTGGTGAAAATGCTAAATGGTGCACCCATTTTGGGAAAAAATTGGTAGTTTCTTATAAGGGTAAATACACACCTACCCTATAGCTAACCAATACTGTCCCTAGATGTTTAATCAAATGTAAAGAAAACATATGTCCATCAAAATTTGACAGTAAATTAGTGTCTTTTTCTTGCAATTTTACCCATAGAAGCTAAAAACAAGGAACATCTATAATGTGAGTCAAACAGTGGATTAAAAAAAAATGAGGTGTATACATGCAATAGAAAAGTATTTAGCAATGAAAATGAATGAACACACACTGAACATGCACAAACACAGATGAATCTCAAACACATTATTCTCAGTGAAACAATGTCATTCCCAAAAGAGTAAATGCTCTATGATTCTATTTTTATGATTCTAGAAATTCAAAACTACACTGATAGAAAGCAAATCTATCACTAAGATCCAGAAGGGAAGGTGAGGGGATTAAGTGCAAATGAGGATGTGGAAACTTCCTTGTAGTGTCGAAGATCTTCTGTACTGTGGTAGCAATGGTACTTCATAGTCTGCCAGCCACTAATTGTCTTCCAGTACCTGTCCAAATTTCTTCAAATTTTAGCTTCGTATATTACCATGAAGAAACAGATTCCATACCATAATCTCACTTTCAGCAAATTTGTCCATGTAACTAAATTCTGACCAATGGGATGTAAAACAAAATAAATGATTGCAACTTCTTTGTCATATACCTAAAATGATATGACTAGGTCTCCACTTTCCTCCATGTTTTGCACATGTACAGAAGTGTAATTAATACTTAAGTTGACGACAGAGCAGAGCAATAGGAAAGAAAGAACTAGATCCCTTAATGTCCTTGTAGAATCACCTATCCTCTTTGTACTGCTCAGTTACATCCACTTACATTATGTAGCACTGCTACATGAAAAAGGATCAGGTCTAAGATGTCATGTACGTTATCTAAAGCACATGTTAACCCCTCTTATATGTCAAGCGCATAGTTTTATCATTGTACGTTCTTTTTGATACCAACTGATACTAAATATCTTCTATACTTCTTTCCAGCCATATTGTAATAATTGTATTTGATGTTCTAACATAAAATACATAAACATGAGTACCATGGGGATTGAGGTTTTGTTGGAGATTGAGTAAATTTGTGGGACTACATTAGAATTACTATCTTTGACATTTAAGGGCTTTCTGATTCAGGTATCTTTATTTGCTTTTGATTATCCCTGGAAGATATTTACACCTTCTGATCATGTAGTTCTTAGTTCAATTACAATCTCCTCATAGATGTCTATGCTATAAAATCTATCTTATATTGCCTAATCCATCATGTATTTACTATGTATTTTGTTTGTAAGTGTTGAAAATCTTATCATTGATTTATGTGGGGTATTGATGTTGTGGTTTTCATTTAGTATACAATCTCAAAGAGACTTGGAACTTTTTTCAACGTTACATATCCTAAATGTTAGTATGCTAAATGATGTATGGTATATGGTAGGAAATAAACAAACATTGTGGCTTGAACACATTTAGGTAATTAATGCTTACAGACTAGATTCTGAATGCTCTCTGTCAGAGAGATAATATTACACATTTATTATTCCAAAAAATTATTGAGAATCTACTGTACACTGAGGCATCAGAAAGGCTCTCCCCTTGTAGGCCTTGTCTTCTAGAAGAAAACAGAAGGTATACAGATAAAATATATATTTCCATACGTGATAATTATGTCTATATAAAGAACACACATGAGGCTCTTAGTGAGTTGAGAGGGGACTAATGAATGCCATAGGTAGGTTAGCTGAACACATTAGCTGGTATTTGTGGAGAAAACAAAAAGAAGTAAGGAAGGTTAGTTCAGGCAGATGGAACTGAGTGAACAGTCACTGAGTTAAGAGGGTCTTTAAAATTTTCTTTTTTTCCGGGGCAGGTGGGGGGTGGTGGTAGTATTTTGTAACAATAGAAAGGAGACCAGTATCTTTAAGGGATACTAGTGGAAAAGGAAATCGTTTATAGAAAGGAATGGAGTCACTGGGAGTGAGAACATTTAGAACCTTCTAGCTTATTGTAAGAATGTTGTTTTTTATATTTAATTGATTAGAAGCCACTCAAAAATCATGATCTTAATTGATCTTCATATTATTATAAATCTTTGACTCTGGACTAAATAACTTAAAGGACAAGTGGTGAGTAGGAAAAACATTTAGGAAGCTATTGCAATAATCAAGGTGATAAAAATTTGTGTCTGGGAGTAAAATGGCGGCAATGAAGGTGGCTAGAATTGCTGAGATTCTGGACAATAGAACCTATAGAGTGTGCTGAAAGATTATGAGTTAATATGTGTCAAAGAGAACAGTAGCAGTAATAAATCTATATTTTTCCAACAGAAGATGGAGAACTGTAGAAGCTTAGGGCAGCTATTTCCTGAAATGGAATAGACTACAAATAAGTAGACTTGGGTGTGGATCAAGTTTGTTTGCGTATGTGCAGATTTGAAGTGTCTTTGAAGCACTAGATGGAGCAGTTGTGTAAGTGGTCTTGAGCTTAGGGTAAATTAGACTTAAGTAGGCTTAATAGGGGCGCCTGGGTGGCTCAGTCGGTTGAGCGTCCAACTTCACTCAGGTCACGATCTCACGGTCTGTGAGTTCGAGCCCCACATCAGGCTCTGTGCTGACAGCTCAGAGCCTGGAGCCTGCTTCGGATTCTGTGTCTCCCTCTCTCTCTGGCCCTCCCCCCATTCATGCTCTGTCTCTCTCTGTCTCAAAAATAAATAAATGTTAAAAAAAATTTTTAAAGAGTAGACTTAATAAACTGCATTTATCAGCATAGAGATGGCATTTAAAGCTATAAGATTTCATAAGGTCATTAAGGAGTGAACCCTTGTCTATAATTCAACATCTTGGATTATAGAGATGAAGAAGATTCTTGCATATGAGATATTGGAGTGGCAAAGTTGTTAGGAACAAGATCTAGGGCATGATCATATGAATAGATGGTTGATTTGACTTGAAAACATCAAGTCTAGAAGAAAATCTACCAAGGAACTGAAAGAACAGAGGTTTGAAGTCATTGTCTCTGTGGAAATTAAACTCATCAAGAATTGTGACAAGAGTAGAGTTGAATGAAGTTGAATGATTCAGTAAAGTTTTCAAGGAATGGTGGGGGCTAGATCTGTAGTCTATAGAAAAGAGTAATGAGGAGGAACTATGGTAAAATATGCTTTCCTTCTTCCTAGTATATCTGGTCTTTAGTTCAGTAGGCCATACGTTCTTCGGTTCTTGTCAGGGAGGTCATTGACTAATATTCCTGGTCTCCTTTACTGATGAAATTTTGCATTATGATTTAGTGTTTTCATAAATCATAAAATGTGAAAAAAGTATATATGGATTAAGCATTAGCAGATAATGTTTATCAATGTACAGAAATCTTTGATATGGTTTCTTAAAATTAATCCATTATATGTTTTCAAATTTATTGCCTAAACAAAATGAAATATCAATCCCCAAAATATCAGTAAATCATGCTTACTTGTAAATATAATATAATCAACTGGTTATAAGCATTAATATATTATCAGTATCATTGTGTTGTTACTGACATATTAATGAGAAGTATTATCCAACTACTTTATTGTTTTACTGTGGGAGATGGGGCCCTATACATTTCAGTTACATAGAAATATTTTGCACCATAGGAAAACAAATGTCTTTGCCTTTTGCTGGAAGATATTTCTAATCATAGCTCAATATTTTGAAGTAATATTTTTGGAATAAAATGAAGACATAAAAGTAAATATTATGTTCTTTTAATGTTAAATAGGCAAATGAGACTTCTGAGAAAAAAGCTCCAAAAATAAAATTCACATTAAAGCAACATAGCAACTTTTCAAGTAACTAACAACTAAATATAAATATATTCACATAGATGACAACACACAAAAGTTAATCACAATGGAAAAAAAAAAACAAGGAAATGTCTCTAATGTCAAAATTTAAAACACAGATCTGACAAAACATCATTAAAATTTCCTCAAACATGAAGACAAGAATACATTTTATTTTTATAGAAACAAACATGGTAATGGTTGCACAATTCTGTAAATATACTAAAAATACTGAATTGCAACTGTCAACAGGGTGAACATTATGGCATGCAAATTATATCTAAATAAGGCTCCTTAAAATACACACAGGTATATTTATATATAAGTATATATGTACATATGTATGTGTATACATGTACGTATATGCATATATATGTATAAAAGCCATCACAAATGTTGAATATATGACCAAAAAAATTTAGAAGAATCTTTGTAAATATGATACCAAAGTGAAAAGACACCCACGTGGATAGACTATTATTGCCAATAGGGTCTAACAACAGAAAAGAGAACACACACACAACACATAAACACAAAGTTAACGTATAAAGTTTATATTCTATGGACGGTTCATATAGTGTAAAAAAAATAAATGAAACAAACAAAAGAACTACAATAAGAACGCTGATGATTAATTTTCTGATTTCTTTGCTCTAGAAGCAGAAAAGTGTAAATTTCAGGACAGTATAGGTTGGAAGTGGGAATCATTTCATTCTAACTTTGAAATGAGTTAATACCTCACAGGTAATTATGGTACAGATTATTTTAAAAGTAATGAGCTTTAACACAAAATAAATTCAAAATGAATTAAAGACCTAAATGTGAGACCTGAAACCATAAAACTCCTAGAAGAAAACATAGGCAGTAGTCTCTTAGACACTGGCCTTGGCCACATTCTAATTGATATGTCCCTTCAGGCAGGGGACACAAAAACAAATACAAACTACTGGAAATACACTAAAAGCTTTTGCATAGTGAAGGAAACCATCAACAAAAAAGAAAAGACAACCTACTGAATGGGAGAAGCAATTTGAAAATTATATATTCAATATCCAATAAGGGGTTAATATCCAAAATATATAAAGAACTCCTATGACTCAACACCATAAAAATAAATAATCTGATTAAAAAATGATCAGAAGACCTGGGTAGATATTTTTCCAAAGAAGACATACAGATGGCCAAAAGACAAGTGAAAAGATGTTCAACATCACTAATCATTAGATAAATGCAAATCAAAACCACAGCGAAATATCACTTCATACCAGTCAGAATGGCTAGTATCAAAAAGACAAGAAATAACAAGTGTTGGTGAGGATGTGGAGAAAAAGGATCCCTCGTGCACTATTGATGAGAATGTAAATTGGTGTAGCCACTGCAGAAAAGAGTACAGAGGTTCCTAAAAAAAAATTAAAAGTAGAAATGCCATGTAGTCCAGTAGTTCTATTACTGGATATCTATACCAACCCTCCCCCCAAACACTAATTCTCTGAAAAAGATATATATATCCCTATGTACATTGCAGCATTATTTATAATAGCCAAGATACAGAAGCAACCCAAGTATCCACTGAATGGATAAAGATGTGGGATACACACATATATAATATATATCACATATATATTATATTAATTATATATTATACATAATATATTAATTATATATATATATCATTTATATCAGTCATAAAATATGAAATATTGCCATTTGCAACAGTATGGGTAGACCTAGAGGGAATTATGCTAAGCGACATAAATCATATAGAAAAAGACAAATACCATATGATTTCACTTATATGTGAATTATAGAAAAAATGAACAAACAACAACAACACAGAAACAAATTCATAAATAAAGCAAATTGCTGGTTGACAGAATGGAGGGGATAGGGAGATGGGAAAAATCGATGAAGGGGATTAAGAGGTATAAACTTCCATTTATAAAAGTCAAGAGGATGAAAAGTACCGCATATGGAATATGGTCAATAATATTGTAATGACGTTATACGGCGATACACACACTTATCATGGTTAGAATTTCATTAATGTATAGAATTGTCAAATCACTATGCTGTAAACCTGAACTAATATAATATTGTACTATTCTTCAATAATAATGATTAATAAGCTTTAAAAACATTTAAAAAAGGAATTCAGTGAAGAAAGGTAAGTTCTTCCCTGTTTTTTAAATTTTTTAAATGTTTATTTTTGAGAGAGAGAGAGAGAGAGAGAGAGAGAGAGAGAGAGAGAGAGAAAACATGAGTGGGGGAGGGGCAGAGAGAGAGACGGAGACACAGAATCGGAAGCAGGCTCCAGGGTCTGAGCTGTCAACACAGAGCTGGGCACGGGGGCTCGAACTCACAAACCGTGAGAACATGACCTGAGACGAAGTCACACGCTCCACCGACTGAGCCACCCAGGCACCCTAGTTCTTCCCTGTTTTAACTATTGTGTGACCCCACCCTTAGCCCCTGCCCCCACAAGGCTTTTATTTTTCTAGTTGTTCATACTGGACATGTTAGACATGTTAATGTTCTTAAATATGTATCTTTCTAAAAAAAGCAGATTTTCCTTGAAGATTATAAAGCCAAAATTCAGATCCCTTCACTTTCATGGCCTACTCCAGTTTCCTAAAAAGACAATAGCTTTTTATCTAATGTCTAAAGTTATAAATTTCATTCAGAATATTTAAGATTAGTTAAGATTCATGAAAAGCTCTAACACCCTGACATCTTAAAGCACATATAAGAACAAGTTTGTTATATTTTCAAATTTGACAACTGTAAAATGTTCATAAAACTAGCTATCAAAAATCAGCTATCAATAATAATAAAACTTTAATAATTTTGATAAACTATGCTATAGGAAATGCTGAGTTAATGCTCCGTCCTCACTGTAGAAAATGAAGTTCTTAAATCAATGAAATATGAAGAATCAAGCAAAGGTAATGAGAATGAAAGAAAATCAACATTATAGAGGTATGTCAAGCATTTAATTAAAATAGGTTTATGTGTTTGAGGTTTGCAATATATTTGGTATTTCTCAGCTTTTTAAAATAGATATTTTGTAATTTACTTTCTAACTTACATGTTAAGTCTCATATTAATTTAATATTCATATATTTGCATCTAAAAATACCCACAAAATTGTGGATTTTGTGTGATTCTTCCCAACATTTCTTCAAATTAATATGGGTTTTGTTCCCACTAGGTTTACTCACTTATGCTTTGCCTCAGTTCTCCCTTGCATATTCCCTCTGAGCATTGCTTCCAAAATGCGTCTTTCCAATACATGATTTTGACGGCAAGAGTTAATTTAAATCCCCCCCCTTTTTTTTTTCCTCACATGCAAATTCTAAAATACTGAACACAATGTGGCCTGTAAGATGTCTGTTAAGGTCTTTGGCCAATTTTTTAATTGACTTGTTTATTTTCTTGTTGTTGAGTTTTCAGACTTTTTAATTTTTTAAATTTTAGAGAGAGACAGGGTGACCAGAGGAGAGGGGCGGAGAGTGAGAGACAGAATCTTAAGCAGGCTCCATGTTCAGTGCAGAGCCCAATGTGGGGTTGATCCCATAACCCTGAGATCATGACCTGAGCTGATATCAAGAGTCAGATGCTCAACCAACAGAGCCACCCAAGTGCCCCAACAGTTTTTTTTTTATTGTATATAAGGGTCCTTTATCAGATACATATATATTGCAAATATTTTTCCCAGTCAGTGGCTTGTATTCTCATTCTCTTGACACTGTCTTTCATAGACCAAAAGAGTTGTTGTTTTTCTTTTAAGCTTTTTTTTTTCAGTTTTATTTATTGATTTTGAGAGAGAGAGAGAGAGGACATGACTGGAGAGGGGTAGAGAGAAAGAGAGAATATCACAAACAGGCTCCATAGTGTCAGCGCAAAGCCCAACGCAGGGATCAAACTCATAAACTGTGAGATCATAACTTGGGCCAAAATCAGGTGTCGAATGCTTAACTGACTGAGCCACCCAGGTGCCCTCATAGACCAGAAGTTTTTAATGTTAATGAAATCCAGCATATCAAGTATTTCCTGGGGGTATTTTGTGTTTGGTGTTCTTTCTAAAAAGGCCCCACCATCCCAAGGTCATTTAGGTTTTCTCCTATGTCATCTTCTAGGAATTGTATAGTTTTGTGTCTTACATTTACACTCAAGACCCATTTTGAGTTAGTTTTTGTGAAGAGTGTCAAGTATGTCTAGATTCATTTTTTTTTTTTTTGCATTCTGCTGTCCAGTTTTTCATAGATTTATATGTTAAGGATGGACCATTTCAGTATTGCTATATATTATGGTTTATTTTGCCAGTGTCTTCCACAGTGGGCTTTTTTTCCCCCTATAGAGAATAATGACATCTTTTTAAGATTTCAGGTAACATTTCAACATATATATTTCTTTAAAAAGTGATACTGAATTTGCAATACAAACAACATTGTGAATATTAAAATAGCAAATATAGAAATGGATCAAGATACATACAAGAATTGGAGAATATAAAAAAAAAATGAATGAAATGTCCAATCCCTTAGAACACAATTTTAAAGATGATAATAAATATTTAATTTCTCTTTTATTATTTGTGTTTTGGTAATGGTTGTGATGAAAATTGTCAAATGACTTGCATTTTTCTTATTTGTTAAAAGCTTTCTCATGTGGAAAGTTGTCCTACATTGTGTCAAAAGAATAAGCTGTCACTGCTAATGTTTAATACATTATGAGAATAACTGCCATGTACTATACTAATTTGACCTTTTCAGAACTCCAACTTTGATTGGATGGACAATTTCTCTCCTATTTAAAAACTCAAACCCCTGTTGGGAAGAGCTAGAATGACCATCTGTTGAAATTCAGAATACTAAAAAGGTTAGAGTACACAACCAAATGCTTCAGAGAGTATTAACATAATTAAATCTTTCCATCTTATTTCCTGTCAAAAATCATGAAAACCTGAGATGATGGTATGAATTCAGCTTTCATTATTCAGAAAATAAAAAGTAAGGTGAGCATGTTGTACTATTAGGTTTTATGTTGAAGGCCTATATAAAAGTGTTTCTTAGTTTTAAGATGCCAGGAATTAGTCTAAATATGACCATTCTAGCACAAAAAATGCTTCATCCCAGTTCAGAATGACATTTAGATAAAGAAAAATAAAAAAGAGTTAGTGTTTGTCCTTCATCAATCCTAAAAGTTTAAATCACCCGTATTTTAATGTAAATCATGTGTAGTTATAATTTATATTATCTCAGAAATTTAGAGTAGGAGAAATTAAAGCACGACAGCTGATAGAGCAGAGATCATAAATAATTAGGTTCATTTAAAAATGCCAAAGCTGATTTTTTTCAAAATAGAATTATGTCTTAGACTGTGCTGCCAGAGCAAAATACCACACACTGGGTACTTTATAAATGACAGAAATTTCATGGTTCTGGAGGCTGAAAGTCTTGAGATCAGGATGCTGGCATCACTGGTTTCTAGTGACACCCCTTTTGCCGCCCCTCTTGTATCTTGCTGACTGTCATGTATCTTTGCCTCTTGTAAGGGTACTAATCCCATGCATGCTCCACTCTCGTAATTTAATTACCATCCAAAGGCCCCACCTCTTAATACCATCACAATGGGTATTAAATTTCAATATGTAAATTTGGTGGAACATAAATATGAAGTCTATATCATATTATATAGCTACATGATTGAAACATGATTTCTGCATGTTGCATAGTAATTATAGCAAAAATTATTAGCATAATCATATACATTCCATAAGGTTTTAAAATGTATAAAATATTGATATAATTTGAAGGTAAATTCAGTGAATACAGTTTTTCCCCATCAAGTACATACAATTAAAATAAATGCCATTCAATAATTGGCAATAATAGATGTCATTATACTTGCTGAAAAATAAAGAAAAGTAAGCAATATTTACATTTTTAAGTTAATTAATTAATTAGCTAATTAATTAATTTTGAGAGGCAGCAAGAGCACTAGTGGAGGAGGGACAGAGAGAGAGGGAAAGAGAGAATCCCAAGGAAGCTCTGCACTGTCAGTACAGAGCTTGATGTGGGCCTCAGTCTCATGAACCATGAGATTATGACCTGAGCTGAAATCAAGTCTGACAGTTAATGAATTGAGCCACCTAGGCACCCCTTGATATATTTCAATAAAAATTGAAAAGTTTTAGTAATATTGATTTTAATTGGAAAATAAATAGCATTCTATTAATTCCTGATTAAAATTACTACACTTAGTTATATCTTATAAAAAGTCATGCTGAATTGTTTTGCCCTTTTCTATGTCCAATAGAAATTATCTACTTAAATTATAATTGTTAATATTTAAAAAGATTAAAAGCAAAAAGTATACTTTTTAAAAAATAATATACTTTCATCAATGTACTGAATTAGAGAAATATATAATATTTACATAAATATAATTCATTATAATTATAAGTAGAAAGATTCCAGGATGCAATGATCGAAACTGACCCAAGAAAGCCCATACATGTATATTTATATAACACATAAGAAAATACATAAATATATACACATAAAATATATAACAAGAAAATATATAAACGTCAGAGTTCAGATTGCTCAAACAGTGTGTAGTTCTTGCTATCTGACATAACTATAAACAAACTTTGTATGATTCCTAGGAGGTGATAGATTCAGTAATTAACTGAAATGAAATGAATTTTATGCTTTCATATATTTTAATCCAATATTGCAAAATCTCCAAAAGTCCATTGACCTATGTCAGTTTCATCCTATATAATACAAAAATTAAAAAAAAAAAAAAAACCTTAATCTGAGCATAGAAAGTCGCATTTCTCTCTCTAGCAAAATGTCAGACTAAAACATGGATAGTCCTTCAGCTACTATTTTAAATACACAGAAATGCTGAATAAAATATACATTAACATATTAAATACATAATGAGATTAAAGAAGGAAAGACAAACTTCTGGTCGATAAAAAGAGAAGTACACAGTTAAATTTATGATACATTGGCAATAGGATGGGTGGTAATAAGTTAAACACAAAAATACATCTTGCAGACTAAAGGCTCAAATTTTAGTGCTAAACTGGGGACATAAAAGAAGCATATTCTTGAGAATACAAAAAGGAGAAACTGGGAGTGGGGACAATACTAAAATTTAGTGGAAAGGAAGGGAAGGAGTGGCGGGGAAGAAGAACTAAAGAATTAAAAATATAAAGAATTAAAAATAAAAAAATATATATTTTTTGCGTATCTTTTTATGTACATAAAATCTGGCTATGTGAAAAAGATCATGTCCGTCCTCATAATTCAAACAGTGATCTTCATGAGTAGAAGTGCAAATACACACCTAGGCTTAAAGGAATACAGTACTGAGTCTTCGCAGCATTTGATATTATTAGAATTAATTAATAATAAAAAGACTAGGAAAAGAGCAACATTTGAAGATATTTTTAGGAATATTTGCAATTAAAGAAAAATATCTGTTTGGGAGTGTAACAGAGTCAAGCAAAGCTAGACAGATTTTAGTGATGGTAGAATATTAAACACAACGCAGCAATTTTAAGATCCAACGGAAGACAGAATCCCTATAAATAAATGACTATATTACTGGCAGCTGCAGTTCCCTTTTATCAGGCACATTAGAAGCAAGGGAAGAATGAGTAAAATATTTAAAGTGCTTAACCTATAACTGTTGACATATAATTCAGTAGGTTAATCATATTTTTCATCTTGCGATTTCTTCATTGACCCCAAACTCCCTTAAGGCAGCACCACCCACATATGATAGGAAATTAAAAATATATGTTTAAATAGTCCTTAATAACAAAAGCTACACATTTGTCATTTACTTTTTTAGTACATAATGACATATAGTTCTGAATAAAGTGACATCAAATTTCACATACCCTACTCATAATTTAACATGGGAATTGCTGAAACAACACTTTAAATGTTTGCTGAAATCAATTAAAATATCAATGAAAGCATGAATACATAAATGTAAAATCATAGCTGCAATTATATTTTTCTTAATTATATTACTTGTTAGAAATGTCTAGTTGTTTATGGTACCAAGAGTTATGAACAAAATTGGAGATTCTTTTTCTCAGTTTAATACAGCCCTTGTAGAAATGTAAACAAAAAATGTTTTATCAACTTACAGCAAGATATACACACAACCATGAGCTTAAATCCTATAATCAAAAAGTTCAAGAGTAGAAAATATAACAAAATCCATTGAAAAATCTTTGTTGAGAACAGAGAACAAATGTGCTTCAGAGAGACTGGGGGTTCAGTAACAGACCATCGCAATAATAGGAATATTCCAATAACGTGAGCCATATGGATTTACTGCTTTTCCAGTGTATATGAAAAGTTATGTTTACACTATACTGTACTCCATATAGTGTGCAATACTCATTATGTCTAAAAAATGTACATACCTTAATATAAAAAATATTTTAGTCCTAAAGAATTTTAATTTTTTTTTTCAACGTTTATTTATTTTTGGGACAGAGAGAGACAGAGCATGAACGGGGGAGGGGCAGAGAGAGAGGGAGAAACAATCGGAAACAGGCTCCAGGCTCTGAGCCATCAGCCCAGAGCCTGACGCGGGGCTCAAACTCACGGACCACGAGATCGTGACCTGGCTGAAGTCGGACGCTTAACCGACTGCGCCACCCAGGCGCCCCAGTCCTAAAGAATTTTAGCCATCATCTAAGCTCTCAGGAAGTCATAAGCTTTTTGCTAGTAGAGAGTCTTGCCTCCATATTGACAGCTGCTGACCAATCAGGATGGTAGCTGTTGAAGGTTTGAAGTGGCTGTGGCAGTTTCTTAAAATAAGACAATTGGGGCACATGGGTAGCTCAGTAGGTTAAACGTCTACCTCGATTTCAGCTCAGATCGTGATCTCAGTCGGGAGATAGAGCCTCTGCTCAGCACAGAGAGTGCTTGGGATTCTCTCTTTCTGTCTCTCTGCCCAGCTCCCCTTCCCCCCAAATAAATAAATATTAAAAATCAAATAAGACAACAATGACATTTGCTACATCATATGACTCTTTCACAAACAATTCCTCTGTAGCACGTGATGCTGTTTGATAGCATTTTCTCCATAGAACTTCTTCCAATATTGGAATCAATCCTCTCAAGCCCTACCACTGCTTTGCCAACTAAATTTATGTAAGATTTTAAACACTTTGTTGTCATTTTAGTCTTCACAATATCTTCAGCAGGAGTAGTTTCCATTTCAAGAAACCACTTTCTCTGTTTATGCATAAGAAGCAACTCCTCATCTGTCCAAATTTTATCATGAGATCGCAGCAATTCAGTCACATTTTTCAGGATCCATTTCTATTTCTATTGCTATTTCCACATGTGCAGTTACTTCCGCCCCTTAAGTCCTGAATCCCTTAAAGCGATCCATGAGGTTTGGAATCAACTTCTTCCAAACTCCTGTTCATGTTGATCTTTTGACCTATTCCCAATGAATCACAAATGTTCTGAATGGCATATAGAATTGGTAATCCTTTCCAAAAGGTTTTCCGATTATCTTTGCCCAGATACATCCAATGAATCACTATGCAGCCACTGAGCCTTACAAAATGTATTATTTACATACTGAGACTTGAAACTTGAAATCCATGGGCTACAAACCAGATGTTGTATTAGCGGGCAAGAAAACAACATTAATCTCATTGTACATCTTTATTGAGGCCCTTGAGTAGCCAGGTGCGTGGTCAATAAGCAGGAATATTTTGAAAGGAATCTTCTTTTCTGAGCAGAGGTCTCAATACTGGGTTTAAAATATTCAGTAAACCAATGTTTAAAACAGATGCGATGTCATACAGGCTTTGTTGTTCCATTTGTAGAGCACTGGCAAAATAGATTTAACATAATTCTTAAGGGCCCTAGCAGTTTCAGAATGGTAAATAGCACTGGCTTGAAGTTAAAGTCACCAGCTGCCTTAGCACCTAACAAGACAATCAGCATGTCCTTTGCTGACAGACTGACTTCTCTCTAGCTGTGAAAGTTCTAGATGGCATCTTCTTTCAATATAAGGTTGTTTTGTCTACACTGAAAATCAGTTGTTTAATAGAACTACCTTTTTAAGGATCTTAGCTGGATTTTGTTCTGAATAGCTTGCTGTGGCTTCTACATCAGTACTTGCTGCTTCACCTTGCATTTTTATGCTATGGAGATGGTTTCTTTCCTTAAAGCTCAACCTCTGCTAGCTGTATTTCTTTTTTAATTTTTTAATGTTTATTTATTTATTTATTTATTGACAAAGAAGGACAGAGACAGAGCGTGAGTGATGGGAGGGGTGGAGAGAGAGGGAGACACAGAATCCAAAGCAGGCTCCAGGCTCTGAGCTGTCAGCACAGTGGTAGAACTCACGAGCTGTGAGATTATGACCTGAGACGAAGTTGGACGCTTAACTGACTGAGCCACTCAGGTGCCCTGATCTCTGCTAGCTTTAAACGTTTCTTTTGCAGCTTCCTCAACCTCTTTCAGCCTTCATAGACTTGAAGAGATTTAGGGCCTTGCTCTGGAGTAGCTTTGGCTTAAGGGAATGTTGCGGCTGGTTTGATCTTCTATCAGACCACAAAAACCTCTGTGTCCGTGATAGAGCTGTTTTACTTTCTTATCATTTACTTTCATATTCATTGGAGTAGAACTTTTAATTTTCTTTTAAAACTTTTCCTTTGTGATGAAAACTTGGCTAACTGTTTGATGCAAGAGGCCTATTTTTAGGACTATTTTGTCTTTTCACATGTCTTTTTCACTAAGCTTAATCATTGCTAGCATTTGATTTGAAATGAGAGATGGGAGTCTTCATTTCACTTAAGCACTTAGAAGTCACTGCAGGGTTATCAATTCGCCTAATTTCAATATTGTTGTGTCTCAGAGTATAGAAAGGCCCAAGGAGACGGGGAGAAACATGGGAATGACCATTGAGTGGAGCAGTAAGAACACACACACTTATTAAGTCTGCTGTTGTATCTGAGTATGATTCGTGGCGCCCCCAAACAATTACGATAATAACACCAAAGATCATTGATTACAGATCACCACAACAAATATAATAATAAAAGGGTATGAAATATTGTGAAGAGTTACCAAAATGTGTCAAAGAAACAAAGTGAGAAAATGCGGTTAGGAAAATGGTGCTACAGACTTGCTCAACACAGAGTTGCCACAAACCTTCAATTAAAAAAAAACAAAACAATATTTGTGAAACACAATAAAGTAAAACACAATAAAAAGAGGCATACCTGTATAAGATTTATAATCCAAATAATTAATAATAATGCATTTAAGATTTTGTATCAGAATTTCTAAAGGACCATCCATTATAATGTGCTACACAAAAGATACACATATAAAACAACACTTCACTTACATAAATAAAGAGAAGGAGATCAGCAAGGATCCCTAATGACCCATTAGACTCCCCTAATAGTTTATACAGGGTGATTTGCCTACATGGACCCCTTCTGTGCTGTAGTAAGAAGACTACTCCCTATGAGGGCAGATACTACAGCAGGGCTGACCAGGTGCCTTTTGACACACAAACTTCAAGCCAAGGACAAAAGAACGTTCTTTGAGCCTGAAACAAGAAAAGATGTAGGTATCCCAGATAAAGTGATAAACTCAGCACAGGTTGTGTGGACTCTTTATCTCCTACTGAAGAAACGTTCCAGGTCCAAGAACCATTCTTAAGCATCTGAGTACATATGAAAGACTGTACACATGATTCTACTTTCTGGAACACCATGTATTTAGTTTGAGAAAACATGTTTTCTTTATTAAAGAGAAAATCGAGACTGTTAGGAAAAAAATCTCAAATCTTATTTTGCTACTAATCCAGATTTCTTTGTTATTATACCCTTATTCAGTTATGAATGGAAGAAGAAATATTCTCTAGATATCTTAACTACCTGTATATCCTCTAAGACCCTACTCTATCAATTATCTTTTACCTCACTTTTCTTCCTCTTTAGTACCTCTCCACTGGCGCATTCATTAATAGTCTTAAGATAGAGGAGATTTGGGGATATAGCCACATTTTTCACATTTTTCACTTTCCTTCACAGCCACATGATATTTGTCCACCTCAAAGCCTCATCCCATCCACAAAAATCCAACATCTGAATCCAAAAATTCATTATTTACATTAAATTCATTTTCTGGTGGTAACTGGTAAAGTCAGTCATATGAGTCAGTTTTTATATTTTTAACAATGTCTTCTCTGCACTGCACAAGTAAATGCAAACACTGACAGGATATTCAATTCCAGACCAATCAGATCACTTAAGTAACAGTCATGCCCTGTTTATTTCCAAAGTGGCAAGTACATAATACTACATTTGTCTGATAATTTTTATTTGTCTGATAAATTTTATTCTTTGTTGGTGTCACCTATGCTGCGTCTTTATGTATACACATAAAACAGGGCACACTATCTCCATATATAATAGGCTTTAGAAAGAGAACTGTAACCCCACATTTTAAAACCTCAAACAGTACTTGAATGAATAATAATAAAGCACAGGACAAGATTTTACGGAATTAAAATACTGAAGTAATTCACAAAATGATTTTGAAAATGTGGATAAACGGCTGGCTAAGTCCCTGAAATTCCATAATAATTATATCTGCAATCAGATGGATTACTGCAGCCTTATTTAACACTAATTTTAACAAGTTGTATGGTTCTAGTCCCAAACAATTTGGTTGGGGCCCAGATACCAGAGTTAGTAATGCTTACTAAAGAAAGCCAAGTGATTTACTTTAATAAGCTATGAGATGCATGGGCATATATCCACTTATCTGAATGGAATGGTCATTGTAGTCACATCAAATAAGTAGACAGTTCTTGAACTACTGGAGCTAACTTAATTTGCTCCATTATACTTACATATCTGTAATACAGCAGACAGCTTAGAGTAAATTGTCATTTTAGGATTTGTCCCTGATTCTACAACACATAATTTCAAAAGAAATGCCCTCTAGGTATATACTAAATGGCATGTGGTTTGATCTATTTCCAGAGGTAATTATACAAGAAATGTTTTTAAAATTGAGAAAACAATTATCATCTGGATATAAAAATCTTTTTATTTATTTATTTATTTATTTATTTATTTATTTATTTATTTATTTATTTTTGGTAACTGTGGTTGAACAACAACAACAGAACTTTAGGACCATACTATTTTATAGACAGGTATTATGCATTATTGAATTAATATACAGCAAATATATATTAAATGTACCTAATATATATATTTAAGATACCAAACTAAAAACTCTTAGATGTAATTTGCTTCAAGGTTTCAAAATAATGACATTGTTCAATTAATATCTTCCTAGGGATTTTAGAGTCACTATTTCACTGAAGAATTGCCCAAAGATGACCAAGATCACATTAAATATTTGAAAAAAATGTATTTGAAGTATTTTGTATTCCAGTTTTTTAAAAGAAAATAATCATTCTGGTGACTTACATTAGAATTTCTTTTTTGTTAAATATCTAACTTATTTATCTCTAGAAGTATAACTATAAATTGACTCAATATCTAAAATAGACTTGATATAATTTAGAGAAATACAGATTATAAAATTTGGCTCCAAATATTCAATAATAAAGCATCACCATGAGGGATAGTTAAATGTTAAACAGTATTTTAAATCTATGTATGTGTTATGCAAAATTAGCAATAAGAAACATTTTTCCAATTGTTTAAAATGTCAGAAGTTTCTTTTTTTTTAATTTTTTAAATGCTTTTATTTATTTTTGAGACAGAGAGAGACATAACATGAGCAGGGGAGGGGCAGAGAGAGAGGGAGACACAGAATGTGAAGCAGGCTCCAGGCTCTGAGCTATCAGCACAGAGCCGGAGGCGGGGCTCGAACTCACAGACCATGAAATCGTGACCTGAGCAGAAGTCGGACGCTTAACCGACTGAGCCACGCAGGCGCCCCTGAAATTAATTTTTTTAAAAAAAGGAGAGAGAGAGCGAGAGAGAGAGAGAGAGAGAGGGAGAGAACAAGCAGGGAAGGAAGAGAGAGGGGGAGACAGAGAATCCCAAGAAGACTCTGCACTATCAGCGCACAGCCTGATGCTGGATTTGAACTCATAAACCATGAGATCATGACCTGACCCTAAATCAAGAGTCCCACACTTAACTGATTGAGCGACCCAAGCGCCCTGTCAGAAGTTTCTAATATGTATTGTATATAAGAGAACTATCATTTTTCTGTTACTACTAACTATTCTTGATATTCTGATTGTCATATGCATAAAAAGCCTGGCTTCTTGGTCAGTTATTGGCATCATAAAGAGTATAAAGTATAAAAAATCCAAGAACAATTTCATATTATCTGTAAAAATTTTCTTCACAGGTTGTTACCTTGAGAAATTGATTTTCCAGAAGGTAAACTTCAAGAATAGGGATATTTATTTTTTATGGGGTATCCCTAGCACATAGGATAGCATGCAGCTAACAGAAGGCATGCATTAGTTTTCAATCAATTAATCTTTAAAGGAAAAAAAATCACAAGTCTATTGAGTTGACTTATCATCATTGTTTAGGTGATTATAATGTGATTTAAAGAAATGCATAGCATTATGAATACCTTATGTTTGTCGACCAACATGACTTTATAAATCAATTATAGAGTAAAATAATAAATGTTTATGAATATTTATTAAATGTAAAAGCTTATTTTCCTTGGAAGTAACTTTTCTAAAATATAAAGTTAAATATTACATGAACTTAAAGTGACCTGTTTGTATCTTGTTATAATTCATTGTTAAATATGGAGTTAAATATTAAAATATTCATTTTAATGTTTTTTCTCTTATTTTGATTATTTTTTCTTTGAATATCACCATATACCCAGTTCTCTATTTTTGATGGTGACTTACATTTAAATTACTTTTTTGAAGATTGAAACTCACTATATAATTCTAAAGAAAATTTATTTTATGAAAAGTCTTTTTGGACTTTTGGAAGCTGGACGTTGAAGTACACATACCAAGTTCCCACTGCAACTTAATATATTATTAGTTTACTATTTTCTCATTTTATTTGTTCTTGTAAGTCAAAAGTGGATTGTTTTTTTTTTAATTTTTTTTAACGTTTATTTATTTTTGAGACAGAGAGAGACAGAGCATGAACGGGGGTAGGGTCAGAGAGAGGGAGACACAGAATCTGAAACAGGCTCCAGGCTCTGAGCTGTCAGCACAGAGCCCGACGCGGGGCTCGAACTCACGCACCGAGAGATCATGACCTGAGCCGAAGCTGGCCACTTAACCGACTGAGCCACCCAGGCGCCCCCAAAAGTGGGTTGTTTATATCACTATGTCAATTTTGTTGTATCACATCAGACTCAAAAATGGATTGATATCAATTTGTTTTCTCTAAAAATGAATTTTTATAGTATTTTTTTACTACAGAAATATATGTTAACTGGTAAAATATTTCAATATATGCACAGTGTTGGAAAACATAGCTCATGGTTACCTTACTTGAGCCAAATACAGTTATCAATATATTAAAACGAACACTTTAACGATGACATCAGCATGATTTTTCAATGTTTTAGTATATTAAAAGTATTCAAGTAAAAGAGAACTCACAAAACAAATAGACATGTATCACTGACAGATGAAAGCAATTAAAGCCTTACATGTGCTACACACTGATACACTTTCCTCCCTTCACGCAATAGATTTTGCAACATATATTCATTAGTTCCATTCTTTCAAATTTTATATAAATGAACCTTGGTATATTTGTTTTCTAAAATATTCTTTACACATCTTTTTTGACTCTCTTTAATAAACGTAGCTTCATTTTATTATTTTTCATGGCCATACAATAATGAACAGTTTATTCATGTATTTCAGTTTCCTTGGACATATTTTTTGCTGTTAGAAATGATATGTTTTTGTGAATACCACCTAGTATTTCTTTAGAAGATATAAGTACAATAGCTCTATTTATATTATGAACATCTCATATTTATTTGTTAATGCTTTCTTGTTTTCCAAAGTACTTTTTCCAAGGCATAGGCTTATCAACATTATATGGATGTTCATCCATTTAGTAACCTTACAACACTTACTTTATTTCTTGGTGTGCTGAATCATGTATAATTATATGTGACCACACTCAATAAGACTTTGTCTTATGAGTGTTACTGTCTAATTGGAAATTATCTAGCATTCGTTTGGCTTTTACCTATTTGAATAAGCATTTTCATTTTACTTTCAACAAATAAATGGCATGCTATTTATATATGTCTCCTTTAAATAGCATAGGACTATAGTTTGACACTATAATTTTGAACTGAAAAGTTAAGTCCATTTGCCTTTTTTTTGTGATATTTCCCCTATATATGGATTATTTTCTACCTTCTTTTTTTGTGTTCTCTCTTTGCTTTGCTTTTCTGTTTCTTGTCTCCATATTTTTCAGCTGATAAACTTGCCCCATTTGATTATTTTCCTTCCAGAATTTTGAATTCTGAATGTTTTTCACTGTATTTATCTTCCAATTGCATCAAACTGGGATGCAAGACAAAAGGCCTGTGTTTGGCACTTGTACTTCTACAAAGGCTCCAAAAGAAATCAGTCTTTTCTGCTGATTGTAAGGCTGGAGGCTTTTCAGGGCTACCATACCAGAGAGCTCAGCAGGGAGACAGGATGGGGGTAGCATCAAACCAAAACATCTCAGACTCTTCTGTCTGACTGCTGTATCCCCTGGATACAGGATCAGTTACTTTTGTGAATTTGGTCAATGTCCAGAGTTCTGAAACGGTTACATTTAGTTTATCTGCCAGTATGTTCATTAGCTTGTGAAAGAGTAAATTCCCCAAAATCATACTCTGCCATTCCAGGATTCAAAATCTTCCCTTCATTATTAACAAATAAATTTGTTATTTTTTTCTAAGTATTATACCAAACAAAATAGTTGATTATTTGATGGCAAAAATTAAAACAAGATAAACTGATAAAGACGTAACAAATGATGACAAGAAAAGAAGGCTTCAAAGTGTGCCTGAGTGCCACAAATTCTTTTTTCATACACTGTAGATATATCTATAGATATATGAATATGTTTTATACGTTTGTCAAAATTTATAAGAAAGTGACCACACCTCAGGCATATATGTTGAATAAATAAAGGGAAAGAAGAAATATTAAATGCAATCTTGAGAGAAAAAATACAATCATCAGGCTTCTTCCCACTGAAAGACATAAGGCATCTTACAAGAATAAATTTCAACTAATTATAGGAAGTCAAAAATTCTTAGTTTCTTGGTATGTGTGTGTAGCCATGTGTTTTGGAGTGACCTAGGGTATTATAGTTTTTTTAGCTGCCCCAGGTATTTGAATCATACACTACATCCAATTGCCAACAAAGAACAACAACAGCAACAAACAACAAAGCAGATGGCTTCAGTTACATAAAGCAGGTATTAATTTTGTATAACTGAAAGTATTATAGCACCAAAAATTTTTTTTTCCTGGTCAGTAAAATCTCTATATTAAGAGCTGCTTGGTTTCAAACCAGTATTTTTCAAAAACATATATTATTTTATAGATCTCCTTTTGTTAGCCCTACTACACATTTTGTTGTTGTTGTTGTTCTGGTCTCATAAGTATTGACTAGAATAATTTTGGGTATACCAGCTATGTGATTCTTTTTTATTATTGCATTACATATACAGTTGAAGCAAATCAAACTGGACAAATCATCTGCATTTAATTACAGCAATCTATTATAGAATTAAAGAATTGTAAATTCTTTTGCTTATGGAATCATACAGCTATGCCAAATTAAATCAGCTTTGATAACCCAATTACCATCATTTTAAGGAATTTCTACATGCTTAATGAATAAATTTTAAGAATCACTGGCTAAAGAAAGGGATATAATTTACAGCCATATTGTAATTTTAAATAACACACTCTGAGATTTCAGGACACCTTGGAGATGATTGTGTACAATGATTTCAACTTACTGAAAAAGTTACACTTATTTAGCATGTATTGTACCAGTTAACAATGGATTGACTCAGGGGCATCTGGGTGGCTCAGTCAGTTAAGCGTCTGACTTCAGCTCAGGTCATGATCTCCCAGTTTAGTCCGTGAGTTTGAGCCCCGCGTTGAACTCTGTGCTGACAGCTCAGAGCCTGGAGCCTGTTTCGAATTCTGTGTCTCCCTCTCTCTCTGCCCCTCCTCGGCTCATCCTCTATCTCTCTCCCAAAAATAAACATTAAAAAAAACTTGAAAAAAAATACCCAAAAAACAAAGAACAAAAAACAATGGATTGACTCAGCTTCAAATTCAATCTTTTATCTGCTCTTTGATAATGGAACTGGGTTTGTAATATTTCTTCTTTGTATGCAGAAAAATACCTTTGCTGGTGAATGGTAATGTAGAGACATTAAGGGAAGAGTTTTATTTGTGTTCCTTTTCTTCTTTTGGAGTATCCATCTAGTGTCCCTGCAGAGTGTGGCTTTTTCCATCAGTGATTCTCCAGCCAGTAGCAAGTGACAATTCCTCACGAACAACTTCCCCCAGAACGCACATCCCTCTCTCATAGTTTCTAGGGGTTAGTGGCATTTCTGTAAATATTTTAGAAATGTGAATTCAGTGCAAAGTCAGCTAATGAATTATATGGGAATTCTTGCTCCCTATCCAGATAATTGCCAGATGATTTTCTGATGGGTCAACACCCCTACCCCTTTCTCAGAAGTCCTCCTGACAGCTTTTTGGCCAGACAACCAGTTCCACTATTGAATTTTATGCAAGCTAATAGTAATCCGTACAAGAAACTTACTGGCTGAATTGCCAACATCGCAGAAGGGCTTTTCTTTGCTCACCAAATCACTCTGCAGACTGTGGACCAGTTGTTGCTGAGGACAACCCAGCTAGCTTCTTGACCATCTAGTGGGATTTGACACCATCTTATCCAGTGAAGACTGAATCCAAGCTTTGGGGAACAATTTTTCCTTCCAAAAATTCTCCCCTTTGGGGGGACATTCATTCAGCCTCAGAGCATCCTTTGGCGTTACCTCTTTTTCTCTTAGACGGATTCCTGTTATTTAATCCCTGCTAGTAATTGTTTATGTTAAAATTTTCCACATCAAATTACTTTTTGTTTCTATTTATGGAACTCCAAATAAAACATAATTGATAACAGAAGTAGTTGCTATAGACTGACCCAAAACATAGGTTTTGGAAATGTTTTGGCTGAAAGTGCAGTAATGATCTCCTTGTTAATAGGAAATGAAATGTTAGTCACCTATTATATCATAATCAATCAAGCTGTCATGTATGGTTGTTTGTTATGAAATGCCGACTGAAGCACATACTTTGGGAATCCAAGGAGCTATTGCATTTGACCCTTAAAGCAATAATAATAACTCTAAGACTGTGTTATGGAATAGACTCTTTTAGAGCACTAAAGTGCTAACAAAGTAAAACAGCAGGTTCATTTCCATCAATTTTTTGATCAAGTCATGTGGCAACAACCAGAGATCTTCCACAACAGCCCTAAAAGAACGCAGTATTCCTACAGACACAGGAACAACACTGCTGAAAACAACAGCATTGAATGTTAATTTTGAATGTTACAGAATTAAATTTTGAGTGTTAATTTTGTATGTTACAGAATTAAAACTACAGTTGAATTTACAGTCATGCCAAATTTCTAGTGTGAAATTTAGGGCACTGCTTGCTAAATAACTGGATCCTGAAAGCCATAATGAAGACATTTGGTTGGGCTGAGATAAAACCGACACTAAGAGCTCCCAAGTCACTTTGAGACTCACTTATCAGTAGAAGTAGTTTGCCTTCCAGTGTCTGACGAGATTAGCGTTCTTCTGCTCAAAAACACTGGGATAACCTCAACAAGGGCAGATGTCTTGAAATGTGATAAAATTTCCCTAAAGACACACCACAAGCATATTCTGCTGCCACTAGAACCATGACTAGAGTAAAATTTTCCATCTCAAGGTGTATATAATCTGATCCAGAGAAACAAAAAACATACATACCAAAAGGCACTGATAAATATTTGAGTGAGCAGGGTATGTGTATCCATGAAAATCTCTGTGGCTGCTCTCTTCTGTATGCAAGGCAAAACTGTAGAGGATGCCACCAGTGAGCCAGCTTGCAAATTGCAATGGAGATAGGGAGTTTCATAAGTGGTAGAATTCAAATAGCAACACTTAACCACCAATGCAGGTGTGCAATTATTACACCAAAAAGGGCAGCAGAGGTGAACTGGTAATCAGCATGTGTTGGCTCACAGATACCTTTCTTGTGGGCTAATTGATCATGGTGTCCTTAGGGATGAAATAGATGTAGCTTAATAGAGTAATTCTTGATATGTGTATAGCAGAAAAACAAACAAACAAAGTTCTAGTAGCCAAGAAACCTGTCTTGAAGCATCACAGTAGAAAACTGTAGTTTCTTAAAGAGCTTGTAGACCTGAGTCAATTCACAGATTCAGAGAACACTGAATGAAGGAGGTTGCTTCCTCTTGAAATAGGACCTTGCACCTTTGGTGTAAGTTTACACTATGAGTATTACCCAGAGATTTCTCTAAAGGGACCATAGGAGAATGACAGTGCACTGGGGTAAAGGAAATATTAAAACTTTCTGGGATAATGAGACACTAACTTTGAATTAAAACTGATACCTGGCCACTGTGGTTCACCAGTCAGAACAGAGACTTGCGAAGACTCCGTTATGGTGGAAGTTATGGAATAAACTTCCTGAAAAGATAAGATCTGTCTTACAGAGACCTTTATATGGTACTACTCCCCTCCCCGCCCCCCCCCCCCCCCCACAGCCACTGACAAAATACATGAGACTGAAAATCAAGGGTGGGAACTGGAAATCCTTTCTCTCAATATTACACCTATTAACCAATTTGCAAATTGCTTTTTTTTTTTCTTTCCATCCCAGTGATTTTGGGCTTTGTTTTTACTGTTTGAATGTCTCAGCATCCAAGGAGAGAATCCTTCCACTAAGGGACACAATAATAATTCTACTGAATTGCAAGATGATATCTGCCATTTTTTGCTCTTCATGTCATAAAACCAACACACAGAAAAAATGGTTTCTCTATTGGTTTGAGTAATTAATTCTGATTGCTGAGAGGAAAGTGGAGTAAAGAGCACTATGATTGGAACCCAGGGCACTCTCTGGGCACCTCTTAACTTTCCCATGCTCAATAGTAAAGGCCAATGGAAAATAATAGCAACCTCTCCAAAAAGGCAGGATATTTGAGGACTCAGACCATTCTATAATTCAGATTTGGATTACTCCTCTGGGTGAAGAACCTCAACCAACTAGCTCATGTTTTTGAGCAATGTGGGGGAAATATAGAATGGATAATGGAAGAAGAAACAATGAGTATTCATGATCTCCAATTAAGGAAATAAAGATTGTAGTAGTTTTTCATATGCTTTGCTTTTTATATGCATGCATTTATTTGTATTTGCTAATCAACTTTTTCTTACCTCTCTTTATTAAAAAAATATGTATGGAAGTCATGGCAAGTTAACTGCCAGTTTAGTATTAGGTAACAGTATTCAGTGGGATGGGACTGTGACAGAATTTGAGAAGTCAAAAAGCCAGTAATGGATGCAACAACTTGGGTATGAGATCATTTCATTTTGAGAAAATTATGAGAACTTCTTCATTTGTAAGGAAATTAGCTATATCTTTTTAGGTGGAAATGTAGGTTGTTTGCTTCTATAGGAAAGTTTAAATAAGTGTAGTCTGGTGCATATGAAAGCTGGGTAATAGAATAGCCAAAGGGGCTACGTTAGGTATTAATTTATTGCCTCTTTGCTCTGTGACAATGGAGTTAGCCCTTGTATTTACTTACTTAATTACTTACTTACTTACTTATTTGACAGTACAATGTTAAGCCTTGTCAGTAGTGAATGCTTAAAAGGATTTTCTCTTTCTGATTCTGGTGATTTGTTGTTCTACCTGTGCATCTATGGAGTTGTGCTATTATTTAGCAACGTCCTGGTCGCCAGCAGAAAGAGGCACCTCCCCCATCTTCTCCCAGGACACACACTTCCCCACCTGGCTGGTTTCCAGAGGTAACTGGCGCTTTAGCATGAAGTGCTTTGGGGCAGCCAAGAGATCAGTGGCACTTCTAAGGACACCCCAACTGTCCTGCCCACATTTTCTAAGTGACAACTTCTAAGTGAGTCAACACCAACACCCTGGCTCCCAAACCCAGTATTTCTAGAAGCTTTCTGGTGAGTTTAGTAAGTGTTTTTAGCTGGCTTTCCAGCAAATGTAGAACAACTGCACCGGCAGCTTACTAGTGAATCTTATTATTCTCTGCCTGTTGGTTACCATCCTTGGCCAGAAATGGTGGAAAATATCTCCACCTTTCTGTCAGCTTCAACCACTCTCTCCAAAGAGGTCTAATCTGATACCCTCACCATTCTGAAGCTCTTCCTGTCAGTATGTTACCTTTTTGGTTGCCCTCTATTAGACCTGAAGTATCCTTAAGAATTCTCTATCCTACCCCTCACACACACTTAAGCAATTTATTGTTTTTCTAAACCCATGTTAATAATTCTTTATATTAAACCTTTCTTGCTCAGAATCTCTTTATTTTTGGACCCTAAGTAATAAATATGTTAAATAATTTTTTTGCAGAATTTACTAGTAAAGAACTGATTGTTCAGAGAGGTTGGATGGCACTACATAAATGATAACACCTCCAGTTATGGATTAATGCAGCTGTAAGCTTCAGTGGAAAGGTTATGTAATAATGTTTTAGAATTTTTTTTTTGTCTTCAATGTATTGTTTGTATCTGTTTTCATCTGTTAAGGAGTCCAGTCTCTGCCCTTTCTATTTTCCAGAGCTATTATCTAATTATTTTTCATTTATGTCCTAACTTCTTTATTTATATTTTCTTTTAATTTCAGGATATATAGTAAAAGGGGATGGCTGCAGCATGTACTCAATATTCTCTCTTAAACTAGAGGGTACGGTAAATATTTTCAAATCAATGTGTTCATTCACGACTTATGCATATATATATGCATATATGTACATATATGCATATATATATGCATATATGTACATATATGCATATATATATGCATATATGTACATATATGCATATATATATTTAAAGTGTAATTTTAGACGTTTTCAGCCTTCATTTTTAAGGTTATCTCACATCCTCTTATAACTCCTGAGTTTCACATTTCCGCAATTTTAATTCATAGGCATAAGTTTTGTAACTCAGCAAACACTTGTCATAAAACACTAATAAATCTCTAAAAAGTGAGTAATAATTTTCTCCATGATACCTTTTTCTTTTCTCTTTCATAATTTATCTATTTGTTGCCCTTCATAAATAACATTTCTTTGTTATTCTTTGAATGCTAAATATCAATTTAGCTTTCTTTTATATAATATTTTGGTAAGTTAATACTCTATTTCTAAAGAAAATCTTATTCCTTAAGCAATTCATCCTTGTGTCTTTTTGTCATGTTATGATTGTATTTACCATTCTCATTTTAAGAGCAAGGGATTAAAATTATTCACTCTCAAATCCATGTTATTTTCTATAGCACCATTTTCAAATGAATGTTCATTAATGTTATAATCTGTTATTTTTAATATTGTATT
Organism: Acinonyx jubatus; assembly: GCF_027475565.1. Lineage (NCBI taxonomy): Eukaryota > Metazoa > Chordata > Mammalia > Carnivora > Felidae > Acinonyx > Acinonyx jubatus. The sequence continues at coordinate 215,756,875 of NC_069380.1, forward strand.
TGTTCTGTGAACTTTGAAATATAAGATAACAAATATTTATATAATACTTTAAATAACAGTTTTCCATAAAACTGAAAATTTTAAAGACTTTTACTAAATGGAATTCTTATTAAATGTCAATTTGAATATTGAATATTTCATGGTGAAAATTAAGGCAGAGACTGTTAATAATGAGGGGAATAAGAAAAAACATAAACACCACTCTTGATTAAGTTAAACAAAAAATATCTTTATCTTGTAATTTTTTTCATAATATACTTAGCAACATCATCATTTAAAAACTATCTTAATGAGTACTTTGTGCTTTTTTTTCAATTAGAATATTTCTTCTTAGAATATATATTCACCCAAAATTCATGGCCTGGTGGTTCACCTGCTCAGAATTCACAGCTAGTCCCTACTCAACTGCTAAATTTCAGTTTCTTCATCTATAAAATATGAAAGACAATGTTTATTCATCAAATAATTGTTTTAAAGAATAATTAAATGATTGCAAATTCCACAGAATTATTTTGATTGTAACCCCTACGTATTAGATATTTCTAAGATTATTATTTTTACTGATACCTTGTCAAAAAAAACGATGGGACAGGACGAGGCAAATCTTCAAAGGTGAAATTTTCAGAGTGAATTTAAGAGCCAACAATATTCAGAAAGGTCTGTTAATGAAATGTAGTGTGAGATCACTCAACCTGTAACAGAATGCTGGGCCTGGTTTCTAAGGAATAGAGATGGCTTACAAGTGAGGCCAAGGTTTCAGAAACCATGAGAATGACTAGACTTGAGACAAACAGGATTGTATCATTGTTACAGGTAATGAATCCAGGGTAAATGTTCTGTGTGTGATAGGATGTCTCTAGCATGTGGATTTGTAGAGGAGTTCAAGGTTGTGAGACTGAGGAATGTCAGCATTGAGTGAATTTTTATGACATATGACAAGGGCCAATACGATGCCTTGGAATTGGATCTCTGTGACAATGAATTTCTTTCTGATCCTTTGACTTTTTTTTTTTTTTTTTGGTAAAGAATTAACTGAAGGAGAGTTGACCTAAATATCTATATTTGAAGAAAAGAATAGCAATCATGTGAAGTAATACCATGTAGACACATAATATGGTGACCAGTTTAAACACAAATGTGCAGAAAAGTTGCAGCTTTTTAAGTTTCTACTGAGGCCTCTTGAGTCTCAAGTCACAGGGTTTGTAGGAGAACACTTTTAAATTACTAATAATTAAGTTAGTTTGGTCTCTTTGGGTTTTAAAAGCCTCTTTTACTCTGTTCTATAAAACTTGACTCTTGGGGAACTTCCAATCTTTGTTTTTGTTTCTGTTTTGTTTTTAAAGTACATATGAATAATAGGAGAGTTTCCTGATTTTGTTTATAATTGGAGGGTAAAATTGCTATTTCAACTATGGTCTTTGCATTGTCTTCTATGTAGTCCAGAGTCCCCATTTGAAGTCAGAGAGTCTGGTCATATCCACAGGTGATTTACATTCTTGTCCTCTGAAAAGAGAAAAGTTAAGTAGTTGCTGTCTTTGCATCCAGGAAAGTTTTTTCCTCCTCCTTTGTTAACTTGCTTGACCTTCACACCTCTGGATGCAAACATTTCATCCTGCCTTTGGATAAAAACTGGCCACTTACTAGCCTTTCTATCTGTTTCCATCACTCCTCTCCAGAGGGCTCTCTCAGTAGCACATTGGCCCTCAACTCAGCAAACACTTCATCACTCACAGAAGTGGGAATTTTCTGTATTTACTACATACCAGAATATCATTTAAGATTTAAGTCTATTGATTCATTCATTTTTCTCTGTCTACCTATGCAATGTGGCTATTTTTACTTTGTTATAACTATGCTTTTGTTAAAAGACCAGCCTGATTGACAGTAATGGATGTTTTTAGAGTTTCAGTTACCATCCTCTTCAGAATTTAAATTTTCGGGTTCTGGAGCCAAGACACAATCAGTCTATGACTGTGTACCTCCCTCCTGATTCATGTCATCTCCCACCCCCCCCCCCCCCTGCTCAATTCAGAAGAAAAAGGAGCAGGATTTTCTCACTTCTTGAAAAAATAAGGGCTACCCTCTGATTATCTGTTGAAGTCTTTCTATATGATAATACTGGAATTCAAATAGGCCTGATTTTTATATAGAAAAAAAGTGAATATTATTAAACATCAGTACTTCAAGGGTTTTCTAGGGCTGTGCTATCTAATAAAATACTCACTAGCCAAAGTGGCTACCGAGTAATTGGAAGGAGGATTGTTCAGATTCAGATGTGCTGTAAGTATAAAATACACAACATATTTTTCAGATTTGTTAATGAAAAACCTAATATTGAAATATCTCAATAATATTTTACATTGATTATATGTTGAGATTATTTTTTATATATTTGGTTACAGTTATTTTAATGTTTCTTTTTATTTAAAAAAAAGTGCCTTCTAGAAAATTTATCTATATGGCTCACATTACATTTCTAATGGAAAGTACTGTTCTAAGAACTGAAATGAGCCATCTGTGTGCCAAACTTGGACATTAACTCCTGATTTCTCTTTCATTTCCTCTTTAACAAACTTAATTTCTCCTCTGGCTTCATGTGGCACAATAAATAACTGGAAAAGAGAAATTCACGCTAACATACATACGTAATATAAAATATATGTGTGTGTGTGCATATATATATATATATATATATGTTTAATGTATATTATTCTTTTTTCGACTATAAGCACAGAGATTTTATGGGCATCTGGGGTACCACAGATTTCCCTACAAAGTTTCCTTCCAGGATTTGATCATATGATTAAGGCAAATGGACACTAATGAAGGAGAATGACAGTTGAAAATTTTCAGTGTCACAGCCTGAAAGAAAATAAGATATGTAGAGGGCTTATTGCCTATAGATGTTTGAGACCTGTACCAAAGCTGGATGGCATGATATTCATATTTTACTATTCTTTATTTATATATATTTTTATGAAGGTAACATCTGTGTAACAAAATTAACCATTAATCATCTTAAAGTGTACAATTCAGCATCACTCATTACACTCACAGTGTGGATATAATGTGGATGTGGGACCATCACCCCTATCTAGATCCAAGATATTTTCATGACTCGAAAAAGTTCTGAAAGCAGGCAAGTTCCTGCTCATAAGAATTCCTGTTCTCACATGGGAGCCCATGTAATTCATAATCCTTAAAAATGATATCAGATTCTCTATAGTTTATATTTCTTCTTTGATCATCTTTGGTAAGATAATTATTTGGTGGGATTTATCAGTTTCACACAAACTATAAACTAATGTTTATAATATCTATTTGTTACTTATTGACATCTGTGAGGTATGAGGTGGTATGCTTATTTTAATACTAATATTGGTAACTTTTATTTTCTTTATATTTTTCTTATCATCTTATAGATTTATTTATAAATTCTTTTCAATGGACTACTTTCAGCTTAGTTGATTTGTTTTTTGTACGTTTTTTCTCTTTCATTGTTTCCTGCTCTACATTTGATTATTTTTTTTCCTTACATTTGATTTCCTTATTATTTCTCTAGCATCTTGAAATGGAAGATTTAGTCACAGATTTTCTTCCTATAATCTTCTCTAGTATATGCATTCAAAGCTATTAATTTCCCTCTAACTGATGCCATAACTATATCCTGCAAAAGATTATATGCCATGACTTCTTATTATTTTGTTCAAACATTTCTTAAATGTTTATCTTGATTTACTATTAATTCATTAATTATTTAGTAATGTATACTCTTTTCCTCTTGCAAGTGGTTGTTTTCTAGTTATCTATTTGTTGCTAATGTTTAGATTCAATTCATTAAAGTCAGGAAACACAAATGATTTTAGTATTTTGAAATTGTTGGCCATTTGCTTTATGGCCTAGCATATGGTCTATTTGATAGTTAGTGGATGCATATGTGAAAAGAATGCGGCTATTGTAATTTTGCGTAGTGTTCTGTAAGTGTGAATTCAGTTAACTTTGTTAATTTTTGTTCAGATATTGTATATCTTCATTGATTTTTTGGTTAATTCTATCAGCTACTGACGAAAATACATGGAAGTTCCCCACTAGAGTTATGGGGTGTCTAATTTGTTTTTCTTTTTCTCCATAATTTTTTCATATATTTTGAAATTATATTATTGGGCACATTCAGAATGATTATGTATATGATGATAAAGATGGAAACAATAAAGATTTTAGAGGGACTGTAGAAAGACATCTCCATGATACTGGGGTAGGATAGCTAAAAAAAAAAAAAGTTCTGATAAGCACTGACTATAACACAAAAAAAATGGTCTATACTAAAATTAAGAATATCTCTCCCTCAAATAATACAATGAAGATAGTATAAAGACAAATGTACCAAATTAGGAGAAGGTAGTGGAGGAACTTACATGTCATTCCGTGTAGGCAAAAAATGAATAAGAAAAAGATGGATGGCCCAACAGAAAAAAAAAAAATCATCAAAACAAACAAAAGATATTCAACTGGGCAGATACGTAAGATATTCAAATGGGCAGAAACATATAAAAAGATATTCAGCTTCACCAGTCATCAATACAATGTTATAAATTTACATAGACACAAATGACTAAAAGGAAAATGACTGACGCTTTCAAGTACTGACAGGGATATGGAAATACAATAACTATTATACATGGCGAGTGAGAGTGTAAATTTGAATTTACTATGAAAACCTGAGATTATTTCCTAAAACTGAATTCATGCATACCCTACAGCTCTGTAAGTGGTTTATAGAAGACATTGTTAATAACAGCATATGAGCTAGAATGTTCGCAGCTACACTATTCAAACAGTTCCCCCTCACACAAACACAGAATCTCCAAATACCCACAAACAAAACCTAAATAGATATAGATGATATAGATTATAGATATAGATATAGATACAAATATAGATACAGATATAGTACGGGGAGGTGAGGAAAGATGCCAGCAAAATAGTAAGTCACACGGAAATTTCTAGCGCTTGTCCATCCCAGAAACATCAATTTGAACAACTTAACCTGTGTGAGAAAACACCTTCACAAGCGCCAGGTGAGGGATTACAGCCCGTGGGGGAAACGCATTAATAAAAGACACATCCAAGAGGGTAGGAGAGAGACTCCATTCTCCCCCCCACCCCTCCGCCAAGCCCAAGCAGGCAAGGCCAGCCGAGAGAGACACCCTCTCCGTGGGAGTCGGTGAAGGGGGCGCCCAACCTCACAGTGGACCCCAGACTCAGCCCGCCCGGGGAAGCAGGTGCACTCTGCGGCCCTGGCACCCGCCAGCTCCAGCGCCACCTGACGCCTGGGGGGCTGCACCACAGCCAGGCCTCAGCTCTGCCTGGCGCCCCTGGCTCCCGCGGCCCCACGCAGCTCCTGGGGCACCAGGCTCCCGGGGACCCCGCGAACGCTGCCCGCGACCCACCTCAGCGCCTGCCAACTCCAGTGTCCACAGCTACGCCAGGCTCCTGGGCCTTGGGCTCCTGCGAGCCCAGGCTCCCGCTTCGCGTCAGTGCGGGCCGGCTCCCACGGCCTTGGGGGGCTCCCCCAAGGCCCCAGTCAGCCCTTGCAGACCCCGCTCCCGGGAAGCCCCTCCGCTGAAGCCAGACTCCCCGCCGGCCGAGCGTCCCGGGCGGACCACTGCGGACCCAGGACCCAGGCTTTCAACTCACCAGAGCACCTGCTGCTGGCCAGGCTCCTGACCCGGTCAGCGCCAGACCAACTCTCTCTCGCGCGGCCCTGGCGCCGCGGTTGGCTCTCACAGACTCAGGCTTCCACGGGCTCCAAAGTCAGACCTTACGTCCAGGCCAAAGTCGAGGGCCCAGGAGACAAGCGGACTCCCACAGGGCCCGGTTTTGGGCTTGCCTGCGCCAAGCTGGCTGCGGTGGCCCAGGAGCCCCGGGGCCTCCAGTGAAGCTCCTGCAAAGCCGTGTTCCCACCTGACCTGCTATCGACCCGACGCGGCCTGGAAGGTTCCAGATCCCAGGCCCACCCTAGCCGTCCCTGCCACCTGGTTGGCCTCTCCCGGTGGACCCAGGATCCAGGCCTGCTCGTGGACGTACTGCTAAATGTAAGTTATAGTCAACTTCAGACTACTCCAATATTGTAATATAGCAGTGCGTTAATCACTTAACTCGAATGTATGGGTTTAGAGGACAGAAGTATTAAAAATAACTGTAGCTACAACAATTTGCTGATACATCCTTATAAAAAGGTAGGATATGACTTCGGAAAGATGAAATATGTTTAGAGGAGTCAAAGGGTATCGTTTTTGCATGTGGTGGAAGTTATATTGTTATTTTCAATAGTCTGTTATCTGTATAAGATAATTAATGTAGGACTCTCAATAACTGCAAAGCACAAAGCTACAGGAGACACACAAAAGATAAAGGGAGAGGAATCAAAGCATACCCCTGTGGAAATTTTGCAAAAGTAAAAAGGCATATGAATGTTTATGGCATCATTGTTTAGAACAATGAATCACTGAACATAGGAAAATGGGTGGTCTCTGTAATGCAATGTCATAATTAAGAATAATATTATTGATATAAATCTGTTTTATATAAAGCCAAAAACATAATTTTGAGTGGCAAAAGCACACTGCATAATTACATGTTTATATATCACACATGAAAATATAAAAATCCATAATACCAAGTTATTTTTAGAATTTTATATGTGTATATATATATACACACGCATTGTATGCACAGTACATTTAAAATTAAATATTTAATTTTTTAAAATAGTAAAACTGCATTTATCAAAATTAACCACTTTGATAAGAGAAGGAAAGGAAAGCAATCAGTACAGATTAAATTTGACTTAATTTCTTCTGTAAAGTTTCACTTTCTGTGTAGAAAACATAATTAACTCAAAAAAAACTTGAAGCGACCATGACTCTCATTTATGGGTACACAAGTGATTGTAGTTTATTTCTGTGGCCAGAGACTAGTATTAGGAGATTTACATACTATTTCTTGTTCTGTCAATGAAAAGTTTATGAACAGGGAAAGTACTTACTTACGCTTTGTGGTAAATTTCCTCATGTGTAAAATGGTGGACTTGATTTATATAATAAACAGGACCCTTTCCTACTATATCTATGCCTTTTTGCCATTCTACTATAAAAGTAAGTCCGAAATAGGTTATGAGGCCCATCAGATGAATGTATATAATGCCAATAAATCTCACATTCATTACATAGCTCTTTTCCTTGTTATTCACATAGCCAGCAACTATGCATTTAAAACCTTATTTTAAATTATGTTGTAGCTCCGAATAGAGAAAATCAGTGATGTTGTTTTAGTGCAAAAATGCATCCATATTTTATTATGCAGCAATAATCAATTATATCATGCCCTTCCATCTGCAAAAATTTGCTCCCATAGTGTCTCCTAATCCAAGACTGTCATTTTAGAGCAAACAAAATATAAAATTTATATGCTACATAAATACATTATAGTCTTAGCTTTATATTTTGCTGTGCATGGGATCTGTACTGAGTTTGAGAAAGTAAAAAGAGCACTATAGATTTTCTTTCTCTAAGGAAAGATTTATATACCTGTTGTAAACTCAAGCTGGTTTAGCATCTTATATAATAATATAGAGAAAAAATCTTTATATTGTGAAGAGTACTAAGCTTTTTTTGTGTGAAATATCACAGAGACATTCATCAAGGGTAAGATTGTAAATTGATTTTATTACCTTGTGTGATATTTAAACTTATGTGTCAACTTGGTTATGCCATTGTACCCAGATACGGGTCAAACAATATTTTAGATGTTTCTCTGAGAGTGTTTTTGGTTGAGATTAACATTTATATTGGTAGACTGTGAGTAAAGCAGATTATCCTACATAATGTGGGTGGGTCTCATCCAATCAATTGCAGGCTTGAACTGAACAAAAACTAGCCTTCCCTTAGCAAGAGGGAATTCTGCAGCAAACAGCCTTTCAATTTGACCTGCTTCTCCAGGCTGCCAGCCCACCCTGCAGATTTTGGACATGCCAACCTCCATAATTGCATGAGCTAATTCCTCAACATCAATCTCTTTCTGTATATACAAGTCCTTTTGGTTCTTTGTTCTGATTTCCTGGAGAAGCCTGACTTAAAACACATCTTATTAAAACCTATATCTAAACTTGTTTTTCAAAGCATTGTTACATAATGATGAAAATTCTGATACATTGATTTATAAAGAAAATTTCTTAAAGACATGAAGATTCTCTATATTATTGAAAATACAAGTTTTGATACTTTGATCTCCATTAGTCGTGCTCAGTAGTTGCTTTGTCTCTTCCCCTGAGTTCCTATGGTAGATATCAAAACATGAGCAGGGGAGCAACCTCTAGAACATCAGAATGAAGAGCGTAATGGTGTTCCCTGACATAAGCCTGCCAGTCCCTTGCACAGACTGGTGTCAGGCATAAGCAAGGCCATCTGGCAGTTTAATTCTTGTTTTGGAACACTTGCTCTCCACAGGGAATGGCAGTGAGCACACTAAGTCTAACATTATCGAACAAAGTGTCTTGATACCCAGAGTGCTCTCAGACTTGCCTAACCTTGAAGCACACCTTGGCTTTTGCAGTACTAGCTGTGTCTTTCATGGTGAGTGTAGTGCATGAAGAAATGGACATCTTTTTAGAGGCAAAGCCACCAAGAGTAACTATGTTACCCTGGCACTTCAGTTATTGTCTCTAAAGATGGAGTATCCTATAGATTAGGATCATTCCTCTTCCTTCCTTTTTTCTTTTGAGTGTATTACTGATACATTTCTGTCTAGTTAATACATATATACATACTCCATCTAAAATATTTTAAGTATTTACATATATCTACAGATACATGCATGAGTATTTCTCTAATGTAGATCTAGAAAAGTGGAATATGAGTGTTGAAAGAAATATAATAGCAGACACTGCTTTCTAAACTATTGCTTTCCGGGGCTCTTGGGTGGCTCAGTCGTTGAGCGTCTGACTTCAGCTCAGGTCATGATCTCACAGTCTGTGAGTTCGAGCCCCGTGTCGGGCTCTGTGCTGACAGCTCAGAGCCTGGAGCCTGCTTCAGATTCTGTGTCTCCACCGCTCTCTGCCCCTTCCCTGCTCATGCTCTGTCTCCCTCTGTCTCTCAAAAACAAATAAGCATTAAATTAAAAAAAAAATTAAACTATTGCTTTCCAAAGAGGCTTTACCAGTTTACATTCATATTGACTATGTATAAAATTCCTATTTTTCTCATACTCTAGTGAGCATTGGATTTTTAACAACTACTTAAGTGTGTATCCAACTGGTGGGTAAACTGCTTCCATATACCTTGGTTGTTTTTTGTTGTTGTTTTGTTTTTTAATTCCATCCACCAGATAATATAACATTCCCCACTGATTTGGAAAGGCAAATGAATTAATTTGGAAAAGCCACAAGTCTTATCACTGTGCAAATTGTTATTCTTTGACAAATCACATACTTTCTTTTCAGTTACCATTTCTCTCTCCCCCCCGATATATATGTATATGTATATATAATTTTATATGATAAATCATATATAAATATGACTTTATATTTCATTGGATATTATCATTACAATTTTCAATATCTCCTATTCTCATGGAGCTTACATTATAATAAAGGAGCCAGACAATGAATATGCAATATATCAGAGAGGAATAAGGACTAGGAGAAAGGATATAGCATAAACAGAGTAAGTTTTGATAGGTGTGGGGTGCTAGTGTGTAGTGCTATATCAGGAGGGGTCCTCAGGGCAGTTCAGTTAGTTCAGCAGCTGACTCTTGATTTTGGCTCAGGTCATCATGTTCTCACAGTTCATGAGGTTGAGCCCTGGGTCTGTGCTGACAGTGAGGAGTCTGCTTGGGATTCTCTGTCTCTTTCTGCCCCTCCCCTGCTTATGATCTCTCTCTCTCTCTCTTTCTCTTCCCCCCCTCTCTATATCTCTCAAATAAATAAATAAACATTAAAAAAAGTGTCTTTAGTGGAGGCCTCCATGATATGATGAAATTTCAAGAGAGGCCTAAAGGAAGCAAATGTGATCCTGATGTAGAATCCTAGAGCTATCAGGCAGAAGGGATTCCAGCTGAATTTAGAGCATGTGAAAAGGTCCTAAGATAGTGTTTGATGCATTTGAGCAATAGCAAAATATAGAAGGATAAAAAATCAGAAACTATGCAGAAATAGAGGGAAATGGGATATGATAAAAAACAAAAACTTTTTTGGGGTTTGCATTTTCTTTGTTTTAAAGTATGAGTGCATTCTGTGTGTCACTAAAATGACCTAATAGAATCAACATAGAGAGTTTATGGAAAAGAGGGCCATTTTCTGGGACACTACTTGAACAAGTGATAAGGGATGGGACTGAATGCAAAAATGGACGTTTGTCTTAGCAGAGAGCACAGATAGTCCCTCTGCGCTAACAGGAGAGAATGCTGACTCTGCCCGAGGTGTAGTAATATATTAATTTGTGCAGACATAGGACCATTCTCCTTGGATTGATTCTGTAATCTCAGTGAAAAGAGAAGCAAAGGTACCAGCTAACAGTAAGGAAGGGAGAGTATTGGGGATTTAAAGACATATGTAAGGCTATTAAAGAATGATTTAGTTAGGAGAGTGAATAAATTGGTAGACAAAGGGAATGTAGTAAAGTTGCACTGAGGGCCAGTGGGTTATTGATCAGTATTTAAAATAAGAGTAGTCAGAATGATTTTGTGTTTTTCTCCCAGACTCTAATATCTGGACAAGGAGAGAGTTAGATTAATAAAAGCCTTTTGCTTAATTGTTCTGAGTGTCACCATTTTTAAAAATATAGTTTGAGAATTTGAAACAGAGACCTTAAACGTTATCTTTCTGTTACTTCTACATTTTTTCCCTGATGGCACTGTATTTTCTAAGGATTTTTTTACGCATTCCCTTTCAGACGCGGTCTTTTGTCTGTCCCAGTAACTTGCAAACTCTCTGGTTTTTCTCAGATTTGTTTGCACCTCTGAACACCAGTTCTTCCAGTTCTTCAAGGAAGCCTTTGTTATCATTTCAAAAGCAATTGGCTCTAAAACTAGAGGTTGTAAAAACCTTATGACACATATATACAAGAACCAAACATCTTTCACTGTCTTGGACAGGTTCCCACATGTAATGAGTTAAATTTATTTCTCAAGGGTGAGCAATATCACCTTACTTCAAATTTTTCAATCAGGTGGAATTGCCCTGCACTCCAGCTTGAATGACTGGAAAATGCAATCGTAGATTGACAAACTTACCCTCCCTGGTGTCACAAAACTACTGGAGGTTGGCGTCAAAGAAAATGGTAGTGACTTCTCTTCCTTGTGATTCATTGTGATATGAAACATTTATTCCTTCTGCTGAATACAACAATGCCAAGCAATGATGGTCCAGCATGGATCTTGGCAAACTCAGATGACTCTCACACTGAGTTCAACTCCTTGTAGAATTCTTCAGTGATCCCCTTGCTGCTGTCATGCTATTCCCATCCTTTGTAAATCTCACCTGTACGTCACAAGTTGAAGTCAAACCACAGATGGGATGTAGGTTTTGTGTTTTCTGAAGTTTATTTATTTAGAGGAGTTCATCAAAATAAGAAAATATAACTAATGTTAGACATTGTTGAAAGCTGCTGACTACCACAGTCCTCATAAATTAAAGAATAGTAGCCTAATATTTATATTAGTTAACTATTCAACACACTTCTAGAATAATGCTTGACAACATACTCTTTGATACTGTCTTCATATACAAACACAATTTTAGTCTATTTTCTATAGTTAGAATTGGATGTTACTCAAGGTGTTCTAGCAGGATTGATTAATTTGTTTTCATTATGGTTAATTAAGGAAACTATTTCCTTTTGCTTCATTATTGGTTAGATTTTAAGATGATATTCTATAGCTTGGAAAATACAGTATATACATAATGTCAAACTTAAAATAGCCAGTTTTTTAACCACCAGAAATGAGATCCTCCTTTTAATAGAGGAAAGGAGGAAGTTGGGAGGGGTTGAGAGGACAATGAGAGTTCAGGGGTGTGGTGGCTTCTGGCTGGTTGAGTTGTGGCAGTTTCTCATTGGCTGGATTGTTGACCTGTAACAAAGTATAAGCTCCTTTTGCTCCACCCATGTTGGCCCCGTAAATGGAGAGAAAAGATGTTGGGGTAAAGAAAGCAATTTTACTCAGAAAGCCAGCAAATCAAGAAGATGAAGGACAACTGCCCCAAAGAATGATCTCCCATAGCATGAGATTTGGGCTGCTTTTTATGTCAGGAAGAGGGAGAAGCAGGAGGGGGCTGAGTCAAAGTTGACTGACATCTGTAGACCTCTAAGGAAGGTTGTGTAACTTCTTTTGCCTTGGTCAGTTGATCTTTGCCTACAGGAATCTGATCATGTCATTCCTCTTAAACAGCAAATAGTCAATTCTGTATGTACTTTCTTACCTCCTTAGGTGAGGTTGCTTTTAGGTAAAAAGCAATTTTCATATCCTAGCTATAATATGCCTATGTGCAGGGCTAAGCAGAAGTTTCTAAGCTGTGGATCACAGGAGCAAAGGAAACAGAACAATATGGCGTCCGACATGCTGGGTATCTCCCTGATACAGCCAGACGAGGAGAAAATCTTCCTTCTTCCTGCTGCAGTATGTAAAGAAAGCTGTGATGTGTGATAAATGAGTGAGAGCCTTCTCTTCATTTCTTCCTGACTCCCTTTTGAATTACGTTTCCTTTATTCATTTTCATTGCAACATGCTATATCACAGACAGATCTGCTAACATTTTACAGTAGTGATACAGTTTTGTGCCTTACAAACACAGGTATTGTTTTTTGTTTTTAGTCAAGCAATTGATATTGTAGAATAATATATATCTATATATAGATATGTGGATGTTTAAAAGTTTATAATTTTGTATCTTGAATCATCAATGTATTCCTTTCAAGAGAAATATTCCTTTTTCACTAGGCAAAAATGAAAACCATGTTATTTTTAAAAGTTTGCACATTTAGGGGCGTCTGGGTGGATCAGTTGGGTAAGTGTCTGACTCTTGGTTTTGGCATAGGTCATGATGTCACAGTTTGTGAATTCAAGCCCCATGTCGGGCTCCACACTGACCGTCTGGAGCCTGCTTGGTATTCTCTCTCTCTCCCCCTCGCTCTCTGCCCCTCCCTGCCCATGGATGCTTGCTCACTCTCTCAAAATAAATAAATAAACTTTTTAAAAAGTCTGCATATTTAATAATTTTTATAAAGTCAATTCAAACACTGAATATCTCCTCTTTTATTCTGTTAACCACATATTTTCAATGCTTAGTGCCATGGAATACATATTTTGACATTAGCTTGAGTCAGGTTTGGTCCTTTTATGACTCTAGGTGATTTATGAGACTAGATGTTAGAATTCCACAAGACTATTACTTCATGGGAGAGATAAGAAAGGCATAACTATAGATGGAGATGATTCTGATCCACTAAATATATTCCACTAAACCCCTAATAAATGTGTCTTTAACTTAACCTCCTCTTATCAGTTACCAAAAATTGTAGGTGGCATGTTATGCTTCCAGACACAATGGGAAGTATGATGGAGGGGAGTGATAGTGGAAAGAGGCAAAGGTTTTAACCAAATATAGTTAACACACCTTATATTTTTTAAAACAATAATAACAGCAAGAAACTTAAAAAAATATATAGTAGTCCAGATTCTCCAAAAAGAAGCTAAGCTTCTTGTCTACACAATTTTCTTGGCTGAATTGATTTAATTTTGTCTCCTAAAAATTTTATTCCTTTGTGTTTTCATACCTCTCTATCTTATAGTTTCATGGCCACCTAAACCTATACAAAGAATTTACATTTCATCAAAATTATTTTTTGAGGCTAAATAGAACCACAATAAAATGATATTTTTCTCCTTTAAATGTCATTTTTATCATTCATTTTTCAATAATTATTTACTTTTTTAAACTTTTATTTCCTGTGAGTCCCTGTTTTAATGTTGTCTTTTTTAATATAATCTTTGGAAGTGTAGGAGCCATTTTCTTAGCATGATTTCACACCTAAAGATACAAAATTCCTACTATTAATCCCAAGTCCCTCATAAAAGCTAGCTATATAGTACTTTGTGGTTGTCAACCAAATCATTCTCTTCATCTTTCTTTATGTATTTTATTGGTTTAATTAAAATATATATTTAAGTTCTTGTATTTATTCTGCAGCAATAAAGATGACAAATATAATGCTATAAATATATAAAAAAGAAGATGGAAAAAAGTATTTGGGACACAAAACAGATATAATATATAAAATAAACTGTTGTGGCTGTTTGTAGTCAACACTACTAAGTTTAATTTTATTATCACTTTTACTAGCAGTGTTATGTACAGCAATTAAATCGACTTAAATTGACTGACTTAGGCAGTATAGGTATCAATATCTCTAAGGCTACATTTATTACCATATAAAATGGAAATAATATGTATTTCATAGGATGATTTTTAGAATTAAAAGGAGGCTCACTTTCCAAGTTACAATACAACTTCTCAGTAAACGTTACATTTCACTTTACTTTAAGCCTTTGTGAAAATCATGTAATTTTCATTTTACATGGGATAATCAGATAATATTTTATTTAGAGATATAAAACTGATGCAGAAATTTTCATACTAGGACTGCTTAATCTGTTAAAACACAGAAGCATAAGATCCACATTCAGTTCATGAACGCCATTCATTCATGGATGCCACAAACACCAGAATAAAAAAAAAAATCTACTTTGAAAGTTGTTAAGAGAGAAATTTATGAAGAAAAAAGGCTCTAAGACAAAGATTGGACAAATAATCATTTCTCAGAATAATGTACTGGTCTCATTCTTTGGGATTTTAAATTGGGCATAAAATAAAATAACCAAAAATAAGCCTATTTGTATCTTATGTTAAAAATTTGGTTTCCACCAGTACCTAATTTTATTACTTTGAATGGATTATTTAACTAGCTCAATCTCAGTTTC
The DNA here is from genome assembly GCF_027475565.1 of Acinonyx jubatus. NCBI lineage: Eukaryota > Metazoa > Chordata > Mammalia > Carnivora > Felidae > Acinonyx > Acinonyx jubatus. The sequence continues at coordinate 215,771,908 of NC_069380.1, forward strand.
CTCATTTCTGAAAGGTTGAAAGTAATCTTAACTACACCTGGTGTAGATATATACTAAAAGTATTTGTGAAAAGACCATAGTGCATTTAAACTGTTGAATAAAGGTTATGTATCTTTCCCTTCTCTCCCCACCATTATTTATAAAGCTAAATTCCTTTTTTATAATGTTAAATACAGTGTTCTTTTTATAGTAAGGGTTTAAGGGATATTTTCAAGTGAATAAAAGAATGAACCCAGACACAATTATAGTTTTATATCTCGAGCTACCTTATTACTTTTAAAATAGACTTTTGATTAATTCTTATTCTTGGTTAATCTATTATGAAACCTTGATTAAAGGGCTTAGTTAAATTTGAGTTGTGTGAAATCGTTAAGAAATAAAGAACCATATTAGTCAAGTTTACTGGAAAGCTTGATTGTTTTAGCACCAACTGTTATCTAAAATAAAATGGTTCTACTCACCTTCTTTTAAAAAAAATAATAATGTAAGAGAGATACTGTTGGAAAATGGGTTGTGCAATGTCTTGAATAAATTATGTACATAAAACATAACTCAATTCTTCAGAAAGTTAATCAGTTTTCATTATGAATATCAGTTTTTATGATTCAGTGATGTTTAATGACTTGATGAAATCTATATCCATTAAAAATGGCTTCAGAGGGGCAACTGAGTGGCTCAGTTGGTTAAGCATCTGACTCTTGATTTCAGCTCAGGTCATGATCTCACAATCATGAGATCAAGCCCTGGGTTGGGCTCCACGCTTGGAATTCTCTCTCTCCTTTTCTTTCTACTTCTTCCCCACTCATTCTATCGGTCTCCCCATTTCTCTCTCTCAAATAAATAAACGTTTAAAAAATAAAATAAAAAAGTAAAAATGCTTCAGAAACTTGTGCTTTAAAAATTTTGGTAGCTATATTTTCATAAAGAATGTTTTTAATATTCTCTGTGCTGTCTGATAGTGTATCTCACCTTGGCCATTACATGAGAATATAGCCAGTCTCTTCAAATTATTTTACCTTGTGTTTCTAATCTGCTATTTTATTGAAAATTAAGTAGAAAAATTTGAAAAAAAAATATGAGGTAAAATTTGAAGAGGCTGCTATAAGTCTCATATCATAGCCAAATTGGAATGCACAATTTAGTTTATCACTTCCATTGACATAAAATAAATTCAAAAAACTTTAATATATTCAATTTTGGTGTAATTTGTGTCATAACCCATCCTATTCATGTATACAATATATATTTTTCCATGTTGAAGAGCATGAAAAATAAACATGTATACTCATAGAACCATATTTTGTGAAATGGTAAATACTCACGTGGATAATAGCTGATATTTTCATATAATTTTTGTGTATTCAAACACAAATATTTATCTAAACTTGCATTAGGTACATAAAACCCTAGGCTTGTCTCAGAATTGTAAATCTATATATCTGTGTGTATATACACACAGATATATATGTGTGTGTGTGTATATGTGTACACATATATACACACATATGTCTGAAAATGTATCATTTATTTTATGGAGAGGAGTGATGTCATTATTACCAGTGTGATCAAAAAATAATAAAAACCAGAGAAGATAATAGCATTGATTTTCTGTAGCTATTATTAAATCTATTGTAGAATTATAATATTCTATTAATTTTTTAAAATTAATATTTGTTTTAGCAGGACTTCATTTCCTATAGTAGCTGTGATTTTAAAGAATTGAATGTGTTACTAACAAGGGCCTTGAGTAAACTAGCTTCTTATCAAGTGTGACCACTGACAATAATTTGCTACTATTTTCCCTCTAACTTTATCCTATTTCATTTATAATTTCAAAATATGTTAGTAACAAGAATCATACACTAGACTGTCTTATTTGTTTTCAAGTGATATTAGTTCAAAAATGATGACTGAATTTATATTTGTTGTAGAAGGGAAAATGGCAACTTTGTATTTCTACTTTCTCATCTTTTTGCAATATGAATTTGTAAAATAACTGTTGGTAAAGTTTAGGTGTCAGATATATGACTCTACCCCATGCCTATTTTTTTTAATTCTGTTTCATTAATTTAAGGCAAAATGACAGAGTAAGCTATAATGCAGGATTGCTTTATGGTATAAAGGACTGAATTATAATATTTTTTTTTCCTGAAGAAAAGATTTTTTATTAAGAGTGTTATTTTTAAACATATAAATGTTTGCATTGGGAAAATATGGGAAATTATTAATGTGATAGAATTTGCAAAATCATATGTTAGCAGAGAGAGGGAGATGTTAAAAAGTTTCCTCACAAAATCTGATCTAAGTATCAGCTGGTACCAAATACTACAAAAATATAGTGAATGTATATCATTTAGCACATTAATTTGTATTGATGTAGTTTCTGTAAGTATCATGGGTTCAGAACTAGGCTGATTTTCTGCCTAATTTAAAATAATTCATTTTGGGGGTGTCTAGGTGGCTCAGTTGGTTCAGTGTCCAACTTCAGTTCAGGTCATGATATCACAGTTTGTGAGTTTGAGCCCACATGTGGTTCTCTAATGTAAGCACAGAGCCTGCTTCAGATCCTCTCTCCCTCTACCCTGTTCTTTCTCTCTCTCTCAAAAATAAGTAAACATTAAAAAAAAAGAATTCATTTTAACTCAATACTATATAAGTTAAAACAACTTAATAGCTACTGCAATATTTTGCAATTTATTCTCCATACTTTATGTCTTTATCTCCATAATTTATGGAGATACTTACTTTATCTCCATATTTTATCTCCATAATTTGTCTCCCCGCCCCCACAATTCAAAACATTATGAAAACATAGGTGGAAAAATCCAATTTGGTATCTGAAATTTCAAATTATTTTAGGCTTTTCAGTCATTGAACACAAATATTGTGAGGTATTTCCCACATTTACTTGAATATTTTTCCAAGGGGAATAGCTAAATTGGCCTTCATTTTTGGTCAATGGGTCACAGGAATATTGATGATTAATATCATTTGTGAATAGAAAAATAATTGAGTTTTCTCACTGACAGGCAAAAATCAAAGTAAAATATATGGGGCACCTGGTTGGTTCAGTCAGTCAAGTGGTTAAGCGTGGGACTCTTGATTTCTGCCTGGATCCTGGGGTTGAGCCCCGTATCTCCCTCTATCTCTGCTGCTCTACCCTCTCTCTTTTCTTTCTCTCTCTCTCTCTCTCTCTCTCTCTCTCTCTCTCTCTCTCTGCCCTTTCCTCACTTATGCGCATGCTCTGTCTCTTTCTCTCAAAATAAATAAATAAATATAAAAAAATCCAAGTAAAATATTCTGAAAAAAATTAGAGGACAGTTACCAGTGCATATTCCTCTTTAGTTGGTAAATAGATATATTATCAGAGAGGGCTTTATATCACAGCTAAATGCTGGTGAGTAAAAGTATATAAACATTTACTTTAATTTCCAAAATAATTTAATTAATTATATATATTTGGCAAAAAAAATTAATTCTGAATAGTTATTATTAAAACTAGGATAATTAGATGAATTCCCTATGCCATCTGAAGTTCTTTAAGATTGAAGCAACAGAGAATTGAGGTTCCATGTAAAAATATTAATTCTCCTGTGAAATCACGTTTTCCTTCTTAGAATAATTTCTGATATTAGTGTTTAAGGTATTCCTTCTCAACTGTATTTCCTTATTTGAACCGCAGAACACAAAAATGACTTTAAGTGAATACTTTCTCAATTCCCCTAAGGATGGTACATTATTCATACAGTTAGAGTCTGTTTTATACCTAATGTCATGTATAATAAAAAAAAATAAAGAGTTTCTTGAACTATCCATGGAATGTAAGTTTTTATGGACACAAAATTCTTAGATTTACTAAGCTATATTAATGGAAACTTGGAAAGAAAGATCTATTCTCAAATCTCTAAGCATTCAGTTTTTTCTACTGTTAGGAAAACTATCATTCTAAAGGTTGTGTAAGATGGGTAGAAAATTCCTACAAGCTTTCTATCTGCCCTTGTAATTTATACCGTTTCATTTTAATATTAATGTCTACAATCTTACCTGTTTTGTTGTTGTGTATTTAAGATTAAAAAGCAGAGTATATTACCTGGAAGTGATAATCATTTTAGAAAATGATTCTAAGATTGTGTGTAAGCTACTGTGCAGAGCTTGTAATCATCTGTGTTGAACACTTTTTATAAAATGAAATATAATTCAAATAGAGCATTATTATGATTACATTTATAAAAAAATGCTAAAAAAAAAAGCTGATTACACTTGCTCTTTAACAAGTCCTGCTTAACATAGTGTAGTTTTATGTTTGCATTGCCTTCTTTAAGGACCCCCCAAAATCTATACACTTTCTCACTGAATTAAAGTCAACATGTTGTTTTGCTCAAGCCAAATACTACACAACATTAAGTTTCATATACATAATCATCACCTTTTAGCTATAAAGGTCTATTCTATTCATGACATTTCCTAGCATGCAACATTTTTTTTGCCCCATTCTGCAGTTCTTATTTATTTTCCTTAAGTAAAAATACCTATTCAGCTGCTGTGTTCTCCATGATAGAAGCTCTGGCTATGCCCACCTACAGCCAGAGCTCTCCTTTGCCTCCTCTGTTTTTTTTTTTTAATTTTTTAAATGTGTATTCATTTTTGAGAGAGTGAGACAGAGCATGATTGGAGGAGGGGCAGAGAGAGAGGGAGACAGAATCTGAAGCAGGCTCCAGGCTCTGAGCTCTCAGCTCAGAGCCTGATGCAGGGCTTAAACCCACCAACTCTGAGATCATGACCTGAGCCAAAGTCGGACACTTAACTGACTGAGCCACCCAGGCACCCCAAGCCTCCTTCATTCATTGAGGAAAGGCTTGGGATGAAGTGGGACTCACACTGATCACAAAACACTTCCAAAGTAATGAGAGCAGTTTCCAAAACCACAGTAACATCTACCGGTCAAAGCAGGTTCTCCTTTCTGAACTCTCAACCAGACAAGAATGAATTCAGCTTTAATGTATTTTCACAAGATTATTCAGCATTGATGGATATTAATGAGGGCAATTGTGATGAAGACTGGGTGTTCTGTGTAAGTAATGAATCACTAAATTCTACTCCTGAAAGTAATATTACACTGTATGTCAACTAACTAGATATTAATAAAAACTTGAAAAAAAAGATTATTCAACACTGAAAAAAATGATGCCTGGTCTTTACATTGATGAAATTTATGAGTTTTGAAGATGTTTCAATTGAGCAAGAAAAAAAAAGTGACTACTATATTTCCAATGTTGGAAGACACACATCATCCTAATAAAATCTGGACAATGGATTCATGTGAGGGGTTGTGTTACACAAGTATTTACTTACTTACATAGTAAGGTAAGTGCAGTAAACCACAAAGTGCCCATGCTAGAAAGACCTGATGTAACTATAGAAATCACTACCAAATGTTTTTAGTAAAAACTACTAAGTACTAGAGAATACATTATAGCTCATCATATTAAAATACTTTTTTTTTGTTTTTTATTTATTTATATTTTAGGAAATCTCAAGGGGACTATATTATTATTATTTTTTAATGTTTCAAGTTTTATTTAAATTCTAGTTAGCATATAGTGTAGTAGTAGTTCTAGGAATAGAATTTAATGATTCATCATTTACATATAACACCCAAAAAAAGTTTATTTTGAGAAAGAGCAAGAAAGAGGGAGCAGGAGAGGGGCAGAGAGAGAGGGAGAGGAAGAATCCTAAGCTGGCTCTGTGCTATCAGCCCCGACATGGGGCTCAGTCCCTCAAGCTATCAGATTATGACCTGAGCCAAAATCCGGAGCCAGAGCTGTCTTTTCCAACGTAAGAAATACAGTATTCACTTTTTTTTTTCTTGCTCAACTAATTGAAACATCTTCAGGGGCACCTGGGTGGCTCAGTTGGTTAAGCGTCTGACTTTGGCTCAGGTCATGATCTCGCAGTCCATGAGTTCAAGCCCCGTGTCGGGCTCTGTGCTGACAGCTCAGAGCCTGGAGCCTGTTTCAGATTCTGTGTCTCCCTCTCTCGCTCACCCTCCCCCATTCATGCTCTGTCTCTCTCTGTCTCAAAAATAAATAAACATTAAAAAAAAACCAAGAAACACATTCAAAACTCATAAATTTCATCAATGTAAAGACCAGCAGTCATTTTTTTCTGTGTTGAATAATCTTTTTTTCAAGTTTTTATTCAAATTCTAGTTAGTTAACATATAGTATAATATTTCAGGAGGAGAATTTGGTGATTCATTACTTACATATAAACCTGGTTATAATTAGTGACTGAGTCATCCAGGCACCTCAACAAGTGCCCTTCTTAATACCCATCACCCATTTAGCCCACACCCCCCCCACCCTCCCCTTCTAGCAGCCCTCAGTTTGTTCTCTATTAGATGAGAGTGTCTCTTAAGTTTGGCCTCCTTCTCTTTTTCTTTGCCCTATGTTCGTTCATCTGTTTCGTTTCTGAAATTCCACATATAAGTGAAATCATATGGCATTTGTTTTTCTCTGACTCACTTATTTGCTTAGGTTAGTATAATCTGACTCCATCCATGTAGTTACAAATGGCAAAATTTCCTTCTTTTTTAAAAAAGTTTACTTTGAGAGAGAGAGACAGAGAGTGCGAGAGAGAAGGCAAGTGGGGGAAGGGTAGAGAGAGAAGGAGAGAGAGAATCCCAAGCAGGCTCTGCACTGTGAACACAGAATCCAACGTGGGGCTTGATCTCTTAAACTGAGATCATGACCTGAGCTGAAATCAAGAGTCAGATGCTTAACCTATTGATCTACCCAGGCCCTTCAAGATTTCATTTTTTTGATAGCTGAGTAATATTCCATTGTGTGTGTGTGTGTGTGTGTGTGTGTGTGTGTGTGTACACACACTTACCACTTCTTTTTCCATTCATCAGGACATTTGGGCTATTGATAATGCTGCTATAAATAATGGGGTACCTGTGCCACTTTTAAATATGTATTTTTGTTTTCTTTGGTTAAATACCCAATAGTACAATTGCTGGATCATGGGGTAATTCTACTTTTAACATTTTGAGGAAGCTTCATATTGTTTTCCAGAGTGACTGTACCAGTTGGCAATCCCACCAACCGCATAAGAGATTTCCCTTTTCTCTGCATCCATGCCAACACCTGTTGTTTACTCTGCTGTTAATATTAGCTATTCTGACAGGTGTGAGGTGGTATCTCATTGTGGTTTTGATTTGTATTTCCCTGATGATGAGGATATTGACCATCTAACATAACCCTCTTGTCTAAGCCTTCATCAGATATATCATTTGCATATCTTCTCCCATTCTGAGGGTTGCCTTTTAGTTTTGTTGATTGTTTCCTTCACTGTGCAGAAGCTTTCTATCTTGATGAGGTCCCAGTAGTTCATTTTTGCTTTTGTTTCCCTTGTCTCAGGAGACATATGTAGTAAGAAGTTGCTATGACTGAGGTCAAAGAAGTTACTGACTGTGTTTTCCTATAGGATTTTGATGGTTTCCTATATCACATTTAGGTCCATCATCCATTTGGAATTAATTTTCACATAAGGTGTAAGAAAGTGGTTCAGTTTCATTTTTCTGCATGTCACTGTTCAGTTTTCTAAATACCATTTGTTGAAGAGACAAAATTATTGGTGAGACAAATGGTATTTTATTTTCCATTGGATATTCTTTCCTGCTTTCTCAAAAGCTTAGTTGACCATGGGGGTGTGGGTCCATCTCTGGGTCTTCTATTCTGTTCTACTGATATATGTGTCTATTTTTGTGCCAATACCATACTGTCTTGATGACTACAGCTTTTTAATATAGCTTGATGTCTGGAATTGTGATGCTTCCAGCTTTCTTTTCTTTTTCAAGATAGTTTTGACTATTTGGGGTCTTTTGTGCTTCCATACAAATTTTAGGATTGCTTGTCCTGCCTCTATGAAAAATGCTCGTGTCATTTTGATAGGGATTGCATTGAATGTGTAGATTCCTTTTGGTAGTATAGACATCTTAACAATATTTGTTCTTTCAATCCATGAGCATGGGATGTTTTTCCGTTTCTGTGTGTCATCTTCAATTTCTTTCATCAGTTTTTTATAGTTTTTGGAGTACAGATTTCTTACCTTTTTGGTTAGGTTTATTCTTAGGTTTCTTATGGTTTTTGGTGCAATATACAAATGGGATAAATTCCTTGATTTCTCTTTCTGGCTGCTTCATTATTATATAAAAATACAACAGATTTTTGTAAATTGGCTTTGTATCCTGTGACTTTACTGAATTTGTGTGTGAGTTTTAGTAATTTTTTTGGTGGACTTTTCGAGATTTTCTACGTAGAGTGTTATGTCATCTGCAAAGAGAGAACATTTGCCTTCTTCCTTGCCAATTTGGATGCCTTTTATTTCTTCTTGTTGTCTAATTGCTGAGGCTATAGTTCCAGTACTATGTTAGGTAACAATGTGATATCCTTGTCTTGTTCCTGACTGTAGAGGAAAAGCTCTCAGTTTTTCCCTATTGGAGATGATATTAGCTGTGGCTCTTTGACCCACCATTGTAAATGGTCTTTATGATGTTGAAGCATGTTGTCGCTATCCCTACTTTGTTGAAGGTTTTTTATCAAGAATAGATGTTGTACTTTGTCAAATGCTTATTCTACATCTATTTTGAGGATCATATGGTTCTTTTCTTTTATTAATGCGGTGTATCACATTGATATTTTTGTGAATATTGAACCACCTTTGCAGCCCAGGAATAAATCCCACTTGACAGTGGTGACTTTTAATATACTGTTGGATTTGATTTGCTAGTATCTTGTTAAGAATTTTTGCATCTATGTTCATGGAAGATATTGGTCTGTAATTCTCCTTTTTAATGGGGCCATTGTCTGGTTTTATAATCAAAGTAATGCTGGCCTCATGGAATGTGTTTGGAAGTTTTCTTTCCATTTCTATTTTTTTGGAAGAGTTTGAAAAGAATAGGTATTAACTCTTCTTTAATTCTTTGGTAGAATTCTCCTGGGAAGCCATCTGTTCATAGACTTGTTTGTTGAGAGATTTTTGATTACTGATTCAATTTTTTTTTTTTTTTGCTGGTTATCGGTCTGTACAAGTACTCTATTTCTTTCTCTTTCAGTATTTGGTGGTTTATATATTTCTAGGAATTTTCTTTTAGATTGTCCAATTTGTTGGCATATAATTACTCATAGTAATTCTCTTATAATTGTTTTATTTATGTGATGCTGATTGTGAGCTCTTCTCTCTATTGCATGGTTTTATTTATTTAGGTCCTTTCTCTTTTCTTGTTGATAAGTCTGGCTAAGGGTTTATCAACTTTTTTACTTTTTTCAAAGAACCAGATCATGGTTTCATTATCTACTCTGTTGGGGTTTTGTTTGTTTGTTTCTTTCTTTCTATATCTTTTATCTGCTCCAGTCTTTATTATTTCTCTTTTTCTGGCTTTAGGGTTCATTTATTATTCTTTTTCTAGTTACTTTAGGTGTAAGTTTAAGTTGTATATTTAAGACTTTATTTGCTTCTTGAAGTAAGCCTGTATTGCTATATACTTCCCTCTTATGACCCCTTTTGCTGCATCCCCAAATTTTGAACTATTGTGTTTTCATGTATTTAATTTTTTTTTTTTACTGTTTGTTTATTTTTGAGAGAGGGGTGGGATGGAGAGGCCGAGAGAAAGAGGGAGACAAAGAATCGGAAGCAGGCTGCAGGATCTGGGCTGTCAGCACAGAGCCTAACACAGGGCTTGAACTCATGAACCATGAGCTGAAGTCGGAATCTTAACCAACTGAGCCACCTAAGTGCCCCCCATATATTTCTTAAAATATTTCTTTTTAATTTCCTGGTGGACCCATTTATTCTTTAGTAGCATACTTTATAACTTCCATGTACTGGTGTTATTTCTAAAAGTTTCCTGTTGACTTTAAGTTTCATATACTGGTCAGAAAAGATGTATGATATGATCTCAGTCCTTTGTACTTCTTGAGGCCTGATTTGTGACCTAGTATGTGATGTACTCTGGAGAATGCCCTATGTGCACTTGAAAAGAATGTGTATTGTACTGCTTTAGGGTGAAATACTCTGAAATATCTGTTAAGGCCATTTGGTCGGGTGTGTCATTCCAAGCCATTGTTGCTTGTTGATTTTCTTCTTAGATGATCTTTCCATTTGTAAGTGGGGTGTTAAAGTTCCCTACTATTTTTGTATTATTATCAATGAGTTCCTTTATGTTTATTAATTGTTTTATATATTTGGGTTCTTCCAAGCTGGGGACATAAATACTTACAAGTGTTAGATCTTGTTGGATAGACCCCTTTATTATGATATAGTGCCCTTCTTCCTCTCTTGTCACAGTCTTTCATTTAAAATCTCATTTGTCTGATTCAAGTATTGCTATTCCATCTTTCTTTTGATGACCATTAGCATGATAAATCATTCTCCATCCCACCATTTTCAATTTAGAGGTGTCTTTAGGTGTAAAATATGTCTCTTGGCAGCACATAGATGGGTCTTATTTTTTTTTATTCATTCTGATACCCTATGTCTTTTGATTTGAGAATTTAGTCTGTTTACATTCAGAGTGATTATTGATCTATATAAATTTTGTGCCATTGTATTACCTGTAAAGTTGTTTCTGGAGATGTTTTTCTGTTCCTTTATGGTCTTTGCCACCTTTGGTCTTTCTTAACCACTCAAAGAGCCTCCTTTAATATTTCTTGGCAGGGCTGGTTTAGTGGTCACAAACTCCTTTAATTTTGGTTTGTCTGGGAAACTCTTTATCTCTCCTATTCTGAATGACAGCCTTGCTGGATAAAGTATTCTTGGCTGCATATTTTCCCCTTCTGTACATTGACTCTATCATGGCATTCCCTTCCAGCCTGCCAAGTTTCTGTGGATAGGTCTGCCGCTAACCTTATTATCTCTTACCTTATTACCTCTTATCTCTTGTAAGTTAGGATTTCTTTTCCCTTATTGCTTTTAGGATTTTTTGTCTTATCTGTATGTTTTGTAAATTTTACCACAATAAGTCTTGGTGTTGGCCTGCTTTTTTTATTTTGGTGGAAGCTCTCCCTGCCTCCTGGATTTGGATGTTTGTTTCCTTCCCCAGATTAGGGACGTTTTCATTATAATTTGCCCAAATAAACCTTCTGCCCCTTTTTCCCCCTCCCTTCTTCTGACACGCCTATGATTACAATGTTACTTTGCTTTATGGAGTCACTGAGTTCCCTAAGTTTACATTTATAACTCAATGTATTTCTTTGTCTCTTCTTGTTTGCAGCTTCATTATTTTCCTTAATTTTATCTTCCATATCACTTATTCATTCCCCTGCTACTTCCTACTTGTGGTCATTATAACCAGGTGCTTATAACCATATTGATTATAGCATTTTTTTTTATTTTGGTCTGACTAGTTTTTAAGTCTTTTATCTCTGCAGCAAGCGACTCCAGGTTGTCTTCTGTGCTTTTTAGAGCCCAGCTAGTATCCTTTATCCTTATGATTGTTGTTTTAAATTTGGGATCCAGCATATTATATCTTTTTCAATTAGATCCCTGGCCATGATCTTTCCTTGTTCTTTCTTTTGGGATGAATTCCTGCGTCTTGGCATTTTACCTAGGCTTATGTCGTCTTCTCTGTATTAGGAAATACTGTTATGTTTCCTACTCCTGAGAATATTGGCTTTATTAGGAACAGGCCATATAGTGTCCAGGGCCTGGTGCTTCAGGCAGTGTTTCTGTCTGTGCTGTGTGCCCTCTGCTGCTGGGCTTTGGCTGCTCCTTCCTTCAGGTCAGTTCCTCTGCAGATTTTCTCTTTGACCATAGTGGACAGTGTTCGGACCTTTTCCAATGTGTGGTGAATTTTAACTAGGTAAGCTCTGTTCTGCTTGTTCAAAGAGGCCTGAGTATGTTTCCACTAGAGCTGAAGCTTTGCAGCACTCTATGGTCAGTAAACTTGGTGCGTGCAGGGGGATTGTGCTGATCTTTTGGGAGTGGGGCCCTCTGCTCTAGTTTTCAGGCACATTTGTCCTGGTAAAGAAGCATCTGCAGAGTTCAGGGGGGCAGGGCTTCGTGTTAAGTGTCTCAGGCCTCCACTGTGGGTGCTGTGCTACTTCCTGAAGTCAATTTGTGCTGATGGGCGAGGGAAAAAAATGGCACCAGCCGTCTCCATTGACCCCAGAGAAGGGAGTTTGTGTCTACGCTTCTCTAGGAAACCCTCCTAGAAGAGTGGACAATCTCCCCTCATGTGTCTCAGGCATCCCTCAAAATCCTGTCTTCACCCTGTCTGGGGACCATCTGCCTCTGACGCCAACAGTGTAGTGTGTCTGTGTTTTATCTCAGGCATGCCAGAGTTTCAGAACTCTAAACTTTAGGGACTCAGCATGGTGCAGATGCATGCTGGTCCTCTGGGGGAGGACCTCGCTGCTCTGGGGATGCTACTGATTCATCCCAGATGGGGAGCTACACTAATGTGCAGGAGTTTGGAGTTTGAGTAAAGTTCAGCAGAGCCAGGGTTTAGGTTCACTGCCCTCAGCAGACGTTTCTGCTCCTCTGCTTAAAGTACTGGGCAACACACTGGTGCGCACTGGCTCTTTTGTCCCCTGAGAGGCAATGCCATTTCTCCTAGATGCACTGCAAGAAGGGGGAACCATCTCTCTCAGTGTGTCCCAGGGGATCCTCAGATTGTACTATACACTCCTGGGCCTTTGCCCTCCTTCTTCACAGGAGCACTGACGCACCAGCCAGGTTCCTCACTGGCCATGGCATGGACTTCTAAATCTTTGAGCTCAGCTGTTCGTAAAAACTCACAATAATCAGCCCCTGTCATTTTCCCCAGTCAATGGTTTTGGGGAATTTTTTCTTGTGTAATCCCCTGTGCACTGCATATGAATGGTCTCTCTCTCTGTCTCTCTCTCCTTTCTCTGTGATCAGGGTTCCATCCCCTCTCAGCACCTGCTATTCTTTTTTCCCTCAACTCACATTTCCATACCTCCTACCTTCCATGATGTGGTCTCTTCTCTGCCTCTAGTTGTGCAGTTTGTTCTCTCGGTCCCCAGATCAATTTTGGGGGTATTCAGGAGGATTTTATCTGTACCCAGCCATGTTCAAGGGATGAAGCAACCAGAGGGTCTTCCTTCTACTCCACCATCTTAAGCACACTCTTCATTATGTTAAAGTATTTTTAATATGATTGTGGTTTGCATGGCTTAATAGGAACACATGTATTAAGGGGAAGAAAAAGATGAAATTGGAGAGATGGATAGTTTACAGTTAAGGATGGCATTAAATGTCAGGCTAAGAACCTTCAGACGTGAACTGATGAGCGGATGGGGTATGGTGAGAAGATGGAGAGGGCATGGGTTCTGTGGCTTTCTTGGCATTTGCACCAGAACTTGGTCATGTGTTGGCAGTGTGTGTAACTGACTAGAGCAAAGAGTTAGAAATTGGAGAACCAATTTGGGAGGCTAGCACACTTGCCAGGGCTAGACACTGGGAATTTTAACTAGATAATGAAACAATTACTGAGGTCAGTCTGGAATATGTGAACTACACATTAATATACATAGTATATAATAATTTTTTATAATTTATACTGTATATATAACTTAAAATATACAGTATTTTATAAAATATAATAAATATTAATAAGGCAGGCCCATAGGGGCACCTGGGTGGCTCCGTTGATTAAATGTCTGACTTTGGCTCAGGCTGTGATCTCGCAGTTCATGAGTTCAAGCCTTGCATCGGGCTCCATACTGGCAGTGCAGTGCCTACTTGGGAATCTTTCTGTCCTTCTCTCTCTGCTCCGCCCACACTTGTGCATGTGTGCTCTCTCTCTCTCTGAAAACAAATAAACTTTAGGAAAAAGGCATGACCATTAAGTACTAGTCAAAAAGAGAAAATGCCAAATAAACAGACATAGTTAAAATAAAAAAAAATGAGAGTATGTTTATAGCTATAATTATAACTTGGGTTCTTTTCACACAGTGATATAGAGAAAGTTACTTTGCATTAATTATCTACAATAGCTAGGAATTATTATAAAAGTAAATTAATTTTATCTTAATAAATAGAATTTATAGTAGATAAATAAAATTTATAAAAATCAATAAAATGTTGTTTTAATCTCTACAGTATTTATTTCTTATAAGTTTTTGTTTCCCAAATAACTTGAGATTTTTGTTTTCCCAGTGTAGCCTGCATCTGTTAAGTAATTCAAATCCTCTTTAGGGTAGGGAGAATAACATGCACATCTAAAGTCCTCAGTAACTGGTTATCAGTGGGTTATTCAAGTGGCAGCAAAGGGGCATTACTGAAATACTAGAACCTTGCTGATGTTAATACAGTTTTTAGATGCCTCAATACCAGGTCATCTTATACTTTACTGAATGCAACAATATTTTTTTTTTATTTTTAGTGTTTATTTTTTCTTTTTGAGAGACGGAGTGTGAGTGAGGGAGGGGCAGAGGGAGGGAGACACAGAATCCAAAGCAGGCTCCAGGCTCTTAGCTGTCAGGACAGAGCCCGATGCAGGGCTCAAACTCACAAACCAGGAGATCATGACCTAAGCCGAAGTTGGACGCTAAACCCACTGAACCACCAAGGCGCCCCCTGAATCCAACAAATTTTGTCAACAATGGGCAACTCAGTGCAGCTGGGGTTAGGGATTTAGAAGCGATCAATATTATTCATCCCTACAATTTTTTTTTCCTTTCAGTACTTTTGCTTCCATCTTATTGGTCAGCTACACATGGATTATTACCACACACCATTTATAATCTGTATGTCCTCAGTATCTGTCTCTTCAAAGTTGTAATATGAATTTCAATGAACCTATGGCATATATTCTAATCTACATATAAAACATGATTTTTCCCTCATCTTTGTTTGAATACATTTCATTATTGATGACATCATATGCAGTCCTTAGTTTCATTTATCTTTATTTTTTTATTATATAAAGAACATATTGCAAGAGAATTTATGATTTCATAGTTCATGCTCAAGGCTTTTCTTCACAATTGATAGCACACAAACATCAAGGAATATTGAAATTCATTTTCATGATGACCCTCGTCTTTTACAATAAGCCATATCACCTTTAGCTTACACTGCAAAGATAAAAATGATTGGCAGAAAAGACAGACATTTACCATTTATGTGAAGGACAAAGCTATATTTTCAAAAATGTTCACTATGGCTAGAGAACAGGAGTGCTTTTTGAAATAAAGCCTTGCAAAAATCAAAAAGGTAGTATAGTTTAATTTAACTCACTATTTTTATAGACACGCCTCAAACCCAGAAATTTTTTATATACATTCAATTAAACATTCTATTTTAAACAGGTCCATCATTTGTAAAACCACAAACTAGTTGTATTGAATCTATACTGCTTAATAGAATCATTGACTTTTCACATTATGGAGTAGTCAAAGCACCTGTGTTCACATTCTATTATTAGTTATTTGATCTGGATATAATTACCTGTATATTTTATCAATGTCTCAATCTATAAAATAGGGGTTATAATAGTAACAATTTTATAAATGTGGTGTATGTATTCACTTAGTTTATTCCTAAACATTCTATACCTCAATAAATGACATTATTATAATAATAAATTATACTTCCTTAGAAAAAAGAAGGGTTTACAGTAAATCCATGTCTATCCTTCATTATTGAAAAGATGCACAAAGAAACTTCTAAAACCTTAACTGTGACCACATACATTTAACATCATCCCGCTAAGTCATTCAGCTTTGATGTGCCATTAACTTCTCCCAAGAATATTGTATTTCTAAAATTCTTAAAGTTGAAATAGCATAGAATTTCTTACTCAGTTAGAAATTAAGCTTGATGTAATAGAAAAAAGACTTTCTCAGTATAAAGAAAGAAAAAGACAGGCAAATACTAATTGTCTCATCCCTAGTTCTATGCCTCCTTCAGTCAAACCTGGAAACCCTAGCTATTCTCAACAGACACCATCCTTTTATCTCAATTTTTGGAGACATTATCATAACTTTAAATTGTGAAAGAAATATAAACAATTTTCAAAACAGTTAATACTGTAAAATATACTTTTCTTCTTTGGCTGAAATGTACTCATGCCAATTGTAGCTTACAGAAAAATAGTGGCTTTAATTCTGCTTATACAGACACAAATGTTTATTCTTTTAATAGAGTACTAACAATGAATATAATTATGTAGTGCAGATTTTGCATGGCTTCAAGTTACTACTGCAGAAAAATCTTGCATTTAATCATAGTAATAAATTCATTAATTTCAAATATCATTTTTCTTACTTTAGAATACGAATACATTAATATACCCTCAAAAGAGAAATAATATATGATGTCTTCTATGCCAAAGAAACATTTTAAAATTGAACAAAAATTAATAATCATATTTGCACGAAGCAATTATACTTTGCCAATGTTCATTGCAGGGAACAGACCACAAAGTAATCTTTTGTTTCTCACAAATGTATTTAATCACGGGCCCTCTATTCATCCTCTGCCTCTACCTACACTCCCATTTTTCTTGTGCCATGACTAAATAGCATTGCATGGAACACATTCTGGAGACAGTAATATTGATTATCAATCTAATTATGACAAAGATTATAGCTATGTTGTTATTGAACTTCAGATAGTTTCTTCATAAATTATAACAAAGAAAATGAAACCAAAGCTATACATTTATTATGCACAAATGATAAATATTTTTTTCAAACTCATATAGAAAATAAAGGTAAGTTCCCATATTAGTTATAGGGGATTTTTTAGGGGAACCTTAAAAAAAAGATTCAACTGTCAATAAATTTCAAAATATGTAAATCAAACTGCATAAAACCTATAGCGATGTGTTGCATTTTCTGAATGGTCCTTTATTTAACACATACTTCAGAATCATGTGAGCAGATTGTTGAAAACATCCCTCTTTGTACCCTACTTCACATCTACTACATTGCTGAGAATTGGTGCCCAGAAATTTGTGATTTAAACTATCTTACCAAGTGATTTCTTATACACACTGTAGATTGAGCACTACTGTTCCTATAAATAGCATTAAAATTTAGTTTAACACATGCGATTAAATTTATATTTAGATGTGTGTAATCGATCATGCTGTAAAATACTATATAATTTACACTTTTGAAGCTGACAATATTTTGAGGTAAATATATCTTTGTTTAAATCAATATTAATGATATAATAAAAGTATTTTTGAATAAGTAGGATATTTTTAATTTTTTTTTAACGTTTTATTTATTTTTGAGACAGGGAGAGACAGCGCATGAACAGGGGAGGGTCAGAGAAAGGGAGACACAGAATCTGAAACAGGCTCCAGGCTCTGAGCTGTCAGCACAGAGCCCGACGTGGGGCTCGAACTCACGGACTGTGAGATCATGACCTGAGCCGAAGTCGGCCACTTAACCGACTAAGCCACCCAGGCGCCCCTGATATTTTTAATAATTAAGTGAATTTACCTGACTAAATATTCCAAACCCAGTGTCTCAGGAGAGGAAGCATTTTTGAAATTTGAAATTCTTGTCTTAAATTTGTGTTTCCTTCCTTTTTTTTTTTTTTTTTTTGGTGGGGGTACCTCTGTTTAGAGTTAAGTAAGCTGAAAATGGTCAATTAGTTTTATTCTATTCTCTAGGAGTCAGAGATAAGTAAACAGAAATAGTATACACAATATTATGCTTGCCTTTCAGTTAGAGGGAAGGTAGGTTCAGGATACAAGATATAATTAAGCATAATGGAATCAATTCATCTATTTAAACTAAAATGGGAGAATAATTTTTTTAAATGGAAGAATAATTTAAATCCATTTTATTACAATGAATACATATTTTAAATTTAACCTCATAAAGCCTTTTAGGAAATAGACAAATATAAATAAAATTGTAGGTATAATTAATATATGAGAAAAATATTAAGTATGGCAATTACTAGGGAATGATATTTTGGTGGTGTCTAGGCAAAGAGTATGAGTCTTATTAAAAATGGAGAAGTAAGCATTTAACAAAAGCTAAAAGCCACCTTCAATAACAGGCATACTGCCAACCATATAAAATGAGATGCTGGGGTTTAATTGGCCAAGGGGAGACTGGAGTGTGATGTCTTCAGAAGAAATCTATTTTTCAGGACTCTAGTGAGGCACACGGGAAAAATAATATGGGAAGTCACCTCTGTGAAAGCATAAATTGAAAACTTCATTAGTGTCTTCATTTGGACTGGCAAAGTATCCTCAAGAAAATCTCTCTAAGGGGAGAATCTAAGGACTAAAATATATGTAGCAATATCTGTTTTCTCAGATAATATATAAATGAATTTCCATGAATGAACTTTAAGTGCAGGAAAAAAGGAACATAAAACAATTGTTCCAGGTGGTTTTGTTTTGTTTTGCAAAAAGCTATCTTAAGTATCTGTGTAATCACTGCTTTATCTATCTAAAGTTCAATTTCCCAGAATGACATCACATTTCATTATTTATTGTGGTAGACTGAATGAATGTACCATTCTAATTCCTGAACTTGTAATGACAAAACTTTATTTGTGATTTTCTTGGTACCTTTAGATTTTATTTAGGGGTGGTGATGGTAATGCTCCATTTATCCAGAAAAATCAGGCACACCCTTTGACTTTTATGCTTATCCCCAGGAAGGTGACAGCCTTGAGTCCTGTAAGATATGATTAAGTTAAGGATCTTGAAATAGAGATATTTTATAGATTAATTTTGTTGATCTGATATAATCACAGGACCCTCATAGGAAGGAGGCAGGAGATGAGAGAGGGTGAGGCAGTGTGATGATGGATGCACAAAATGGGATGATGTATGCTGAAGATAGTGGGGGGGACACTAACAGTTGAAAAGGGGAAGGATTCTTTCCTCAGAGTCTCCAGAGGAACCAGCACACTATTGAAACCTTGAAGTTTAGACATTGAACTTCTTTTTTTTTTTTAATTTTTTTTAATGTTTATTTATTTTTGAGAGAGAGAGCAGGATGGGGGGCAGAGAGAGGGACACACAGAATATGAAACAGGCTCCAGTCTCTGAGCTGTCAGCACAGAATCTAACATTGGGCTCAAACCCATGGACCATGAGATCATGACTTGAGCTGAAGTCTGACGCTTAACCTACTGAACCACCCAGGCGCCCCCATTGTTTTTTTTTAATGTTTATTTTTGAGAGACAGAGTGAAAACTGATTTTGAACTTCTACCCCTTCAGACCAATAAAAGAATAAATGTGTGTTGTTTTAAGCAACTAGTTTGTAGTGATTTTTTAAGGAAAAGCTTAACATTTTGTTATGAAATGTTTTTAATTTTGATCACATTTAATTTTAATAAATATTTTAATATTGAAAATATGTGGCAAAATTATTACTATAAATTATACATTTCAAAGAAAAAATAGGCAGGTTGATATAATGAAAAATAGTACAAATTTGGGGAGCTTTATTTTTGTGTATTTTATCTATTTTATTTTCATTGATTTATTAAGGTATGCTATATATATATACTATACATTATTGAGGTATATTGTATGTGTATATATATATGTATATATATGTATATACATATATAAGTGCAAATATTTAATGCATACAATTTGATGAGTTTAGACATATGCAAATAGCCATGATACCACCATAATCAAGGGAATAGACATATCCAATACTTTCCAGAGTTTCTTTGCGTCTCCCCTTTTTTGTCGTTAGCACATATAACATGAGATGTACCCTCTTAAAAAATTTTGAAGTGCACAGTATCATATTGTTAACTAAAGGCACTCGGTTATACGGTAGTTGTCCAGAACTTAACTCATCTAACCTAACAACTTTTTTTTTCTTTTTATAGCAGCAATAGAAAATCAGTACTGTTATTAAATAAGAGCTCAATTTTTATTAATTCATGAAAACCTACCCTACTTTTTCTGTTTATCCTTCCATACCAGCCAGTAACTCTCCTTTAAATTATCAGAGTTGTAATTTTAAATTTATTTTGTGTGAATGTTTGTGATTAAATTCAAAGATTCTCCCTTGAGTTCCACGTTGAGTGTCTACAGTTTGGTTTGGCTTTGTTAGCTTTCTATGACCTAACACGTTCTCTGTATGTATTCACATGCTGGGTCTTCATGTTAAATGAGTGAATGAATGAAGAGAAATACAGTTGTCCCTTGAACAACACAATTTTGAATAGTGTGGGTCCACTGAGATGAAGGTTCTTTCAATAAATTCCATATACTACTATAAATATATTTTATCTTCTTTATGATTTTCTTAATAACATTTTCTTTTCTTTAGCTTACTTTATTATAAGAATAGAGTATATTATACATATATATCACATACTAATTATGTGTTAATCAGCTGTTTAGGTCATTGGTAAGGCTTCCAGTCAAAAGTAGGCTATGAGTAGTTATGTTTCTGGGGGATCAAAAACTATTCGTGGATTGTCGATCCTGCAGAAGGTTGATAACCCCAATCCCCAAATTGTTCAAGGGTCAATTGATAAATGAAATCAGATAACATAAATTAGAATTTTCTTTTACTTACTCCCTAGCATGGGTAAAGCAGGAATGCTTCTTTAGGGAAAGTGAGGCCAAACACAATCAGCTTACCCCTGCCCCCCAAGAAAATACAGTTTATAGTATTACTTCAGTCTACTTATCAGTACGTTAAAAAATCCTGAATTGAAGATGAATTTCCTCTAGATCCTCAGTGGAATTTGAAATCCTTTTTTTATTTACGTCACAAAATGTAAATTCATGGAAGGGAGAACATTTGAATATTAAACTATTTTTAGCTATTAGTAAGTGTATTTTATTTTAATTTTTTTAACGTTTATTTATTTATTTATTTATTTTTGAGAGAGAGAGAGAGAGAGAGAGAGAGCATGAACGCGGGAGGGGCAGAGAGAGAGGGAGACACAGAATCGGAAGCAGGCTCCAGGCTCCAAGCCATCAGCCCAGAGCCCGACGCGGGGCTCGAACTCAGGGACCGCGAGATCGTGACCTGAGCCGAAGTCGGACGCTTAACCGACTGAGCCACCCAGGTGCCCCAATAACAGTGTATTTTAAAATAAGAATTGGGTTCAATTCTTGTGATAATGCTACTCTTCAATGAAAAGACCATGATTCAGTTCTAACTACTATGAAGAAGAGAGGGAAGGAAAAAAGGTCTCAGATTGTAGTACAGTTCTAAGGGAATTTCAGCAAAATCAGTTAGGAGGCCTCATGCCAAGGCCACCCACTGAGGCTGTCCAACGTTTCGAAGGAACAGGCCTATCTTAGTAACCTTGCTATGCTCAGTCAATTGATTTGAGCAGCCTGTAGAATGTGTGGCTTTAGGGATTCCTGGGTGGCTCAGTTGGTTAAGCGTCCGACTTAGGCTCACGTCATGATCTCACAGTTCATGAGTTTGAGCCCAGCGTCAGTCTCTGTGCTGGCAGCTCAGAGCCTGGAGCCTACTTCGAATTCTGTGTCTGCCTCTCTCTCTCTACCCCTTGTCTGTTGAAACTCACTCTCTCTCTCTCTCTCTCTCTCTCTCTCTCTCTCAAAAATAAATAAAACATTAAAAAAATAATTTAAAACATTAATAAAATTAATTTAGTGTAAACATGAGGTAACAATAGAGTGCAGCAGCTGGGGATATTAATCAATTATATTATTTAATGTAAGAGATTCCAGAGGCATATTTTCATGGCTGTCAGGGGTCTGTTTTATAATGTGTATGGCCTTTCAATGTTAGGAGCTTATTTTGATGATAAAAGAGTAGATGGGTAGGGAAATTATAGCATGAACTAATAAAGCCCAGTAATCGGCACCAGAGACCAAAAGAACATTGTCTTAAGAGGTTGATTTTCATCGTCTGAACACACACGTAGTTATTTTCCAGTAAAATATTTGACAGTGTATGTTTTCATGCTATTAAGTTGAGCCTAAATTAATAAGATTAACTTCTTCATTCATACCTAGACATTTTATTTTAAAAAGGTACTAAAAATGTCAACATTTTACTAGGGTTTACTTATCATCCTTTATGACCTAATAAATGACATTGTATCAACTTACAAAAAATATAAACTGCTTTAGGTCAGAGAACAGCATTTTCCAATAATTCATTTACAAATGTTGGTGTATACACAAATAATACTATATATACACCATAATAACATATAATATGTATTATATATACTATAATAACATAATAATATGATGGATGTTAGGAAGAAATAAAAGCAAGTGAGTTACAGTAAAGGTAAAATTAAAATTAATAGCAGTAAGCAAAAATGAAGTTCCTTTTCACTATAGCCAAGAGCTTCCCCCTACCTTACATATAGTAACAATTATCTTTTGGTCTTTTAAGTTGTTATATTGTTATTGGGAATAATGTAGGTTCTAAGCTGTTGAAAGACTTGTATACAACATTTGAAGGTGGGATACATTATGTCTCTGTTTATGTTCATAGAAAGCAAAAACCAAGACATATGTCTTTTGGAAGATATCACTGAATACTGTTAATATATGTACAGAAAAATCCACAGTCACATGAAAAACCATCATTTCAGATTTCATACCAATACAGTGCCCTATTCAGCCATAACACATTCTTTGATGTTAAGCAGATTTATATAAATTTATGATAAACACTAATACTATTTTTGTTGTGAAAATATTTTTCTTGCATTTGATTATGAACTATCTTCTATTCCATGGAAATGATTTATAAACATAGACCTTTTGTTATCACAAGTTTTATATAATTTGAATTGCCCAACCTATTCATTGCAAGTGTTTTGCCTACCAATTATTCACCAGAAAGTTTCTGACATTCAGTTGAAGGAAAAAGTGTTTCTCAGTGTACTCCAATTAAAAAAAAAAAATCTTCTCAAAAAAAAATCAGTAAGGAATTACTTTTTTTCTAAAAATGCGAGGAAAGAAAATTCAATTAGAGAAATGGTAGGTTGGTTATTATTTGCAGAAATATTTGGGTATATGCTTCCAGATAAAAATATATATTTATAATAAAAATTAAATGCATCTGTATTTAATAAACATCTGAACCAGTTCATTTTTTTATTAAACTGAAGGTATATAACCTACACCAAACATACAAAAGGGGGGAAGAAAGAAACCCTTCCACTGCTTTAAGCTTTAAACACACACACACACACACACACACACACACACACACACACTCACTCTTAATAAATGCTTTCTTTAAAAAGACAAATCTTCAATTTTAAAATCAGACATGTAATTTTATACTCAAAATAATTCTAATTGGTTAGTTTCTTTTCTTGATAGAGAGTAGTAAACATATTGAGCATTTTCTCAAATATGAAATCATTAATGGAAAAAATAGTGATTGTTTTTATTTTGCCTTCTCTACTTTGACATGCCTAAAATAAAATTAATTTCTTGTTAATAAAACTTTAAAATGAATTGTTACTCAAGTGACATAAGTAATTGTGCTTTATCAATATAAAATATATAATATCAAAACCATTATATAAATGGGAAAATGCAATCATCAAAACAACTAATTACAGTATAGGATTAGTAATTGCAAACATGAAAAGGATTTGTTTCTGTTTAATTATAACTGAAGGAAGAAGAATGTCTCTCAGACATAATTATCAGTACTTTTTCCTTCAAGTTTTTTTTTTTAATTTAAATTCCAGTTAGTTAACATACAGTGTGATATTAATTTCAGGTGTAGAACTTAGGGATTCAACACTTCTGTACATCACCCCATGCTCATCAAGACAAGTGCCCTCCTTAATCTCCATCACCCATTTAGCTCATCCCTTTGCAGGCTCTCTTGTAACCACCAGTTCTCTACAGTTAGGAGTATTTATATGGTATTTTAAAGACAATGAGCATACATAAAATACATTATGAAACATGTTTGATAATTGTTTTTGATTTGCTCGTTTTGTAGGCTATAAAGATTTAGTTTTCAACACTGATCAAGGACGCCTACTTGCTATTTCCTATTCTGACATTTTACTGCATCTGAATTATCGATGTAGAACATTAAGAGTCACAAAGAATTGTAGAGTAAAATACAATTTTATAGCAATAAATACTTTAGCAGAAAGTGTTAAAATGTATTATATTCACTTATACTCATTTTTGCCTCTGCTGTAATTTCACAGCAAGATTTGTGAATGGTGAGTTTAACTAGGCCTATGTAAAATTGAAAGTAATTGGTCTGCGTAGTGAAAACCTGGTTCGACATCTTGCATTCCAGCCATACCATACCACATAATTCAACATATTCAGACATCAGAGATGAATTGCTGCAAATATCCTTTAAATACTCTCATTCCAGTATATCCTGCATATTGTTTTTCCAACAACATTCAATTGCAAATGAAGTTGTGTATGAGGTCTCCTTGAAACCCACAGTGTTTCTTTAAGGCTCCACATACAAATGTAAGGTTGTCAATGAGTGTAAATAGATATGGATATAGATGAGGATATTTTGCTTTAGCAGATGTTTAATAGGCACCTATTTGTGCAACATATTTTGCTCTATTCTAGGTAAAATGAAAAACACGTGAAAGTATTTCAGCAAGTTTGAGGTCAAATAACTGAAGCATTATATATGTATACACACACACACACACACACATAGACTGCAACACTATTATAACAGAAATGATTAACTTCAATTTACTTGGAAAAACAGATGAATTTAAGTACTCACAGAGGGCACAGTTTAATTTGAACTGAAGGAATCAAAGAATTAGAACATTGAGAATGTTGCCATTTGTGGAATAAACACAGAGGTATTTAGATAGAATAATATAGGTGTGAGGAAAATGAGGAGGGAGAAGTTTTTTTTTTTAAATAATAGTTTCATTTTATCACTGAGATTTTCATTGTCTCCACATTACTCCAGATAATGCGTAAGGATAATATGCTCGTGTCAATTATATTTTAATGACTTTTAAAACTTATTCCATTGCCCACTCCATACCAAACTTGGAACCTTCTCACAAATCCTAATCAATTTCTCATGATAAACTTCACACCCACTATGACTCCAGCCATAGTTTTCTTTCTTTCTTTCTTTCTTTCTTTCTTTCTTTCTTTCTTTCTTTCTCTTTTCTTCCTTTTTCTTTTCTTTCTTTCTTTTCTTTCTTTCTTTCTTTCTTTCTTTCTTTCTTTCTTTCTTTCTTTCTTTCTTTCTTTCTAATGTTTATTTCTTCTGTGTGAGAGAGAGAGAAACTTGCATGAGCTGGAGAGGGGCAGAGAGAGAGAGAGAGGGAGAGAGAGAATCTCAAGCAGGCTCTGCACTGTCAGCACAAAGCCTCACATGAGATTCAGTATCACAATCCATGAGATTATGACCTGAGCCTAAATCAAGAGTAGAAGCTCAATTGACTGAGCCATCCAGGTGCCCATAAGTCATAGTTTTCTATCCTTGGAAACTGTCTTGGCTTTATTACTTAATATAATATGTAGATATTTGAGATATCCTTTTGTTGATACAGTGTCTATGTGTATATTATTCATATATATCATATTTCCCCTCTAGATTCTAAGCAATATGCAATATGTAGCCAAGTATTTCTTTGTAAAAGAATTATAGTTGTCACAGTCATACATGACATTAATTGCCTCTGCTGTTGTAATAAAGTAACACAAACTTGGAGGCTTAAAAAACAAAAACATCTTTTCTTACAGTTTAGAAAGACAAGAGTCTGAAATCGAGGTTTGTCAAGGATCGGTTTCATTCAGAGGCTCTGAGGGAGTCGTTTCCTCTTTCATAGCTTCTGGTGGTTGCCAGCAACTTTAGCATTACTTGACTGACAGCTACATCATTGCAATGTCTGTCTCCATCTTCATATGGCCTTCTTTCCTGTGTATCTGTGTCTGTTTGTCCCCTCTTATAAGACAACAGTTCTTATAGACTCTTTGCAGATACAATTACTTAATATTTCTAAATATGGTCCCCTTCTGATAGTCCATTTGGACTTGAATTTGGGGAGACACTATTCAGTTCATTACAAACATGTATATTTAATCAGTGAGTTTTGTATTTCTACCATGGAGCAGCATTGGATTCATATTTACTATTTAAATGAACTTTGTCCATTTACAAAAGCAAAAGAAAAAATGTGGACTTCATTTGATTTTTTTAAGCAATTTACTTACCTGTGTTACTTACAGTAGCTTACAGCAGCTTACAGTAGCTTATTAAAATACATTATGTTGTTAATTTGCATCAATACTCAATAAATCTCCATTGTCCTCATATCAGTTTTAAAAGTTACTGCAATTAATTTCTTTTTCTAATCTTTAATTTTCTCATAAGAATATTTACGCTAATAATTATTTTATCTCTTCAAATTTAGGTTGACAAATGTCTCCTTAACTTTGTATAAAATTAATATGCAGGATCTCATGGGTGGCTCCGTTGTTAAGTGTCCAACTTTGGCTCAGGTCATGATCTCACAGTTCCTGGGTTTGAGCCTTGTATCGGGCTGCTGATACAGCTTCAGATCCTCTGTCTCCCTCACTCTCTGCCCCTCCCCCACTCTCGTGTGTGTGTGTGTGTGTGTGTGTGTGTGTGTGTGTGCGTGTGTGTGTGTGTATGTGCGCGCGCGCTCTCTCTCTTTCTCAAAAATAAACATTAAAAAATAAAGTTAAATTAGCATGTAAAGTAAGTATAGAAGGCTAAATATAAAACATTTTAGTATACCTTGTTATTAAACGTTCCTTGAAAAGCAAAAAAAAAAAAAAACGCAAAAACAAAACAAAAAAAAACATTTCAGTATGAAAGGGAAAAATCCATAGAAGCCCATTTGTACATTCATATTGTATATCTTTGAATTTAAAGGGTTTACTCCAATTTCCACTGGTTAACATAGTATTTTCAAAAATATATAAGCATTGGGAGTTTACCAAAGATACCATACCATTAGACCATAATCATAGAAAACAAGTTGATTTTAAGAGGCAGTATATATAACATGTCCTTCCCAGACATTGAATCTTGAACTAAAGCTGTGGCTTAACAGATTCACATAAAAAATGATCACAGGCAAACCATACTTCTAGGATATTACATGTAGCTAACACGCTATTGTGCACATAGACTATATGGGTATAATTGAT
Organism: Acinonyx jubatus; assembly: GCF_027475565.1. NCBI lineage: Eukaryota > Metazoa > Chordata > Mammalia > Carnivora > Felidae > Acinonyx > Acinonyx jubatus. Next base: position 215,799,043 of record NC_069380.1, read on the forward strand.
GAGAAAGTAATAATTATATGAGCGTGAACACATAGATAGGCTTATGTGTGTCACTGGTCTCAACTTGGAAATCAATCAAGGAAATTTAACATTCAAGGGAATATTGAAAAATAACCTCTCTTCTATCCATTTTCACCCCAGTACTGGAATACTAAACTGCATCTTCCCTAAGTTGACGTACTTCATGTGAACTACTAAGTAGAATCTCATAGTGCATTCCCTTCTTCTGCTTGATAGAAATAT